>NW_027480460.1:3076654-3753308 GCF_051401765.1 Calliopsis andreniformis | reverse complement strand
AGGCTTCACCCTAGGGCGTTGCTCCAACAGCTTGAATAGGTAGGACCTTAGAAGTCAACGCCAGAAGCATAAAATTCAATATAAACACAACAGTTCTTCCATCGTATAAAACGAATAATTGCTACTAGTATGGAAGTGATGGTCATTTCTACGTTCCGGGCAACCTAGGCCTCACTCTAGGGCGTTGTTCCACCAGATTGAGTAGTTAGGGCCTAAGAAATCAACGCCAGAAGCATAAAATACAATATAAATATAACAGTTTTTCCATCGTATAAAACGAATAACTTCAACCAGTGTGAATGTTATGGTCATTTTTACATTCCGAGCAACCTAGGCTTCACTCTATGGCGTTGATCCACCAGATAGAATAGTTAGGGCCTTAGAAGTCAACGCCAGAAGCATAAAATTCAATAAAGATGCAACAGTTTTTCCATCGTATAGCAGGAATAACTGCAAACAGTGTGAAAGTACTGGCCATTTCTACGTTCCGGGTAACCTAGGCTTCACTCTAGGGCGTTGTTCCACCAGATCGAACTGTTAGGGCCTAAGAAGGCAACGCCAGAAGCATAAAATACAATATAAATATAACAGATTTTCCATCGTATAAAACGAATAATAGCAACCAGTGTGAAAGTTATGGTCATTTCTACGTTCCGGGCAACCTAGGCTTCACCCCAGGTCGTTGTTCCACCAGATCGAATTGTTTGGGCCTAAGAAGTGAACGCCATAAGCATAAAATACAATATAAATACAACAGTTCTTCCATCATATAAAACGAATAATTGCAATCAGTATGAAAGTTATGGTCATTTCTACGTTCCGGGCAACCTAGGCCTCACTCTATGGCGTTCTTCAACCACATCGAATAGCTGCGGCCTCAGAAGTCAACGCCTGGAGCATAAAATACAATAAAAATACAACAGTCTTTCCATCCTATAACAGGAATAATTGCAACCCTTGTGAAAGTGATGATCATTTGTACGTTGCAGGAAACATAGGGATCACTCTAGGGCGTTGTTCCACCAGATCGAATTGTCAGGGCCTAAGAAGTCAACGCCACAAGCATAAGATACAATATAAATATAACAGTTATTCCATCGTATAGAAAGGATAATAGCAACCAGTGTGAAATTTATGGTCATTTCTACGTTCCGGGCAACCTAGGCTTCTAGCCTAGGGCGTTGCTCCACCAGATCAAACAGTTAGGGCCTTAGAAGTCAACGCCCGAAGCATAAAATACAAAATAAATAGAACAGTTTTTCCATTGTATAAAACGAATAAATGCTACCAGTGTAAAAGTTATGGTCATTTCTACTTTCCGGGCAACCTAGGCTTCACTCTAGGGCGTTGCTCCACCAGATCATACAGTTAGGGCCTTAGAAGTCAACGCCCGAAGCATAAAATACAAAATAAATAGAACAGTTTTTCCATTGTATAAAACGAATAATAGCAACCAGTGTAAAAGTTATGGTCATTTCTACTTTCCGGGCAACCTAGGCTTCACTCTAGGGCGTTGCTCCACCAGATCATACAGTTAGGGCCTTAGAAGTCAACGCCCGAAGCATAAAATACAAAATAAATAGAACAGTTTTTCCATTGTATAAAACGAATAATAGAAACCAGTGTGAAAGTTATGGTCATTTCTACATTCCGGCAACCTAGGTTTCACCCCAGGGTGTTGTTCCACCAGATCGAATAGTTAGGGCCTAAGAAGTGAAAGCCAGAAGCATAAAATACAATATAAATACAACAGTTTTTCTATCATATAAAACGAGTAAATGCAACCAGTATGAAAGTTGTGGTCATTTCTACTTTCCGGGCAACCTGGGCTACACCCGAGGGCGTTGCTCCAACAGATTGAATAGTTAGGGCCTTAGAAGTCAATGCCCGAAACATAAAACGCAATAAAAATACAACAGTTTTTCCATCGTATAAAAGGATTAATTGCAACCAGTTTGAAAGTGATGGTCATTTTCTACGTTCCGGGCAACCTAGGGTTCACTCTAGGGCGTTGCTCCACCAGATCGAATAGTTAGGGCCTTAGAAGTCAACGCCAGAATCATAAAATACAATGAAGATGCAACAGCTTTTCGATCGTATAAAACGAATAATTGCAACCAGTATGAAAGTTATGGTCATTTCTACGTTCCGGGCAACCCAGACTTCACTCTATGGCGTTCTTCCACCACATCGAATAGCTACGGCCTCAGAAGTCAACGCCTGAAGCATAAAATACAATAAAAATACAACAGTCTTTCCATCCTATAACAGGAATAATTGCAACCCGTGTGAAAGTGATGGTCATTTGTACGTTCCAGGCAACATAGGCTTCACTCTAGGGCGTTGTTCCACCAGATCGAATTGTTAGGGCCTAAGAAGTCAACGCCAGAAGCATAAGATACAATATAAATATAACAGTCTTTCCATCGTATAGAACGAATAATAGCATCCAGTTTGAAAGTTATGGTCATTTCTACGTTCCGGGCAACCTAGGCTTCACTCTAGGGCGTTGCTCCACCAGATCAAACAGTTAGTTCCTTAGAAGTCAACGCCCGAAGCATAAAATACAAAATAAATAGAACAGCTTTTCCATCGTATAAAACGAATAATAGAAACCAGTGTGAAAGTTATGGTCATTTCTACATTCCGGCAACCTAGGCTTCACCCCAGGGCGTTGTTCCACCGGATCGAATAGTTAGGGCCTAAGAAGTGAACGCCAGAAGCATAAAATACAATATAAATACAACAGTTTTTCTATCATATAAAACGAGTAAATGCAACCAGTATGAAAGTTGTGGTCATTTCTACTTTCCGGGCAACCTGCGCTACACCCGAGGGCGTTGCTCCAACAGATTGAATAGTTAGGGCCTTAGAAGTCAATGCCCGAAACATAAAACGCAATAAAAATACAACAGTTTTTCCATCGTATAAAAGGATTAATTGCAACCAGTTTGAAAGTGATGGTCATTTTCTACGTCCCGGGCAACCTAGGCTTCACTCTAGGGCGTTGCTCCACCAGGTCGAATAGTTAGGGCCTTAGAAGTCAACGCCAGAATCATAAAATACAATATAATTACAACAGTTTTTCCATCATATAACAGGAATAATTGCAACCAGTTTGAAAGTGATGGTCATTTCTACGTTCTGTTCAACCTAGGCTTCACGCTAGGGCGTTGCTCCACCAGATCGAATAGTTAGTGCCTTAGAAGTCAACGCCAGAAGCATAAAATACAATATAAATACAACAGTTTTTCCAACGTACAAAACGAATAATTGCAACCAGTATGAAAGTTATGGTCATTTCTACGTTCCGGGCAACCTAGGCCTCACTCTATGGCGTTCTTCAACCACATCGAATAGTGACGGCCTCAGAAGTCAACGCCTGAAGCATAAAATACAATAAAAATACAACAGTCTTTCCATCCTATAACAGGAATAATTGCAACCCGTGTGAAAGTGATGGTCATTTGTACGTTCCAGGCAACATAGGCCTCACTCTAGGGCGTTGTTCCACCAGGTTGAATAGTTAGGGCCTAAGAAATCAACGCCAGAAGCATAAGATACAATATAAATATAACAGTTTTTCCATCGTATAAAACGAATAATTGCAACCAGTATGAAAGTTATGGTCATTTCTACGTTCCGGGCAACCTAGGCCTCACTCTATGGCGTTCTTCAACCACATCGAATAGTGACGGCCTCAGAAGTCAACGCCTGAAGCATAAAATACAATAAAAATACAACAGTCTTTCCATCCTATAACAGGAATAATTGCAACCAGTTTGAAAGTGATGGTCATTTCTACGTTCCGGGGAACATAGGCTTCACTCTAGGGCGTTGCTCCTCCAGAACGAATAGTTAGTGCCTTAGAAGTCAACGCCAGAAGCATAAAATACAATATAAACGCAACAGTTTTTCCATCGTATAAAACGAATAATTGCTACCAGTATGGAAGTGATGGTCATTTCTACATTCGGAGCAACCTACGCTTCATTCTAGGGCGTTGATCCACCAGATAGAATAGTTAGGAACTTAGAAGTCAATGCCCGAAACATAAAACGCAATAAAAATACAACAGTTTTTCCATTGTATAAAAGGATTAATTGCAACCAGTTTGAAAGTGATGGTCATTTTCTACGTTCTGGGCAACCTAGGCTTCACTCTAGGGCGTTGCTCCACCAGATCGAATAGTTAGGGCCTTAGAAGTCAACGCCAGAATCATAAAATACAATGAAGATGCAACAGTTTTTCCATCGTATAAAAGGATTAATTGCAACCAGTTTGAAAGTGATGGTCATTTTCTACGTTCCGGGCAACCTAGGCTTCACTCTAGGGCGTTGCTCCACCAGATCGAATAGTTAGGGCCTTAGAAGTCAACGCCAGAATCATAAAATACAATATAATTACAACAGTTTTTCCATCATATAACAGGAATAATTGCAACCAGTTTGAAAGTGATGGTCATTTCTACGTTCTGTTCAACCTAGGCTTCACGCTAGGGCGTTGCTCCACCAGATCGAATAGTTAGTGCCTTAGAAGTCAACGCCAGAAGCATAAAATACAATATAAATACAACAGTTCTTCCATCATATAAAACGAATAATTGCAACCAGTTTGAAAGTGATGGTCATTTCTACGTTCCGGGCAACCTAGGCTTCACTCTAGGGCGTTGCTCCACCAGATCGAATAGTTAGGGCCTTAGAAGTCAACGCCAGAATCATAAAATACAATGAAGATGCAACAGCTTTTCGATCGTATCAAACGAATAATAGCAACCAGTATGAAAGTTATGGTCATTTCTACGTTTCGGGCAACCCAGGCTTCACTCTATGGCGTTCTTCCACCACATCGAATAGGTACGGCCTCAGAAGTCAACGCCTGAAGCATAAAATACAATAAAAATACAACAGTCTTTCCATCCTATAACAGGAATAATTGCAACCAGTTTGAAAGTGATGGTCATTTCTACGTTCCGGGGAACCTAGGTTTCACTCTAGGGCGTTGCTCCACCAGATCGAATAGTTAGTGCCTTAGAAGTCAACGCCAGAAGCATAAAATACAATATAAACACAACAGTTTTTCCATCGTATAAAACGAATAATTGCTACCAGTATGGAAGTGATGGTCATTTCTACGTTCCGGGCTACCTATGCCTCACTCTAGGGCGTTGTTCCACCAAGTTGAATAGTTAGGGCCTAAGAAAACAAAGCCAGAAGCATAAAATACAATATAAATATAACAGTTTTTCCATCGTATAAAACGAATAATTTCAACCAGTGTGAATGTTATGGTCATTTCTACGTTCCGGGCACCGCGGTTTCACTCTAGTGCGTTGCTCCACCAGATCAAACAGTTAGTGCCTTAGAAGTCAACGCCAGAAGCATAAAATACAATATAAATACAACAGTTTTTCCATCATATAAAACGAATAATTGCAACCAGTATGAAAGTTATGGTCATTTCTACGTTCCGGGCAACCCAGGCTTCACCATAGGGCGTTATTCCACCAGATCGAATAGTTAGGGCCTAAGAAGTCAACGCCCGAAGCATAAAATACAAAATAAATAGAACAGTTTTTCCATGGTATAAAACGAACACTTGCTACCAGTGTAAAAGTTATGGTCATTTCTACGTTCCGGGCAACCTAGGCTTCACCCTAGGGCGTTGTACCACCAGCTCGAATAGATAGGGCCTATGAAGTGAACGCCAGAAGCATAAAATACAATATAAATACAACAGTTTTTCCATCGTATAAAACGAATAATTGCAACCAGTATGAAAGTTATGGTCATTTCTATATTCCGAGCAACCTAGGCTTCACTCTAGGGCGTTGATCCAACAGATTGAATAGTTAGGGCCTTAGCAGTCAACGCCCGAAGCATAAAATACAATATAAATACAACAGTTTTTCCATCATATAACAGGAATAATTGCAACCAGTTTGAAAGTGATGGTCATTTCTACGTTCCGGGCAACCTAGGCTTCACTCTAGAGCGTTGCTCCACCAGATCGAATAGTTAGTGCCTTAGAAGTCAACGCCAGAAGCATAAAATACAATATAAATACATCAGTTTTTCCATCGTATAAAACGAATAATTGCAACCAGTATGAAAGTTATGGTCATTTCTACGTTCCGGGCAACCTAGGCTTCACTCTATGGCGTTCTTCCACTACATCGAATAGCAACGGCTTCAGAAGTCAACGCCTGAAGCATAAAATACGATAAAAATACAACAGTCTTTCCGTCCTATAACAGGAATAATTGTAACCCGTGTGACAGTGATGGTCATTTGTACATACCAGGCAACCTAGGATTCACTCTAGGGCGTTGCTCCAACAGATTGAATAGTTAGGGCCTTAGAAGTCAACGCCCGAAGCATTAAATACAAAATAAATAGAACTGTTTTTCCATCGTATAAAACGAATAATTGCAACCAGTATGAAAGTTAACGTCCTTTCTACTTTCCGGGCAACCTAGGCTTCACCCTAGGGCGTTGCTCCAACAGATTGAATAGTTAGGGCCTTAGAAGTCAACGCCCGATGCATAAAATACAAAATAAATAGAACAGTTTTTCCATCGTGTAAAACGAATAATTGCTACCGGTGTTAAAGTTATGGTCATTTCCACGTTCCGGTCAACCTAGGCTTCACCATAGGGCGTTATTCCACCAGATCGAATAGTTAGGGCCTAAGAAGTGAACGCCAGAAGCATAAAATACAATATAAATACAACTGTTATTCCATCATACAAAACGAATAGTTGCAACGAGTATGAAAGCTAGGGTCATTTCTACTTTACGGGCAACCTAGGCTACACCCTAGGGCGTTGCTCTTACAGATTGAATAGTTAGGGCCTTAGAAGTTAATGCCCGAAGCATAAAATGCAATAAAAATACAACAGTTTTTCCATCATGTAACAGGAATATTTGCAACCAGTTTGAAAGTGATGGTAATTGCTACGTTCCGGGCAACTTAGGCTTCACTCTAGGGCGTTGTTCCACCAGATCGAATTGTTAGGGCCTAAGAAGTCAACGCCAGAAGCATAAGATACAATATAAATAGAACAGTTTTTCCATCTATAGAACGAATAATAGCAACCAGTGTGAAAGTTATGGTCACTTCTACGTTCCGGGCAACCTAGGCTTCACACTAGGCCGTTGATCCACCAGATAGAATAGTTAGGGTCTTAGAAGTCAACGCCAGAAGCATAAAATTCAATAAAGATGCAACAGTTTTTCCATCGTATAGCAGGAATAACTCTAAACAGTGTGAAAGTACTGGTCATTTCTACGTTCCGGGTAACCTAGGCTTCACTCTAGGGCGTTGTTCCACCAGATCGAACAGTTAGGGCCTAACAAGGCAACGCCAGAAGCATAAAATACAATATAAATATAACAGTTTTTCCATCGTATAAAACGAATAATAGCAACCAGTGTGAAAGTTATGGTCATTTCTACGTTCCGTGCAATCTAGGCTTCACCCCAGGTAGTTGTTCCACCAGATCGAATAGTTAGGGCCTAAGAAGTGAACGCCAGCAGCATAAAATACAATATAAATACAACAGTTCTTCCATCATATAAAACGGATAATTGCGACCTGTATGAAAGTTATGGTCATTTCTACGTTCCGGGCAACCTAGGCGTCACGCCTAGGGCGTTGCTCCACCAGATCAAACAGTTAGGGCCTTAGAAGTCAACGCCCGAAATATAAAATACAAAATAAATAGAACAGTTTTTCCATTGTATAAAACGAACGGTTGCTACCAGTGTAAAAGTTATGGTCATTTCTACGTTCCGGGCAACCTAGGCTTCACCCTAGGGCGTTGTTCCACCAGATCAAATAGTTAGGGGCTAAGAAGTGAACGCCAGAAGCATAAAATACAATATAAATACAACAATTTTTCCATCACATAAAACGAGTAATTGCAACCAGTATGAAAGTTGTGATCATTTCTACTTTCCGGGCAACCTAGGCTTCACTCTAGGGCGTTGATCCAACAGATTGAATAGTTAGGGCCTTAGCAGTCAACGCCCGAAGCATAAAATACAATATAAATACAACAGTTTTTCCATCATATAACAGGAATAATAGCAACCAGTTTGAAAGTGATGGTCATTTCTACGTTCCGGGCAACCTAGGCTTCACTCTAGAGCGTTGCTCCACCAGATCGAATAGTTAGTGCCTTAGAAGTCAACGCCAGAAGCATAAAATACAATAAAGATGCAACAGCTTTTCCATCGTATAAAACGAATAATTGCACCCAGTGTGAAGGTTATTGTCATTTCTACTTTCCGCGCAACCTAGGCTTCACCCTAGGGCGTTGCTCCAACAGCTTGAATAGGTAGGACCTTAGAAGTCAACGCCAGAAGCATAAAATTCAATATAAACACAACAGTTCTTCCATCGTATAAAACGAATAATTGCTACTAGTATGGAAGTGATGGTCATTTCTACGTTCCGGGCAACCTAGGCCTCACTCTAGGGCGTTCTTCCACCAGATTGAGTAGTTAGGGCCTAAGAAATCAACGCCAGAAGCATAAAATACAATATAAATATAACAGTTTTTCCATCGTATAAAACGAATAACTTCAACCAGTGTGAATGTTATGGTCATTTTTACATTCCGAGCAACCTAGGCTTCACTCTATGGCGTTGATCCACCAGATAGAATAGTTAGGGCCTTAGAAGTCAACGCCAGAAGCATAAAATTCAATAAAGATGCAACAGTTTTTCCATCGTATAGCAGGAATAACTGCAAACAGTGTGAAAGTACTGGCCATTTCTACGTTCCGGGTAACCTAGGCTTCACTCTAGGGCGTTGTTCCACCAGATCGAACAGTTAGGGCCTAAGAAGGCAACGCCAGAAGCATAAAATACAATATAAATATAACAGATTTTCCATCGTATAAAACGAATAATAGCAACCAGTGTGAAAGTTATGGTCATTTCTACGTTCCGGGCAACCTAGGCTTCACCCCAGGTCGTTGTTCCACCAGATCGAATTGTTTGGGCCTAAGAAGTGAACGCCATAAGCATAAAATACAATATAAATACAACAGTTCTTCCATCATATAAAACGAATAATTGCAATCAGTATGAAAGTTATGGTCATTTCTACGTTCCGGGCAACCTAGGCCTCACTCTATGGCGTTCTTCAACCACATCGAATAGCTGCGGCCTCAGAAGTCAACGCCTGGAGCATAAAATACAATAAAAATACAACAGTCTTTCCATCCTATAACAGGAATAATTGCAACCCTTGTGAAAGTGATGATCATTTGTACGTTGCAGGAAACATAGGGATCACTCTAGGGCGTTGTTCCACCAGATCGAATTGTCAGGGCCTAAGAAGTCAACGCCACAAGCATAAGATACAATATAAATATAACAGTTATTCCATCGTATAGAAAGGATAATAGCAACCAGTGTGAAATTTATGGTCATTTCTACGTTCCGGGCAACCTAGGCTTCTAGCCTAGGGCGTTGCTCCACCAGATCAAACAGTTAGGGCCTTAGAAGTCAACGCCCGAAGCATAAAATACAAAATAAATAGAACAGTTTTTCCATTGTATAAAACGAATAAATGCTACCAGTGTAAAAGTTATGGTCATTTCTACTTTCCGGGCAACCTAGGCTTCACTCTAGGGCGTTGCTCCACCAGATCATACAGTTAGGGCCTTAGAAGTCAACGCCCGAAGCATAAAATACAAAATAAATAGAACAGTTTTTCCATTGTATAAAACGAATAATAGCAACCAGTGTAAAAGTTATGGTCATTTCTACTTTCCGGGCAACCTAGGCTTCACTCTAGGGCGTTGCTCCACCAGATCATACAGTTAGGGCCTTAGAAGTCAACGCCCGAAGCATAAAATACAAAATAAATAGAACAGTTTTTCCATTGTATAAAACGAATAATAGAAACCAGTGTGAAAGTTATGGTCATTTCTACATTCCGGCAACCTAGGTTTCACCCCAGGGTGTTGTTCCACCAGATCGAATAGTTAGGGCCTAAGAAGTGAACGCCAGAAGCATAAAATACAATATAAATACAACAGTTTTTCTATCATATAAAACGAGTAAATGCAACCAGTATGAAAGTTGTGGTCATTTCTACTTTCCGGGCAACCTGGGCTACACCCGAGGGCGTTGCTCCAACAGATTGAATAGTTAGGGCCTTAGAAGTCAATGCCCGAAACATAAAACGCAATAAAAATACAACAGTTTTTCCATCGTATAAAAGGATTAATTGCAACCAGTTTGAAAGTGATGGTCATTTTCTACGTTCCGGGCAACCTAGGGTTCACTCTAGGGCGTTGCTCCACCAGATCGAATAGTTAGGGCCTTAGAAGTCAACGCCAGAATCATAAAATACAATGAAGATGCAACAGCTTTTCGATCGTATAAAACGAATAATTGCAACCAGTATGAAAGTTATGGTCATTTCTACGTTCCGGGCAACCCAGACTTCACTCTATGGCGTTCTTCCACCACATCGAATAGCTACGGCCTCAGAAGTCAACGCCTGAAGCATAAAATACAATAAAAATACAACAGTCTTTCCATCCTATAACAGGAATAATTGCAACCATTTTGAAAGTGATGGTCATTTCTACGTTCCGGGCTACCTAGACCTCACTCTAGTGCGTTGTTCCACCAGGTTGAATAGTTAGGGCCTAAGAAATCAACGCCAGAAGCATAAAATACAATATAAATATAACAGTTTTTCCATCGTATAAAATGAATAATTGCAAACATTGCGAAAGTAATGGTCATTCCACGTCCCGGGCAACCTGGGCGTCACTCTAGTGCGTTGCTCCACCACATCTAATAGCTCCGGCCTTAGACGTCAACGACAGAAGCATAAAATACAATAAAGATGCAACAGCTTTTCCATCGTATAAAACGAATAATTGCACCCAGTGTGAAAGTTATTGTCATTTCTACTTTCCGCGCAACCTAGGCTTCACCCTAGGGCGTTGCTCCAACAGATTGAATAGGTAGGACCTTAGAAGTCAACGCCAGAAGCATAAAATTCAATATAAACACAACAGTTTTTCCATCGTATAAAACGAATAATTGCTACTAGTATGGAAGTGATGGTCATTTCTACGTTCCGGGCAACCTAGGCCTCACTCTAGGGCGTTGTTCCACCAGGTTGAATAGTTAGGGCCTAAGAAATCAACGCCAGAAGCATAAAATACAATATAAATATAACAGTTTTTCCATCGTATAAAACGAATAATTGCAACCAGTATGAAAGTTATGGTCATTTCTACGTTCCGGGCAACCTAGGCCTCACTCTATGGCGTTCTTCAACCACATCGAATAGTGACGGCCTCAGAAGTCAACGCCTGAAGCATAAAATACAATAAAAATACAACAGTCTTTCCATCCTATAACAGGAATAATTGCAACCCGTGTGAAAGTGATGGTCATTTGTACGTTCCAGGCAACATAGGCTTCACTCTAGGGCGTTGTTCCACCAGATCGAATTGTTAGGGCCTAAGAAGTCAACGCCAGAAGCATAAGATACAATATAAATATAACAGTCTTTCCATCGTATAGAACGAATAATAGCATCCAGTTTGAAAGTTATGGTCATTTCTACGTTCCGGGCAACCTAGGCTTCACTCTAGGGCGTTGCTCCACCAGATCAAACAGTTAGTTCCTTAGAAGTCAACGCCCGAAGCATAAAATACAAAATAAATAGAACAGCTTTTCCATCGTATAAAACGAATAATAGAAACCAGTGTGAAAGTTATTTTCATTTCTACATTCCGGCAACCTAGGCTTCACCCCAGGGCGTTGTTCCACCGGATCGAATAGTTAAGGCCTAAGAAGTGAACGCCAGAAGCATAAAATACAATATAAATACAACAGTTTTTCTATCATATAAAACGAGTAAATGCAACCAGTATGAAAGTTGTGGTCATTTCTACTTTCCGGGCAACCTGCGCTACACCCGAGGGCGTTGCTCCAACAGATTGAATAGTTAGGGCCTTAGAAGTCAATGCCCGAAACATAAAACGCAATAAAAATACAACAGTTTTTCCATCGTATAAAAGGATTAATTGCAACCAGTTTGAAAGTGATGGTCATTTTCTACGTCCCGGGCAACCTAGGCTTCACTCTAGGGCGTTGCTCCACCAGATCGAATAGTTAGGGCCTTAGAAGTCAACGCCAGAATCATAAAATACAATATAATTACAACAGTTTTTCCATCATATAACAGGAATAATTGCAACCAGTTTGAAAGTGATGGTCATTTCTACGTTCTGTTCAACCTAGGCTTCACGCTAGGGCGTTGCTCCACCAGATCGAATAGTTAGTGCCTTAGAAGTCAACGCCAGAAGCATAAAATACAATATAAATACAACAGTTTTTCCAACGTACAAAACGAATAATTGCAACCAGTATGAAAGTTATGGTCATTTCTACGTTCCGGGCAACCTAGGCCTCACTCTATGGCGTTCTTCAACCACATCGAATAGTGACGGCCTCAGAAGTCAACGCCTGAAGCATAAAATACAATAAAAATACAACAGTCTTTCCATCCTATAACAGGAATAATTGCAACCCGTGTGAAAGTGATGGTCATTTGTACGTTCCAGGCAACATAGGCCTCACTCTAGGGCGTTGTTCCACCAGGTTGAATAGTTAGGGCCTAAGAAATCAACGCCAGAAGCATAAGATACAATATAAATATAACAGTTTTTCCATCGTATAAAACGAATAATTGCAACCAGTATGAAAGTTATGGTCATTTCTACGTTCCGGGCAACCTAGGCCTCACTCTATGGCGTTCTTCAACCACATCGAATAGTGACGGCCTCAGAAGTCAACGCCTGAAGCATAAAATACAATAAAAATACAACAGTCTTTCCATCCTATAACAGGAATAATTGCAACCAGTTTGAAAGTGATGGTCATTTCTACGTTCCGGGGAACATAGGCTTCACTCTAGGGCGTTGCTCCTCCAGAACGAATAGTTAGTGCCTTAGAAGTCAACGCCAGAAGCATAAAATACAATATAAACGCAACAGTTTTTCCATCGTATAAAACGAATAATTGCTACCAGTATGGAAGTGATGGTCATTTCTACATTCGGAGCAACCTACGCTTCATTCTAGGGCGTTGATCCACCAGATAGAATAGTTAGGAACTTAGAAGTCAATGCCCGAAACATAAAACGCAATAAAAATACAACAGTTTTTCCATTGTATAAAAGGATTAATTGCAACCAGTTTGAAAGTGATGGTCATTTTCTACGTTCTGGGCAACCTAGGCTTCACTCTAGGGCGTTGCTCCACCAGATCGAATAGTTAGGGCCTTAGAAGTCAACGCCAGAATCATAAAATACAATGAAGATGCAACAGTTTTTCCATCGTATAAAAGGATTAATTGCAACCAGTTTGAAAGTGATGGTCATTTTCTACGTTCCGGGCAACCTAGGCTTCACTCTAGGGCGTTGCTCCACCTGATCGAATAGTTAGGGCCTTAGAAGTCAACGCCAGAATCATAAAATACAATATAATTACAACAGTTTTTCCATCATATAACAGGAATAATTGCAACCAGTTTGAAAGTGATGGTCATTTCTACGTTCTGTTCAACCTAGGCTTCACGCTAGGGCGTTGCTCCACCAGATCGAATAGTTAGTGCCTTAGAAGTCAACGCCAGAAGCATAAAATACAATATAAACACAACAGTTTTTCCATTGTATAAAAGGATTAATTGCAACCAGTTTGAAAGTGATGGTCATTTTCTACGTTCTGGGCAACCTAGGCTTCACTCTAGGGCGTTGCTCCACCAGATCGAATAGTTAGGGCCTTAGAAGTCAACGCCAGAATCATAAAATACAATGAAGATGCAACAGTTTTTCCATCCTATAACAGGAATAATTGCAACCCGTGTGAAAGTGATGGTCATTTGTACGTTCCAGGCAACATAGGCTTCACTCTAGGGCGTTGTTCCACCAGATCGAATTGTTAGGGCCTAAGAAGTCAACGCCAGAAGCATAAGATACAATATAAATATAACAGTCTTTCCATCGTATAGAACGAATAATAGCATCCAGTTTGAAAGTTATGGTCATTTCTACGTTCCGGGCAACCTAGGCTTCACTCTAGGGCGTTGCTCCACCAGATCAAACAGTTAGTTCCTTAGAAGTCAACGCCCGAAGCATAAAATACAAAATAAATAGAACAGCTTTTCCATCGTATAAAACGAATAATAGAAACCAGTGTGAAAGTTATGGTCATTTCTACATTCCGGCAACCTAGGCTTCACCCCAGGGCGTTGTTCCACCGGATCGAATAGTTAAGGCCTAAGAAGTGAACGCCAGAAGCATAAAATACAATATAAATACAACAGTTTTTCTATCATATAAAACGAGTAAATGCAACCAGTATGAAAGTTGTGGTCATTTCTACTTTCCGGGCAACCTGCGCTACACCCGAGGGCGTTGCTCCAACAGATTGAATAGTTAGGGCCTTAGAAGTCAATGCCCGAAACATAAAACGCAATAAAAATACAACAGTTTTTCCATCGTATAAAAGGATTAATTGCAACCAGTTTGAAACTGATGGTCATTTTCTACGTCCCGGGCAACCTAGGCTTCACTCTAGGGCGTTGCTCCACCAGATCGAATAGTTAGGGCCTTAGAAGTCAACGCCAGAATCATAAAATACAATATAATTACAACAGTTTTTCCATCATATAACAGGAATAATTGCAACCAGTTTGAAAGTGATGGTCATTTCTACGTTCTGTTCAACCTAGGCTTCACGCTAGGGCGTTGCTCCACCAGATCGAATAGTTAGTGCCTTAGAAGTCAACGCCAGAAGCATAAAATACAATATAAATACAACAGTTTTTCCAACGTACAAAACGAATAATTGCAACCAGTATGAAAGTTATGGTCATTTCTACGTTCCGGGCAACCTAGGCCTCACTCTATGGCGTTCTTCAACCACATCGAATAGTGACGGCCTCAGAAGTCAACGCCTGAAGCATAAAATACAATAAAAATACAACAGTCTTTCCATCCTATAACAGGAATAATTGCAACCCGTGTGAAAGTGATGGTCATTTGTACGTTCCAGGCAACATAGGCCTCACTCTAGGGCGTTGTTCCACCAGGTTGAATAGTTAGGGCCTAAGAAATCAACGCCAGAAGCATAAGATACAATATAAATATAACAGTTTTTCCATCGTATAAAACGAATAATTGCAACCAGTATGAAAGTTATGGTCATTTCTACGTTCCGGGCAACCTAGGCCTCACTCTATGGCGTTCTTCAACCACATCGAATAGTGACGGCCTCAGAAGTCAACGCCTGAAGCATAAAATACAATAAAAATACAACAGTCTTTCCATCCTATAACAGGAATAATTGCAACCAGTTTGAAAGTGATGGTCATTTCTACGTTCCGGGGAACATAGGCTTCACTCTAGGGCGTTGCTCCTCCAGAACGAATAGTTAGTGCCTTAGAAGTCAACGCCAGAAGCATAAAATACAATATAAACGCAACAGTTTTTCCATCGTATAAAACGAATAATTGCTACCAGTATGGAAGTGATGGTCATTTCTACATTCGGAGCAACCTACGCTTCATTCTAGGGCGTTGATCCACCAGATAGAATAGTTAGGAACTTAGAAGTCAATGCCCGAAACATAAAACGCAATAAAAATACAACAGTTTTTCCATTGTATAAAAGGATTAATTGCAACCAGTTTGAAAGTGATGGTCATTTTCTACGTTCTGGGCAACCTAGGCTTCACTCTAGGGCGTTGCTCCACCAGATCGAATAGTTAGGGCCTTAGAAGTCAACGCCAGAATCATAAAATACAATGAAGATGCAACAGTTTTTCCATCGTATAAAAGGATTAATTGCAACCAGTTTGAAAGTGATGGTCATTTTCTACGTTCCGGGCAACCTAGGCTTCACTCTAGGGCGTTGCTCCACCTGATCGAATAGTTAGGGCCTTAGAAGTCAACGCCAGAATCATAAAATACAATATAATTACAACAGTTTTTCCATCATATAACAGGAATAATTGCAACCAGTTTGAAAGTGATGGTCATTTCTACGTTCTGTTCAACCTAGGCTTCACGCTAGGGCGTTGCTCCACCAGATCGAATAGTTAGTGCCTTAGAAGTCAACGCCAGAAGCATAAAATACAATATAAACACAACAGTTTTTCCATTGTATAAAAGGATTAATTGCAACCAGTTTGAAAGTGATGGTCATTTTCTACGTTCTGGGCAACCTAGGCTTCACTCTAGGGCGTTGCTCCACCAGATCGAATAGTTAGGGCCTTAGAAGTCAACGCCAGAATCATAAAATACAATGAAGATGCAACAGTTTTTCCATCGTATAAAAGGATTAATTGCAACCAGTGTAAAAGTTATGGTCATTTCTACTTTCCGGGCAACCTAGGCTTCACTCTAGGGCGTTGCTCCACCAGATCATACAGTTAGGGCCTTAGAAGTCAACGCCCGAAGCATAAAATACAAAATAAATAGAACAGTTTTTCCATTGTATAAAACGAATAATAGAAACCAGTGTGAAAGTTATGGTCATTTCTACATTCCGGCAACCTAGGTTTCACCCCAGGGTGTTGTTCCACCAGATCGAATAGTTAGGGCCTAAGAAGTGAACGCCAGAAGCATAAAATACAATATAAATACAACAGTTTTTCTATCATATAAAACGAGTAAATGCAACCAGTATGAAAGTTGTGGTCATTTCTACTTTCCGGGCAACCTGGGCTACACCCGAGGGCGTTGCTCCAACAGATTGAATAGTTAGGGCCTTAGAAGTCAATGCCCGAAACATAAAACGCAATAAAAATACAACAGTTTTTCCATCGTATAAAAGGATTAATTGCAACCAGTTTGAAAGTGATGGTCATTTTCTACGTTCCGGGCAACCTAGGGTTCACTCTAGGGCGTTGCTCCACCAGATCGAATAGTTAGGGCCTTAGAAGTCAACGCCAGAATCATAAAATACAATGAAGATGCAACAGCTTTTCGATCGTATAAAACGAATAATTGCAACCAGTATGAAAGTTATGGTCATTTCTACGTTCCGGGCAACCCAGACTTCACTCTATGGCGTTCTTCCACCACATCGAATAGCTACGGCCTCAGAAGTCAACGCCTGAAGCATAAAATACAATAAAAATACAACAGTCTTTCCATCCTATAACAGGAATAATTGCAACCATTTTGAAAGTGATGGTCATTTCTACGTTCCGGGCTACCTAGACCTCACTCTAGTGCGTTGTTCCACCAGGTTGAATAGTTAGGGCCTAAGAAATCAACGCCAGAAGCATAAAATACAATATAAATATAACAGTTTTTCCATCGTATAAAATGAATAATTGCAAACATTGCGAAAGTAATGGTCATTCCACGTCCCGGGCAACCTGGGCGTCACTCTAGTGCGTTGCTCCACCACATCTAATAGCTCCGGCCTTAGACGTCAACGACAGAAGCATAAAATACAATAAAGATGCAACAGCTTTTCCATCGTATAAAACGAATAATTGCACCCAGTGTGAAAGTTATTGTCATTTCTACTTTCCGCGCAACCTAGGCTTCACCCTAGGGCGTTGCTCCAACAGATTGAATAGGTAGGACCTTAGAAGTCAACGCCAGAAGCATAAAATTCAATATAAACACAACAGTTTTTCCATCGTATAAAACGAATAATTGCAACCAGTATGAAAGTTATGGTCATTTCTACGTTCCGGGCAACCTAGGCCTCACTCTATGGCGTTCTTCAACCACATCGAATAGTGACGGCCTCAGAAGTCAACGCCTGAAGCATAAAATACAATAAAAATACAACAGTCTTTCCATCCTATAACAGGAATAATTGCAACCCGTGTGAAAGTGATGGTCATTTGTACGTTCCAGGCAACATAGGCTTCACTCTAGGGCGTTGTTCCACCAGATCGAATTGTTAGGGCCTAAGAAGTCAACGCCAGAAGCATAAGATACAATATAAATATAACAGTCTTTCCATCGTATAGAACGAATAATAGCATCCAGTTTGAAAGTTATGGTCATTTCTACGTTCCGGGCAACCTAGGCTTCACTCTAGGGCGTTGCTCCACCAGATCAAACAGTTAGTTCCTTAGAAGTCAACGCCCGAAGCATAAAATACAAAATAAATAGAACAGCTTTTCCATCGTATAAAACGAATAATAGAAACCAGTGTGAAAGTTATGGTCATTTCTACATTCCGGCAACCTAGGCTTCACCCCAGGGCGTTGTTCCACCGGATCGAATAGTTAAGGCCTAAGAAGTGAACGCCAGAATCATAAAATACAATATAAATACAACAGTTTTTCTATCATATAAAACGAGTAAATGCAACCAGTATGAAAGTTGTGGTCATTTCTACTTTCCGGGCAACCTGCGCTACACCCGAGGGCGTTGCTCCAACAGATTGAATAGTTAGGGCCTTAGAAGTCAATGCCCGAAACATAAAACGCAATAAAAATACAACAGTTTTTCCATCGTATAAAAGGATTAATTGCAACCAGTTTGAAAGTGATGGTCATTTTCTACGTCCCGGGCAACCTAGGCTTCACTCTAGGGCGTTGCTCCACCAGATCGAATAGTTAGGGCCTTAGAAGTCAACGCCAGAATCATAAAATACAATATAATTACAACAGTTTTTCCATCATATAACAGGAATAATTGCAACCAGTTTGAAAGTGATGGTCATTTCTACGTTCTGTTCAACCTAGGCTTCACGCTAGGGCGTTGCTCCACCAGATCGAATAGTTAGTGCCTTAGAAGTCAACGCCAGAAGCATAAAATACAATATAAATACAACAGTTTTTCCAACGTACAAAACGAATAATTGCAACCAGTATGAAAGTTATGGTCATTTCTACGTTCCGGGCAACCTAGGCCTCACTCTATGGCGTTCTTCAACCACATCGAATAGTGACGGCCTCAGAAGTCAACGCCTGAAGCATAAAATACAATAAAAATACAACAGTCTTTCCATCCTATAACAGGAATAATTGCAACCCGTGTGAAAGTGATGGTCATTTGTACGTTCCAGGCAACATAGGCCTCACTCTAGGGCGTTGTTCCACCAGGTTGAATAGTTAGGGCCTAAGAAATCAACGCCAGAAGCATAAGATACAATATAAATATAACAGTTTTTCCATCGTATAAAACGAATAATTGCAACCAGTATGAAAGTTATGGTCATTTCTACGTTCCGGGCAACCTAGGCCTCACTCTATGGCGTTCTTCAACCACATCGAATAGTGACGGCCTCAGAAGTCAACGCCTGAAGCATAAAATACAATAAAAATACAACAGTCTTTCCATCCTATAACAGGAATAATTGCAACCAGTTTGAAAGTGATGGTCATTTCTACGTTCCGGGGAACATAGGCTTCACTCTAGGGCGTTGCTCCTCCAGAACGAATAGTTAGTGCCTTAGAAGTCAACGCCAGAAGCATAAAATACAATATAAACGCAACAGTTTTTCCATCGTATAAAACGAATAATTGCTACCAGTATGGAAGTGATGGTCATTTCTACATTCGGAGCAACCTACGCTTCATTCTAGGGCGTTGATCCACCAGATAGAATAGTTAGGAACTTAGAAGTCAATGCCCGAAACATAAAACGCAATAAAAATACAACAGTTTTTCCATTGTATAAAAGGATTAATTGCAACCAGTTTGAAAGTGATGGTCATTTTCTACGTTCTGGGCAACCTAGGCTTCACTCTAGGGCGTTGCTCCACCAGATCGAATAGTTAGGGCCTTAGAAGTCAACGCCAGAATCATAAAATACAATGAAGATGCAACAGTTTTTCCATCGTATAAAAGGATTAATTGCAACCAGTTTGAAAGTGATGGTCATTTTCTACGTTCCGGGCAACCTAGGCTTCACTCTAGGGCGTTGCTCCACCAGATCGAATAGTTAGGGCCTTAGAAGTCAACGCCAGAATCATAAAATACAATATAATTACAACAGTTTTTCCATCATATAACAGGAATAATTGCAACCAGTTTGAAAGTGATGGTCATTTCTACGTTCTGTTCAACCTAGGCTTCACGCTAGGGCGTTGCTCCACCAGATCGAATAGTTAGTGCCTTAGAAGTCAACGCCAGAAGCATAAAATACAATATAAACACAACAGTTTTTCCATTGTATAAAAGGATTAATTGCAACCAGTTTGAAAGTGATGGTCATTTTCTACGTTCTGGGCAACCTAGGCTTCACTCTAGGGCGTTGCTCCACCAGATCGAATAGTTAGGGCCTTAGAAGTATAAAATATAGTTATACTTAGAAGTATAAAACTTATACTTAGAAGTATAAATTATACTTAGAAGTATAAAACGAATAATTGCTACCAGTATGGAAGTGATGGTCATTTCTACGTTCCGGGCTACCTATGCCTCACTCTAGGGCGTTGTTCCACCAGGTTGAATAGTTAGGGCCTAAGAAAACAAAGCCAGAAGCATAAAATACAATATAAATATAACAGTTTTTCCATCGTATAAAACGAATAATTTCAACCAGTGTGAATGTTATGGTCATTTCTACGTTCCGGGCACCGCGGTTTCACTCTAGTGCGTTGCTCCACCAGATCAAACAGTTAGTGCCTTAGAAGTCAACGCCAGAAGCATAAAATACAATATAAATACAACAGTTTTTCCATCATATAAAACGAATAATTGCAACCAGTATGAAAGTTATGGTCATTTCTACGTTCCGGGCAACCCAGGCTTCACCATAGGGCGTTATTCCACCAGATCGAATAGTTAGGGCCTAAGAAGTCAACGCCCGAAGCATAAAATACAAAATAAATAGAACAGTTTTTCCATGGTATAAAACGAACACTTGCTACCAGTGTAAAAGTTATGGTCATTTCTACGTTCCGGGCAACCTAGGCTTCACCCTAGGGCGTTGTACCACCAGCTCGAATAGATAGGGCCTAAGAAGTGAACGCCAGAAGCATAAAATACAATATAAATACAACAGTTTTTCCATCATATAAAACGAGTAATTGCAACCAGTATGAAAGTTGTGGTCATTTCTACTTTCCGGGCAACCTAGGCTACACCCTAGGGCGTTGTTCCAACGGATCGAATAGTTAGTGCCTTAGAAGTCAACGGCCGAAGCATAAAATACAATATAAATAGAACTGTTTTTCCATCGTATAAAACGAATAATTGCAACCAGTATGAAAGTTATGGTCATTTCTATATTCCGAGCAACCTAGGCTTCACTCTAGGGCGTTGATCCAACAGATTGAATAGTTAGGGCCTTAGCAGTCAACGCCCGAAGCATAAAATACAATATAAATACAACAGTTTTTCCATCATATAACAGGAATAATTGCAACCAGTTTGAAAGTGATGGTCATTTCTACGTTCCGGGCAACCTAGGCTTCACTCTAGAGCGTTGCTCCACCAGATCGAATAGTTAGTGCCTTAGAAGTCAACGCCAGAAGCATAAAATACAATATAAATACATCAGTTTTTCCATCGTATAAAACGAATAATTGCAACCAGTATGAAAGTTATGGTCATTTCTACGTTCCGGGCAACCTAGGCTTCACTCTATGGCGTTCTTCCACTACATCGAATAGCAACGGCTTCAGAAGTCAACGCCTGAAGCATAAAATACGATAAAAATACAACAGTCTTTCCGTCCTATAACAGGAATAATTGTAACCCGTGTGACAGTGATGGTCATTTGTACATACCAGGCAACCTAGGATTCACTCTAGGGCGTTGCTCCAACAGATTGAATAGTTAGGGCCTTAGAAGTCAACGCCCGAAGCATTAAATACAAAATAAATAGAACTGTTTTTCCATCGTATAAAACGAATAATTGCAACCAGTATGAAAGTTAACGTCCTTTCTACTTTCCGGGCAACCTAGGCTTCACCCTAGGGCGTTGCTCCAACAGATTGAATAGTTAGGGCCTTAGAAGTCAACGCCCGATGCATAAAATACAAAATAAATAGAACAGTTTTTCCATCGTGTAAAACGAATAATTGCTACCGGTGTTAAAGTTATGGTCATTTCCACGTTCCGGTCAACCTAGGCTTCACCATAGGGAGTTATTCCACCAGATCGAATAGTTAGGGCCTAAGAAGTGAACGCCAGAAGCATAAAATACAATATAAATACAACTGTTATTCCATCATACAAAACGAATAGTTGCAACGAGTATGAAAGCTAGGGTCATTTCTACTTTACGGGCAACCTAGGCTACACCCTAGGGCGTTGCTCTTACAGATTGAATAGTTAGGGCCTTAGAAGTTAATGCCCGAAGCATAAAATGCAATAAAAATACAACAGTTTTTCCATCATGTAACAGGAATATTTGCAACCAGTTTGAAAGTGATGGTAATTGCTACGTTCCGGGCAACTTAGGCTTCACTCTAGGGCGTTGTTCCACCAGATCGAATTGTTAGGGCCTAAGAAGTCAACGCCAGAAGCATAAGATACAATATAAATAGAACAGTTTTTCCATCTATAGAACGAATAATAGCAACCAGTGTGAAAGTTATGGTCACTTCTACGTTCCGGGCAACCTAGGCTTCACACTAGGCCGTTGATCCACCAGATAGAATAGTTAGGGTCTTAGAAGTCAACGCCAGAAGCATAAAATTCAATAAAGATGCAACAGTTTTTCCATCGTATAGCAGGAATAACTCTAAACAGTGTGAAAGTACTGGTCATTTCTACGTTCCGGGTAACCTAGGCTTCACTCTAGGGCGTTGTTCCACCAGATCGAACAGTTAGGGCCTAACAAGGCAACGCCAGAAGCATAAAATACAATATAAATATAACAGTTTTTCCATCGTATAAAACGAATAATAGCAACCAGTGTGAAAGTTATGGTCATTTCTACGTTCCGTGCAATCTAGGCTTCACCCCAGGTAGTTGTTCCACCAGATCGAATAGTTAGGGCCTAAGAAGTGAACGCCAGCAGCATAAAATACAATATAAATACAACAGTTCTTCCATCATATAAAACGGATAATTGCGACCTGTATGAAAGTTATGGTCATTTCTACGTTCCGGGCAACCTAGGCGTCACGCCTAGGGCGTTGCTCCACCAGATCAAACAGTTAGGGCCTTAGAAGTCAACGCCCGAAATATAAAATACAAAATAAATAGAACAGTTTTTCCATTGTATAAAACGAACGGTTGCTACCAGTGTAAAAGTTATGGTCATTTCTACGTTCCGGGCAACCTAGGCTTCACCCTAGGGCGTTGTTCCACCAGATCAAATAGTTAGGGGCTAAGAAGTGAACGCCAGAAGCATAAAATACAATATAAATACAACAGTTTTTCCATCACATAAAACGAGTAATTGCAACCAGTATGAAAGTTGTGATCATTTCTACTTTCCGGGCAACCTAGGCTTCACTCTAGGGCGTTGATCCAACAGATTGAATAGTTAGGGCCTTAGCAGTCAACGCCCGAAGCATAAAATACAATATAAATACAACAGTTTTTCCATCATATAACAGGAATAATAGCAACCAGTTTGAAAGTGATGGTCATTTCTACGTTCCGGGCAACCTAGGCTTCACTCTAGAGCGTTGCTCCACCAGATCGAATAGTTAGTGCCTTAGAAGTCAACGCCAGAAGCATAAAATACAATAAAGATGCAACAGCTTTTCCATCGTATAAAACGAATAATTGCACCCAGTGTGAAGGTTATTGTCATTTCTACTTTCCGCGCAACCTAGGCTTCACCCTAGGGCGTTGCTCCAACAGCTTGAATAGGTAGGACCTTAGAAGTCAACGCCAGAAGCATAAAATTCAATATAAACACAACAGTTCTTCCATCGTATAAAACGAATAATTGCTACTAGTATGGAAGTGATGGTCATTTCTACGTTCCGGGCAACCTAGGCCTCACTCTAGGGCGTTGTTCCACCAGATTGAGTAGTTAGGGCCTAAGAAATCAACGCCAGAAGCATAAAATACAATATAAATATAACAGTTTTTCCATCGTATAAAACGAATAACTTCAACCAGTGTGAATGTTATGGTCATTTTTACATTCCGAGCAACCTAGGCTTCACTCTATGGCGTTGATCCACCAGATAGAATAGTTAGGGCCTTAGAAGTCAACGCCAGAAGCATAAAATTCAATAAAGATGCAACAGTTTTTCCATCGTATAGCAGGAATAACTGCAAACAGTGTGAAAGTACTGGCCATTTCTACGTTCCGGGTAACCTAGGCTTCACTCTAGGGCGTTGTTCCACCAGATCGAACAGTTAGGGCCTAAGAAGGCAACGCCAGAAGCATAAAATACAATATAAATATAACAGATTTTCCATCGTATAAAACGAATAATAGCAACCAGTGTGAAAGTTATGGTCATTTCTACGTTCCGGGCAACCTAGGCTTCACCCCAGGTCGTTGTTCCACCAGATCGAATTGTTTGGGCCTAAGAAGTGAACGCCATAAGCATAAAATACAATATAAATACAACAGTTCTTCCATCATATAAAACGAATAATTGCAATCAGTATGAAAGTTATGGTCATTTCTACGTTCCGGGCAACCTAGGCCTCACTCTATGGCGTTCTTCAACCACATCGAATAGCTGCGGCCTCAGAAGTCAACGCCTGGAGCATAAAATACAATAAAAATACAACAGTCTTTCCATCCTATAACAGGAATAATTGCAACCCTTGTGAAAGTGATGATCATTTGTACGTTGCAGGAAACATAGGGATCACTCTAGGGCGTTGTTCCACCAGATCGAATTGTCAGGGCCTAAGAAGTCAACGCCACAAGCATAAGATACAATATAAATATAACAGTTATTCCATCGTATAGAAAGGATAATAGCAACCAGTGTGAAATTTATGGTCATTTCTACGTTCCGGGCAACCTAGGCTTCTAGCCTAGGGCGTTGCTCCACCAGATCAAACAGTTAGGGCCTTAGAAGTCAACGCCCGAAGCATAAAATACAAAATAAATAGAACAGTTTTTCCATTGTATAAAACGAGTAAATGCTACCAGTGTAAAAGTTATGGTCATTTCTACTTTCCGGGCAACCTAGGCTTCACTCTAGGGCGTTGCTCCACCAGATCATACAGTTAGGGCCTTAGAAGTCAACGCCCGAAGCATAAAATACAAAATAAATAGAACAGTTTTTCCATTGTATAAAACGAATAATAGCAACCAGTGTAAAAGTTATGGTCATTTCTACTTTCCGGGCAACCTAGGCTTCACTCTAGGGCGTTGCTCCACCAGATCATACAGTTAGGGCCATAGAAGTCAACGCCCGAAGCATAAAATACAAAATAAATAGAACAGTTTTTCCATTGTATAAAACGAATAATAGAAACCAGTGTGAAAGTTATGGTCATTTCTACATTCCGGCAACCTAGGTTTCACCCCAGGGTGTTGTTCCACCAGATCGAATAGTTAGGGCCTAAGAAGTGAACGCCAGAAGCATAAAATACAATATAAACACAACAGTTTTTCTATCATATAAAACGAGTAAATGCAACCAGTATGAAAGTTGTGGTCATTTCTACTTTCCGGGCAACCTGGGCTACACCCGAGGGCGTTGCTCCAACAGATTGAATAGTTAGGACCTTAGAAGTCAATGCCCGAAACATAAAACGCAATAAAAATACAACAGTCTTTCCATCCTATAACAGGAATAATTGCAACCAGTTTGAAAGTGATGGTCATTTCTACGTTCCGGGGAACATAGGCTTCACTCTAGGGCGTTGCTCCACCAGATCGAATAGTTAGGGCCTTAGAAGTCAACGCCAGAAGCATAAAATACAATATAAACACAACAGTTTTTCCATTGTATAAAAGGATTAATTGCAACCAGTTTGAAAGTGATGGTCATTTTCTACGTTCTGGGCAACCTAGGCTTCACTCTAGGGCGTTGCTCCACCAGATCGAATAGTTAGGGCCTTAGAAGTATAAAATATAGTTATACTTAGAAGTATAAAACTTATACTTAGAAGTATAAATTATACTTAGAAGTATAAAACGAATAATTGCTACCAGTATGGAAGTGATGGTCATTTCTACGTTCCGGGCTACCTATGCCTCACTCTAGGGCGTTGTTCCACCAGGTTGAATAGTTAGGGCCTAAGAAAACAAAGCCAGAAGCATAAAATACAATATAAATATAACAGTTTTTCCATCGTATAAAACGAATAATTTCAACCAGTGTGAATGTTATGGTCATTTCTACGTTCCGGGCACCGCGGTTTCACTCTAGTGCGTTGCTCCACCAGATCAAACAGTTAGTGCCTTAGAAGTCAACGCCAGAAGCATAAAATACAATATAAATACAACAGTTTTTCCATCATATAAAACGAATAATTGCAACCAGTATGAAAGTTATGGTCATTTCTACGTTCCGGGCAACCCAGGCTTCACCATAGGGCGTTATTCCACCAGATCGAATAGTTAGGGCCTAAGAAGTCAACGCCCGAAGCATAAAATACAAAATAAATAGAACAGTTTTTCCATGGTATAAAACGAACACTTGCTACCAGTGTAAAAGTTATGGTCATTTCTACGTTCCGGGCAACCTAGGCTTCACCCTAGGGCGTTGTACCACCAGCTCGAATAGATAGGGCCTAAGAAGTGAACGCCAGAAGCATAAAATACAATATAAATACAACAGTTTTTCCATCATATAAAACGAGTAATTGCAACCAGTATGAAAGTTGTGGTCATTTCTACTTTCCGGGCAACCTAGGCTACACCCTAGGGCGTTGTTCCAACGGATCGAATAGTTAGTGCCTTAGAAGTCAACGGCCGAAGCATAAAATACAATATAAATAGAACTGTTTTTCCATCGTATAAAACGAATAATTGCAACCAGTATGAAAGTTATGGTCATTTCTATATTCCGAGCAACCTAGGCTTCACTCTAGGGCGTTGATCCAACAGATTGAATAGTTAGGGCCTTAGCAGTCAACGCCCGAAGCATAAAATACAATATAAATACAACAGTTTTTCCATCATATAACAGGAATAATTGCAACCAGTTTGAAAGTGATGGTCATTTCTACGTTCCGGGCAACCTAGGCTTCACTCTAGAGCGTTGCTCCACCAGATCGAATAGTTAGTGCCTTAGAAGTCAACGCCAGAAGCATAAAATACAATATAAATACATCAGTTTTTCCATCGTATAAAACGAATAATTGCAACCAGTATGAAAGTTATGGTCATTTCTACGTTCCGGGCAACCTAGGCTTCACTCTATGGCGTTCTTCCACTACATCGAATAGCAACGGCTTCAGAAGTCAACGCCTGAAGCATAAAATACGATAAAAATACAACAGTCTTTCCGTCCTATAACAGGAATAATTGTAACCCGTGTGACAGTGATGGTCATTTGTACATACCAGGCAACCTAGGATTCACTCTAGGGCGTTGCTCCAACAGATTGAATAGTTAGGGCCTTAGAAGTCAACGCCCGAAGCATTAAATACAAAATAAATAGAACTGTTTTTCCATCGTATAAAACGAATAATTGCAACCAGTATGAAAGTTAACGTCCTTTCTACTTTCCGGGCAACCTAGGCTTCACCCTAGGGCGTTGCTCCAACAGATTGAATAGTTAGGGCCTTAGAAGTCAACGCCCGATGCATAAAATACAAAATAAATAGAACAGTTTTTCCATCGTGTAAAACGAATAATTGCTACCGGTGTTAAAGTTATGGTCATTTCCACGTTCCGGTCAACCTAGGCTTCACCATAGGGAGTTATTCCACCAGATCGAATAGTTAGGGCCTAAGAAGTGAACGCCAGAAGCATAAAATACAATATAAATACAACTGTTATTCCATCATACAAAACGAATAGTTGCAACGAGTATGAAAGCTAGGGTCATTTCTACTTTACGGGCAACCTAGGCTACACCCTAGGGCGTTGCTCTTACAGATTGAATAGTTAGGGCCTTAGAAGTTAATGCCCGAAGCATAAAATGCAATAAAAATACAACAGTTTTTCCATCATGTAACAGGAATATTTGCAACCAGTTTGAAAGTGATGGTAATTGCTACGTTCCGGGCAACTTAGGCTTCACTCTAGGGCGTTGTTCCACCAGATCGAATTGTTAGGGCCTAAGAAGTCAACGCCAGAAGCATAAGATACAATATAAATAGAACAGTTTTTCCATCTATAGAACGAATAATAGCAACCAGTGTGAAAGTTATGGTCACTTCTACGTTCCGGGCAACCTAGGCTTCACACTAGGCCGTTGATCCACCAGATAGAATAGTTAGGGTCTTAGAAGTCAACGCCAGAAGCATAAAATTCAATAAAGATGCAACAGTTTTTCCATCGTATAGCAGGAATAACTCTAAACAGTGTGAAAGTACTGGTCATTTCTACGTTCCGGGTAACCTAGGCTTCACTCTAGGGCGTTGTTCCACCAGATCGAACAGTTAGGGCCTAACAAGGCAACGCCAGAAGCATAAAATACAATATAAATATAACAGTTTTTCCATCGTATAAAACGAATAATAGCAACCAGTGTGAAAGTTATGGTCATTTCTACGTTCCGTGCAATCTAGGCTTCACCCCAGGTAGTTGTTCCACCAGATCGAATAGTTAGGGCCTAAGAAGTGAACGCCAGCAGCATAAAATACAATATAAATACAACAGTTCTTCCATCATATAAAACGGATAATTGCGACCTGTATGAAAGTTATGGTCATTTCTACGTTCCGGGCAACCTAGGCGTCACGCCTAGGGCGTTGCTCCACCAGATCAAACAGTTAGGGCCTTAGAAGTCAACGCCCGAAATATAAAATACAAAATAAATAGAACAGTTTTTCCATTGTATAAAACGAACGGTTGCTACCAGTGTAAAAGTTATGGTCATTTCTACGTTCCGGGCAACCTAGGCTTCACCCTAGGGCGTTGTTCCACCAGATCAAATAGTTAGGGGCTAAGAAGTGAACGCCAGAAGCATAAAATACAATATAAATACAACAGTTTTTCCATCACATAAAACGAGTAATTGCAACCAGTATGAAAGTTGTGATCATTTCTACTTTCCGGGCAACCTAGGCTTCACTCTAGGGCGTTGATCCAACAGATTGAATAGTTAGGGCCTTAGCAGTCAACGCCCGAAGCATAAAATACAATATAAATACAACAGTTTTTCCATCATATAACAGGAATAATAGCAACCAGTTTGAAAGTGATGGTCATTTCTACGTTCCGGGCAACCTAGGCTTCACTCTAGAGCGTTGCTCCACCAGATCGAATAGTTAGTGCCTTAGAAGTCAACGCCAGAAGCATAAAATACAATAAAGATGCAACAGCTTTTCCATCGTATAAAACGAATAATTGCACCCAGTGTGAAGGTTATTGTCATTTCTACTTTCCGCGCAACCTAGGCTTCACCCTAGGGCGTTGCTCCAACAGCTTGAATAGGTAGGACCTTAGAAGTCAACGCCAGAAGCATAAAATTCAATATAAACACAACAGTTCTTCCATCGTATAAAACGAATAATTGCTACTAGTATGGAAGTGATGGTCATTTCTACGTTCCGGGCAACCTAGGCCTCACTCTAGGGCGTTGTTCCACCAGATTGAGTAGTTAGGGCCTAAGAAATCAACGCCAGAAGCATAAAATACAATATAAATATAACAGTTTTTCCATCGTATAAAACGAATAACTTCAACCAGTGTGAATGTTATGGTCATTTTTACATTCCGAGCAACCTAGGCTTCACTCTATGGCGTTGATCCACCAGATAGAATAGTTAGGGCCTTAGAAGTCAACGCCAGAAGCATAAAATTCAATAAAGATGCAACAGTTTTTCCATCGTATAGCAGGAATAACTGCAAACAGTGTGAAAGTACTGGCCATTTCTACGTTCCGGGTAACCTAGGCTTCACTCTAGGGCGTTGTTCCACCAGATCGAACAGTTAGGGCCTAAGAAGGCAACGCCAGAAGCATAAAATACAATATAAATATAACAGATTTTCCATCGTATAAAACGAATAATAGCAACCAGTGTGAAAGTTATGGTCATTTCTACGTTCCGGGCAACCTAGGCTTCACCCCAGGTCGTTGTTCCACCAGATCGAATTGTTTGGGCCTAAGAAGTGAACGCCATAAGCATAAAATACAATATAAATACAACAGTTCTTCCATCATATAAAACGAATAATTGCAATCAGTATGAAAGTTATGGTCATTTCTACGTTCCGGGCAACCTAGGCCTCACTCTATGGCGTTCTTCAACCACATCGAATAGCTGCGGCCTCAGAAGTCAACGCCTGGAGCATAAAATACAATAAAAATACAACAGTCTTTCCATCCTATAACAGGAATAATTGCAACCCTTGTGAAAGTGATGATCATTTGTACGTTGCAGGAAACATAGGGATCACTCTAGGGCGTTGTTCCACCAGATCGAATTGTCAGGGCCTAAGAAGTCAACGCCACAAGCATAAGATACAATATAAATATAACAGTTATTCCATCGTATAGAAAGGATAATAGCAACCAGTGTGAAATTTATGGTCATTTCTACGTTCCGGGCAACCTAGGCTTCTAGCCTAGGGCGTTGCTCCACCAGATCAAACAGTTAGGGCCTTAGAAGTCAACGCCCGAAGCATAAAATACAAAATAAATAGAACAGTTTTTCCATTGTATAAAACGAGTAAATGCTACCAGTGTAAAAGTTATGGTCATTTCTACTTTCCGGGCAACCTAGGCTTCACTCTAGGGCGTTGCTCCACCAGATCATACAGTTAGGGCCTTAGAAGTCAACGCCCGAAGCATAAAATACAAAATAAATAGAACAGTTTTTCCATTGTATAAAACGAATAATAGCAACCAGTGTAAAAGTTATGGTCATTTCTACTTTCCGGGCAACCTAGGCTTCACTCTAGGGCGTTGCTCCACCAGATCATACAGTTAGGGCCATAGAAGTCAACGCCCGAAGCATAAAATACAAAATAAATAGAACAGTTTTTCCATTGTATAAAACGAATAATAGAAACCAGTGTGAAAGTTATGGTCATTTCTACATTCCGGCAACCTAGGTTTCACCCCAGGGTGTTGTTCCACCAGATCGAATAGTTAGGGCCTAAGAAGTGAACGCCAGAAGCATAAAATACAATATAAACACAACAGTTTTTCTATCATATAAAACGAGTAAATGCAACCAGTATGAAAGTTGTGGTCATTTCTACTTTCCGGGCAACCTGGGCTACACCCGAGGGCGTTGCTCCAACAGATTGAATAGTTAGGACCTTAGAAGTCAATGCCCGAAACATAAAACGCAATAAAAATACAACAGTTTTTCCATCGTATAAAAGGATTAATTGCAACCAGTTTGAAAGTGATGGTCATTTTCTACGTTCCGGGCAACCTAGGGTTCACTCTAGGGCGTTGCTCCACCAGATCGAATAGTTAGGGCCTTAGAAGTCAACGCCAGAATCATAAAATACAATGAAGATGCAACAGCTTTTCGATCGTATAAAACGAATAATTGCAACCAGTATGAAAGTTATGGTCATTTCTACGTTCCGGGCAACCCAGACTTCACTCTATGGCGTTCTTCCACCACATCGAATAGCTACGGCCTCAGAAGTCAACGCCTGAAGCATAAAATACAATAAAAATACAACAGTCTTTCCATCCTATAACAGGAATAATTGCAACCATTTTGAAAGTGATGGTCATTTCTACGTTCCGGGCTACCTAGACCTCACTCTAGTGCGTTGTTCCACCAGGTTGAATAGTTAGGGCCTAAGAAATCAACGCCAGAAGCATAAAATACAATATAAATATAACAGTTTTTCCATCGTATAAAATGAATAATTGCAAACATTGCGAAAGTAATGGTCATTCCACGTCCCGGGCAACCTGGGCGTCACTCTAGTGCGTTGCTCCACCACATCTAATAGCTCCGGCCTTAGACGTCAACGACAGAAGCATAAAATACAATAAAGATGCAACAGCTTTTCCATCGTATAAAACGAATAATTGCACCCAGTGTGAAAGTTATTGTCATTTCTACTTTCCGCGCAACCTAGGCTTCACCCTAGGGCGTTGCTCCAACAGATTGAATAGGTAGGACCTTAGAAGTCAACGCTAGAAGCATAAAATTCAATATAAACACAACAGTTTTTCCATCGTATAAAACGAATAATTGCTACTAGTATGGAAGTGATGGTCATTTCTACGTTCCGGGCAACCTAGGCCTCACTCTAGGGCGTTGTTCCACCAGGTTGAATAGTTAGGGCCTAAGAAATCAACGCCAGAAGCATAAAATACAATATAAATATAACAGTTTTTCCATCGTATAAAACGAATAATTGCAACCAGTATGAAAGTTATGGTCATTTCTACGTTCCGGGCAACCTAGGCCTCACTCTATGGCGTTCTTCAACCACATCGAATAGTGACGGCCTCAGAAGTCAACGCCTGAAGCATTAAATACAATAAAAATACAACAGTCTTTCCATCCTATAACAGGAATAATTGCAACCCGTGTGAAAGTGATGGTCATTTGTACGTTCCAGGCAACATAGGCTTCACTCTAGGGCGTTGTTCCACCAGATCGAATTGTTAGGGCCTAAGAAGTCAACGCCAGAAGCATAAGATACAATATAAATATAACAGTCTTTCCATCGTATAGAACGAATAATAGCATCCAGTTTGAAAGTTATGGTCATTTCTACGTTCCGGGCAACCTAGGCTTCACTCTAGGGCGTTGCTCCACCAGATCAAACAGTTAGTTCCTTAGAAGTCAACGCCCGAAGCATAAAATACAAAATAAATAGAACAGCTTTTCCATCGTATAAAACGAATAATAGAAACCAGTGTGAAAGTTATGGTCATTTCTACATTCCGGCAACCTAGGCTTCACCCCAGGGCGTTGTTCCACCGGATCGAATAGTTAGGGCCTAAGAAGTGAACGCCAGAAGCATAAAATACAATATAAATACAACAGTTTTTCTATCATATAAAACGAGTAAATGCAACCAGTATGAAAGTTGTGGTCATTTCTACTTTCCGGGCAACCTGCGCTACACCCGAGGGCGTTGCTCCAACAGATTGAATAGTTAGGGCCTTAGAAGTCAATGCCCGAAACATAAAACGCAATAAAAATACAACAGTTTTTCCATCGTATAAAAGGATTAATTGCAACCAGTTTGAAAGTGATGGTCATTTTCTACGTCCCGGGCAACCTAGGCTTCACTCTAGGGCGTTGCTCCACCAGATCGAATAGTTAGGGCCTTAGAAGTCAACGCCAGAATCATAAAATACAATATAATTACAACAGTTTTTCCATCATATAACAGGAATAATTGCAACCAGTTTGAAAGTGATGGTCATTTCTACGTTCTGTTCAACCTAGGCTTCACGCTAGGGCGTTGCTCCACCAGATCGAATAGTTAGTGCCTTAGAAGTCAACGCCAGAAGCATAAAATACAATATAAATACAACAGTTTTTCCAACGTACAAAACGAATAATTGCAACCAGTATGAAAGTTATGGTCATTTCTACGTTCCGGGCAACCTAGGCCTCACTCTATGGCGTTCTTCAACCACATCGAATAGTGACGGCCTCAGAAGTCAACGCCTGAAGCATAAAATACAATAAAAATACAACAGTCTTTCCATCCTATAACAGGAATAATTGCAACCCGTGTGAAAGTGATGGTCATTTGTACGTTCCAGGCAACATAGGCCTCACTCTAGGGCGTTGTTCCACCAGGTTGAATAGTTAGGGCCTAAGAAATCAACGCCAGAAGCATAAGATACAATATAAATATAACAGTTTTTCCATCGTATAAAACGAATAATTGCAACCAGTATGAAAGTTATGGTCATTTCTACGTTCCGGGCAACCTAGGCCTCACTCTATGGCGTTCTTCAACCACATCGAATAGTGACGGCCTTAGAAGTCAACGCCAGAAGCATAAAATACAATATAAACGCAACAGTTTTTCCATCGTATAAAACGAATAATTGCTACCAGTATGGAAGTGATGGTCATTTCTACATTCGGAGCAACCTACGCTTCATTCTAGGGCGTTGATCCACCAGATAGAATAGTTGGGAACTTAGAAGTCAATGCCCGAAACATAAAACGCAATAAAAATACAACAGTTTTTCCATTGTATAAAAGGATTAATTGCAACCAGTTTGAAAGTGATGGTCATTTTCTACGTTCTGGGCAACCTAGGCTTCACTCTAGGGCGTTGCTCCACCAGATCGAATAGTTAGGGCCTTAGAAGTCAACGCCAGAATCATAAAATACAATGAAGATGCAACAGTTTTTCCATCGTATAAAAGGATTAATTGCAACCAGTTTGAAAGTGATGGTCATTTTCTACGTTCCGGGCAACCTAGGCTTCACTCTAGGGCGTTGCTCCACCAGATCGAATAGTTAGGGCCTTAGAAGTCAACGCCAGAATCATAAAATACAATATAATTACAACAGTTTTTCCATCATATAACAGGAATAATTGCAACCAGTTTGAAAGTGATGGTCATTTCTACGTTCTGTTCAACCTAGGCTTCACGCTAGGGCGTTGCTCCACCAGATCGAATAGTTAGTGCCTTAGAAGTCAACGCCAGAAGCATAAAATACAATATAAATACAACAGTTTTTCCAATGTACAAAACGAATAATTGCAACCAGTATGAAAGTTATGGTCATTTCTACGTTCCGGTCAACCTAGGCTTCACTCTATGGCGTTCTCCCACTACATCGAATAGCAACGGCCTCAGAAGTCAATGCCTGAAGCATAAAATACAATAAAAATAAAACAGTCGTTCCGTCCTATAACAGGGATAATTGCAACCCGTGTGAAAGTAATGGTCATTTGTACGTTCGAGGCAACGTAGGCTTCACGCTAGGGCGTTGATCCAACAGATTGAATAGTTAGGGCCTTAGCAGTCAACGCCCGAAGCATAAAATACAATATAAATACAACAGTTCTTCCATCATATAAAACGAATAATTGCAACCAGTTTGAAAGTGATGGTCATTTCTACGTTCCGGGCAACCTAGGCTTCACTCTAGGGCGTTGCTCCACCAGATCGAATAGTTAGGGCCTTAGAAGTCAACGCCAGAATCATAAAATACAATGAAGATGCAACAGCTTTTCGATCGTATCAAACGAATAATAGCAACCAGTATGAAAGTTATGGTCATTTCTACGTTCCGGGCAACCCAGGCTTCACTCTATGGCGTTCTTCCACCACATCGAATAGGTACGGCCTCAGAAGTCAACGCCTGAAGCATAAAATACAATAAAAATACAACAGTCTTTCCATCCTATAACAGGAATAATTGCAACCAGTTTGAAAGTGATGGTCATTTCTACGTTCCGGGGAACCTAGGTTTCACTCTAGGGCGTTGCTCCACCAGATCGAATAGTTAGTGCCTTAGAAGTCAACGCCAGAAGCATAAAATACAATATAAACACAACAGTTTTTCCATCGTATAAAACGAATAATTGCTACCAGTATGGAAGTGATGGTCATTTCTACGTTCCGGGCTACCTATGCCTCACTCTAGGGCGTTGTTCCACCAGGTTGAATAGTTAGGGCCTAAGAAAACAAAGCCAGAAGCATAAAATACAATATAAATATAACAGTTTTTCCATCGTATAAAACGAATAATTTCAACCAGTGTGAATGTTATGGTCATTTATACATTCGGAGCAACCTACGCTTCACTCTAGGGCGTTGATCCACCAGATAGAATAGTTAGGAACTTAGAAGTCAACGCCAGAAGCATAAAATTCAATAAAGATGCAACAGTTTTTCCATCGTATAGCAGGAATAACTGCAAACAGTGTGAAAGTACTGGTCATTTCCACGTTCCGGGTAACCTAGGCTTCACTCTAGGGCGTTGTTCCACCAGTTCGAACAGTTAGGGCCTAAGAAGGCAACGCCAGAAGCATAAAATACAAAATAAATAGAACAGTTTTTCCGTCGTATAAAACGAATAATAGCAACCAGTGTGAAAGTTATGATCATTTCTACGTTCCGGCAACCTAGGCTTCACCCCAGGGCGTTGTTCCACCAGATCGAATTGTTTGGGCCTAAGAAGTGAACGCCAGCAGCATAAAATACAATATAAATACAACAGTTCTTCCATCATATAAAACGAATAATTGCAACCAGTATGAAAGTTATGGTCATTTCTACGTTCCGGGCAACCTAGGCCTCACTCTATGGCGTTCTTCAACCACATCGAATAGTGACGGCCTCAGAAGTCAACGCCTGATGCATAAAATACAATAAAAATACAACAGTCTTTCCATCCTATAACAGGAATAATTGCAACCCGTGTGAAAGTGATGGTCATTTGTACGTTCCAGGCAACATAGGCTTCACTCTAGGGCGTTGTTCCACCAGATCGAATTGTTAGGGCCTAAGAAGTCAACGCCAGAAGCATAAGATACAATATAAATATAACAGTCTTTCCATCGTATAGAACGAATAATAGCATCCAGTTTGAAAGTTATGGTCATTTCTACTTTCCGGGCAACCTAGGCTTCACTCTAGGGCGTTGCTCCACCAGATCATACAGTTAGGGCCTTAGAAGTCAACGCCCGAAGCATAAAATACAAAATAAATAGAACAGTTTTTCCATTGTATAAAACTAATAATTGCAACCAGTGTGAAAGTAATGGGCATTTCTACGTTCCGGGCAACCTAGGCTTCACTCTAGGGCGTTGCTCCACCACGTCGAATAGCTACGGCTTTAGAAGTCAACGCTAGAAGCATAAAATACAATAAAGATGCAACAGCTTTTCCATCGTATAAAACGAATAATTGCTACTAGTATGGAAGTGATGGTCATTTCTACGTTCCGGGCAACCTAGGCCTCACTCTAGGGCGTTGTTCCACCAGATTGAGTAGTTAGGGCCTAAGAAATCAACGCCAGAAGCATAAAATACAATATAAATGTAACAGTTTTTCCATCGTATAAAACGAATAACTTCAACCAGTGTGAATGTTATGGTCATTTTTACATTCCGAGCAACCTAGGCTTCGCTCTATGGCGTTGATGCACCAGATAGAATAGTTAGGGCCGTAGAAGTCAACGCCAGAAGCATAAAATTCAATAAAGATGCAACAGTTTTTCCATCGTATAGCAGGAATAACTGGAAACAGTGTGAAAGTACTGGCCATTTCTACGTTCCGGGTAACCTAGGCTTCACTCTAGGGCGTTGTTCCACCAGATCGAACAGTTAGGGCCTAAGAAGGCAACGCCAGAAGCATAAAATACAATATAAATATAACAGATTTTCCATCGTATAAAACGAATAATAGCAACCAGTGTGAAAGTTATGGTCATTTCTACGTTCCGGGCAACCTAGGCTTCACCCCAGGTCGTTGTTCCACCGGATCGAATAGTTAGGGCCTAAGAAGTGAACGCCAGCAGCATAAAATACAATATAAATACAACAGTTCTTCCATCATATAAAACGAATAATTGCAACCAGTATGAAAGTTATGGTCATTTCTACGTTCCGGGCAACCTAGGCCTCACTCTATGGCGTTCTTCAACCACATCGAATAGTGACGGCCTCAGAAGTCAACGCCTGAAGCATAAAATACAATAAAAATACAACAGTCTTTCCATCCTATAACAGGAATAATTGCAACCCGTGTGAAAGTGATGGTCATTTGTACGTTCCAGGCAACATAGGCTTCACTCTAGGGCGTTGTTCCACCAGATCGAATTGTTAGGGCCTAAGAAGTCAACGCCAGAAGCATAAGATACAATATAAATATAACAGTTTTTCCATCGTATAGAACGAATAATAGCATCTAGTTTGAAAGTTATGGTCATTTCTACGTTCCGGGCAACCTAGGCTTCACTCTAGGGCGTTGCTCCAGCAGATCAAACAGTTAGTTCCTTAGAAGTCAACGCCCGAAGCATAAAATACAAAATAAATAGAACAGCTTTTCCATCGTATAAAACGAATAATAGAAACCAGTGTGAAAGTTATGGTCATTTCTACATTCCGGCAACCTAGGTTTCACCCCAGGGTGTTGTTCCACCAGATCGAATAGTTAGGGCCTAAGAAGTGAACGCCAGAAGCATAAAATACAATATAAATACAACAGTTTTTCCATCATATAACAGGAATAATTGCAACCAGTTTGAAAGTGATGGTCATTTCTACGTTCCGGGCAACCTAGGCTTCACTCTAGAGCGTTGCTCCACCAGATCGAATAGTGAGTGCCTTAGAAGTCAACGCCAGAAGCATAAAGTACAATATAAATACAACAGTTTTTCCATCGTATAAAACGAATAATTGCAACCAGTATGAAAGTTATGGTCATTTCTACGTTCCGGGTAACCTAGGCCTCACTCTAGGGCGTTGCTCCAACAGATCAAACAGTTAGGGCCTTAGCAGTCATCGCCCGAAGCATAAAATACAATATAAATACAACAGTTTTTCCATCATCTAACAGGAATAATTGCAACCAGTTTGAAAGTGATGGCCAATTCTACGTTCCGCGCAACCTAGGCTTCACTCCAGGGCGTTGCTCCATCAGATCGAATAGTTACGGCCTAAGAAGACAACGCCAGAAGCATAAAATACGATATAAATACAACAGCTTTTCCATCGTATAAAACGAATAATAGCAACCAGTGTGAAAGTTATGATCATTTCTACGTTCCGGCAACCTAGGCTTCACCCCAGGTCGTTGTTCCACCAGATCGAATTGTTTGGGCCTAAGAAGTGAACGCCAGCAGCATAAAATACAATATAAATACAACAGTTCTTCCATCATATAAAACGAATAATTGCAACCAGTATGAAAGTTATGGTCATTTCTACGTTCCGGGCAACCTAGGCTTCACTCGATGGCGTTCTTCAACCACAGCGAATAGCTGCGGCCTCAGAAGTCAACGCCTGAAGCATAAAATACAATAAAAATACAACAGTCTTTCCATCCTATAACAGGAATAATTGCAACCCTTGTGAAAGTGATGATCATTTGTACGTTGCAGGCAACCTAGGCATCACTCTAGGGCGTTGTTCCACCAGATCGAATTGTTAGGGCCTTAGAAGGCAACGCCCGAAGCATAAAATACAAAATAAATAGAACAGCTTTTCCATTGTATAAAACGAATAAATGCTACCAGTGTAAAAGTTATGGTCATTTCTACTTTCCGGGCAACCTAGGCTTCACCCTAGGGCGTTGTTACACCAGATCGAATAGTTAGGTCCTAAGAAGTGAACGCCAGCAGCATAAAATACAATATAAATGCAACAGTTTTTCCATCATATAAAACGAGTAATTGCAACCAGTTCGAAAGTTGCGGTCATTTCTACTTTCCGGGCAACCTAGGCTACACCCTAGGGCGTTGCTCCAACAGATCGAATAGTTAGTCCCTTAGAAGTCAACGGCCGAAGCATAAAATACAAAATAAATAGAACTGTTTTTCAATCGTATAAAACGAATAATTGCAACCAGTATGAAAGTTAACGTCATTTCTACGTTCCGGGCAACCTAGGCTTCACTCTAGGGCGTTGCTCCACCAGATCGAATAGTTGGGGCTTTAGAAGTCAACGACAGAATCATAAAATACAATAAAGGTGCAACAGCTTCTCCATCGTATGAAACGAATAATTTCAACCAGTGTGAATGTTATGGTCATTTCTACATTCCGAGCAACCTAGGCTTCACTCTAGGGCGTTGATCCACCAGATAAAATAGTTAGGGCCTTAGAAGTCAACGCCAGAAGCATCAAATTCAATAAAGATGCAACAGTTTTTCCATCGTATAGCAGGAATAACTGCAAACAGTGTGAAAGTACTGGTCATTTCTACGTTCCGGGTAACCTGGGCTTCACTCTGGGGCGTTGTTCCACCAGATCGAACTGTTAGGGCCTAAGAAGGCAACGCCAGAAGCATAAAATACAAAATAAATAGAACAGTTTTTCCATCGCATAAAACGAATAATTGCAACCAGTATGAAAGTTATGGTCATTTCTATGTTCCGGGCAACCCAGGCTTCACTCTATGGCGTTCTTCCACCACATCGAATAGCTACGGCCTCAGAAGTCAACGCCTGAAGCATAAAATACAATAAAAATACAACAGTCTTTCCATCCTATAACAGGAATAATTGCAACCAGTTTGAAAGTGATGGTCATTTCTACGTTCCGGGGAACCCAGGCTTCACTCTAGGGCGTTGCTCCACCAGATCGAATAGCTAGTGCCTTAGAAGTCAACGCCAGAAGCATAAAATACAATATAAATACAACAGTTTTTCCATCGTATAAAACGAATAATTGCAACCAGTATGAATGTTATGGTCATTTCTACGTTCCGGGCAACCTAGGCTTCACTCTATGGCGTTCTTCCACTACATCGAATAGCAACGGCCTCAGAAGTCAACGCCTGAAGCATAGAATACAATAAAAATACAACAGTCTTTCCATCCTATAACTGGAATAATTGCAACCCGTGTGAAAGTGATGGTCATTTGTACGTTCCAGGCAACATAGGCTTCACTCTAGGGCGTTGTTCCACCAGATCGAATTGTTAGGGCCTAAGAAGTCAACGCCCGATGCATAAAATACAAAATAAATAGAACAGTTTTTCCATCGTTTAAAACGAATAATTGCTACCGGTGTGAAAGTTATGGTCATTTCTACGTTCCGGGCAACCCAGGCTTCACTCTATGGCGTTCTTCCACCACATCGAATTGCTACGGCCTCAGAAGTCAACGCCTGAAGCATAAAATACAATAAAAATACAACAGTCTTTCCATCCTATAACAGGAATAATTGCAACCAGTTTGAAAGTGATGGTCATTTCTACGTTCCGGGGAACCTAGGCTTCACTCTAGGGCGTTGCTCCACCAGATCGCATAGCTAGTGCCTTAGAAGTCATCGCCAGAAGCATAAAATACAATATAAACACAACAGTTTTTCCATCGTACAAAACGAATAATTGCTACCAGCATGGAAGTGATGGCCATTTCTACGTTCCGGGCAACCTAGGCAACACTCTAGGGCGTTGTTCCACCAGATTGAATAGTTAGGGCCTAAGATATCAACGCCAGAAGCATAAAATACAATATAAATATAACAGTTTTTCCATCGTATAAAACGAATAATTTCAACCAGTGTGAATGTTATGGTCATTTGTACATTCGGAGTAACCTAGGCTTCACTCTAGGGCGTTGATCCACCAGATAGAATAGTTAGGGCCTTAGAAGTCAACGCCAGAAGCATAAAATTCAATAAAGATGCAACAGTTTTTCCATCGTATAGCAGGAATAACTGCGAACAGTGTGAAAGTACTGGTCATTTCTACGTTCCGGGTAACCTAGGCTCCATCTAGGGCGTTGTTCCACCAGATCGAACAGTTAGGGCCTAAGAAGGCAACGCCAGAAGCATAAAATACAAAATAAATAGAACAGTTTTTCCATCGTATAAAACGAATAATAGCAACCAGTGTGAAAGTTATGATCATTTCTACGTTCCGGCAACCTAGGCTTCTCCCCACGGCGTTGTTCCACCAGATCGAATAGTTAGGACTTAAGAAGTGAACGCCAGCAGAATAAAATACAATATAAATACAACAGTTCTTCCATCATATAAAACGAATAATTGCAACCAGTATGAAAGTTATGGTCATTTCTACGTTCCGGGCAACCTAGGCTTCACTCTATGGCGTTCTACCACCACATCGAATAGCTGCGGCCTCAGAAGTCAACGCCTGAAGCATAAAATACAATAAAAATACAACAGTCTTTCCATCCTATAATAGGAATAATTACAACCCGTGTGAAAGTGATGGTCATTTGTACGTTCCAGGTAACATAGGCTTCACTCTAGGGCGTTGTTCCACCAGATCGAATTGTTAGGGCCTAAGAAGTCAACGCCCGATGCATAAAATACAAAATAAATAGAACAGTTTTTCCATCGTTTAAAACGAATAATTGCTACCGGTGTGCAAGTTATGTTCATTTCTACGTTCTGGTCAACCTAGGCTTCACTCTAGGGCGTTGCTCCACCAGATCAAACAGTTAGGGCCTTAGAAGTCAACGCCCGAAGCATAAAATACGAAATAAATAGAACAGCTTTTCCATTGTATAAAACGAATAATAGCAACCAGTGTGAAAGTTATGGTCATTTCCACGTTCCGGGCAACCTAGGCTTCACTCTAGGGCGTTGCTCCAACAGATTGAATAGTTAGGGCCTTAGAAGTCAACGTCCGATTCATAAAATACAAAATAAATAGAACAGTTTTTCCATCGTGTAAAACTAATAATTGCAACCAGTGTGAAAGTAATGGGCATTTCTACGTTCCGGGCAACCTAGGCTTCACTCTAGGGCGTTGCTCCACCACGTCGAATAGCTACGGCTTTAGAAGTCAACGCCAGAAGCATAAAATACAGTACAAATACAGCAAATTTTCCATTGTATAGCATGACCAATTGCAACCTGTGCGAAAGTAACGATCATTTCGACGTTTCCGGCATCCTATTCTTAACTCTGAGGCGTTGCTCCACCAGATCGAAGAGTTAGGGTCTAAGAAGTCAACACCGGAAGCATAAAATACAATATAAGTACAACAGTTCTTCCATCATATAAAACGAATAATTGCAACCAGTATGAAAGTTATGGTCATTTCTACGTTCCGGGCAACCTAGGCCTCACCCTATGGCGTTCTTCAACCACATCGAATAGGTACGTCCTCAGAAGTCAACGCCTGAAGCATAAAATACAATAAAAATACAACAGTCTTTCCATCCTATAACAGGAATAATTGCAACCAGTTTGAAGGTGATGGTCATTTCTACGTTCCGGGGAACCTAGGCTTCACTCTAGGGCGTTGCTCCACCAGATCGAATAGTTAGTGCCTTAGAAGTCAACGCCAGAAGCATCAAATACAATATAAACACAACAGTTTTTCCATCGTATAAAACGAATAATTGCTACCAGTATGGAAGTGATGGTCATTTCTACGCTCCGGGCTACCTAGGCCTCACTCTAGGGCGTTGTTCCACCAGGTTGAATAGTTAGGGCCTAAGAAAACAAAGCCAGAAGCATAAAATACAATATAAATATAACAGTTTTTCCATCGTATAAAACGAATAATTTCAACCAGTGTGAATGTTATGGTCATTTATACATTCGGAGCAACCTACGCTTCACTCTAGGGCGTTGATCCACCAGATAGAATAGTTAGGAACTTAGAAGTCAACGCCAGAAGCATAAAATTCAATAAAGATGCAACAGTTTTTCCATCGTATAGCAGGAATAACTGCAAACAGTGTGAAAGTACTGGTCATTTCCACGTTCCGGGTAACCTAGGCTTCACTCTAGGGCGTTGTTCCACCAGTTCGAACAGTTAGGGCCTAAGAAGGCAACGCCAGAAGCATAAAATACAAAATAAATAGAACAGTTTTTCCGTCGTATAAAACGAATAATAGCAACCAGTGTGAAAGTTATGATCATTTCTACGTTCCGGCAACCTAGGCTTCACCCCAGGGCGTTGTTCCACCAGATCGAATTGTTTGGGCCTAAGAAGTGAACGCCAGCAGCATAAAATACAATATAAATACAACAGTTCTTCCATCATATAAAACGAATAATTGCAACCAGTATGAAAGTTATGGTCATTTCTACGTTCCGGGCAACCTAGGCCTCACCCTATGGCGTTCTTCAACCACATCGAATAGCTGCGGCCTCAGAAGTCAACGCCTGAAGCATAAAATACAATAAAAATACAACAGTCTTTCCATCCTATAACAGGAATAATTGCAACCCTTGTGAAAGTGATGATCATTTGTACGTTGCAGGCAACCTAGGCATCACTCTAGGGCGTTGTTCCACCAGATCGAATTGTTAGGGCCTAAGAAGTCAACGCCACAAGCATAAGATACAATATCAATATAACATTTATTCCATCGTATAGAAAGGATAATAGCAGCCAGTGTGAAATTTATGGTCATTTCTACGTTCCGGGCAACCTAGGCTTCTCGCCTAGGGCGTTACTCCACCAGATCAAACAGTTAGTGCCTTAGAAGTCAACGCCCGAAGCATAAAATACAAAATAAATAGAACAGTTTTTCCATTGTATAAAACGAATAAATGCTACCAGTGTAAAAGTTATGGTCATTTCTACTTTCCGGGCAACCTAGGCTACACCCTAGGGCGTTGCTCCAACAGATCGAATAGTTAGTCCCTTAGAAGTCAACGGCCGAAGCATAAAATACAAAATAAATAGAACTGTTTTTCAATCGTATAAAACGAATAATTGCAACCAGTATGAAAGTTAACGTCATTTCTACGTTCCGGGCAACCTAGGCTTCACTCTAGGGCGTTGCTCCACCAGATCGAATAGTTAGGGCTTTAGAAGTCAACGACAGAATCATAAAATACAATAAAGGTGCAACAGCTTCTCCATCGTATGAAACGAATAATTTCAACCAGTGTGAATGTTATGGTCATTTCTACATTCCGAGCAACCTAGGCTTCACTCTAGGGCGTTGATCCACCAGATAAAATAGTTAGGGCCTTAGAAGTCAACGCCAGAAGCATCAAATTCAATAAAGATGCAACAGTTTTTCCATCGTATAGCAGGAATAACTGCAAACAGTGTGAAAGTACTGGTCATTTCTACGTTCCGGGTAACCTGGGCTTCACTCTGGGGCGTTGTTCCACCAGATCGAACTGTTAGGGCCTAAGAAGGCAACGCCAGAAGCATAAAATACAAAATAAATAGAACAGTTTTTCCATCGCATAAAACGAATAATTGCAACCAGTATGAAAGTTATGGTCATTTCTATGTTCCGGGCAACCCAGGCTTCACTCTATGGCGTTCTTCCACCACATCGAATAGCTACGGCCTCAGAAGTCAACGCCTGAAGCATAAAATACAATAAAAATACAACAGTCTTTCCATCCTATAACAGGAATAATTGCAACCAGTTTGAAAGTGATGGTCATTTCTACGTTCCGGGGAACCCAGGCTTCACTCTAGGGCGTTGCTCCATCAGATCGAATAGCTAGTGCCTTAGAAGTCAACGCCAGAAGCATAAAATACAATATAAATACAACAGTTTTTCCATCGTATAAAACGAATAATTGCAACCAGTATGAATGTTATGGTCATTTCTACGTTCCGGGCAACCTAGGCTTCACTCTATGGCGTTCTTCCACTACATCGAATAGCAACGGCCTCAGAAGTCAACGCCTGAAGCATAGAATACAATAAAAATACAACAGTCTTTCCATCCTATAACTGGAATAATTGCAACCCGTGTGAAAGTGATGGTCATTTGTACGTTCCAGGCAACATAGGCTTCACTCTAGGGCGTTGTTCCACCAGATCGAATTGTTAGGGCCTAAGAAGTCAACGCCCGATGCATAAAATACAAAATAAATAGAACAGTTTTTCCATCGTTTAAAACGAATAATTGCTACCGGTGTGAAAGTTATGGTCATTTCTACGTTCCGGGCAACCCAGGCTTCACTCTATGGCGTTCTTCCACCACATCGAATTGCTACGGCCTCAGAAGTCAACGCCTGAAGCATAAAATACAATAAAAATACAACAGTCTTTCCATCCTATAACAGGAATAATTGCAACCAGTTTGAAAGTGATGGTCATTTCTACGTTCCGGGGAACCTAGGCTTCACTCTAGGGCGTTGCTCCACCAGATCGCATAGCTAGTGCCTTAGAAGTCATCGCCAGAAGCATAAAATACAATATAAACACAACAGTTTTTCCATCGTACAAAACGAATAATTGCTACCAGCATGGAAGTGATGGTCATTTCTACGTTCCGGGCAACCTAGGCAACACTCTAGGGCGTTGTTCCACCAGATTGAATAGTTAGGGCCTAAGATATCAACGCCAGAAGCATAAAATACAATATAAATATAACAGTTTTTCCATCGTATAAAACGAATAATTTCAACCAGTGTGAATGTTATGGTCATTTGTACATTCGGAGTAACCTAGGCTTCACTCTAGGGCGTTGATCCACCAGATAGAATAGTTAGGGCCTTAGAAGTCAACGCCAGAAGCATAAAATTCAATAAAGATGCAACAGTTTTTCCATCGTATAGCAGGAATAACTGCGAACAGTGTGAAAGTACTGGTCATTTCTACGTTCCGGGTAACCTAGGCTCCATCTAGGGCGTTGTTCCACCAGATCGAACAGTTAGGGCCTAAGAAGGCAACGCCAGAAGCATAAAATACAAAATAAATAGAACAGTTTTTCCATCGTATAAAACGAATAATAGCAACCAGTGTGAAAGTTATGATCATTTCTACGTTCCGGCAACCTAGGCTTCTCCCCACGGCGTTGTTCCACCAGATCGAATAGTTAGGACTTAAGAAGTGAACGCCAGCAGAATAAAATACAATATAAATACAACAGTTCTTCCATCATATAAAACGAATAATTGCAACCAGTATGAAAGTTATGGTCATTTCTACGTTCCGGGCAACCTAGGCTTCACTCTATGGCGTTCTACCACCACATCGAATAGCTGCGGCCTCAGAAGTCAACGCCTGAAGCATAAAATACAATAAAAATACAACAGTCTTTCCATCCTATAATAGGAATAATTACAACCCGTGTGAAAGTGATGGTCATTTGTACGTTCCAGGTAACATAGGCTTCACTCTAGGGCGTTGTTCCACCAGATCGAATTGTTAGGGCCTAAGAAGTCAACGCCCGATGCATAAAATACAAAATAAATAGAACAGTTTTTCCATCGTTTAAAACGAATAATTGCTACCGGTGTGCAAGTTATGTTCATTTCTACGTTCTGGTCAACCTAGGCTTCACTCTAGGGCGTTGCTCCACCAGATCAAACAGTTAGGGCCTTAGAAGTCAACGCCCGAAGCATAAAATACGAAATAAATAGAACAGCTTTTCCATTGTATAAAACGAATAATAGCAACCAGTGTGAAAGTTATGGTCATTTCCACGTTCCGGGCAACCTAGGCTTCACTCTAGGGCGTTGCTCCAACAGATTGAATAGTTAGGGCCTTAGAAGTCAACGTCCGATTCATAAAATACAAAATAAATAGAACAGTTTTTCCATCGTGTAAAACTAATAATTGCAACCAGTGTGAAAGTAATGGGCATTTCTACGTTCCGGGCAACCTAGGCTTCACTCTAGGGCGTTGCTCCACCACGTCGAATAGCTACGGCTTTAGAAGTCAACGCCAGAAGCATAAAATACAGTACAAATACAACAAATTTTCCATTGTATAGCATGACCAATTGCAACCTGTGCGAAAGTAACGATCATTTCGACGTTTCCGGCATCCTATTCTTAACTCTGAGGCGTTGCTCCACCAGATCGAAGAGTTAGGGTCTAAGAAGTCAACACCGGAAGCATAAAATACAATATAAGTACAACAGTTTTTCCATCGTATAAAATGAATAATTGCAAACATTGCGAAAGTAATGGTCATTCCACGTCCTGGGCAACCTAGGCGTCACTCTAGTGCGTTGCTCCACCACATCTAATAGCTACGGCCTTAGTAGTCAACGACAGAAGCATAAAATACAATAAAGATGCAACAGCTTTTCCATCGTATGAAACGAATAATTGCACCCAGTGTGAAAGTTATTGTCATTTCTACTTTCCGCGCAACCTAGGCTTCACCCTAGAGCGTTGCTCCAACAGATTGAATAGTTAGTCCCTTAGAAGTCAACGGCCGAAGCATAAAATACAAAATAAATAGAACTGTTTTTCAATCGTATAAAACGAATAATTGCAACCAGTATGAAAGTTAACGTCATTTCTACGTTCCGGGCAACCTAGGCTTCACTCTAGGGCGTTGCTCCACCAGATCGAATAGTTAGGGCTTTAGAAGTCAACGACAGAATCATAAAATACAATAAAGGTGCAACAGCTTCTCCATCGTATGAAACGAATAATTTCAACCAGTGTGAATGTTATGGTCATTTCTACATTCCGAGCAACCTAGGCTTCACTCTAGGGCGTTGATCCACCAGATAAAATAGTTAGGGCCTTAGAAGTCAACGCCAGAAGCATCAAATTCAATAAAGATGCAACAGTTTTTCCATCGTATAGCAGGAATAACTGCAAACAGTGTGAAAGTACTGGTCATTTCTACGTTCCGGGTAACCTGGGCTTCACTCTGGGGCGTTGTTCCACCAGATCGAACTGTTAGGGCCTAAGAAGGCAACGCCAGAAGCATAAAATACAAAATAAATAGAACAGTTTTTCCATCGCATAAAACGAATAATTGCAACCAGTATGAAAGTTATGGTCATTTCTATGTTCCGGGCAACCCAGGCTTCACTCTATGGCGTTCTTCCACCACATCGAATAGCTACGGCCTCAGAAGTCAACGCCTGAAGCATAAAATACAATAAAAATACAACAGTCTTTCCATCCTATAACAGGAATAATTGCAACCAGTTTGAAAGTGATGGTCATTTCTACGTTCCGGGGAACCTAGGCTTCACTCTAGAGCGTTGCTCCACCAGATCGAATAGCTAGTGCCTTAGAAGTCAACGCCAGAAGCATAAAATACAATATAAATACAACAGTTTTTCCATCGTATAAAACGAATAATTGCAACCAGTATGAATGTTATGGTCATTTCTACGTTCCGGGCAACCTAGGCTTCACTCTATGGCGTTCTTCCACTACATCGAATAGCAACGGCCTCAGAAGTCAACGCCTGAAGCATAGAATACAATAAAAATACAACAGTCTTTCCATCCTATAACTGGAATAATTGCAACCCGTGTGAAAGTGATGGTCATTTGTACGTTCCAGGCAACATAGGCTTCACTCTAGGGCGTTGTTCCACCAGATCGAATTGTTAGGGCCTAAGAAGTCAACGCCCGATGCATAAAATACAAAATAAATAGAACAGTTTTTCCATCGTTTAAAACGAATAATTGCTACCGGTGTGAAAGTTATGGTCATTTCTACGTTCCGGGCAACCCAGGCTTCACTCTATGGCGTTCTTCCACCACATCGAATTGCTACGGCCTCAGAAGTCAACGCCTGAAGCATAAAATACAATAAAAATACAACAGTCTTTCCATCCTATAACAGGAATAATTGCAACCAGTTTGAAAGTGATGGTCATTTCTACGTTCCGGGGAACCTAGGCTTCACTCTAGGGCGTTGCTCCACCAGATCGCATAGCTAGTGCCTTAGAAGTCATCGCCAGAAGCATAAAATACAATATAAACACAACAGTTTTTCCATCGTACAAAACGAATAATTGCTACCAGCATGGAAGTGATGGTCATTTCTACGTTCCGGGCAACCTAGGCAACACTCTAGGGCGTTGTTCCACCAGATTGAATAGTTAGGGCCTAAGATATCAACGCCAGAAGCATAAAATACAATATAAATATAACAGTTTTTCCATCGTATAAAACGAATAATTTCAACCAGTGTGAATGTTATGGTCATTTGTACATTCGGAGTAACCTAGGCTTCACTCTAGGGCGTTGATCCACCAGATAGAATAGTTAGGGCCTTAGAAGTCAACGCCAGAAGCATAAAATTCAATAAAGATGCAACAGTTTTTCCATCGTATAGCAGGAATAACTGCGAACAGTGTGAAAGTACTGGTCATTTCTACGTTCCGGGTAACCTAGGCTCCATCTAGGGCGTTGTTCCACCAGATCGAACAGTTAGGGCCTAAGAAGGCAACGCCAGAAGCATAAAATACAAAATAAATAGAACAGTTTTTCCATCGTATAAAACGAATAATAGCAACCAGTGTGAAAGTTATGATCATTTCTACGTTCCGGCAACCTAGGCTTCTCCCCACGGCGTTGTTCCACCAGATCGAATAGTTAGGACTTAAGAAGTGAACGCCAGCAGAATAAAATACAATATAAATACAACAGTTCTTCCATCATATAAAACGAATAATTGCAACCAGTATGAAAGTTATGGTCATTTCTACGTTCCGGGCAACCTAGGCTTCACTCTATGGCGTTCTACCACCACATCGAATAGCTGCGGCCTCAGAAGTCAACGCCTGAAGCATAAAATACAATAAAAATACAACAGTCTTTCCATCCTATAATAGGAATAATTACAACCCGTGTGAAAGTGATGGTCATTTGTACGTTCCAGGTAACATAGGCTTCACTCTAGGGCGTTGTTCCACCAGATCGAATTGTTAGGGCCTAAGAAGTCAACGCCCGATGCATAAAATACAAAATAAATAGAACAGTTTTTCCATCGTTTAAAACGAATAATTGCTACCGGTGTGCAAGTTATGTTCATTTCTACGTTCTGGTCAACCTAGGCTTCACTCTAGGGCGTTGCTCCACCAGATCAAACAGTTAGGGCCTTAGAAGTCAACGCCCGAAGCATAAAATACGAAATAAATAGAACAGCTTTTCCATTGTATAAAACGAATAATAGCAACCAGTGTGAAAGTTATGGTCATTTCCACGTTCCGGGCAACCTAGGCTTCACTCTAGGGCGTTGCTCCAACAGATTGAATAGTTAGGGCCTTAGAAGTCAACGTCCGATTCATAAAATACAAAATAAATAGAACAGTTTTTCCATCGTGTAAAACTAATAATTGCAACCAGTGTGAAAGTAATGGGCATTTCTACGTTCCGGGCAACCTAGGCTTCACTCTAGGGCGTTGCTCCACCACGTCGAATAGCTACGGCTTTAGAAGTCAACGCCAGAAGCATAAAATACAGTACAAATACAACAAATTTTCCATTGTATAGCATGACCAATTGCAACCTGTGCGAAAGTAACGATCATTTCGACGTTTCCGGCATCCTATTCTTAACTCTGAGGCGTTGCTCCACCAGATCGAAGAGTTAGGGTCTAAGAAGTCAACACCGGAAGCATAAAATACAATATAAGTACAACAGTTTTTCCATCGTATAAAATGAATAATTGCAAACATTGCGAAAGTAATGGTCATTCCACGTCCCGGGCAACCTAGGCGTCACTCTAGTGCGTTGCTCCACCACATCTAATAGCTACGGCCTTAGTAGTCAACGACAGAAGCATAAAATACAATAAAGATGCAACAGCTTTTCCATCGTATGAAACGAATAATTGCACCCAGTGTGAAAGTTATTGTCATTTCTACTTTCCGCGCAACCTAGGCTTCACCCTAGAGCGTTGCTCCAACAGATTGAATAGGTAGGACCTTAGAAGTCAACGCCAGAAGCATAAAATACAATATAAACACAACAGTTTTTCCATCGTATAAAACGAATAATTGCTACCAGTATGGAAGTGATGGTCATTTCTACGTTCCGGGCAACCTAGGCCTCACTCTAGGGCGTTGTTCCACCAGATTGAATAGTTAGGGCCTAAGAAATCAACGCCAGAAGCATAAAATACAATATAAATATAACAGATTTTCCATCGTATAAAACGAATAACTTCAACCAGTGTGAATGTTATGGTCATTTCTACATTCAGAGCAACCTAGGCTTCACTCTATGGCGTTGATCCACCAGATAGGATAGTTAGGGCCTTAGAAGTCAACGCCAGAAGCATAAAATTCAATAAAGATGCAACAGTTTTTCCATCGTATAGCAGGAATAACTGCAAACAGTGTGAAAGTACTGGCCATTTCTACGTTCCGGGTAACCTAGGCTTCACTCTAGGGCGTTGTTCCACCAGAGCGAACAGTTAGGGCCTAAGAAGGCAACGCCAGAAGCATAAAATACAATATAAATATAACAGATTTTCCATCGTATAAAACGAATAATAGCAACCAGTGTGAAAGTTATGGTCATTTCTACGTTCCGGGCAACCTAGGCTTCACCCCAGGTCGTTGTTCCACCAGATCGAATAGTTAGGGCCTAAGAAGTGAACGCCAGCAGCATAAAATACAATATAAATACAACAGTTCTTCCATCATATAAAACGAATAATTGCAACCAGTATGAAAGTTATGGTCATTTCTACGTTCCGGGCAACCTAGGCTTCACTCTATGGCGTTCTTCCACCACATCGAATAGTCACGGCCTCAGAAGTCAACGCCTGAAGCATAAAATACAATAAAAATACAACAGTCTTTCCATCCTTTTACAGGAATAATTGCAACCCTTGTGAAAGTTATGATCATTTGTACGTTGCAGGCAACCTAGGCATCACTCTAGGGCGTTGTTCCACCAGATCGAATTGTTAGGGCCTAAGAAGTCAACGCCACAAGCATAAGAGACAATATAAATATAACAGTTATTCCATCGTATAGAAAGGATAATAGAAACCAGAGTGAAATTTATGGTCATTTCCACGTTCCGGGCAACCTAGGCTTCACGCCTAGGGCGTTGCTCCACCAGATCAAACAGTTAGGGCCTTAGAAGTCAACGCCCGAAGCATAAAATACAAAATAAATAGAACAGTTTTTCCATTGTATAAAACGAATAATTGCTACCAGTGTAAAAGTTGTGGTCATTTCTACTTTCCGGGCAACCTAGGCTTCACACTAGGGCGTTGTTCCACCAGGTCGAATAGTTAGGGCCTAAGAAGTGAACGCCAGAAGCATAAAATACAATATAAATGCAACAGTTTTTCCATCATATAAAACGAGTAATTGCAACCAGTATGAAAGTTGTGGTCATTTCTACTTTCCGGGCAACCTAGGCTACACCCTAGGGCGTTGCTCCAACAGATCGAATAGTTAGTGCCTTAGAAGTCAACGGCCGAAGCATAAAATGCAAAATAAATAGAACTGTTTTTCCATCGCATAAAACGAATATTTGCAACCAGTATGAAAGTTAACGTCATTTCTACGTTCCGGGCAACCTAGGCTTCACTCTAGGGCGTTGCTCCACCAGATCGAATAGCTAGGGCCTTAGAAGTCAACGCCAGAATCATAAAATACAATATAAATACAACAGTTTTTCCACGTTATAGCAGGAATAATTGTAACCAGTTTGAAAGTGATGGTCATTTCTACGTTCCGGGCAACCTAGGCTTCACTCTAGAGCGTTGCTCCACCAGATCGAATAGTTAGTGCCTTAGAAGTCAACGCAAGAAGCATAAAATACAATATAAATACAACAGTTTTTCCATCGTATAAAACGAATAATTGCAACCAGTATGAAAGTTATGGTCATTTCTACGTTCCGGGCAACCTAGGCTTCACTCTATGGCGTTCTTCCACTACATCGAATAGCAACGGCCTCAGAAGTCAACGCCTGAAGCATAGAATACAATAAAAATACAACAGTCTTTCCATCCTATAACTGGAATAATTGCAACCCGTGTGAAAGTGATGGTCATTTGTACGTTCCAGGCAACCTAGGCTTCACTCTAGGGCGTTGTTCCACCAGATCGAATTGTTAGGGCCTAAGGAGTCAACGCCAGAGGCATAAGATACAATATAAACACAACAGTTTTTCCATCGTACAAAACGAATAATTGCTACCAGCATGGAAGTGATGGTCATTTCTACGTTCCGGGCAACCTAGGCCTCACTCTAGGGCGTTGTTCCACCAGATTGAATAGTTCGGGCCTAAGATATCAACGCCAGAAGCATAAAATACAATATAAAAATAACAGTTTTTCCATCGTATAAAACGAATAATTTCAACCAGTGTGAATGTTATGGTCATTTCTACATTCGGAGTAACCTAGGCTTCACTCTAGGGCGTTGATCCACCAGATAGAATAGTTAGGGCCTTAGAAGTCAACGCCAGAAGCATAAAATTCAATAAAGATGCAACAGTTTTTCCATCGTATAGCAGGAATAACTGCAAACAGTGTGAAAGTACTGGTCATTTCTACGTTCCGGGCAACCTAGGCTTCACTCTATGGCGTTCTACCACCACATCGAATAGCTGCGGCCTCAGAAGTCAACGCCTGAAGCATAAAATACAATAAAAATACAACAGTCTTTCCATCCTATAATAGGAATAATTACAACCCGTGTGAAAGTGATGGTCATTTGTACGTTCCAGGTAACATAGGCTTCACTCTAGGGCGTTGTTCCACCAGATCGAATTGTTAGGGCCTAAGAAGTCAACGCCCGATGCATAAAATACAAAATAAATAGAACAGTTTTTCCATCGTTTAAAACGAATAATTGCTACCGGTGTGCAAGTTATGTTCATTTCTACGTTCTGGTCAACCTAGGCTTCACTCTAGGGCGTTGCTCCACCAGATCAAACAGTTAGGGCCTTAGAAGTCAACGCCCGAAGCATAAAATACGAAATAAATAGAACAGTTTTTCCATTGTATAAAACGAATAATAGCAACCAGTGTGAAAGTTATGGTCATTTCCACGTTCCGGGCAACCTAGGCTTCACTCTAGGGCGTTGCTCCAACAGATTGAATAGTTAGGGCCTTAGAAGTCAACGTCCGATTCATAAAATACAAAATAAATAGAACAGTTTTTCCATCGTGTAAAACTAATAATTGCAACCAGTGTGAAAGTAATGGGCATTTCTACGTTCCGGGCAACCTAGGCTTCACTCTAGGGCGTTGCTCCACCACGTCGAATAGCTACGGCTTTAGAAGTCAACGCCAGAAGCATAAAATACAGTATAAATACAACAAATTTTCCATTGTATAGCATGACCAATTGCAACCAGTGCGAAAGTAACGATCATTTCGACGTTTCCGGCATCCTATTCTTAACTCTGAGGCGTTGCTCCACCATATCGAAGAGTTAGGGTCTAAGAAGTCAACACCGGAAGCATAAAATACAATATAAGTACAACAGTTTTTCCATCGTATAAAATGAATAATTGCAAACATTGCGAAAGTAATGGTCATTCCACGTCCCGGGCAACCTAGGCGTCACTCTAGTGCGTTGCTCCACCACATCTAATAGCTACGGCCTTAGTAGTCAACGACAGAAGCATAAAATACAATAAAGATGCAACAGCTTTTCCATCGTATAAAACGAATAATTGCACCCAGTGTGAAAGTTATTGTCATTTCTACTTTCCGCGCAACCTAGGCTTCACCCTAGGGCGTTGCTCCAACAGATTGAATAGGTAGGACCTTAGAAGTCAACGCCAGAAGCATAAAATACAATATAAACACAACAGTTTTTCCATCGTATAAAACGAATAATTGCTACCAGTATGGAAGTGATGGTCATTTCTACGTTCCGGGCAACCTAGGCCTCACTCTAGGGCGTTGTTCCACCAGATTGAATAGTTAGGGCCTAAGAAATCAACGCCAGAAGCATAAAATACAATATAAATATAACAGATTTTCCATCGTATAAAACGAATAACTTCAACCAGTGTGAATGTTATGGTCATTTCTACATTCAGAGCAACCTAGGCTTCACTCTATGGCGTTGATCCACCAGATAGGATAGTTAGGGCCTTAGAAGTCAACGCCAGAAGCATAAAATTCAATAAAGATGCAACAGTTTTTCCATCGTATAGCAGGAATAACTGCAAACAGTGTGAAAGTACTGGCCATTTCTACGTTCCGGGTAACCTAGGCTTCACTCTAGGGCGTTGTTCCACCAGAGCGAACAGTTAGGGCCTAAGAAGGCAACGCCAGCAGCATAAAATACAATATAAATACAACAGTTCTTCCATCATATAAAACGAATAATTGCAACCAGTATGAAAGTTATGGTCATTTCTACGTTCCGGGCAACCGAGGCTTCACTCAATGGCGTTCTTCCACCACATCGAATAGTGACGGCCTCAGAAGTCAACGCCTGAAGCATAAAATACAATAAAAATACAACAGTCTTTCCATCCTTTTACAGGAATAATTGCAACCCTTGTGAAAGTTATGATCATTTGTACGTTGCAGGCAACCTAGGCATCACTCTGGGGCGTTGTTCCACCAGATCGAATTGTTAGGGCCTAAGAAGTCAACGCCACAAGCATAAGATACAATATAAATATAACAGTTATTCCATCGTATAGAAAGGATAATAGAAACCAGTGTGAAATTTATGGTCATTCCCACGTTCCGGGCAACCTAGGCTTCACGCCTAGGGCGTTGCTCCACCAGATCAAACAGTTAGGGCCTTAGAAGTCAACGCCCGAAGCATAAAATACAAAATAAATAGAACAGTTTTTCCATTGTATAAAACGAATAATTGCTACCAGTGTAAAAGTTGTGGTCATTTCTACTTTCCGGGCAACCTAGGCTTCACACTAGGGCGTTGTTCCACCAGGTCGAATAGTTAGGGCCTAAGAAGTGAACGCCAGAAGCATAAAATACAATATAAATGCAACAGCTTTTCCATCGTATTAAACGATTAATTTCAACCAGTGTGAATGTTATGGTCATTTCTACGTTCCGGGCAACCTAGGCTTCACTCTAGGGCGTTGCTCCACCAGATCAAACAGTTAGTTCCTTAGAAGTCAACGCCCGAAGCATAAAATACAAAATAAATAGAACAGCTTTTCCATCGTATAAAACGAATAATAGCAACCAGTGTGAAAGTTATGGTCATTTCTACGTTCCAGCAACCTAGGCTTCACCCCAGGGCGTTGTTCCACCAGATCGAATAGTTAGGGCCTAAGAAGTGAACGCCAGAAGCATAAAATACGATATAAATACAACAGTTCTTCCATCATATAAAACGAATAATTGCAACCAGTATGAAAGTTATGGTCATTTCTACGTTCCGGGCAACCTAGGCTTCACTCTATGGCGTTCTTCCACCACATCGAATAGCTGCGGCCTCAGAAGTCAACGCCTGAAGCATAAAATACAATAAAAATACAACAGTCTTTCCATCCTATAACAGGAATAATTACAACCCGTGTGAAAGTGATGGTCATTTGTACGTTCCAGGTAACATAGGCTTCACTCTAGGGCGTTGTTCCACCAGATCGAATTGTTAGGTCCTAAGAAGTCAACGCCCGATGCATAAAATACAAAATAAATAGAACAGTTTTTCCATCGTTTAAAACGAATAATTGCTACCGGTGTGCAAGTTATGTTCATTTCTACGTTCCGGTCATCCTAGGCTTCACTCTAGGGCGTTGCTCCACCAGATCAAACAGTTAGGGCCTTAGAAGTCAACGCCCGAAGCATAAAATACGAAATAAATAGAACAGTTTTTCCATTGTATAAAATGAATAATTGCAAACATTGCGAAAGTAATGGTCATTCCACGTCCCGGGCAACCTAGGCGTCACTCTAGTGCGTTGCTCCACCACATCTAATAGCTACGGCCTTAGTAGTCAACGACAGAAGCATAAAATACAATAAAGATGCAACAGCTTTTCCATCGTATGAAACGAATAATTGCACCCAGTGTGAAAGTTATTGTCATTTCTACTTTCCGCGCAACCTAGGCTTCACTCTAGGGCGTTGTTCCACCAGATTGAATAGTTAGGGCCTAAGAAATCAACGCCAGAAGCATAAAACACAATATAAATATAACAGATTTTCCATCGTATAAAACGAATAACTTCAACCAGTGTGAATGTTATGGTCATTTCTACATTCAGAGCAACCTAGGCTTCACTCTATGGCGTTGATCCACCAGATAGGATAGTTAGGGCCTTAAAAGTCAACGCTAGAAGCATAAAATTCAATAAAGATGCAACAGTTTTTCCATCGTATAGCAGGAATAACTGCAAACAGTGTGAAAGTACTGGCCATTTCTACGTTCCGGGTAACCTAGGCTTCACTCTAGGGCGTTGTTCCACCAGAGCGAACAGTTAGGGCCTCAGAAGGCAACGCCAGAAGCATAAAATACAATATAAATATAACAGATTTTCCATTGTATAAAACGAATAATTGCTACCAGTGTAAAAGTTGTGGTCATTTCTACTTTCCGGGCAACCTAGGCTTCACACTAGGGCGTTGTTCCACCAGGTCGAATAGTTAGGGCCTAAGAAGTGAACGCCAAAAGCATAAAATACAATATAAATGCAACAGTTTTTCCATCATATAAAACGAGTAATTGCAACCAGTATGAAAGTTGTGGTCATTTCTACTTTCCGGGCAACCTAGGCTACACCCTAGGGCGTTGCTCCAACAGATCGAATAGTTAGTGCCTTAGAAGTCAACGGCCGAAGCATAAAATGCAAAATAAATAGAACTGTTTTTCCATCGCATAAAACGAATATTTGCAACCAGTATGAAAGTTAACGTCATTTCTACGTTCCGGGCAACCTAGGCTTCACTCTAGGGCGTTGCTCCACCAGATCGAATAGCTAGGGCCTTAGAAGTCAACGCCAGAATCATAAAATACAATAAAGATGCAACAGCTTTTCCATCGTATTAAACGATTAATTTCAACCAGTGTGAATGTTATGGTCATTTCTACATTCCGAGCAACCTAGGCTTCACTCTAGGGCGTTGATCCAACAGATTGAATAGTTAGGGCCTTAGCAGTCAACGCCCGAAGCATAAAATACAATATAAATACAACAGTTTTTCCACGTTATAACAGGAATAATTGTAACCAGTTTGAAAGTGATGGTCATTTCTACGTTCCGGTCAACCTAGGCTTCACTCTAGAGCGTTGCTCCACCAGATCGAATAGTTAGTGCCTTAGTAGTCAACGCAAGAAGCATAAAATACAATATAAATACAACAGTTTTTCCATCGTATAAAACGAATAATTGCAACCAGTATGAAAGTTATGGTCATTTCTACGTTCCGGGCAACCTAGGCTTCACTCTATGGCGTTCTTCCACTACATTGAATAGCAACGGCCTCAGAAGTCAACGCCTGAAGCATAGAATACAATAAAAATACAACAGTCTTTCCATCCTATAACTGGAATAATTGCAACCCGTGTGAAAGTGATGGTCATTTGTACGTTCCAGGCAACCTAGGCTTCACTCTAGGGCGTTGTTCCACCAGATCGAATTGTTAGGGCCTAAGGAGTCAACGCCAGAGGCATAAGATACAATATAAACACAACAGTTTTTCCATCGTACAAAACGAATAATTGCTACCAGCATGGAAGTGATGGTCATTTCTACGTTCCGGGCAACCTAGGCCTCACTCTAGGGCGTTGTTCCACCAGATTGAATAGTTAGGGCCTAAGATATCAACGCCAGAAGCATAAAATACAATATAAATACAACAGTTTTTCCATCGTATAAAACGAATAATAGCAACCAGTGTGAATGTTATGATCATTTCTACGTTCCGGCAACCTAGGCTTCTCCCCAGGGCGTTGTTCCACCAGATCGAATAGTTAGGGCCTAAGAAGTGAACGCCAGCAGAATAAAATACAATATAAATACAACAGTTCTTCCATCATATAAAACGAATAATTGCAACCAGTATGAAAGTTATGGTCATTTCTACGTTCCGGGCAACCTAGGCTTCACTCTATGGCGTTCTTCCACCACATCGAATAGCTGCGGCCTCAGAAGTCAACGCCTGAAGCATAAAATACAATAAAAATACAACAGTCTTTCCATCCTATAACAGGAATAATTGCAACCCTTGTGAAAGTGATGGTCATTTGTACGTTCCAGGCAACCTAGGCATCACTCTAGGGCGTTGTTACACCAGATCGAATTGTTAGGGCCTAAGAAGTCAACGCCAGAAGCATAAGATACAATATAAATACAACAGTTCTTCCATCATATAAAATGAATAATTGCAACCAGTATGAAAGTTATGGTCATTTCTACGTTCCGGGCAACCTAGGATTCACTCTATTGCGTTCTTCCACCACATCGAATAGTGACGGCCTTAGAAGTCAACGCCAGAATCATAAAATACAATAAAGATGCAACAGCATTTCCATCGTATTAAACGATTAATTTCAACCAGTGTGAATGTTATGGTCATTTCTACGTTCCGGGCAACCTAGGCTTCACTCTAGGGCGTTGCTCCAACAGATTTAATAGTTAGGGCCTTAGAACTCAACGCCCGATTCATAAAATACAAAATAAATAGAACAGTTTTTCCATCGTGTAAAACTAATAATTGCAACCAGTGTGAAAGTAATGGGCATTTCTACGTTCCGGGCAACCTAGGCTTCACTCTAGGGCGTTGCTCCACCACGTCGAATAGCTACGGCTTTAGAAGTCAACGCCAGAAGCATAAAATACAGTATAAATACAACAAATTTTCCATTGTATAGCATGACCAATTGCAACCAGTGCGAAAGTAACGATCATTCCGACGTTTCCGGCATCCTATTCTTAACTCTGAGGCGTTGCTCCACCAGATCGAAGAGTTAGGGTCTAAGAAGTCAACACCGGAAGCATAAAATACAATATAAGTACAACAGTTTTTCCATCGTATAAAATGAATAATTGCAAACATTGCGAAAGTAATGGTCATTCCACGTCCCGGGCAACCTAGGCGTCACTCTAGTGCGTTGCTCCACCACATCTAATAGCTACGGCCTTAGACGTCAACGACAGAAGCATAAAATACAATAAAGATGCAACAGCTTTTCCATCGTATAAAACGAATAATTGCACCCAGTGTGAAAGTTATTGTCATTTCTACTTTCCGCTCAACCTAGGCTTCACCCTAGGGCGTTGCTCCAACAGATTGAATAGGTAGGACCTTAGAAGTCAACGCCAAAAGCATAAAATACAATATAAATATAACAGATTTTCCATCGTATAAAACGAATAACTTCAACCAGTGTGAATGTTATGGTCATTTCTACATTCCGAGCAACCTAGGCTTCACTCTATGGCGTTGATCCACCAGATAGAATAGTTAGGGCCTTAGAAGTCAACGCCAGAAGCATAAAATTCAATAAAGATGCAACAGTTTTTCCATCGTATAGCAGGAATAACTGCAAACAGTGTGAAAGTACTGGCCATTTCTACGTTCCGGGTAACCTAGGCTTCACTCTAGGGCGTTGTTCCACCAGAGCGAACAGTTAGGGCCTAAGAAGGCAACGCCAGAAGCATAAAATACAATATAAATATAACAGATTTTCCATCGTATAAAACGAATAATAGCAACCAGTGTGAAAGTTATGGTCATTTCTACGTTCCGGGCAACCTAGGCTTCACTCTAGGGCGTTGCTCCAACAGATTGAATAGTTAGGGCCTTAGAAGTCAACGCCCGATTCATAAAATACAAAATAAATAGAACAGTTTTTCCATCGTGTAAAACTAATAATTGCAACCAGTGTGAAAGTAACGGGCATTTCTACGTTCCGGGAAACCTAGGCTTCACTCTAGGGCGTTGCTCCACCACGTCGAATAGCTACGGCTTTAGAAGTCAACGCCAGAAGCATAAAATACAGTATAAATACAACAAATTTTCCATTGTATAGCATGACCAATTGCAACCAGTGCGAAAGTAACGATCATTTCGACGTTTCCGGCATCCTATTCTTAACTCTGAGGCGTTGCTCCACCAGATCGAAGAGTTAGGGTCTTAGAAGTCAACACCGGAAGCATAAAATACAATATAAGTACAACAGTTTTTCCATCGTATAAAATGAATAATTGCAAACATTGCGAAAGTAATGGTCATTCCACGTCCCGGGCAACCTAGGCGTCACTCTAGTGCGTTGCTCCACCACATCTAATAGCTACGGCCTTAGACGTCAACGACAGAAGCATAAAATACAATAAAGATGCAACAGCTTTTCCATCGTATAAAACGAATAATTGCAACCAGTATGAAAGTTATGGTCATTTCTACGTTCCGGGCAACCTAGGCTTCACTCTATGGCGTTCTTCCACCACATCGAATAGGTACGGCCTCAGAAGTCAACGCCTGAAGCATAAAATACAATAAATATACAAGAGTTTTTCCATCGTATAACAGGAATAATTGCAGCCAGTGTGAAAGTGTTGGTCATTTCTACGTTCTGGGCAACCTAGGTTTCAATCTAGGGCGTTGCTCCACCAGATCGAATAGTGAGGGCCTTAGAAGTCAACGCCCGAAGCATAAAATACGATACAAAATACAACAGCTTTTCCATCGTATAAAACGAATAATTGGGACCAGTGTGAAACTTATGGTCATTTCTACATTCCGAGTAACCTAGGCTTCACTCTAGGGCGTTGCTCCACCAGATCGAAGAGCTAGCGACTTTGAATTCAACGCCAGAAGAATAAAATACAATATAAGTACAACAGCTTTTCCATCGTATAAAATGCATAATTGCAAACAGTGTGAAAGTAATGGTCATTTCTACGTTCCGGGCAACCTAGGCTTCACTCTAGGGCGTCGCTCCATCACATCGAATAGCAACGGCCTTAGAAGTCAACGCCAGAAGCATAAAATACAATATAGATACAACATATTGTCCATTGTATAAAAAGAGTAAATGCAACCAGTGTGAAAGTTATGGTCACTTCTACGTTCCGGGCAGCATAGGCTTCACTCTTGGACGTTGCCCCACCAGATCGAATAACTAGGACCTTAGAAGTCGAAGCCAGAAACAGAAAATACAACAAGAATGCAACAGTTTTTCCATCGTATAGCATGAATAATTGCAACCAGTGTGAAAGTAATGATCATTTCGGCGTTTAGGGCATCCTAGACTTAACTGTGAGGCATTACTCCACCAGATCGAGTAGTTAGGGCCTAAGAAGTCAACGCCAGAAGCATAAACTGCAATATTAATACAACAGCTTTTCCATCGTAGAAAACGAATAATTGCAACCTGTGTGAAGGTTATGGTCATATCTACGTTCCGGGCAACCTAGGCTTCACTGTAGGGTGTTGCTCCACCAGATCGTATAGGCAGGGCCATAGAAGTCTACGCCCGAAGCATAAAATGCAATATAAATACAACAGTTTTTCCATCGTATAAAACGAATAATAGCAACCAGTGTGAAAGTTCTGGTCTTTTCTACGTTCCGGGCAACCTAGGCTTCACTCTAGGGCGTTGTTCCACCAGATCGAATAGTTAGGGCCTTAGAAGTCAACGCCCGAAGCAGAAAATACAATAAATATACAAGAGTTTTTCCATCGTATAACAGGAATAACTGCAACCAGTGTGAAAGTGTTGGTCATTTCTACGTTCTGGGCAACCTAGGTTTCACTCTAGGGCGTTGCTCCACCAGATCGAATAGTGAGGGCCTCAGAAGTCAACGCCCGAAGCATAAAATACGATACAAAATACAACAGCTTTTCCTTCGTATAAAACGAATAATTGGGACCAGTGTGAAAGTTATGGTCATATCTACATTCCGAGCAACCTAGGTTTCACTCTAGGGCGTTGCTCCACCAGATCGAAGAGCTAGCGACTTGGAATTCAACGCCAGAAGAATAAAATACAATATAAGTACAACAGCTTTTCCATCGTATAAAATGAATAATTGCAAACAGTGTGAAAGTAATGGTCATTTCTACGTTCCAGACAACCTAGGCGTCACTCTAGGGCGTTACTCCACCACATCTAATTGCTACGGCCTTAGAAGTCAACGCTAGAAGCATAAAATACAATAAAAATGCAACAGTTTTTCCATCGTATAGCATGAATAATTGCAACGGGTGTGAATGTTATGGTCATTTCTACGTTCCGGGCAACCTAGGCTTCACTGTAGGGTGTTGCTCCACCAGATCGAATAGGTAGGGCCATAGAAGTCTACGCCCGAAGCATAAAATGCAATATAAATACAACAGTTTTCCCATCGTATAAAAGGATTAATTGCAACCAGTTTGGCAGTGATGATCATTTCTACGTTCCGGGCAACCTAGGCTTCACTCTAGGGAGTTACTCCACCAGATAGAACACTGAGGGCCTAAGAAGTCAACGCCAGAAGCATAAAATACAATATAAATATAACAGTTTTTCCATCGTATAAAACGAATAATAGCAACCAGTGTGAAAGTTCTGGTCATTTCTACGTTCCGGGCAACCTAGGCTTCACCCTAGGGCGTTGCTCCAACAGATTGAATAGTTAGGGCCTTAGAAGTCAACGCCTGATGCATAAAATACAATATAAATATAACAGATTTTCCATCGTATAAAACGAATAATAGCAACCAGTGTGAAAGTTATGGTCATTTCTACGTTCCGGGCAACCTAGGCTTCACTCTAGGGCGTTGCTCCAACAGATTGAATAGTTAGGGCCTTAGAAGTCAACGCCCGATTCATAAAATACAAAATAAATAGAACAGTTTTTCCATCGTGTAAAACTAATAATTGCAACCAGTGTGAAAGTAACGGGCATTTCTACGTTCCGGGAAACCTAGGCTTCACTCTAGGGCGTTGCTCCACCACGTCGAATAGCTACGGCTTTAGAAGTCAACGCCAGAAGCATAAAATACAGTATAAATACAACAAATTTTCCATTGTATAGCATGACCAATTGCAACCAGTGCGAAAGTAACGATCATTTCGACGTTTCCGGCATCCTATTCTTAACTCTGAGGCGTTGCTCCACCAGATCGAAGAGTTAGGGTCTTAGAAGTCAACACCGGAAGCATAAAATACAATATAAGTACAACAGTTTTTCCATCGTATAAAATGAATAATTGCAAACATTGCGAAAGTAATGGTCATTCCACGTCCCGGGCAACCTAGCCGTCACTCTAGTGCGTTGCTCCACCACATCTAATAGCTACGGCCTTAGACGTCAACGACAGAAGCATAAAATACAATAAAGATGCAACAGCTTTTCCATCGTATAAAACGAATAATTGCAACCAGTATGAAAGTTATGGTCATTTCTACGTTCCGGGCAACCTAGGCTTCACTCTATGGCGTTCTTCCACCACATCGAATAGGTACGGCCTCAGAAGTCAACGCCTGAAGCATAAAATACAATAAATATACAAGAGTTTTTCCATCGTATAACAGGAATAATTGCAGCCAGTGTGAAAGTGTTGGTCATTTCTACGTTCTGGGCAACCTAGGTTTCAATCTAGGGCGTTGCTCCACCAGATCGAATAGTGAGGGCCTTAGAAGTCAACGCGCGAAGCATAAAATACGATACAAAATACAACAGCTTTTCCATCGTATAAAACGAATAATTGGGACCAGTGTGAAACTTATGGGCATTTCTACATTCCGAGTAACCTAGGCTTCACTCTAGGGCGTTGCTCCACCAGATCGAAGAGCTAGCGACTTTGAATTCAACGCCAGAAGAATAAAATACAATATAAGTACAACAGCTTTTCCATCGTATAAAATGCATAATTGCAAACAGTGTGAAAGTAATGGTCATTTCTACGTTCCGGGCAACCTAGGCTTCACTCTAGGGCGTCGCTCCATCACATCGAATAGCAACGGCCTTAGAAGTCAACGCCAGAAGCATAAAATACAATATAGATACAACATATTGTCCATTGTATAAAAAGAGTAAATGCAACCAGTGTGAAAGTTATGGTCACTTCTACGTTCCGGGCAGCATAGGCTTCACTCTTGGACGTTGCCCCACCAGATCGAATAACTAGGACCTTAGAAGTCGAAGCCAGAAACAGAAAATACAACAAGAATGCAACAGTTTTTCCATCGTATAGCATGAATAATTGCAACCAGTGTGAAAGTAATGATCATTTCGGCGTTTAGGGCATCCTAGACTTAACTGTGAGGCATTACTCCACCAGATCGAGTAGTTAGGGCCTAAGAAGTCAACGCCAGAAGCATAAACTGCAATATTAATACAACAGCTTTTCCATCGTAGAAAACGAATAATTGCAACCTGTGTGAAGGTTATGGTCATATCTACGTTCCGGGCAACCTAGGCTTCACTGTAGGGTGTTGCTCCACCAGATCGTATAGGCAGGGCCATAGAAGTCTACGCCCGAAGCATAAAATGCAATATAAATACAACAGTTTTTCCATCGTATAAAACGAATAATAGCAACCAGTGTGAAAGTTCTGGTCTTTTCTACGTTCCGGGCAACCTAGGCTTCACTCTAGGGCGTTGTTCCACCAGATCGAATAGTTAGGGCCTTAGAAGTCAACGCCCGAAGCAGAAAATACAATAAATATACAAGAGTTTTTCCATCGTATAACAGGAATAACTGCAACCAGTGTGAAAGTGTTGGTCATTTCTACGTTCTGGGCAACCTAGGTTTCACTCTAGGGCGTTGCTCCACCAGATCGAATAGTGAGGGCCTCAGAAGTCAACGCCCGAAGCATAAAATACGATACAAAATACAACAGCTTTTCCTTCGTATAAAACGAATAATTGGGACCAGTGTGAAAGTTATGGTCATATCTACATTCCGAGCAACCTAGGTTTCACTCTAGGGCGTTGCTCCACCAGATCGAAGAGCTAGCGACTTGGAATTCAACGCCAGAAGAATAAAATACAATATAAGTACAACAGCTTTTCCATCGTATAAAATGAATAATTGCAAACAGTGTGAAAGTAATGGTCATTTCTACGTTCCAGACAACCTAGGCGTCACTCTAGGGCGTTACTCCACCACATCTAATTGCTACGGCCTTAGAAGTCAACGCTAGAAGCATAAAATACAATAAAAATGCAACAGTTTTTCCATCGTATAGCATGAATAATTGCAACGGGTGTGAATGTTATGGTCATTTCTACGTTCCGGGCAACCTAGGCTTCACTGTAGGGTGTTGCTCCACCAGATCGAATAGGTAGGGCCATAGAAGTCTACGCCCGAAGCATAAAATGCAATATAAATACAACAGTTTTCCCATCGTATAAAAGGATTAATTGCAACCAGTTTGGCAGTGATGATCATTTCTACGTTCCGGGCAACCTAGGCTTCACTCTAGGGAGTTACTCCACCAGATAGAACACTGAGGGCCTAAGAAGTCAACGCCAGAAGCATAAAATACAATATAAATATAACAGTTTTTCCATCGTATAAAACGAATAATAGCAACCAGTGTGAAAGTTCTGGTCATTTCTACGTTCCGGGCAACCTAGGCTTCACCCTAGGGCGTTGCTCCAACAGATTGAATAGTTAGGGCCTTAGAAGTCAACGCCTGATGCATAAAATACAATATAAATATAACAGATTTTCCATCGTATAAAACGAATAATAGCAACCAGTGTGAAAGTTATGGTCATTTCTACGTTCCGGGCAACCTAGGCTTCACTCTAGGGCGTTGCTCCAACAGATTGAATAGTTAGGGCCTTAGAAGTCAACGCCCGATTCATAAAATACAAAATAAATAGAACAGTTTTTCCATCGTGTAAAACTAATAATTGCAACCAGTGTGAAAGTAACGGGCATTTCTACGTTCCGGGAAACCTAGGCTTCACTCTAGGGCGTTGCTCCACCACGTCGAATAGCTACGGCTTTAGAAGTCAACGCCAGAAGCATAAAATACAGTATAAATACAACAAATTTTCCATTGTATAGCATGACCAATTGCAACCAGTGCGAAAGTAACGATCATTTCGACGTTTCCGGCATCCTATTCTTAACTCTGAGGCGTTGCTCCACCAGATCGAAGAGTTAGGGTCTTAGAAGTCAACACCGGAAGCATAAAATACAATATAAGTACAACAGTTTTTCCATCGTATAAAATGAATAATTGCAAACATTGCGAAAGTAATGGTCATTCCACGTCCCGGGCAACCTAGGCGTCACTCTAGTGCGTTGCTCCACCACATCTAATAGCTACGGCCTTAGACGTCAACGACAGAAGCATAAAATACAATAAAGATGCAACAGCTTTTCCATCGTATAAAACGAATAATTGCAACCAGTATGAAAGTTATGGTCATTTCTACGTTCCGGGCAACCTAGGCTTCACTCTATGGCGTTCTTCCACCACATCGAATAGGTACGGCCTCAGAAGTCAACGCCTGAAGCATAAAATACAATAAATATACAAGAGTTTTTCCATCGTATAACAGGAATAATTGCAGCCAGTGTGAAAGTGTTGGTCATTTCTACGTTCTGGGCAACCTAGGTTTCAATCTAGGGCGTTGCTCCACCAGATCGAATAGTGAGGGCCTTAGAAGTCAACGCCCGAAGCATAAAATACGATACAAAATACAACAGCTTTTCCATCGTATAAAACGAATAATTGGGACCAGTGTGAAACTTATGGTCATTTCTACATTCCGAGTAACCTAGGCTTCACTCTAGGGCGTTGCTCCACCAGATCGAAGAGCTAGCGACTTTGAATTCAACGCCAGAAGAATAAAATACAATATAAGTACAACAGCTTTTCCATCGTATAAAATGCATAATTGCAAACAGTGTGAAAGTAATGGTCATTTCTACGTTCCGGGCAACCTAGGCTTCACTCTAGGGCGTCGCTCCATCACATCGAATAGCAACGGCCTTAGAAGTCAACGCCAGAAGCATAAAATACAATATAGATACAACATATTGTCCATTGTATAAAAAGAGTAAATGCAACCAGTGTGAAAGTTATGGTCACTTCTACGTTCCGGGCAGCATAGGCTTCACTCTTGGACGTTGCCCCACCAGATCGAATAACTAGGACCTTAGAAGTCGAAGCCAGAAACAGAAAATACAACAAGAATGCAACAGTTTTTCCATCGTATAGCATGAATAATTGCAACCAGTGTGAAAGTAATGATCATTTCGGCGTTTAGGGCATCCTAGACTTAACTGTGAGGCATTACTCCACCAGATCGAGTAGTTAGGGCCTAAGAAGTCAACGCCAGAAGCATAAACTGCAATATTAATACAACAGCTTTTCCATCGTAGAAAACGAATAATTGCAACCTGTGTGAAGGTTATGGTCATATCTACGTTCCGGGCAACCTAGGCTTCACTGTAGGGTGTTGCTCCACCAGATCGTATAGGCAGGGCCATAGAAGTCTACGCCCGAAGCATAAAATGCATTATAAATACAACAGTTTTTCCATCGTATAAAACGAATAATAGCAACCAGTGTGAAAGTTCTGGTCTTTTCTACGTTCCGGGCAACCTAGGCTTCACTCTAGGGCGTTGTTCCACCAGATCGAATAGTTAGGGCCTTAGAAGTCAACGCCCGAAGCAGAAAATACAATAAATATACAAGAGTTTTTCCATCGTATAACAGGAATAACTGCAACCAGTGTGAAAGTGTTGGTCATTTCTACGTTCTGGGCAACCTAGGTTTCACTCTAGGGCGTTGCTCCACCAGATCGAATAGTGAGGGCCTCAGAAGTCAACGCCCGAAGCATAAAATACGATACAAAATACAACAGCTTTTCCTTCGTATAAAACGAATAATTGGGACCAGTGTGAAAGTTATGGTCATATCTACATTCCGAGCAACCTAGGTTTCACTCTAGGGCGTTGCTCCACCAGATCGAAGAGCTAGCGACTTGGAATTCAACGCCAGAAGAATAAAATACAATATAAGTACAACAGCTTTTCCATCGTATAAAATGAATAATTGCAAACAGTGTGAAAGTAATGGTCATTTCTACGTTCCAGACAACCTAGGCGTCACTCTAGGGCGTTACTCCACCACATCTAATTGCTACGGCCTTAGAAGTCAACGCTAGAAGCATAAAATACAATAAAAATGCAACAGTTTTTCCATCGTATAGCATGAATAATTGCAACGGGTGTGAATGTTATGGTCATTTCTACGTTCCGGGCAACCTAGGCTTCACTGTAGGGTGTTGCTCCACCAGATCGAATAGGTAGGGCCATAGAAGTCTACGCCCGAAGCATAAAATGCAATATAAATACAACAGTTTTCCCATCGTATAAAAGGATTAATTGCAACCAGTTTGGCAGTGATGATCATTTCTACGTTCCGGGCAACCTAGGCTTCACTCTAGGGAGTTACTCCACCAGATAGAACACTGAGGGCCTAAGAAGTCAACGCCAGAAGCATAAAATACAATATAAATATAACAGTTTTTCCATCGTATAAAACGAATAATAGCAACCAGTGTGAAAGTTCTGGTCATTTCTACGTTCCGGGCAACCTAGGCTTCACCCTAGGGCGCTGCTCCAACAGATTGAATAGTTAGGGCCTTAGAAGTCAACGCCTGATGCATAAAATACAAAATAAATAGAACAGCTTTTCCATCGTATAAAACGAATAATTGCTACCGGTGTGAAAGTTATGGTCATTTCTACGTTCCGGGCAGCCCAGGCTTCACCCTAGGGCGTTGCTCCACCAGATCGAAGAGTTAGGGTCTAACAATTCAACACCGGAAGCATAAAATACAATATAAATACAACAGCTTTTCCATCGTAGAAAACGAATAATTGCAACCTGTGTGAAGGTTATGGTCATATCTACGTTCCGGGTAACCTACGCTTCACTGTAGGGTGTTGCTCCACGAGATCGAATAGCTAGGGACTTAGAATTCAACGCCAGAAGGATAAAATACAATATAAGTACAACAGTTTTTCAATCGTATAAAATGAATAATTGCAGACATTGTGAAAGAAATGGTCATTTCTACGTTCCGGTCAACCTAGGCGTCACTCTAGGGCGTTGCTCCGCCACATCTAATAGCTACGGCCTTAGCAGTCAACGCCAGGAGCCTAAAATACAATATAAATACAACAGCTTTTCCATCGTATAAAATGAATAATTGCAAACAGTGTGAAAGTAATGGTCACTTCTACGTTCCGGGTAACCTAGGCGTCACTCTAGGGCGTTGCTCCATCATATCTAATAGTTACGGCCTTAGAAGTCAACGCCAGAAGCATAAAATACGATATAAATACAACAGCTTTTCCATAGTATAAAAGGAATAATTGCAAACAGTGTGAAAGTAATGGTCATTTCTACGTTCCGGGCAACCGAGGCTTCACCCTAGGGCGTTGTACCACCAGTCGGAATAGTTAGGGCCTAAGAAGTCTGCGCCAGAAGCATAAAATACGATATAAATGCAACAGTTTTTCCATCGTATAAAATGAATAATTGCAACCTGTGTGAAGGTTATGTTCGTTTCTACGTTCCGCTCAACCTAGGCTTCACTGTAGGGTCTTGCTCCACCAGATCGAATAGGTAGGGCCATAGAAGTCAACGCCCGAAGCGTAAAATACAATAAATATACAAGAGTTTTTCCATAGTATAACAGGAATAATTGCAACCAGTGTGAAAGTGATGGTCATTTCTACGTTCCGGGCAACCTAGGCTTCACTCTAGGGCGTTACTCCACCAGATCGAATAGTTAGGGACTTAGAAGTCAAGACCAGAAGCATAAAATACAATAAAGATGCAACAGTTTTTCCATCGAATAACGGGGATAACTGCAAACAGCGTGAAACTACTGGTCATTTCTACGTTCCGGGTAACCTAGGTTTCATTCTAGGGCGTAGCTCCACCAGATCTAATAGCTAGGGACATAGAATTCAACGCCAGAAGAATAAAATACAATATAAGTACAACAGTTTTTCCACCGTATAAAATAAATAATTGCAAACATTGTGAAAGTAATGGTCATTTCTAAGTTCCGGCAACCTAGGCGTCACTCTAGGGTGTTGCTCCACCACAGATAATAGCTACGGCCTTAGAAGTCAACGACAGAAGCATAAAATACAATACATATACAACAGCTTTTCCATCGTATAACAGGAATAATTGCAACCAGTGTGAAAGTAATGGTCATTTCTACGTTCCGGGGAACCTAGGCTTCACTCTAGGGCGTTGCTCCACCAGCTCGAGTAGCTAGGGCCTCAGAAGTCTACGCTTGAAGCATAAAATACGATATAAATACAACAGTTTTTCCATCGTATAACAGGAATAACTGCAACCAGTGTGAAGGTAAAGGTATGTCCTACGCTCCGGGCAACCTAGGCTTCACTCCTGGGCGTTGCTAAACCAGATCGAAGAGTTAGAGCCGTAGAAGTCAGCGCCAGAAACATAAACTACAAAATAAATGGAACAGTCTTTCCATCGTATAAAACGAAGAATTGCAACCTGTGTGTAGGTTATGGTCATATATACGTTCCGGGCAACCTAGGCTTCACTGTAGGGTGTTGTTCCACCAGATCGAATAGCTAGGGACTTAGAATTAAACGCCAGAAGCATAAAATACAATAAAAGTACAACAGTTTTTCCATCGTATAACAGGAGTAAATACAGCCAGTGTGAATGTAATGGTATGTCCTACGTTCTGGGCAACCTAGGCTTCACTCTAGGGCGTTGTCCCACAAGATCGAATAGTTAGGGCCTAAAAAGTCAACGACAGAAGCATAAAATACAATATAAGTATAACAGTATTTCCATCGTATAAAACGAATAATAGGAACCAGTGTGAAAGTAATGGACATTTCTACGTTCCGGGCAACCTTGGCCTCACTCTACGGCGTTGCTCCACCACATCTAATAGCTACAGCCTTAGAAGTCAACGCCAGAAGCATAAAATACAATAAAGATGCAACAGTTTTTCCATCGAATAACAGGAATAACTGCAAACAGTGTGAAAGTACTGGTCATTTCTACGTTCCGGGTAACCTAGGCTTCATTCTAGGGCGTAGCTCCACCAGATCGAATAGCTAGGGACATAAAATTCGACGCCAGAAGAATAAAATACAATATAAGTATATCAGATTTTCCGTCGTATAAAATGAATAATTGCAAACATTCTGAAAGTAATGGTCATTTCTAAGTTCCGGCAACCTAGGCCTCACTCTAGGGCGTTGCTTCACCACAACTAATTGCTACGGCCTTAGAAGTCAACGCCAGAAGCATAAAATACAATATAAGTACAACAGTTTTTCCATCGTATAAAATGAATAATTGCAAACATTGTGAAAGTAATGGTCATTTCTACGTTTCCGGCAACCTAGGTTTCTCTCCAGGGCGTTGCTCCACCAGATCGAATAGTTACCGCCTAAGAAGTCAACGCCAGAATCATAAAATACGATAAAGATGCAACAGTTTTTCCATCGTATAAAACGAGTAATTGCAACCAGTGTGAAAGTTATGGTCATTTCTACATTCCGAGCAACCTAGGCTTCACTCTAGGGCGTTGCTACAGCAGATCGAATAGTTAGGTCCTTAGAAGTCAACGCCAGAAGCATAAAATACGATATAAATGCAACAGCTTTTCCATCGTACAAAATGAATAATACCAAACCGTGTGAAAGTAATTGTCATTTCTACGTTCCGGGCAACCTAGGCTTCACACTAGGTCGAAGCTCCACCAAATCGAATAGCTAGCGACTTAGAATTAAACGCCAGAAGCATAGAAAACGATAAAAATACAACAGTTTTTCCATCGTATAACAGGAATAATTGTAACCAGTGTGAATGTAATGGTCATTTCTACGTTCCGGGCAACCTAGGTTTCACCCTAGGGCGTTGCTCCAACAGATCGAATAGTTAGGGCCTAAGAAGTCAACGCCAGAAGCATAAAATACAATATAAGTATAACAGTTTTTCCATCGTATAAAACGAATAATAGCAACCAGTGCGAAAGTTATGGTCATTTCTACGTTCCGGGAAGCCTATGCTCCACTCTAGGGCGGTGCTCTACCAGATTAAATAGTTAGGTCGTAAGAAGTCAACGCCAGAAGCATATAATACAATATAAATACAACAGCTTTTCCATCGTATATAATGTATATTTGCAAACAGTGTGAAAGTAATGGTCATATCTACGTTCCGGCCAACCTAGGCTTCACTCTAGGGCCTTGCTCCACCAGATCGAATAGTTAGGGCCTTAGATGTCAACGCCAGATGCATGAAATACGATAAAGGTGCAACAGCTTTTCCGTGGTAGAAAACGAATAATGTAAACCAGTGTGAAAGTTATTGTCATTTCTACGTTCCGAGCAACCTCGGCTTCACTCTAGGGCCTTTCTCCACCAGATCGAATAGTTAGGGCCTATGAAGTCAACGCCAGAAGCATAAAATAAGATATAAATACAACAGCTTTTCCATCGTATAAAACGAATAATGGTAACCAGTGTGAAAGTTATGGTCATTTCTACGTTCCGGTCAACCTAGACGTCACTCTAGGGCGTTGCTCCACCAGATCGAATAGTTAGGGCCTTAGAAGTCAACGCCAGAAGCATAAAATACAATATAAATACAACAGCTTTTCCTTCGTATAACAGGAATAATAGCAACCAGTGTGAAAGATATGCGCATTCCTACGCTCCGGGCAACCTAGTGTTCACTCTAGGGCGTTGGTCCACCAGATCCAATAGTTAGGGCCTAACAAGTCAACGCCAGAAGCACCAAATACATAATAAATACAACAGTCTTTCCATCGTATAGCATTGATATTTGCAACCAGTGTGAAAATAATGATCATTTCGGCGTTTCGGGCACCCTAGACTTAACTCTGAGGCATTGCTCCACCAGATCGAAGAGTTAGGGCCTTAGAAGTCAACGCCCGAAGCATAAAATACAAAATAAATAGAACAGTTTTTCCACTGCATAAAACGAGTAATTGCTACCAGTGTGTTAGTTATGGTCATTTCTATGTTCCGGGCAACCTAGACTTCACCCTAGGTCGTTGTTCTACCAGATCGAATAGTGAGGGCCTAAGAGGTGAACGCCACAAGCATAAAATGCAATATAAATACAACAGTTTTTCCATCGTACAACAGGAATAATTGCAACGAGTTTGAAAGTAATGGTCATTTCTACGTTCCGGGCAACCTAGGCTTCACTCTAGGGCGTTGCTCCACCACACGAATAGCTACGGCCTCTTAAGTCAACGCCAGAAGAATTAAATACAATATAAGTACAACAGCTTTTCCATCGTATAAATTGAATAATTGCAACCAGTGTGATAGTAATGCTCATTTCTACGTTCCGGGCAACCTAGGCTTCACTCTATGGCGTTGTTCCACCACATCGAATAGATACAGCCTTAGAAGCCTACGCCTGAATCATAAAATACAATAAAAATACAACAGCTTTTTCATCGTATAACAGGAATAATTGCAACAAGCGTGAAGGTAATGTTCATTTCTACGATCCGGGCAACCTATGCTTCACCCTAGGGCGTTGCTCCAACAGATTGAGGAGTCAGGGCCTTAGAAGTCAACGCCCGAAGCATAGAATGTAATAACAATACAATAGTTTTTCCATCGTACAACAGGAATAATTGCAACCAGTATGAAAGTGATGGTCACTTCTACGTTCCGGGCAACCTAGACTTCACCATAGGTCGTTGTTCTACCAGATCGAATAGTGAGGGCCTAAGAGGTGAACGCCACAAGCATAAAATGCTATATAAATACAACAGTTTTTCCATCGTACAACAGGAATAATTGCAACGAGTTTGAAAGTAATGGTCATTTCTACGTTCCGGGCAACCTAGGCTTCACTCTAGGGCGTTGCTCCACCACACGAATAGCTACGGCCTCTTAAGTCAACGCCAGAAGAATTAAATACAATATAAATACAACAGCTTTTCCATCGTATATAATGTATATTTGCAAACAGTGTGAAAGTAATGGTCATTTCTACGTTCCGGCCAACCTAGGCTTCACTCTAGGGCCTTGCTCCACCAGATCGAATAGTTAGGGCCTTAGATGTCAACGCCAGATGCATGAAATACGATAAAGGTGCAACAGCTTTTCCATGGTAGAAAACGAATAATGTAAACCAGTGTGAAAGTTATTGTCATTTCTACGTTCCGAGCAACCTCGGCTTCACTCTAGGGCCTTTCTCCACCAGATCGAATAGTTAGGGCCTATGAAGTCAACGCCAGAAGCATAAAATAAGATATAAATACAACAGCTTTTCCATCGTATAAAACGAATAATGTTAACCAGTGTGAAAGTTATGGTCATTTCTACGTTCCGGTCAACCTAGACGTCACTCTAGGGCGTTGCTCCACCAGATCGAATAGTTAGGGCCTTAGAAGTCAACGCCAGAAGCATAAAATACAATATAAATACAACAGCTTTTCCTTCGTATAACAGGAATAATAGCAACCAGTGTGAAAGATATGCGCATTCCTACGCTCCGGGCAACCTAGTGTTCACTCTAGGGCGTTGGTCCACCAGATCCAATAGTTAGGGCCTAACAAGTCAACGCCAGAAGCACCAAATACATAATAAATACAACAGTCTTTCCATCGTATAGCATTGATATTTGCAACCAGTGTGAAAATAATGATCATTTCGGCGTTTCGGGCACCCTAGACTTAACTCTGAGGCATTGCTCCACCAGATCGAAGAGTTAGGGCCTTAGAAGTCAACGCCCGAAGCATAAAATACAAAATAAATAGAACAGTTTTTCCACTGCATAAAACGAGTAATTGCTACCAGTGTGTTAGTTATGGTCATTTCTACGTTCCGGGCAACCTAGACTTCACCCTAGGTCGTTGTTCTACCAGATCGAATAGTGAGGGCCTAAGAGGTGAACGCCACAAGCATAAAATGCAATATAAATACAACAGTTTTTCCATCGTACAACAGGAATAATTGCAACGAGTTTGAAAGTAATGGTCATTTCTACGTTCCGGGCAACCTAGGCTTCACTCTAGGGCGTTGCTCCACCACACGAATAGCTACGGCCTCTTAAGTCAACGCCAGAAGAATTAAATACAATATAAGTACAACAGCTTTTCCATCGTATAAATTGAATAATTGCAACCAGTGTGATAGTAATGCTCATTTCTACGTTCCGGGCAACCTAGGCTTCACTCTATGGCGTTGTTCCACCACATCGAATAGATACAGCCTTAGAAGCCTACGCCTGAATCATAAAATACAATAAAAATACAACAGCTTTTTCATCGTATAACAGGAATAATTGCAACAAGCGTGAAGGTAATGTTCATTTCTACGATCCGGGCAACCTATGCTTCACCCTAGGGCGTTGCTCCAACAGATTGAGGAGTCAGGGCCTTAGAAGTCAACGCCCGAAGCATAGAATGCAATAACAATACAATAGTTTTTCCATCGTACAACAGGAATAATTGCAACCAGTATGAAAGTGATGGTCACTTCTACGTTCCGGGCAACCTAGGCTTCACTCTAGGGCGTTGCTCCGCCAGATAGAATAGCTAGGGACTTAGAATTCAACGCCAGAAGAATAAAGTACAATATAAGTACAACAGTGTTTCCATTGTATAAAGTGTATAATTGCAAACATTGTGAAAGTAATGGCCCTTTCTATGTTCCGTGCAACCTAGACGTCACTCTAGGGCGTTGCTCCACCAGATCGAATAGTTAGGGCCTTAGAAGTCAACGCCAGAAGCATAAAATACTATATAAATACAACAGTTTTTCAATCGTAGGAAATCAGTGATTGCAAAGGTTGTGAAAGTAGCGGTCATTTCTACGGTCCGGGCAGCCTAGGCTTCACTCTAGGGCGTTGCTCCACCAGATCGAATAGTTAGGACCTAAGAAGTCAACGCCAGAAGCATAAAATAGAATAAAAATACAACAGCCTTTCCATCGTATAACAGGAGTAATTGCAACCCGTTGCGAAAGTGATGGTCATTTCTACGTTCCGGGCAACCTAGGCTTCGCTCTAGGGCGTTGCTCCACCACATCGAATAGCTACAGCCTTAGAAGTCAACGCCAGAAGCAGAAAGTACAGTATAAATACAACAGCTTTTCAATCGTATAACAGAAATAATTGCAACCAGTGTGAATGTACTGGACATTTCTACGTATCGGGCAAGATAGGCTTCACTCAATGGCGTTGTTTCACCTGATCGAATAGTGAGTGCCTAAGAAGTCAACGCCAGAAGCATAAAATACAATATAAATACAACAGTTTTTCCATCGTATAAAACGAATGATTGCAACGAGTGTGAAAGGTATGATCATTTCTACGTTCCAGGCAACCTAGGTTTCGCTCTAGGGCGTTGTTCCACCAGATCGAATAGTTAGGGCCTAAGAAGTCAACACCAGAAGCATGATATACAATATAAATACAACAGCTTTTCCATCGTATAAAACGAATAATTGGTAACCAGTGTGAAAGTTATGGTCATACCTACCTTCCGGGCAACCTAGGCTTGACTCTAGGGCGTTGCTCCACCAGATCGAATAGGTAGGGCCATAGAAGTCAACGCCGGAAGTATAAAATACAATAAACATACAACAATTTTTCCTCCGTATAACATGAATAATTGCAACAAGTGTGAAGGTAATGGTCATTTCTACGTTCCGGGCATCCTAGGCTTCACTCTAGGGCGTTGCTGCACCAGATCGAATAGCTAGGGCCCTAGAAGTCAACGCCAGAAGCATAAAGTAAAATAAAAATAGAACAGTTATTCCATCGTATAACAGGAATAATTGCAACCATAGTGAAGGTGATGGTCATTTCTACATTCAGGGCGACCTAGGCTTCAATCCGGGGCGTTGGTCCAGAAGATCGAATAGCAAGGGCCTAAGAAGTTAACGCCAGAAGCATACAATACAATATAAATACAACAGCTTTTCCATCGTATAAAACGAATAATTGCAACGAGTGTGAAAGGTGTGGTCATTTCTACGTTCCGGGCAACCTATGCTACACCCTCGGGCGTTGCTCCTCCAGATCGAATAGTTATGGCAATAGAAGTCAACGCCCGAAGCATAAAATACAATAAAGATACAACAGTTTTTCCATCGTATAACGGGAATAATTCCAACCAGGGTGAAGGTGATGGTCAGTTCTACGTTCCGCGCATTCTAGGCTTCACTCTAGGGCGTTGGTCCACCAGGTCCAATAGTTAGGGCCTAAGATGTCAACACCAGGAGCATAAAATACAATATAAATACAACAGCTTTTCCTTCGTATAACAGGAATAATAGCAACCAGTGTGAAAGATATGCGCATTCCTACGCTCCGGGCAACCTAGTGTTCACTCTAGGGCGTTGGTCCACCAGATCCAATAGTTAGGGCCTAACAAGTCAACGCCAGAAGCACCAAATACATAATAAATACAACAGTCTTTCCATCGTATAGCATTGATATTTGCAACCAGTGTGAAAATAATGATCATTTCGGCGTTTCGGGCACCCTAGACTTAACTCTGAGGCATTGCTCCACCAGATCGAAGAGTTAGGGCCTTAGAAGTCAACGCCCGAAGCATAAAATACAAAATAAATAGAACAGTTTTTCCACTGCATAAAACGAATAATTGCTACCAGTGTGTTAGTTATGGTCATTTCTACGTTCCGGGCAACCTAGACTTCACCCTAGGTCGTTGTTCTACCAGATCGAATAGTGAGGGCCTAAGAGGTGAACGCCACAAGCATAAAATGCAATATAAATACAACAGTTTTTCCATCGTACAACAGGAATAATTGCAACGAGTTTGAAAGTAATGGTCATTTCTACGTTCCGGGCAACCTAGGCTTCACTCTAGGGCGTTGCTCCTCCACACGAATAGCTACGGCCTCGTAAGTCAACGCCAGAAGAATTAAATACAATATAAGTACAACAGCTTTTCCATCGTATAAATTGAATAATTGCAACCAGTGTGATAGTAATGCTCATTTCTACGTTCCGGGCAACCTAGGCTTCACTCTATGGCGTTGTTCCACCACATCGAATAGATACAGCCTTAGAAGCCTACGCCTGAATCATAAAATACAATAAAAATACAACAGCTTTTTCATCGTATAACAGGAATAATTGCAACAAGCGTGAAGGTAATGTTCATTTCAACGATCCGGGCAACCTATGCTTCACCCTAGGGCGTTGCTCCAACAGATTGAGGAGTCAGGGCCTTAGAAGTCAACGCCCGAAGCATAGAATGCAATAACAATACAATAGTTTTTCCATCGTACAACAGGAATAATTGCAACCAGTATGAAAGTGATGGTCACTTCTACGTTCCGGGCAACCTAGGCTTCACTCTAGGGCGTTGCTCCACCAGATCGAATAGTTAGCGCCTTAGAAGTCAACGCCAGAAGCACCAAATACAAAATACATACAACAGCTTTTCCATCGTATAACAGGAATAATAGCAACCAGTGTGAAAGATTTGGTCATTTCTACGTTCCTGGAAACCTAGGGTTCACTGTAGGGCGTCGCTCCACCAGATCGATTAGTTAGCGCCTTAGAAGTCAACGTCAGAACCGTAAAATACAATATAAATACAACAGTTTTTCCATCGTATAAAACGAATGATTGCAACGAGTGTGAAAGTTATGGTCATTTCTACGTTCCAGGCAACCAAGGTTTCGCTCTAGGGCGTTGTTCCACCAGATCGAATAGTTAGGGCCTAAGAAGTCAACACCAGAAGCATGATATACAATATAAATACAACAGCTTTTCCATCGTATAAAACGAATAATTGGTAACCAGTGTGAAAGTTATGGTCATACCTACCTTTCGGGCAACCTTGGCTTGACCCTAGGGCGTTGCTCCACCAGATCGAATAGGTAGGGCCATAGAAGTCAACGCCCGAAGTATAAAATACAATAAACATACAACAGTTTTTCCACCGTATAACATGAATAATTGCAACAAGTGTGAAGGTAATGGTCATTTCTACGTTCCGGGCATCCTAGGGTTCACTCTAGGGCGTTGCTCCACCAGATCGAATAGTTAGGGCCCTAGAAGTCAACGCCAGAAGCATAAAGTAAAATAAAAATAGAACAGTTGTTCCATCGTATAACAGGAATAATTGCAACCATAGTGAAGGTGATGGTCATTTCTACATTCAGGGCAACCTAGGCTTCAATCCGGGGCGTTGGTCCAGAAGATCGAATAGCTAGGGCCTAAGAAGTTAACGCCAGAAGCATACAATACAATATAAATACAACAGCTTTTCCATCGTATAAAACGAATAATTGCAACGAGTGTGAAAGGTGTGGTCATGTCTACGTTCCGGGCAACCTATGCTACACCCTCGGGCGTTGCTCCTCCAGATCGAGTAGTTATGGCAATAGAAGTCAACGCCCGAAGCATAAAGTACAATAAAGATACAACAGTTTTTCCATCGTATAACAGGAATAATTCCAACCAGGGTGAAGGTGATGGTCAGTTCTACGTTCCGCGGATACTAGGCTTCACTCTAGGGCGTTGGTCCACCAGGTCCAATAGTTAGGGCCTAAGATGTCAACACCAGGAGCATAAAATACAATATAAATACAACAGCTTTTCCTTCGTATAACAGGAATAATAGCAACCAGTGTGAAAGATATGCGCATTCCTACGCTCCGGGCAACCTAGTGTTCACTCTAGGGCGTTGGTCCACCAGATCCAATAGTTAGGGCCTAACAAGTCAACGCCAGAAGCACCAAATACATAATAAATGCAACAGTCTTTCCATCGTATAGCATTGATATTTGCAACCAGTGTGAAAATAATGATCATTTCGGCGTTTCAGGCACCCTAGACTTAACTCTGAGGCATTGCTCCACCAGATCGAAGAGTTAGGGCCTTAGAAGTCAACGCCCGAAGCATAAAATACAAAATAAATAGAACAGTTTTTCCACTGCATAAAACGAATAATTACTACCAGTGTGTTAGTTATGGTCATTTCTACGTTCCGGGCAACCTAGGCTTCACCCCAGGTCGTTGTTCCACCAGATCGAATAGTTAGGGCCTAAGAAGTGAACACCAGAAGCATAAAATACAATATAAATACAACAGTTTTTCCATCGTACAACAGGAATAATTGCAACGAGTTTGAAAGTAATGGTCATTTCTACGTTCCGGGCAACCTAGGCTTCACTCTAGGGCGTTGTTCCACCACACGAATAGCTACGGCCTCATAAGTCAACGCCAGAAGAATTAAATACAATATAAGTACAACAGCTTTTCCATCGTATAAATTGAATAATTGCAACCAGTGTGATAGTAATGCTCATTTCTACGTTCCGGGCAACCTAGGCTTCACTCTATGGCGTTGTTCCACCACATCGAATAGATACAGCCTTAGAAGTCTACGCCTGAATCATAAAATACAATAAAAATGCAACAGCTTTTTCATCGTATAACAGGAATAATTGCAACAAGCGTGAAGGTAATGTTCATTTCTACGATCCGGGCAACCTATGCTTCACCCTAGGGCGATGCTCCAACAGATTGAGGAGTCAGGGCCTTAGAAGTCAACGCCCGAAGCATAGAATGCAATAACAATACAATAGTTTTTCCATCGTACAACAGGAATAATTGCAACCAGTATGAAAGTGATGGTCACCTCTACGTTCCGGGCAACCTAGGCTTCATTCTAGGGCGTTGCTCCACCAGATCGAATAGTTAGCGCCTTAGAAGTCAACGCCAGAAGCGTAAAATACAATATAAATACAACAGCTTTTCAATCGTATAACAGGAATAATAGCAACCAGTGTGAAAGATATGGTCATTTCTACGTTCCGGGCAACCTAGGGCTCACGCTAGGGCGTTGGTCCACGAGATCCAATAGTTAGGGCCTATGAAATCAACGCCAGAAGCACCAAATACAAAATACATACAACAGTTTTTCCATCGTATAAAACGAATGATTGCAACGAGTGTGAAAGGTATGGTCATTTCTACGTTCCAGGCAACCTAGGTTTCGCTCTAGGGCGTTGTTCCACCAGATCAAATAGTTAGGGCCTAAGAAGTCAACACCAGAAGCATGATATACAATATAAATACAACAGCTTTTCCATCGTATAAAACGAATAATTGGTAACCAGTGTGAAAGTTATGGTCATACCTACGTTTCGGGCAACCTAGGCTTGACTCTAGGGCGTTGCTCCACCAGATCGAATAGGTAGGGCCATAGAAGTCAACGCCCGAGGTATAAAATACAATAAACATACAACAGTTTTTCCACCGTATAACATGAATAATTGCAACAAGTGTGAAGGTAATGGTCATTTCTACGTTCCGGGCATCCTAGGCTTCACTCTAGGGCGTTGCTCCACCAGATCGAATAGCTAGGGCCCTAGAAGTCAACGCCAGAAGCATAAAGTAAAATAAAAATAGAACAGTTATTCCATCGTATAACAGGAATAATTGCAACCATAGTGAAGGTGATGGTCATTTCTACATTCAGGGCGACCTAGGCTTCAATCCGGGGCGTTGGTCCAGAAGATCGAATAGCTAGGACCTAAGAAGTTAACGCCAGAAGCATAAAATACGATATAAATACAACAGCTTTTCGATCGTATAAAACGAATAATTGCAACCAGTGTGAAAGTAATGGTCATTTTTACGTTCCGGCCAACCTAGGCTTCACTCTAGGGCGTTGCTCCACCAGGTCGAATAGCTAGGGACTTAGAGGTCAGCGCCAAGAGTATAAAATACAATAAAAATACAACGGTCTTTCCATCGTATTGCAGGAATAATTGCAACCAGTGTGAAAGTAATGTGCATTTCTACGTTCCGGGCAGCCTAGCCTTCACTCTAGGGCGTTGCTCCACCACATCGAATAGCTACGACCTTAGGAGTCAACGCCGAAAGCATAAAATACAATAAGAGTACAACAGTTTTTCCATCGTATAAAAAGAATAATTACAACCAGTGTGAATGTAATGGTCATTTCTACGTTTCGGGCAACATACGCTTCACTCTTGGACGCTGCGCCCGAGATGGAATAGCTAGGATCTTAGACGTCAATGCCAGAAGCACAAAATACAATAAAAATACAGCAGTTTTTCCATCGCATAGCATGAATAATTGCAACCAGTGTGAAGGTTATGGTCATTTCTACGTTCCGGGCAACATAGGCTTCACTCTTGGACGTTGCCCCACCAGATCGAATAGCTAGGCCCTTAGAAGTCGAAGCCAGAAGCATGAAATACAATATAAATACAACAGCTTTTCCATCGTATAAAATGAATAATTGCAAACAATGTGAAAGTAATGGTCATAACAGGAATAATTGCAACCAGTGTGAATGTAATGGTCATTTCTACGTTCCGGGCAACCTAGGTTTCACTCTATGGCGTTGCTACACCAGATCGAATAGTTAGGGCCTAAGAAGTCAACGCCAGAAGCATCAAATACAAAATAAATACAACAGTTTTTCCATTGTATAAAACGAATAATTGCAACCAGTGTGAAAGTAATGCTCATTTCTACGTCCAGGGTAACCTAGGCTTCACCCTAGGTCGTTGTTCCATCAGATGGTATAGTTAGGGCCTAAGAAGTCAACGCCAGAAGCATAAAATACGATATAAATACAACAGCTTTTCCATCGTATAACAGGAATAATTGCAACCAGTGTGAAGGTGATGGTCATTTCCACGTTCCGGGCAACCTAGGCTTCACTCTAGGGCGTTGCTCCACCAGATCGAATAGTTAGGGCCTAAGAAGTCAACTCCAGAAGCATAAAATACGATATAAATACAACAGCTTTTCCATCGTATAAAACGTATAATTGCAGCCAATGCGAAAGTAATGATCATTTCGGCGTTTCGGGCATCCTAGACTTAACTCTGAGGCGTTGCTCCACCAGATCGAAGAGTTAGGGCCTTAGAAGTGAACGTCAGAAGCATAAAATACAATACAAATACAACAGTTTTTCCATCGTATAAAACGAATAATGGCAACCAGTATGAAAGTTATGGTCATTTCTACGTTCCGGGCAACCTAGGCTTCACCCTAGGTCGCTGTTCCACCAGATGGAATAGTTAGGGCCTAAGAAGTCAACGCCAGAAGCATAAAATACGATATAATTACAACAGCTTTTCCATCGTATAACAGGAATAATTGCAACCAGTGTGAAAATAATGTTCATTTCTACTTTCCGGGCACCCTAGGCTTCACCCTATGGCGCTGCTCCACCAGATCGAATAGCTAAGGCCTAGGAAGTCAACGCCAGAAGCACCAAATACAAAATAAATACAACAGTTTTTCCATCGTATAAAACGAATAATTGCAACCAGTGTGAAAGTAACTGTCATTTCTACGTTCCGGGCAACCTAGGCTTCACCCTAGGTCGTTGTTCCACCAGATGGAATAGTTAGGGCCTAAGAAGTCAACGCCAGAAGCATAAAATACGATATAAATACAACAGCTTTTCCATCGTATAACAGGAATAATTGCAACCAGTGTGAAAGTGATGGTCATTTCTACGTTCCGAGCAACCTAGGCGCCACTCAATGGCGTTGCTCCTCCACATCTAATAGCTACGGCCTTAGAAGTCATCGCCAGAAGCATAAAATACAATGTAAATACAACAGCTTTTCCATCGTATAAAACGAATAATTGCTACCAGTGTGAAAGTGATGGTCGTTACTACGTTCCGGGCAACCTAGGCTTCACCCTAGGGCGTTGTTCCACCAGACGGAATAGTTAGGGCCTAAGATGTCAACGCCAGAAGCATAAAATACGATATAAATACAACAGCTTTTCCATCGTATAAAACGTATAATTGCAGCCAATGTGAAAGTAATGATCATTTCGGCGTCTCGGTCATCCTAGACTTAACTCTGAGGCGTTGCTCCACCAGATCGAAGAGTTAGAGCCTTAGAAGTGAACGCCAGAAGCATAAAATACAATATAAATACAACAGCTTTTCCATCATATAACAGGAATAAAGCAACCAGTTTGAAAGTGATGGTCATTTCTATGTTCCGGGCACCCTAGGCTTCACTCTAGGGCGTTGGTCCACCAGAGCGAATAGTTAGTGCCTTAGAATTCAACGCCAGAAGCATAAAATACAATATAAATGCAACAGTTTTTCCATCGTATAAAAAGAATAATTGCAACCAGTATGAAAGTTATGGTCATTCCTATTGTCCGGGCAACATAGGTTTCACCCTACGGCGTTGCTCCAACAGATTGAATAGTTAGGGCCTTAGAAGTCAACGCCAGAAGCACAAAATACAATATAAATACAACAGTTTTTCCATTGTATAGCATGGATCACTGCAACCAGTGTGAAAGTAATGATCATTTCGGCGTTTCGGGCATCCAAGACATAAATCTGAGGCGTTGCTCCGCCAGATCGAAGAGTTGGGGCCTTTAAAGTCAACGCCAGAAGCATAAACTACAAAATAAATACAACAGTCTTTCCATCATATAAAACGAATAATTGCAACCTATGAGAAGATTATGGTCATATCCACGTTCCGGGCAACCTAGGTTTCACTGTAGGGTGTTGCTCCAACCGATCGAATAGTTAGGGCCTTAGAAGTCGACGCCCGAAGCATAAAATACAAAATAAATTGAACAGCTTTTCCATCGTATAACAGGAATAATTGCAACCAGTTTGAACGTAATGGTATGTGCTACGTTCCGGGCAACCTAAGCATCACTCTATGGCGGTGCTCCACCAGATCAAATAGTTAGGGCCTTAGAAGTCAACGCCAGAAGCATAAAATACAATATAAATACAACAGCTTTTCCATCGTATATAATGTATATTTGCAAACAGTGTGATCTTAATGGTCATTGCTACGCTGCGGGCAACCTAGGCTTCACGCTAGGGCGTTTTTCCACCAGATGGAATAGTTAGGGCCTAAGAAGTCAAGGCCAGAAGCAAAAAATACGATATAAATACACCAGTTTTTCCACCGTATAAAACGAATAATTGCAACCACTGTGAAAGTAATGGTCATTTCTACGTTCCGGGCAACCCAGGCTTCACTCTAGGGCGTTGCTCCAACAGATCGAATAGTTAGGGCCTTAGAAGTCAGCGCCAGAAGCATAAAATACAACATAAGTACAACAGTTTTTCCATCGTATAAAAGAAATAATTGCAAACATTGTGAAAGTAATGGTCATTTCTACGTTCCGGGCAACCTAGACTTCACTCTAGAGCGTTGCTCCACCAGATCGAAGAGTTGGGGCCTTAGATGTCAACACCAGAAGCATAAAACACGATAAAGGTGCATCAGCTTTTCCATCGTATAAAACGAATAATTGCAACCAGTGTGAAGGTTATGGTCATTTCTACATTCCGAGCAACCCAGGCTTCACTCTAGGGCGTTGCTCCACCAGATCGAATAGATAGGACCTTAGAACTCAACGCCAGAAACATAAAATACAATAAAAATAGAACAGTTTTTCCATCGTATAACTGGAATGATTGCAGCCAGTGTGAAAGTGATGGTCATTCCTACGTTCCGAGCAACATAGGCTTCACTCTAGGGCGTTGCTCCACGAGATCGAATACTTAGGCACTTAGAATTCAACGCCAGAAGCGTTATTTTTATAATTATTTATTATAATTATTCGTTTTATACAATGGAAAGTCTGTTCTGTTTATTTTGTATTTTATGCTTCGGGCTTTGACTTCTAAGGCCCTACCTGTTCGATCTGGTGGAGGAACACCCTAGAGTCAAGCCTAGGTTGCCCGGATCGTAGAAATGACCATAACTTTCACACTGTTTGCTATTATTCGTTTTATACGATGGAAAAACTGTTGTGTTTATATTGTATTTTATGCTACTGGAGTTGACTTCTTAGGCCCTAACTATTCGATCTGGTGGAGAAACGCCCTAGAGTCAAGCCTAGGTTGCCCGGATCGTAGAAGTGACCATTACTTTCACACGGGTTGCAATTATTCGTTTTATACGATGGAAAAACTGTTGTATTTATTTTGTATTTGGTGCTTCTGGCGTTGACTTGTTAGGCCATAACTATTGGATCTGGTGGACCAACGTCCTAGTGTGCAGCCTAGGTTGCCCGGAACGTAGGAATGACCATCACTTTCACACTGGCTGCAATTATTCCAGTTATACGATGGAAAAACTGTTCTATTTTTATTGTATTTTATGTTTCTGGCGTTGACTTCTTAGGCCCTAACTGTCCAATCTGGTGCAGCAACGCCCTAGAGTGAAGCCTAGGTTGCACGGAACGTAGAAATTACCATTACTTTCACACTGTTTGCAAATATACATTATATACGATGAAAAATGTGTTGTATTTATATTGTGTTTTATGCTTCTGGCGTTGACTTCTTAGGCCCTAACTATTCGATCTGGTGGAGCAATGCCTCAGAGTTAAGTCTAAGATGCCCGAAACGTCGAAATGACCACTACCTTCACGCTTGTTGCAATTATTCCTGTTATACGATGGAAAAACTGTTGCGTTTTTATTGTACTTTATGCTTCTGGCGTTGACGTCTAAGGCCGTAGCTATTCGATGTGGTGGAGCAACGACCTAGAGTGAAGCGTAGGTTGCCCGGAACGTAGAAATGACCATAACTTTCACACTGGATGCAATTATTCATTTTATACGATGGAAAAGCTACTGTATCTATATTGTATTTTATGCTTCTCGCGTTGACTTCTTAGGCCCTAACTATTCGATCTGGTGGAGCAACGCCCTAGAGTGGAGCCTAGGTTGCCGGAACGTAGAAAGGACCATTACTTTCACGCTGTATGCAATTAATTATTTTATACGATGGAAAAGCTGCTGCATTCATATTGTCTTTTATTCTCCTGGTGTTGACTTCTTAGGCCCTAGCTATTCGATCTGGTGAACCATCGCCCTAGAGTGAAGCCTAGGATGCCCGGAAGGTAGAAATGACCATTACCTTCACACTGGTTGCAATTATTCCTGTCGTACGGTGGAAAAACTGTTGTATTTTTATTGTATTTTATGCGTCTGGCGTTGACTTCTAAGGCCCTATCTATTCGATCTGGTGGAGCAATGGCTCAGAGTAAAGCCTAGGTAGCCCGGGACGTAGAGGTGACTATCACTTTCACACTGGTTGCAATTATTCCAATTGTACGATGGAAAAACTGTTGTATTTTTATTGTATTTTATGCGTCTGGCGTTGACTTCTAATGGGCTAGCTATTCGATCTGCAGGAGCAACGCCCTAGTGTGAAGCATAGGTTGCCCGGAACGTAGAAATGACCAGTACTTTCACACTGGTTGCAATTATTCCTGTTATACGATGGAAAAGCTGTTGTATTTTTATTGTATTTTATGCGTCTGGCGTTGACTTCTAATGGGCTAGCTATTCGATCTGGAGGAGCAACGCCCTAGTGTGAAGCATAGGTTGCCCGGAACGTAGAAATGACCATCACTTTCACACTCGCTGCAATTATTCATTTTATACGATGGAAAAACTGTTGTATTTTTATTGTATTTTATCCTTCTGGCGTTGACTTCTTAGTCCGTAGCTATTCGATCTGGAGGAGCAACGGCCTAGGGTCAAGCCTAGGTTGCCCGGAACGTTGAAGTGACCATGACTTTCACACTGGTTGCTATTAGTCGTTTTATACGATGGAAAAACTGTTATATTTATTTTGTATTTTATGCTTCGGGCGTTGACTTCTAAGGCCCTAACTGTTTGATGTGGTGGAGCAACGCCCTAGAGTGAAGCCTAGGTTGCCCGGAACGTAGAAATGACGATAACTTTCTCACTGGTTGTTATTATTCGTTATATACGATGGAAAAACTGTTATATTTATATTGTATTTTATGCTTCTGTCGTTGACTTCTTAGGCCCTAGCTATTGGATCTGGTGGAACAACGCCCTAGAGTGAAGCCTAGGTTGCCTGGAACGTAGAAATGACCATCACTTTCACACGGGTTGCAATTATTCCTGTTATAGGATGGAAAGACTGTTGTATTTTTATTGTATTTTACGCTTCAGGCGTTGTCGTCTGAGGCCGTAGCTATCCGATGTGGTGGACCAACGCCCTAGGTTGACTCCTAGGTTGCCCCGAACGTAGAAATGACCATAACTTTCACACTGGTTGCAATTATTCGTTTTATACGATGGAAAAGCTGTTGTATTTATATTGTATTTTATGCTTCTGGCGTAGACTTCTAAGGCACTAGCCATTCGATCTGGTGGAGCAACGCCCTAGAGTGAAGCCTAGGTTGCCCGGAACGTAGAATTGGCCATCATTTTCAAACTGGTTGCAATTAATCCTGTTATACGATGGAAAAGCTGTTGTATTTTTATTGCCTTTTATGCATCGGGCGTTGACTTCTAAGGTCCTAATTATTCAATCTGTTGGAGCAACGCCCTAGGGTGAAGCCTATGTAGCCCGGAAAGTAGAAATGACGTTAACTTTCATAGTGGTTGCAATTATGCGTTTTATACGATGGAAAAACTGTTGTATTTATATTGTATTTTATGCTTCTGGCGTTTACTTCTTAGGCCCGAACTATTCGATCTGCTGGAACAACGGCCGAGGGTGAAGCCTAGGTTGCCCGGAACGTAGAAATGACCAAAACTTTTACACTGGTAGCAATTATTCGTTTTATACAATGGAAAAACTGTTGTAATTATATTGTATTTTATGCATCTGGCGTTGACTTCTCAGGCACTAACTATTCGATCTAGTGGATCAACGCCCTAGAGTGAAGCCTAGGTTGCCCGGTACGTAGAAATGACCATCACTCGCAAACTGGTTGCAATTATTCCTGTTATATGATGGAAAAACTGTTGTATTTTTATTGCATTTTATGCTTCGGGCATTCACTTCTAAGGCCCTAACTATTCAATCTGTTGGAGTAATGCCCTAGGGTGAAACCTAGGTTGCCCGGAAAATATAAATGCCCATATGTTTCATACTGGTTGCAATTATTCGTTTTATACGATGGAAAAACTGTTGTATTTATATTGTATTTTATGCTTCTGGCGTTCACTTCTTAGGCCCGAACTATTCGATCTGGTGGAACAACGGCCGAGGGTGAAGCCTAGGTTGCCCGGAACGTATAAATGACCATAACTTTTACACTGGTAGGAATTATTCGTTTTATACAATGGAAAAACTGTTTTATTTATTTTGTATTTAATGCTTCGGGCGTTGGCTTCTAAGGCCCTAACTGTTTGATCTGGTGGAGCAACGCCCTAGAGTGAAGCCTAGGTTGCCCGGAACGTAGAAGTGACCATAACTTTCACACTGGTTGCTATTATTCGTTTTATACGATGGAAAAACTGTTATATTTATATTGTATTTTATGCTTCTGTCGTTGACTTCTTAGGCCCTAGCTATTGGATCTGGTGGATCAACGCCCTGGAGTGAAGCCTAGGTTGCCTGGAACGTAGAAATGACCATCACTTTCACACGGGTTGCAATTATTCCTGTTATAGGATGGAAAGACTGTTGTATTTTTATTGTATTTTATGCTTCAGGCGTTGTCTTCTGAGACCGTAGCTATTCGATGCGGTGGACCAACGCCCTAGGTTGAATCCTAGGTTTCCCGGAACGTAGAAATGACCATAACTTTCACACTGGTTGCAATTATTCGTTTTATACGATGGAAAAGCTGTGTATCTATATTGTATTTTATGCTTCTGGCGTTCACTTCTTAGGCCCTAACTATTCGATCTGGTGGAACAACGGCCTAGGGTGAAGCCTAGGTTGCCCGGAACGTAGAAATGACCACAACTTTTACACTGGTAGCAATTATTCGTTTTATACAATGGAAAAACTGTTCTATTTATTTTGTATTTAATGCTTCGGGCGTTGACTTCTTAGGCCCTAACTATTCGATCTGGTGGAAGAACGCCCTAGTGTGAAGCCTAGGTTGCTCGGAATGTAGAAATGACCATAACTTTCACACTGGTTGCAATTATTCGTTTTATACGATGGAAAAACTGTTGCATCTTTATCGTATTTTATGCTTCTGGCGTTGACTTCTTAGGCCGTAACTATTCGATCTGGTGGAACAACGCCCTGTAGAGAAACCTAGGTTGCCCGGAAGGTAGAAATGACCATAACTTTCACACTGGTAGCAATTATTCGTTTTATACGATGGAAAAACTGTTCTATTTATTTTGTATTTTATGCTTCGGGCGTTGACTTCTTAGGCCCTAACTATTCGATCTGGTGGAACAACACCCTAGAGTGAAGCCTAGGTTGCCTGGAACGTAGAAATGACCATCACTTTTACACAGGTTGCAATTATTCCTGTTATCGGATGGAAAGACTGCTGTATTTTTATTGTATTTTATGCTTCTCGCGTTGACTTCTAACGCCCTAACTATTCGATCAGGTGGAGCAACGCCCTAGAGTGAAACCTAGGTTGCTCGAAATGTAGAAATGACCATAACTTTCACACTGGTTGCAATTATTCATTTTATACCATGGAAAAACTGTTGTACTTATATTGTATTTTATCCTTATGGCGTTGAATTCTAAGTCCCTAGCTATTCGATATGATGGAGCAACGCCCTAGAGTGAAACCTAGGTTACCCGGAACGTAGAAATGACCAGTACTTTCATACTGTTTGCAGTTATTCCTGTTATACTATGGAAAAACTTTTGCATCTGTATTGTATTTTATGCTTCTGGCGTTGACTTCTAAGGCACTAACTATTCGATCTGGTGGAGCAACTCCATAGAATGCAGCCGAGGTTGCCCGGAACGTAGAATTGTGCATCACTTTCAAACTGGTTGCAATTATTCCTGTTATATGATGGAAACACTGTTGTATTTTTATTGCATTTTATGCGTCAGGCGTTGACTTCTAAGGCCCTAACTATTCAATCTGTAAAAGCAACGCCCTAGGGTGAAGCCTAGGTTGCTCGGAAAGTAGAAATGACCATAAGTTTCATACTGGTTTCAATTATTCGTTTTATACGATGGAAAAACTGTTGTATTTATATTGTGCTTTATGTTTCTGGCGTTGAATTCTAAGTCCATAGCTATTCGATCTGGTGGAGCAACGCCCTAGAGTGAAGCCTAGGTTGCCCGGAACGTAGAAATGACCATTACTTTCACACTGTTTGCAATTATTCATTTTATACGATGTAAAAGCTGTTGTATTTATATTGTATTTTATGCTTCTGGGGTTGACTTCTTAGGCCCTAACAATTCGATCTGGTGGAACAACGCCCTAGAGTGAAGCCTAGGTTGCCTGGAACGTACAAATGACCATCACTTTCACACGGGTTGCTATTATTCCTGTTATAGGATGGAAAGACTGTTGTGTGTTTATTGTATTTTATGCTTCAGGCGTTGACTTCTGAGGCCGTAGCTATTCGATGTGGTGGAAGAACGCCATAGAGTGTAGCCTAGGTTGCCCGGAACGTAGAAATGACCATAACTTTCATACTGGTGGCAATTATTCGTTTTATATGATGGAAAAACTGTTGTATTTATATTGTATTTTATGCTGCTGGCGTTCAGTTCATAGGCCCTAACTATTCGATCTGGTGGCACAACGCCCTGGGGTGAAGCCTAGGTTGCCCGGAACGTAGAAATGACCATAACTTTCACACTGGTTGCTATTATTCGTTTTATACGATGGAAATACTGTTGTATTTATGTTGCATTTTATGCTTTTGGCGCTGACTTCTTAGGCCCTAACTATTTGATCTGGTGGAGCAACGCCCTAAAGTGAAGCCTAGGTTGCCCGGAACGTAGAAGTGACCACAGCTCTTACACTGGTAGCAATTATTCCTGTTATAGGATGGAAAGACTGCTGTATTTTTATTGTATTTTATGCTTCACGCGTTGACTTCTAACGCCCTAACTATTCGATCAGGTGGAGCAACGCCCTAGAGTGAAACCTAGGTTGCTCGAAATGTAGAAATGACCATAACTTTCACACTGGTTGCAATTATTCATTTTATACCATGGAAAAACTGTTGTACTTATATTGTATTTTATCCTTATGGCGTTCACATCTTAGGCCCTAACTACTCGATCTGGTGGAACAACGCCCTAGGGTGAAGCCTAGGTTGCCCGGAACGTAGAAATGACCATAACTTTTACACTGCTAGCATTTATTCGTTTTATACAATGGAAAAACTGTCCTATTTATTTTGCATTTTATCCTTCGGGCGTTGACTTCTAAGGCCCTAACTGATTGATCTGGAGGAGCATTGCCCTAGAGTGAAGCCTAGGTTGCCCGGAACGTTGAAATGACCATAAATTTCACACTGGTTGCTAATATTCATCTTATACGATGGAAAAACTGTTATATTTATATTGTATTTTATACTTATGGCGTTGAATTCTAAGTCCCAAGCTATTTGATCTGGTGGAGCAACGCCCTAAAGTGAAACCTAGGTTACCCGGAACGTAGAAATGACCAGTACTTTCACACTGTTTGCAGTTATTCCTGTTATACGATGGAAAAACTGTTGCATCATTATTGTATTTTATGCTTCTGGCGTTGACTTCTAAGGCCCTAACTATTCGATCAGGTGGAGCAACGCCCAAGAGTGAAACCTAGGTTGCTCGAAATGTAGAAATGACCATAACGTTCACACTGGTTGCAATTATTCATTCTATACGATGGAAAAACTGTTGTACTTATATTGTATTTTATTCTTAAGGCGTTGAATTCTAAGTCCCTAGCTATTCCATATGGTGGAGCAACGCCCTAGAGTAAAACCTAGGTTACACGGAAAGTAGAAATGACCAGTACTTTCATACTGTTTGAAGTTATTCCTGTTATACGATGGAATAACTTTTGCATCTATATTGTATTTTATGCTTCTGGCGTTGACTTCTAAGGCCCTAGCTATTCGATTTGGTGGAGCAACGCCCTAGAGTGGGGCCTAGGTTGCCCGGTACGTAGAAATGTCCATTACTTTCACACTGTTTGCAAATATACATTATATACGATGGAAAATCTGTTGTATTTATGTTGCATTTTATGCTTCTGGCGCTGACTTCTTAGGCCCTAACTATTTTATCTGGTGGAGCAACGCCCTAAAGTGAAGCCTAGGTTGCCCGGAACGTAGAAGTGACCATAACTTCCACACTGGTTGCTATCATTCGTTTTATATGATGGAAAAACTGTGTATCTATATTGTATTTTATGCTTCTGGCGTTCACTTCTTAGGCCCTAACTATTCGATCTGGTGGAACAACGGCCTAGGGTGAAGCCTAGGTTGCCCGGAACGTAGAAATGACCACAACTTTTACACTGGTAGCAATTATTCGTTTTATACAATGGAAAAACTGTTCTATTTATTTTGTATTTAATGCTTCGGGCGTTGACTTCTTAGGCCCTAACTATTCGATCTGGTGGAAGAACGCCCTAGTGTGAAGCCTAGGTTGCTCGGAATGTAGAAATGACCATAACTTTCACACTGGTTGCAATTATTCGTTTTATACTATGGAAAGGCTGTTGTATTTATTTTGTATTTTATGATTCTGGCGTTGACTTCTTAGGCCCTAACTATTCGATCTGGTGGAGCAATGCCTCAGAGTTAAGTCTAGGATGCCCGAAACGACGAAATGATCATTAATTTCACACTGGTTGCAATTATTCATGCTATGCGAAGGAAAAACATTTGCATTTTTATTGTAATTTCTGCTTCCGGATTAGACTACTATGGCCGTAGCTATTCGATGTGGTGGAGCAACGAGCTAGAGTGAAGCCTAGGTTACCCGGAACGTAGAAATGACCAGTACTTTCACACTGGTTGTTGTTACTCCTGTTATACGGTGGAAAAACTGTTGCATTTTTATTGTATTTTATGCTTCCGGCGTTGAATTCTAGGTCCCTAGCTATTCGATCTGGTGTAGCAACGCCCTAGAGTGAAGCCTAGGTTGCACGGAACGTAGAAATTACCATTACTTTCACACTGTTTGCAAATATACATTATATACGATGAAAAATGTGTTGTATTTATATTGTGTTTTATGCTTCTGGCGTTGACTTCTTAGGCCCTAACTATTCGATCTGGTGGAGCAATGCCTCAGAGTTAAGTCTAAGATGCCCGAAACGTCGAAATGACCACTACCTTCACGCTTGTTGCAATTATTCCTGTTATACGATGGAAAAACTGTTGCGTTTTTATTGTACTTTATGCTTCTGGCGTTGACGTCTAAGGCCGTAGCTATTCGATGTGGTGGAGCAACGACCTAGAGTGAAGCGTAGGTTGCCCGGAACGTAGAAATGACCCTAACTTTCACACTGGATGCAATTATTCATTTTATACGATGGAAAAGCTACTGTATCTATATTGTATTTTATGCTTCTCGCGTTGACTTCTTAGGCCCTAACTATTCGATCTGGTGGAGCAACGCCCTAGAGTGGAGCCTAGGTTGCCGGAACGTAGAAAGGACCATTACTTTCACGCTGTATGCAATTAATTATTTTATACGATGGAAAAGCTGCTGTATTCATATTGTCTTTTATTCTCCTGGTGTTGACTTCTTAGGCCCTAGCTATTCGATCTGGTGAACCATCGCCCTAGAGTGAAGCCTAGGATGCCCGGAAGGTAGAAATGACCATTACCTTCACACTGGTTGCAATTATTCCTGTCGTACGGTGGAAAAACTGTTGTATTTTTATTGTATTTTATGCGTCTGGCGTTGACTTCTAAGGCCCTATCTATTCGATCTGGTGGAGCAATGGCTCAGAGTAAAGCCTAGGTAGCCCGGGACGTAGAGGTGACTATCACTTTCACACTGGTTGCAATTATTCCAATTGTACGATGGAAAAACTGTTGTATTTTTATTGTATTTTATGCGTCTGGCGTTGACTTCTAATGGGCTAGCTATTCGAACTGGAGGAGCAACGCCCTAGTGTGAAGCATAGGTTGCCCGGAACGTAGAAATGACCATCACTTTCACACTCGTTGCAATTATTCATTTTATACGATGGAAAAACTGTTGTATTTTTATTGTATTTTATCCTTCTGGCGTTGACTTCTTAGTCCGTAGCTATTCGATCTGGAGGATCAACGGCCTAGGGTCAAGCCTAGGTTGCCCGGAACGTTGAAGTGACCATGACTTTCACACTGGTTGCTATTAGTCGTTTTATACGATGGAAAAACTGTTATATTTATTTTGTATTTTATGCTTCGGGCGTTGACTTCTAAGGCCCTAACTGTTTGATGTGGTGGAGCAACGCCCTAGAGTGAAGCCTAGGTTGCCCGGAACGTAGAAATGACGATAACTTTCTCACTGGTTGTTATTATTCGTTATATACGATGGAAAAACTGTTATATTTATATTGTATTTTATGCTTCTGTCGTTGACTTCTTAGGCCCTAGCTATTGGATCTGGTGGAACAACGCCCTAGAGTGAAGCCTAGGTTGCCTGGAACGTAGAAATGACCATCACTTTCACACGGGTTGCAATTATTCCTGTTATAGGATGGAAAGACTGTTGTATTTTTATTGTATTTTACGCTTCAGGCGTTGTCGTCTGAGGCCGTAGCTATCCGATGTGGTGGACCAACGCCCTAGGTTGACTCCTAGGTTGCCCGGAACGTAGAAATGACCATAACTTTCACACTGGTTGCAATTATTCGTTTTATACGATGGAAAAGCTGTTGTATTTATATTGTATTTTATGCTTCTGGCGTTGACTTCTAAGGCACTAGCCATTCGATCTGGTGGAGCAACGCCCTAGAGTGAAGCCTAGATTGCCCGGAACGTTGAAATGACCATAAATTTCACACTGGTTGCTAATATTCATCTTATACGATGGAAAAACTGTTATATTTATATTGTATTTTATACTTATGGCGTTGAATTCTAAGTCCCAAGCTATTTGATCTGGTGGAGCAACGCCCTAAAGTGAAACCTAGGTTACCCGGAACGTAGAAATGACCAGTACTTTCACACTGTTTGCAGTTATCCCTGTTATACGATGGAAAAACTGTTGCATCATTATTGTATTTTATGCTTCTGGCGTTGACTTCTAAGGCCCTAGCTATTCGATTTGGTGGAGCAACGCCCTAGAGTGGGGCCTAGGTTGCCCGGTACGTAGAAATGTCCATTACTTTCACACTGTTTGCAAATATGCATTATATACGATGGAAAATCTGTTGTATTTATGTTGCATTTTATGCTTCTGGCGCTGACTTCTTAGGCCCTAACTATTTTATCTGGTGGAGCAACGCCCTAAAGTGAAGCCTAGGTTGCCCGGAACGTAGAAGTGACCATAACTTCCACACTGGTTGCTATCATTCGTTTTATATGATGGAAAAACTGTGTATCTATATTGTATTTTATGCTTCTGGCGTTCACTTCTTAGGCCCTAACTATTCGATCTGGTGGAACAACGGCCTAGGGTGAAGCCTAGGTTGCCCGGAACGTAGAAATGACCACAACTTTTACACTGGTAGCAATTATTCGTTTTATACAATGGAAAAACTGTTCTATTTATTTTGTATTTAATGCTTCGGGCGTTGACTTCTTAGGCCCTAACTATTCGATCTGGTGGAAGAACGCCCTAGTGTGAAGCCTAGGTTGCTCGGAATGTAGAAATGACCATAACTTTCACACTGGTTGCAATTATTCGTTTTATACGATGGAAAAACTGTTGCATCTTTATCGTATTTTATGCTTCTGGCGTTGACTTCTTAGGCCGTAACTATTCGATCTGGTGGAACAACGCCCTGTAGAGAAACCTAGGTTGCCCGGAAGGTAGAAATGACCATAACTTTCACACTGGTAGCAATTATTCGTTTTATACGATGGAAAAACTGTTCTATTTATTTTGTATTTTATGCTTCTGGCGTTGACTTCTTAGGCCCTAACTATTCGATCTGGTGGAACAACACCCTAGAGTGAAGCCTAGGTTGCCTGGAACGTAGAAATGACCATCACTTTTACACAGGTTGCAATTATTCCTGTTATCGGATGGAAAGACTGCTGTATTTTTATTGTATTTTATGCTTCTCGCGTTGACTTCTAACGCCCTAACTATTCGATCAGGTGGAGCAACGCCCTAGAGTGAAACCTAGGTTGCTCGAAATGTAGAAATGACCATAACTTTCACACTGGTTGCAATTATTCATTTTATACCATGGAAAAACTGTTGTACTTATATTGTATTTTATCCTTATGGCGTTGAATTCTAAGTCCCTAGCTATTCGATATGATGGGGCAACGCCCTAGAGTGAAACCTAGGTTACCCGGAACGTAGAAATGACCAGTACTTTCATACTGTTTGCAGTTATTCCTGTTATACTATGGAAAAACTTTTGCATCTGTATTGTATTTTATGCTTCTGGCGTTGACTTCTAAGGCACTAACTATTCGATCTGGTGGAGCAACTCCATAGAATGCAGCCGAGGTTGCCCGGAACGTAGAATTGTGCATCACTTTCAAACTGGTTGCAATTATTCCTGTTATATGATGGAAACACTGTTGTATTTTTATTGCATTTTATGCGTCAGGCGTTGACTTCTAAGGCCCTAACTATTCAATCTGTAAAAGCAACGCCCTAGGGTGAAGCCTAGGTTGCTCGGAAAGTAGAAATGACCATAAGTTTCATACTGGTTTCAATTATTCGTTTTATACGATGGAAAAACTGTTGTATTTATATTGTGCTTTATGTTTCTGGCGTTGAATTCTAAGTCCATAGCTATTCGATCTGGTGGAGCAACGCCCTAGAGTGAAGCCTAGGTTGCCCGGAACGTAGAAATGACCATTACTTTCACACTGTTTGCAATTATTCATTTTATACGATGTAAAAGCTGTTGTATTTATATTGTATTTTATGCTTCTGGGGTTGACTTCTTAGGCCCTAACAATTCGATCTGGTGGAACAACGCCCTAGAGTGAAGCCTAGGTTGCCTGGAACGTACAAATGACCATCACTTTCACACGGGTTGCTATTATTCCTGTTATAGGATGGAAAGACTGTTGTGTGTTTATTGTATTTTATGCTTCAGGCGTTGACTTCTGAGGCCGTAGCTATTCGATGTGGTGGAAGAACGCCATAGAGTGTAGCCTAGGTTGCCCGGAACGTAGAAATGACCATAACTTTCATACTGGTGGCAATTATTCGTTTTATATGATGGAAAAACTGTTGTATTTATATTGTATTTTATGCTGCTGGCGTTCAGTTCTTAGGCCCTAACTATTCGATCTGGTGGCACAACGCCCTGGGGTGAAGCCTAGGTTGCCCGGAACGTAGAAATGACCATAACTTTCACACTGGTTGCTATTATTCGTTTTATACGATGGAAATACTGTTGTATTTATGTTGCATTTTATGCTTTTGGCGCTGACTTCTTAGGCCCTAACTATTTGATCTGGTGGAGCAACGCCCTAAAGTGAAGCCTAGGTTGCCCGGAACGTAGAAGTGACCACAGCTCTTACACTGGTAGCAATTATTCCTGTTATAGGATGGAAAGACTGCTGTATTTTTATTGTATTTTATGCTTCACGCGTTGACTTCTAACGCCCTAACTATTCGATCAGGTGGAGCAACGCCCTAGAGTGAAACCTAGGTTGCTCGAAATGTAGAAATGACCATAACTTTCACACTGGTTGCAATTATTCATTTTATACCATGGAAAAACTGTTGTACTTATATTGTATTTTATCCTTATGGCGTTCACATCTTAGGCCCTAACTACTCGATCTGGTGGAACAACGCCCTAGGGTGAAGCCTAGGTTGCCCGGAACGTAGAAATGACCATAACTTTTACACTGGTAGCAATTATTCGTTTTATACAATGGAAAAACTGTTCTATTTATTTTGTATTTAATGCTTCGGGCGTTGACTTCTTAGGCCCTAACTATTCGATCTGGTGGAAGAACGCCCTAGTGTGAAGCCTAGGTTGCTCGGAATGTAGAAATGACCATAACTTTCACACTGGTTGCAATTATTCGTTTTATACTATGGAAAGGCTGTTGTATTTATTTTGTATTTTATGATTCTGGCGTTGACTTCTTAGGCCCTAACTATTCGATCTGGTGGAGCAATGCCTCAGAGTTAAGTCTAGGATGCCCGAAACGACGAAATGATCATTAATTTCACACTGGTTGCAATTATTCATGCTATGCAAAGGAAAAACATTTGCATTTTTATTGTAATTTCTGCTTCCGGATTAGACTACTATGGCCGTAGCTATTCGATGTGGTGGAGCAACGAGCTAGAGTGAAGCCTAGGTTACCCGAACGTAGAAATGACCAGTACTTTCACACTGGTTGTTGTTACTCCTGTTATACGGTGGAAAAACTGTTGCATTTTTATTGTATTTTATGCTTCCGGCGTTGAATTCTAGGTCCCTAGCTATTCGATCTGGTGTAGCAACGCCCTAGAGTGAAGCCTAGGTTGCACGGAACGTAGAAATTACCATTACTTTCACACTGTTTGCAAATATACATTATATACGATGAAAAATGTGTTGTATTTATATTGTGTTTTATGATTCTGGCGTTGACTTCTTAGGCCCTAACTATTCGATCTGGTGGAGCAATGCCTCAGAGTTAAGTCTAAGATGCCCGAAACGTCGAAATGACCACTACCTTCACGCTTGTTGCAATTATTCCTGTTATACGATGGAAAAACTGTTGCGTTTTTATTGTACTTTATGCTTCTGGCGTTGACGTCTAAGGCCGTAGCTATTCGATGTGGTGGAGCAACGACCTAGAGTGAAGCGTAGGTTGCCCGGAACGTAGAAATGACCATAACTTTCACACTGGATGCAATTATTCATTTTATACGATGGAAAAGCTACTGTATCTATATTGTATTTTATGCTTCTCGCGTTGACTTCTTAGGCCCTAACTATTCGATCTGGTGGAGCAACGCCCTAGAGTGGAGCCTAGGTTGCCGGAACGTAGAAAGGACCATTACTTTCACGCTGTATGCAATTAATTATTTTATACGATGGAAAAGCTGCTGTATTCATATTGTCTTTTATTCTCCTGGTGTTGACTTCTTAGGCCCTAGCTATTCGATCTGGTGAACCATCGCCCTAGAGTGAAGCCTAGGATGCCCGGAAGGTAGAAATGACCATTACCTTCACACTGGTTGCAATTATTCCTGTCGTACGGTGGAAAAACTGTTGTATTTTTATTGTATTTTATGCGTCTGGCGTTGACTTCTAAGGCCCTATCTATTCGATCTGGTGGAGCAATGGCTCAGAGTAAAGCCTAGGTAGCCCGGGACGTAGAGGTGACTATCACTTTCACACTGGTTGCAATTATTCCAATTGTACGATGGAAAAACTGTTGTATTTTTATTGTATTTTATGCGTCTGGCGTTGACTTCTAATGGGCTAGCTATTCCATCTGCAGGAGCAACGCCCTAGTGTGAAGCATAGGTTGCCCGGAACGTAGAAATGACCAGTACTTTCACACTGGTTGCAATTATTCCTGTTATACGATGGAAAAGCTGTTGTATTTTTATTGTATTTTATGCGTCTGGCGTTGACTTCTAATGGGCTAGCTATTCGAACTGGAGGAGCAACGCCCTAGTGTGAAGCATAGGTTGCCCGGAACGTAGAAATGACCATCACTTTCACACTCGTTGCAATTATTCATTTTATACGATGGAAAAACTGTTGTATTTTTATTGTATTTTATCCTTCTGGCGTTGACTTCTTAGTCCGTAGCTATTCGATCTGGAGGATCAACGGCCTAGGGTCAAGCCTAGGTTGCCCGGAACGTTGAAGTGACCATGACTTTCACACTGGTTGCTATTAGTCGTTTTATACGATGGAAAAACTGTTATATTTATTTTGTATTTTATGCTTCGGGCGTTGACTTCTAAGGCCCTAACTGTTTGATGTGGTGGAGCAACGCCCTAGAGTGAAGCCTAGGTTGCCCGGAACGTAGAAATGACGATAACTTTCTCACTGGTTGTTATTATTCGTTATATACGATGGAAAAACTGTTATATTTATATTGTATTTTATGCTTCTGTCGTTGACTTCTTAGGCCCTAGCTATTGGATCTGGTGGAACAACGCCCTAGAGTGAAGCCTAGGTTGCCTGGAACGTAGAAATGACCATCACTTTCACACGGGTTGCAATTATTCCTGTTATAGGATGGAAAGACTGTTGTATTTTTATTGTATTTTACGCTTCAGGCGTTGTCGTCTGAGGCCGTAGCTATCCGATGTGGTGGACCAACGCCCTAGGTTGACTCCTAGGTTGCCCGGAACGTAGAAATGACCATAACTTTCACACTGGTTGCAATTATTCGTTTTATACGATGGTAAAGCTGTTGTATTTATATTGTATTTTATGCTTCTGGCGTTGACTTCTAAGGCACTAGCCATTCGATCTGGTGGAGCAACGCCCTAGAGTGAAGCCTAGATTGCCCGGAACGTTGAAATGACCATAAATTTCACACTGGTTGCTAATATTCATCTTATACGATGGAAAAACTGTTATATTTATATTGTATTTTATACTTATGGCGTTGAATTCTAAGTCCCAAGCTATTTGATCTGGTGGAGCAACGCCCTAAAGTGAAACCTAGGTTACCCGGAACGTAGAAATGACCAGTACTTTCACACTGTTTGCAGTTATCCCTGTTATACGATGGAAAAACTGTTGCATCATTATTGTATTTTATGCTTCTGGCGTTGACTTCTAAGGCCCTAGCTATTCGATTTGGTGGAGCAACGCCCTAGAGTGGGGCCTAGGTTGCCCGGTACGTAGAAATGTCCATTACTTTCACACTGTTTGCAAATATGCATTATATACGATGGAAAATCTGTTGTATTTATGTTGCATTTTATGCTTCTGGCGCTGACTTCTTAGGCCCTAACTATTTTATCTGGTGGAGCAACGCCCTAAAGTGAAGCCTAGGTTGCCCGGAACGTAGAAGTGACCATAACTTCCACACTGGTTGCTATCATTCGTTTTATATGATGGAAAAACTGTGTATCTATATTGTATTTTATGCTTCTGGCGTTCACTTCTTAGGCCCTAACTATTCGATCTGGTGGAACAACGGACTAGGGTGAAGCCTAGGTTGCCCGGAACGTAGAAATGACCACAACTTTTACACTGGTAGCAATTATTCGTTTTATACAATGGAAAAACTGTTCTATTTATTTTGTATTTAATGCTTCGGGCGTTGACTTCTTAGGCCCTAACTATTCGATCTGGTGGAAGAACGCCCTAGTGTGAAGCCTAGGTTGCTCGGAATGTAGAAATGACCATAACTTTCACACTGGTTGCAATTATTCGTTTTATACGATGGAAAAACTGTTGCATCTTTATCGTATTTTATGCTTCTGGCGTTGACTTCTTAGGCCGTAACTATTCGATCTGGTGGAACAACGCCCTGTAGAGAAACCTAGGTTGCCCGGAAGGTAGAAATGACCATAACTTTCACACTGGTAGCAATTATTCGTTTTATACGATGGAAAAACTGTTCTATTTATTTTGTATTTTATGCTTCTGGCGTTGACTTCTTAGGCCCTAACTATTCGATCTGGTGGAACAACACCCTAGAGTGAAGCCTAGGTTGCCCGGAACGTAGAAATGACCATAACTTTCACACTGGTTGCAATTATTCATTTTATACCATGGAAAAACTGTTGTACTTATATTGTATTTTATCCTTATGGCGTTCACATCTTAGGCCCTAACTACTCGATCTGGTGGAACAACGCCCTAGGGTGAAGCCTAGGTTGCCCGGAACGTAGAAATGACCATAACTTTTACACTGCTAGCATTTATTCGTTTTATACAATGGAAAAACTGTCCAATTTATTTTGCATTTTATCCTTCGGGCGTTGACTTCTAAGGCCCTAACTGATTGATCTGGAGGAGCATTGCCCTAGAGTGAAGCCTAGGTTGCCCGGAACGTTGAAAGAACCATAAATTTCACACTGGTTGCTAATATTCATCTTATACGATGGAAAAACTGTTATATTTATATTGTATTTTATACTTATGGCGTTGAATTCTAAGTCCCAAGCTATTTGATCTGGTGGAGCAACGCCCTAAAGTGAAACCTAGGTTACCCGGAACGTAGAAATGACCAGTACTTTCACACTGTTTGCAGTTATTCCTGTTATACGATGGAAAAACTGTTGCATCATTATTGTATTTTATGCTTCTGGCGTTGACTTCTAAGGCCCTAACTATTCGATCAGGTGGAGCAACGCCCAAGAGTGAAACCTAGGTTGCTCGAAATGTAGAAATGACCATAACGTTCACACTGGTTGCAATTATTCATTCTATACGATGGAAAAACTGTTGTACTTATATTGTATTTTATTCTTAAGGCGTTGAATTCTAAGTCCCTAGCTATTCCATATGGTGGAGCAACGCCCTAGAGTAAAACCTAGGTTACACGGAAAGTAGAAATGACCAGTACTTTCATACTGTTTGCAGTTATTCCTGTTATACGATGGAATAACTTTTGCATCTATATTGTATTTTATGCTTCTGGCGTTGACTTCTAAGGCCCTAGCTATTCGATTTGGTGGAGCAACGCCCTAGAGTGGGGCCTAGGTTGCCCGGTACGTAGAAATGTCCATTACTTTCACACTGTTTGCAAATATACATTATATACGATGGAAAATCTGTTGTATTTATGTTGCATTTTATGCTTCTGGCGCTGACTTCTTAGGCCCTAACTATTTTATCTGGTGGAGCAACGCCCTAAAGTGAAGCCTAGGTTGCCCGGAACGTAGAAGTGACCATAACTTCCACACTGGTTGCTATCATTCGTTTTATATGATGGAAAAACTGTGTATCTATATTGTATTTTATGCTTCTGGCGTTCACTTCTTAGGCCCTAACTATTCGATCTGGTGGAACAACGGCCTAGGGTGAAGCCTAGGTTGCCCGGAACGTAGAAATGACCACAACTTTTACACTGGTAGCAATTATTCGTTTTATACAATGGAAAAACTGTTCTATTTATTTTGTATTTAATGCTTCGGGCGTTGACTTCTTAGGCCCTAACTATTCGATCTGGTGGAAGAACGCCCTAGTGTGAAGCCTAGGTTGCTCGGAATGTAGAAATGACCATAACTTTCACACTGGTTGCAATTATTCGTTTTATACTATGGAAAGGCTGTTGTATTTATTTTGTATTTTATGATTCTGGCGTTGACTTCTTAGGCCCTAACTATTCGATCTGGTGGAGCAATGCCTCAGAGTTAAGTCTAGGATGCCCGAAACGACGAAATGATCATTAATTTCACACTGGTTGCAATTATTCATGCTATGCGAAGGAAAAACATTTGCATTTTTATTGTAATTTCTGCTTCCGGATTAGACTACTATGGCCGTAGCTATTCGATGTGGTGGAGCAACGAGCTAGAGTGAAGCCTAGGTTACCCGGAACGTAGAAATGACCAGTACTTTCACACTGGTTGTTGTTACTCCTGTTATACGGTGGAAAAACTGTTGCATTTTTATTGTATTTTATGCTTCCGGCGTTGAATTCTAGGTCCCTAGCTATTCGATCTGGTGTAGCAACGCCCTAGAGTGAAGCCTAGGTTGCACGGAACGTAGAAATTACCATTACTTTCACACTGTTTGCAAATATACATTATATACGATGAAAAATGTGTTGTATTTATATTGTGTTTTATGCTTCTGGCGTTGACTTCTTAGGCCCTAACTATTCGATCTGGTGGAGCAATGCCTCAGAGTTAAGTCTAAGATGCCCGAAACGTCGAAATGACCACTACCTTCACGCTTGTTGCAATTATTCCTGTTATACGATGGAAAAACTGTTGCGTTTTTATTGTACTTTATGCTTCTGGCGTTGACGTCTAAGGCCGTAGCTATTCGATGTGGTGGAGCAACGACCTAGAGTGAAGCGTAGGTTGCCCGGAACGTAGAAATGACCATAACTTTCACACTGGATGCAATTATTCATTTTATACGATGGAAAAGCTACTGTATCTATATTGTATTTTATGCTTCTCGCGTTGACTTCTTAGGCCCTAACTATTCGATCTGGTGGAGCAACGCCCTAGAGTGGAGCCTAGGTTGCCGGAACGTAGAAAGGACCATTACTTTCACGCTGTATGCAATTAATTATTTTATACGATGGAAAAGCTGCTGTATTCATATTGTCTTTTATTCTCCTGGTGTTGACTTCTTAGGCCCTAGCTATTCGATCTGGTGAACCATCGCCCTAGAGTGAAGCCTAGGATGCCCGGAAGGTAGAAATGACCATTACCTTCACACTGGTTGCAATTATTCCTGTCGTACGGTGGAAAAACTGTTGTATTTTTATTGTATTTTATGCGTCTGGCGTTGACTTCTAAGGCCCTATCTATTCGATCTGGTGGAGCAATGGCTCAGAGTAAAGCCTAGGTAGCCCGGGACGTAGAGGTGACTATCACTTTCACACTGGTTGCAATTATTCCAATTGTACGATGGAAAAACTGTTGTATTTTTATTGTATTTTATGCGTCTGGCGTTGACTTCTAATGGGCTAGCTATTCCATCTGCAGGAGCAACGCCCTAGTGTGAAGCATAGGTTGCCCGGAACGTAGAAATGACCAGTACTTTCACACTGGTTGCAATTATTCCTGTTATACGATGGAAAAGCTGTTGTATTTTTATTGTATTTTATGCGTCTGGCGTTGACTTCTAATGGGCTAGCTATTCGAAATGGAGGAGCAACGCCCTAGTGTGAAGCATAGGTTGCCCGGAACGTAGAAATGACCATCACTTTCACACTCGTTGCAATTATTCATTTTATACGATGGAAAAACTGTTGTATTTTTATTGTATTTTATCCTTCTGGCGTTGACTTCTTAGTCCGTAGCTATTCGATCTGGAGGATCAACGGCCTAGGGTCAAGCCTAGGTTGCCCGGAACGTTGAAGTGACCATGACTTTCACACTGGTTGCTATTAGTCGTTTTATACGATGGAAAAACTGTTATATTTATTTAGTATTTTATGCTTCGGGCGTTGACTTCTAAGGCCCTAACTGTTTGATGTGGTGGAGCAACGCCCTAGAGTGAAGCCTAGGTTGCCCGGAACGTAGAAATGACGATAACTTTCTCACTGGTTGTTATTATTCGTTATATACGATGGAAAAACTGTTATATTTATATTGTATTTTATGCTTCTGTCGTTGACTTCTTAGGCCCTAGCTATTGGATCTGGTGGAACAACGCCCTAGAGTGAAGCCTAGGTTGCCTGGAACGTAGAAATGACCATCACTTTCACACGGGTTGCAATTATTCCTGTTATAGGATGGAAAGGCTGTTGTATTTTTATTGTATTTTACGCTTCAGGCGTTGTCGTCTGAGGCCGTAGCTATCCGATGTGGTGGACCAACGCCCTAGGTTGACTCCTAGGTTGCCCGGAACGTAGAAATGACCATAACTTTCACACTGGTTGCAATTATTCGTTTTATACGATGGTAAAGCTGTTGTATTTATATTGTATTTTATGCTTCTGGCGTTGACTTCTAAGGCACTAGCCATTCGATCTGGTGGAGCAACGCCCTAGAGTGAAGCCTAGATTGCCCGGAACGTTGAAATGACCATAAATTTCACACTGGTTGCTAATATTCATCTTATACGATGGAAAAACTGTTATATTTATATTGTATTTTATACTTATGGCGTTGAATTCTAAGTCCCAAGCTATTTCATCTGGTGGAGCAACGCCCTAAAGTGAAACCTAGGTTACCCGGAACGTAGAAATGACCAGTACTTTCACACTGTTTGCAGTTATCCCTGTTATACGATGGAAAAACTGTTGCATCATTATTGTATTTTATGCTTCTGGCGTTGACTTCTAAGGCCCTAGCTATTCGATTTGGTGGAGCAACGCCCTAGAGTGGGGCCTAGGTTGCCCGGTACGTAGAAATGTCCATTACTTTCACACTGTTTGCAAATATACATTATATACGATGGAAAATCTGTTGTATTTATGTTGCAAGTTATGCTTCTGGCGCTGACTTCTTAGGCCCTAACTATTTTATCTGGTGGAGCAACGCCCTAAAGTGAAGCCTAGGTTGCCCGGAACGTAGAAGTGACCATAACTTCCACACTGGTTGCTATCATTCGTTTTATATGATGGAAATACTGTGTATCTATATTGTATTTTATGCTTCTGGCGTTCACTTCTTAGGCCCTAACTATTCGATCTGGTGGAACAGCGGCCTAGGGTGAAGCCTAGGTTGCCCGGAACGTAGAAATGACCACAACTTTTACACTGGTAGCAATTATTCGTTTTATACAATGGAAAAACTGTTCTATTTATTTTGTATTTAATGCTTCGGGCGTTGACTTCTTAGGCCCTAACTATTCGATCTGGTGGAAGAACGCCCTAGTGTGAAGCCTAGGTTGCTCGGAATGTAGAAATGACCATAACTTTCACACTGGTTGCAATTATTCGTTTTATACGATGGAAAAACTGTTGCATCTTTATCGTATTTTATGCTTCTGGCGTTGACTTCTTAGGCCGTAACTATTCGATCTGGTGGAGCAACGCCCTGTAGAGAAACCTAGGTTGCCCGGAAGGTAGAAATGACCATAACTTTCACACTGGTAGCAATTATTCGTTTTATACGATGGAAAAACTGTTCTATTTATTTTGTATTTTATGCTTCGGGCGTTGACTTCTTAGGCCCTAACTATTCGATCTGGTGGAACAACACCCTAGAGTGAAGCCTAGGTTGCCTGGAACGTAGAAATGACCATCACTTTTACACAGGTTGCAATTATTCCTGTTATAGGATGGAAAGACTGCTGTATTTTTATTGTATTTTATGCTTCTCGCGTTGACTTCTAACGCCCTAACTATTCGATCAGGTGGAGCAACGCCCTAGAGTGAAACCTAGGTTGCTCGAAATGTAGAAATGACCATAACTTTCACACTGGTTGCAATTATTCATTTTATACCATGGAAAAACTGTTGTACTTATATTGTATTTTATCCTTATGGCGTTGAATTCTAAGACCCTAGCTATTCGATATGATGGAGCAACGCCCTAGAGTGAAACCTAGGTTACCCGGAACGTAGAAATGACCAGTACTTTCATACTGTTTGCAGTTATTCCTGTTATACTATGGAAAAACTTTTGCATCTGTATTGTATTTTATGCTTCTGGCGTTGACTCCTAAGGCACTAACTATTCGATCTGGCGGAGCAACTCCATAGAATGCAGCCGAGGTTGCCCGGAACGTAGAATTGTGCATCACTTTCAAACTGGTTGCAATTATTCCTGTTATATGATGGAAACACTGTTGTATTTTTATTGCATTTTATGCGTCGGGCGTTGACTTCTAAGGCCCTAACTATTCAATCTGTAAAAGCAACGCCCTAGGGTGAAGCCTAGGTTGCTCGGAAAGTAGAAATGACCATAAGTTTCATACTGGTTTCAATTATTCGTTTTATACGATGGAAAAACTGTTGTATTTATATTGTGCTTTATGTTTCTGGCGTTGAATTCTAAGTCCATAGCTATTCGATCTGGTGGAGCAACGCCCTAGAGTGAAGCCTAGGTTGCCCGGAACGTAGAAATGACCATTACTTTCACACTGTTTGCAATTATTCATTTTATACGATGTAAAAGCTGTTGTATTTATATTGTATTTTATGCTTCTGGGGTTGACTTCTTAGGCCCTAACAATTCGATCTGGTGGAACAACGCCCTAGAGTGAAGCCTAGGTTGCCTGGAACGTACAAATGACCATCACTTTCACACGGGTTGCTATTATTCCTGTTATAGGATGGAAAGACTGTTGTATGTTTATTGTATTTTATGCTTCAGGCGTTGACTTCTGAGGCCGTAGCTATTCGATGTGTTGGAAGAACGCCATAGAGTGAAGCCTAGGTTGCGCGAAATGTAGAAATGACCATAACGTTCACACTGGTTGCAATTATTCATTCTATACGATGGAAAAACTGTTGTACTTATATTGTACTTTATTCTTAAGGCGTTGAATTCTAAGTCCCTAGCTATTCCATATGGTGGAGCAACGCCCTAGAGTAAAACCTAGGTTACACGGAACGTAGAAATGACCAGTACTTTCATACTGTTTGCAGTTATTCCTGTTATACGATGGAAAAACTTTTGCATCTATATTGTATTTTATGCTTCTGGCGTTGACTTCTAAGGCCCTAGCTATTCGATTTGGTGGAGCAACGCCCTAGAGTGGGGCCTAGGTTGCCCGGTACGTAGAAATGTCCATTACTTTCACACTGTTTGCAAATATACATTATATACGATGGAAAATCTGTTGTATTTATGTTGCATTTTATGCTTCTGGCGCTGACTTCTTAGGCCCTAACTATTTTATCTGGTGGAGCAACGCCCTAAAGTGAAGCCTAGGTTGCCCGGAACGTAGAAGTGACCATAACTTCCACACTGGTTGCTATCATTCGTTTTATATGATGGAAAAACTGTGTATCTATATTGTATTTTATGCTTCTGGCGTTCACTTCTTAGGCCCTAACTATTCGATCTGGTGGAACAACGGCCTAGGGTGAAGCCTAGGTTGCCCGGAACGTAGAAATGACCACAACTTTTACACTGGTAGCAATTATTCGTTTTATACAATGGAAAAACTGTTCTATTTATTTTGTATTTAATGCTTCGGGCGTTGACTTCTTAGGCCCTAACTATTCGATCTGGTGGAAGAACGCCCTAGTGTGAAGCCTAGGTTGCTCGGAATGTAGAAATGACCATAACTTTCACACTGGTTGCAATTATTCGTTTTATACGATGGAAAAACTGTTGCATCTTTATCGTATTTTATGCTTCTGGCGTTGACTTCTTAGGCCGTAACTATTCGATCTGGTGGAGCAACGCCCTGTAGAGAAACCTAGGTTGCCCGGAAGGTAGAAATGACCATAACTTTCACACTGGCAGCAATTATTCGTTTTATACGATGGAAAAACTGTTCTATTTATTTTGTATTTTATGCTTCGGGCGTTGACTTCTTAGGCCCTAACTATTCGATCTGGTGGAACAACACCCTAGAGTGAAGCCTAGGTTGCCTGGAACGTAGAAATGACCATCACTTTTACACGGGTTGCAATTATTCCTGTTATAGGATGGAAGGACTGCTGTATTTTTATTGTATTTTATGCTTCACGCGTTGACTTCTAACGCCCTAACTATTCGATCAGGTGGAGCAACGCCCTAGAGTGAAACCTAGGTTGCTCGGAAAGTAGAAATGACCATAAGTTTCATACTGGTTGCAATTATTCGTTTTATACGATGGAAAAACTGTTGTATTTATATTGTATTTTATGCTTCTGGCGTTGACTTCTTAGGCACTAACCATCCGATCTGGTGGAGCAACGCCCTAGAGTGAAGCCTAGGTTGCCCGGAACGTAGAATTGGCCATCACTTTCAAACTGGTTGCAATTAATCCTGTTATTCGATGGAAAAACTCTTGTATTTTTATTGCCTTTTATGCTTCGGGCGTTGACTTCTAAGGCCCTCACTGTTTGATGTGGTGGAGCAACGCCCTAGAGTGAAGCCTAGGTTGCCCGGAACGTAGAAATGACCATAACTTTCACACTGGTTGCTATTATTCGTTATATACGATGGAAAAACTGTTATATATATATTGTATTTTATACTTATGGCGTTGAATTCTAAGTCCCAAGCTATTTGATCTGGTGGAGCAACGCCCTAAAGTGAAACCTAGGTTACCCGGAACGTAGAAATGACCAGTACTTTCACACTGTTTGCAGTTATTCCTGTTATACGATGGAAAAACTGTTGCATCATTATTGTATTTTATGCTTCTGGCGTTGACTTCTAAGGCCCTAGCTATTCGATTTGGTGGAGCAACGCCCTAGAGTGGGGCCTAGGTTGCCCGGTACGTAGAAATGTCCATTACTTTCACACTGTTTGCAAATATACATTATATACGATGGAAAATCTGTTGTATTTATGTTGCATTTTATGCTTCTGGCGCTGACTTCTTAGGCCCTAACTATTTTATCTGGTGGAGCAACGCCCTAAAGTGACGCCTAGGTTGCCCGGAACGTAGAAGTGACCATAACTTCCACACTGGTTGCTATCATTCGTTTTATATGATGGAAATACTGTGTATCTATATTGTATTTTATGCTTCTGGCGTTCACTTCTTAGGCCCTAACTATTCGATCTGGTGGAACAGCGGCCTAGGGTGAAGCCTAGGTTGCCCGGAACGTAGAAATGACCACAACTTTTACACTGGTAGCAATTATTCGTTTTATACAATGGAAAAACTGTTCTATTTATTTTGTATTTAATGCTTCGGGCGTTGACTTCTTAGGCCCTAACTATTCGATCTGGTGGAAGAACGCCCTAGTGTGAATCCTAGGTTGCTCGGAATGTAGAAATGACCATAACTTTCACACTGGTTGCAATTATTCGTTTTATACGATGGAAAAACTGTTGCATCTTTATCGTATTTTATGCTTCTGGCGTTGACTTCTTAGGCCGTAACTATTCGATCTGGTGGAGCAACGCCCTGTAGAGAAACCTAGGTTGCCCGGAAGGTAGAAATGACCATAACTTTCACACTGGTAGCAATTATTCGTTTTATACGATGGAAAAACTGTTCTATTTATTTTGTATTTTATGCTTCGGGCGTTGACTTCTTAGGCCCTAACTATTCGATCTGGTGGAACAACACCCTAGAGTGAAGCCTAGGTTGCCTGGAACGTAGAAATGACCATCACTTTTACACAGGTTGCAATTATTCCTGTTATAGGATGGAAAGACTGCTGTATTTTTATTGTATTTTATGCTTCTCGCGTTGACTTCTAACGCCCTAACTATTCGATCAGGTGGAGCAACGCCCTAGAGTGAAACCTAGGTTGCTCGAAATGTAGAAATGACCATAACTTTCACACTGGTTGCAATTATTCATTTTATACCATGGAAAAACTGTTGTACTAATATTGTATTTTATCCTTATGGCGTTGAATTCTAAGACCCTAGCTATTCGATATGATGGAGCAACGCCCTAGAGTGAAACCTAGGTTACCCGGAACGTAGAAATGACCAGTACTTTCATACTGTTTGCAGTTATTCCTGTTATACTATGGAAAAACTTTTGCATCTGTATTGTATTTTATGCTTCTGGCGTTGACTTCTAAGGCACTAACTATTCGATCTGGTGGAGCAACTCCATAGAATGCAGCCGAGGTTGCCCGGAACGTAGAATTGTGCATCACTTTCAAACTGGTTGCAATTATTCCTGTTATATGATGGAAACACTGTTGTATTTTTATTGCATTTTATGCGTCGGGCGTTGACTTCTAAGGCCCTAACTATTCAATCTGTAAAAGCAACGCCCTAGGGTGAAGCCTAGGTTGCTCGGAAAGTAGAAATGACCATAAGTTTCATACTGGTTTCAATTATTCGTTTTATACGATGGAAAAACTGTTGTATTTATATTGTGCTTTATGTTTCTGGCGTTGAATTCTAAGTCCATAGCTATTCGATCTGGTGGAGCAACGCCCTAGAGTGAAGCCTAGGTTGCCCGGAACGTAGAAATGACCATTACTTTCACACTGTTTGCAATTATTCATTTTATACGATGTAAAAGCTGTTGTATTTATATTGTATTTTATGCTTCTGGGGTTGACTTCTTAGGCCCTAACAATTCGATCTGGTGGAACAACGCCCTAGAGTGAAGCCTAGGTTGCCTGGAACGTACAAATGACCATCACTTTCACACGGGTTGCTATTATTCCTGTTATAGGATGGAAAGACTGTTGTATGTTTATTGTATTTTATGCTTCAGGCGTTGACTTCTGAGGCCGTAGCTATTCGATGTGGTGGAAGAACGCCATAGAGTGTAGCCTAGGTTGCCCGGAACGTAGAAATGACCATAACTTTCATACTGGTGGCAATTATTCGTTTTATATGATGGAAAAACTGTTGTATTTATATTGTATTTTATGCTGCTGGCGTTCAGTTCTTAGGCCCTAACTATTCGATCTGGTGGCACAACGCCCTGGGGTGAAGCCTAGGTTGCCCGGAACGTAGAAATGACCATAACTTTCACACTGGTTGCTATTATTGGTTTTATACGATGGAAATACTGTTGTATTTATATTGTATTTTATGCTTCTGGCGTTGACTTCTAAGGCACAAACTATTCCATCTGGTGGAGCAATGCCCTAGAGTGAAGACTAGGTTGCCCGGAACGTGGAAATGACCATCACTTTCAAACTGGTTGAATTTTTCCTGTTATATGATGGAAAAACTGTTGTATTTTTTTGCATCTTATGCTTCGGGCATTGACTTCTAAGGTCCTAACTATTCGATCTGGTGGAACAACTCCTTGGGGTGGAGCCTAGGTTGCCGGGAACGTAGAAATGACCATAACATTCACAGTGGTCGATATTATTCGTTTTATACGATGGAGAAACTGTTATATTTATATTGTATTTTATGCTTCTGGCTTTGCCTTCTTAGGCCCTAGCTGCCCGATCAGGTGGAACAACGCCCTAGAGTCTAGCCTAGGTTGCCCGGAACGTAGAAATGACCATAACTTTCACACTGGTTGCTATTATTCGTTCTATACGATGGAAAAACTATTATATTTAAATTGTATCTTATGCTTCTGGCGTTGACTTTTTAGGCCCTAACAATTCGATCTGGTGGAACAACGCCCTAGAGTGAAGCCTAGGTTGCCTGGTACGTACAAATGACCATCACTTTCACACGGGTTGCAATTATTCCTGTTATAGGATGAAAAGACTGTTGTATTTTTATTGTATTTTATGCTTCAGGCGTTGACTTCTGAGGCCGTAGCTATTCGATGTGTTGGAAGAACGCCATAGAGTGAAGCCTAGGTTGCTCGAAATGTAGAAATGACCATAACTTTCACACTGGTTGCAATTATTCATTTTATACCATGGAAAAACTGTTGTACTTATATTGTATTTTATCCTTATGGCGTTGAATTCTAAGACCCTAGCTATTCGATATGATGGAGCAACGCCCTAGAGTGAAACCTAGGTTACCCGGAACGTAGAAATGACCAGTACTTTCATACTGTTTGCAGTTATTCCTGTTATACTATGGAAAAACTTTTGCATCTGTATTGTATTTTATGCTTCTGGCGTTGACTTCTAAGGCACTAACTATTCGATCTGGTGGAGCAACTCCATAGAATGCAGCCGAGGTTGCCCGGAACGTAGAATTGTGCATCACTTTCAAACTGGTTGCAATTATTCCTGTTATATGATGGAAACACTGTTGTATTTTTATTGCATTTTATGCGTCGGGCGTTGACTTCTAAGGCCCTAACTATTCAATCTGTAAAAGCAACGCCCTAGGGTGAAGCCTAGGTTGCTCGGAAAGTAGAAATGACCATAAGTTTCATACTGGTTTCAATTATTCGTTTTATACGATGGAAAAACTGTTGTATTTATATTGTGCTTTATGTTTCTGGCGTTGAATTCTAAGTCCATAGCTATTCGATCTGGTGGAGCAACGCCCTAGAGTGAAGCCTAGGTTGCCCGGAACGTAGAAATGACCATTACTTTCACACTGTTTGCAATTATTCATTTTATACGATGTAAAAGCTGTTGTATTTATATTGTATTTTATGCTTCTGGGGTTGACTTCTTAGGCCCTAACAATTCGATCTGGTGGAACAACGCCCTAGAGTGAAGCCTAGGTTGCCTGGAACGTACAAATGACCATCACTTTCACACGGGTTGCTATTATTCCTGTTATAGGATGGAAAGACTGTTGTATGTTTATTGTATTTTATGCTTCAGGCGTTGACTTCTGAGGCCGTAGCTATTCGATGTGGTGGAAGAACGCCATAGAGTGTAGCCTAGGTTGCCCGGAACGTAGAAATGACCATAACTTTCATACTGGTGGCAATTATTCGTTTTATATGATGGAAAAACTGTTGTATTTATATTGTATTTTATGCTGCTGGCGTTCAGTTCTTAGGCCCTAACTATCCGATCTGGTGGCACAACGCCCTGGGGTGAAGCCTAGGTTGCCCGGAACGTAGAAATGACCATAACTTTCACACTGGTTGCTATTATTGGTTTTATACGATGGAAATACTGTTGTATTTATATTGTATTTTATGCTTCTGGCGTTGACTTCTAAGGCACAAACTATTCCATCTGGTGGAGCAATGCCCTAGAGTGAAGCCTAGGTTGCCCGGAACGTAGAAATGACCATCACTTTCAAACTGGTTGAATTTTTCCTGTTATATGATGGAAAAACTGTTGTATTTTTTTGCATCTTATGCTTCGGGCATTGACTTCTAAGGTCCTAACTATTCGATCTGGTGGAACAACTCCTTGGGGTGGAGCCTAGGTTGCCGGGAACGTAGAAATGACCATAACATTCACAGTGGTCGATATTATTCGTTTTATACGATGGAGAAACTGTTATATTTATATTGTATTTTATGCTTCTGGCTTTGCCTTCTTAGGCCCTAGCTGCCCGATCAGGTGGAACAACGCCCTAGAGTCTAGCCTAGGTTGCCCGGAACGTAGAAATGACCATAACTTTCACACTGGTTGCTATTATTCGTTCTATACGATGGAAAAACTATTATATTTAAATTGTATCTTATGCTTCAGGCGTTGACTTTTTAGGCCCTAACAATTCGATCTGGTGGAACAACGCCCTAGAGTGAAGCCTAGGTTGCCTGGTACGTACAAATGACCATCACTTTCACACGGGTTGCAATTATTCCTGTTATAGGATGAAAAGACTGTTGTATTTTTATTGTATTTTATGCTTCAGGCGTTGACTTCTGAGGCCGTAGCTATTCGATGTGTTGGAAGAACGCCATAGAGTGAAGCCTAGGTTGCTCGAAATGTAGAAATGACCATAACGTTCACACTGGTTGCAATTATTCATTCTATACGATGGAAAAACTGTTGTACTTATATTGTATTTTATTCTTAAGGCGTTGAATTCTAAGTCCCTAGCTATTCCATATGGTGGAGCAACGCCCTAGAGTAAAACCTAGGTTACACGGAACGTAGAAATGACCAGTACTTTCATACTGTTTGCAGTTATTCCTGTTATACGATGGAAAAACTTTTGCATCTATATTGTATTTTATGCTTCTGGCGTTGACTTCTAAGGCCCTAGCTATTCGATTTGGTGGAGCAACGCCCTAGAGTGGGGCCTAGGTTGCCCGGTACGCAGAAATGTCCATTACTTTCACACTGTTTGCAAATATACATTATATACGATGGAAAATCTGTTGTATTTATGTTGCATTTTATGCTTTTGGCGCTGACTTCTTAGGCCCTAACTATTTGATCTGGTGGAGCAACGCCCTAAAGTGAAGCCTAGGTTGCCCGGAACGTAGAAGTGACCATAACTTCCACACTGGTTGCTATCATTCGTTTTATATGATGGAAAAACTGTGTATCTATATGTATTTTATGCTTCTGGCGTTCACTTCTTAGGCCGTAACTATTCGATCTGGTGGAACAACGGCCTAGGGTGAAGCCTATGTTGCCCGGAACGTACAAATGACCACAGCTTTTACACTGGTAGCAATTATTCCTGTTATAGGATGGAAAGACTGCTGTATTTTTATTGTATTTTATGCTTCACGCGTTGACTTCTAACGCCCTAACTATTCGATCAGGTGGAGCAACGCCCTAGAGTGAAACCTAGGTTGCTCGAAATGTAGAAATGACCATAACTTTCACACTGGTTGCAATTATTCATTTTATACCATGGAAAAACTGTTGTACTTATATTGTATTTTATCCTTATGGCGTTCACTTCTCAGGCCCTAACTACTAGATCTGGTGGAACAACGCCCTAGGGTGAAGCCTAGGTTGCCCGGAACGTAGAAATGACCATAACCTTTACACTGCTAGCATTTATTCGTTTTATACAATGGAAAAACTGTCCTATTTATTTTGCATTTTATCCTTCGGGCGTTGACTTCTAAGGCCCTAACTGATTGATCTGGATGAGCAACGCCCTAGAGTGAAGCCTACATTGCCCGGAACGTTGAAATGACCATAAATTTCACACTGGTTGCTAATATTCATCTTATACGATGGAAAAACTGTTATATTTATATTGTATTTTATACTTATGGCGTTGAATTCTAAGTCCCAAGCTATTTGATCTGGTGGAGCAACGCCCTAAAGTGAAACCTAGGTTACACGGAACGTAGAAATGACCAGTACTTTCATACTGTTTGCAGTTATTCCTGTTATACGATGGAAAAACTTTTGCATCTATATTGTATTTTATGCTTCTGGCGTTGACTTCTAAGGCCCTAGCTATTCGATTTGGTGGAGCAACGCCCTAGAGTGGGGCCTAGGTTGCCCGGTACGCAGAAATGTCCATTACTTTCACACTGTTTGCAAATATACATTATATACGATGGAAAATCTGTTGTATTTATGTTGCATTTTATGCTTTTGGCGCTGACTTCTTAGGCCCTAACTATTTGATCTGGTGGAGCAACGCCCTAAAGTGAAGCCTAGGTTGCCCGGAACGTAGAAGTGACCATAACTTCCACACTGGTTGCTATCATTCGTTTTATATGATGGAAAAACTGTGTATCTATATGTATTTTATGCTTCTGGCGTTCACTTCTTAGGCCCTAACTATTCGATCTGGTGGAACAACGGCCTAGGGTGAAGCCTATGTTGCCCGGAACGTACAAATGACCACAGCTTTTACACTGGTAGCAATTATTCCTGTTATAGGATGGAAAGACTGCTGTATTTTTATTGTATTTTATGCTTCACGCGTTGACTTCTAACGCCCTAACTATTCGATCAGGTGGAGCAACGCCCTAGAGCGAAGCCTAGGTTGCCCGGTACGTAGAAATGACCATAACTTTCACACTGGTTGCAATTATTCGTTTTATATGATGGAAAAACTGTGTATCTATATTGTATTTTATGCTTCTGGCGTTCACTTCTTAGGCCCTAACTATTCGATCTGGTGGAACAACGGCCTAGGGTGAAGCCTAGGTTGCCCGGAACGTAGAAATGACCACAACTTTTACACTGGTAGCAATTATTCGTTTTATACAATGGAAAAACTGTTCTATTTATTTTGTATTTAATGCTTCGGGCGTTGACTTCTTAGGCCCTAACTATTCGATCTGGTGGAAGAACGCCCTAGTGTGAAGCCTAGGTTGCTCGGAATGTAGAAATGACCATAACTTTCACACTGGTTGCAATTATTCGTTTTATACGATGGAAAAACTGTTGCATCTTTATCGTATTTTATGCTTCTGGCGTTGACTTCTTAGGCCGTAACTATTCGATGTGGTGGAGCAACGCCCTGTAGAGAAACCTAGGTTGCCCGGAAGGTAGAAATGACCATAACTTTCACACTGGTAGCAATTATTCGTTTTATACGATGGAAAAACTGTTCTATTTATTTTGTATTTTATGCTTCGGGCGTTGACTTCTTAGGCCCTAACTATTCGATCTGGTGGAACAAGACCCTAGAGTGAAGCCTCGGTTGCCTGGAACGTAGAAATGACCATCACTTTTACACGGGTTGCAATTATTCCTGTTATAGGATGGAAAGACTGCTGTATTTTTATTGTATTTTATGCTTCTCGCGTTGACTTCTGACGCCCTAACTATTCGATCAGGTGGAGCAACGCCCTAGAGTGAAACCTAGGTTGCTCGAAATGTAGAAATGACCATAACTTTCACACTGGTTGCAATTATTCATTTTATACCATGGAAAAACTGTTGTACTTATATTGTATTTTATCCTTATGGCGTTGAATTCTAAGTCCCTAGCTATTCGATATGATGGAGCAACGCCCTAGAGTGAAACCTAGGTTACCCGGAACGTAGAAATGACCAGTACTTTCATACTGCTTGCAGTTATTCCTGTTATACTATGGAAAAACTTTTGCATCTGTATTGTATTTTATGCTTCTGGCGTTGACTTCTAAGGCACTAACTATTCGATCTGGTGGAGCAACTCCATAGAATGCAGCCGAGGTTGCCCGGAACGTAGAATTGTGCATCACTTTCAAACTGGTTGCAATTATTCCTGTTATATGATGGAAACACTGTTGTATTTTTATTGCATTTTATGCGTCGGGCGTTGACTTCTAAGGCCCTAACTATTCAATCTGTAAAAGCAACGCCCTAGGGTGAAGCCTAGGTTGCTCGGAAAGTAGAAATGACCATAAGTTTCATACTGGTTTCAATTATTCGTTTTATACGATGGAAAAACTGTTGTATTTATATTGTGCTTTATGTTTCTGGCGTTGAATTCTAAGTCCATAGCTATTCGATCTGGTGGAGCAACGCCCTAGAGTGAAGCCTAGGTTGCCCGGAACGTAGAAATGACCATTACTTTCACACTGTTTGCAATTATTCATTTTATACGATGTAAAAGCTGTTGTATTTATATTGTATTTTATGCTTCTGGGGTTGACTTCTTAGGCCCTAACAATTCGATCTGGTGGAACAACGCCCTAGAGTGAAGCCTAGGTTGCCTGGAACGTTCAAATGACCATCACTTTCACACGGGTTGCTATTATTCCTGTTATAGGATGGAAAGACTGTTGTGTGTTTATTGTATTTTATGCTTCAGGCGTTGACTTCTGAGGCCGTAGCTATTCGATGTGGTGGAAGAACGCCATAGAGTGTAGCCTAGGTTGCCCGGAACGTAGAAATGACCATAACTTTCATACTGGTGGCAATTATTCGTTTTATATGATGGAAATACTGTTGTATTTATATTGTATTTTATGCTTCTGGCGTTGACTTCTAAGGCACAAACTATTCCATCTGGTGGAGCAATGCCCTAGAGTGAAGCCTAGGTTGCCCGGAACGTAGAAATGACCATCACTTTCAAACTGGTTGAATTTTTCCTGTTATATGATGGAAAAACTGTTGTATTTTTTTGCATCTTATGCTTCGGGCATTGACTTCTAAGGTCCTAACTATTCGATCTGGTGGAACAACTCCTTGGGGTGGAGCCTAGGTTGCCGGGAACGTAGAAATGACCATAACATTCACAGTGGTCGCTATTATTCGTTTTATACGATGGAGAAACTGTTATATTTATATTGTATTTTATGCTTCTGGCTTTGCCTTCTTAGGCCCTAGCTGCCCGATCAGGTGGAACAACGCCCTAGAGTCTAGCCTAGGTTGCCCGGAACGTAGAAATGACCATAACTTTCACACTGGTTGCTATTATTCGTTCTATACGATGGAAAAACTGTTATATTTAAATTGTATCTTATGCTTCAGGCGTTGACTTTTTAGGCCCTAACAATTCGATCTGGTGGAACAACGCCCTAGAGTGAAGCCTAGGTTGCCTGGTACGTACAAATGACCATCACTTTCACACGGGTTGCAATTATTCCTGTTATAGGATGAAAAGACTGTTGTATTTTTATTGTATTTTATGCTTCAGGCGTTGACTTCTGAGGCCGTAGCTATTCGATGTGTTGGAAGAACGCCATAGAGTGAAGCCTAGGTTGCGCGAAATGTAGAAATGACCATAACGTTCACACTGGTTGCAATTATTCATTCTATACGATGGAAAAACTGTTGTACTTATATTGTATTTTATTCTTAAGGCGTTGAATTCTAAGTCCCTAGCTATTCCATATGGTGGAGCAACGCCCTAGAGTAAAACCTAGGTTACACGGAACGTAGAAATGACCAGTACTTTCATACTGTTTGCAGTTATTCCTGTTATACGATGGAAAAACTTTTGCATCTATATTGTATTTTATGCTTCTGGCGTTGACTTCTAAGGCCCTAGCTATTCGATTTGGTGGAGCAACGCCCTAGAGTGGGGCCTAGGTTGCCCGGTACGTAGAAATGTCCATTACTTTCACACTGTTTGCAAATATACATTATATACGATGGAAAATCTGTTGTATTTATGTTGCATTTTATGCTTCTGGCGCTGACTTCTTAGGCCCTAACTATTTTATCTGGTGGAGCAACGCCCTAAAGTGAAGCCTAGGTTGCCCGGAACGTAGAAGTGACCATAACTTCCACACTGGTTGCTATCATTCGTTTTATATGATGGAAAAACTGTGTATCTATATTGTATTTTATGCTTCTGGCGTTCACTTCTTAGGCCCTAACTATTCGATCTGGTGGAACAACGGCCTAGGGTGAAGCCTAGGTTGCCCGGAACGTAGAAATGACCACAACTTTTACACTGGTAGCAATTATTCGTTTTATACAATGGAAAAACTGTTCTATTTATTTTGTATTTAATGCTTCGGGCGTTGACTTCTTAGGCCCTAACTATTCGATCTGGTGGAAGAACGCCCTAGTGTGAAGCCTAGGTTGCTCGGAATGTAGAAATGACCATAACTTTCACACTGGTTGCAATTATTCGTTTTATACGATGGAAAAACTGTTGCATCTTTATCGTATTTTATGCTTCTGGCGTTGACTTCTTAGGCCGTAACTATTCGATCTGGTGGAGCAACGCCCTGTAGAGAAACCTAGGTTGCCCGGAAGGTAGAAATGACCATAACTTTCACACTGGCAGCAATTATTCGTTTTATACGATGGAAAAACTGTTCTATTTATTTTGTATTTTATGCTTCGGGCGTTGACTTCTTAGGCCCTAACTATTCGATCTGGTGGAACAACACCCTAGAGTGAAGCCTAGGTTGCCTGGAACGTAGAAATGACCATCACTTTTACACGGGTTGCAATTATTCCTGTTGTAGGATGGAAAGACTGCTGTATTTTTATTGTATTTTATGCTTCACGCGTTGACTTCTAACGCCCTAACTATTCGATCAGGTGGAGCAACGCCCTAGAGTGAAACCTAGGTTGCTCGGAAAGTAGAAATGACCATAAGTTTCATACTGGTTGCAATTATTCGTTTTATACGATGGAAAAACTGTTGTATTTATATTGTATTTTATGCTTCTGGCGTTGACTTCTTAGGCACTAACCATCCGATCTGGTGGAGCAACGCCCTAGAGTGAAGCCTAGGTTGCCCGGAACGTAGAATTGGCCATCACTTTCAAACTGGTTGCAATTAATCCTGTTATACGATGGAAAAACTCTTGTATTTTTATTGCCTTTTATGCTTCGGGCGTTGACTTCTAAGGCCCTCACTGTTTGATGTGGTGGAGCAACGCCCTAGAGTGAAGCCTAGGTTGCCCGGAACGTAGAAATGACCATAACTTTCACACTGGTTGCTATTATTCGTTATATACGATGGAAAAACTGTTATATATATATTGTATTTTATACTTATGGCGTTGAATTCTAAGTCCCAAGCTATTTGATCTGGTGGAGCAACGCCCTAAAGTGAAACCTAGGTTACCCGGAACGTAGAAATGACCAGTACTTTCACACTGTTTGCAGTTATTCCTGTTATACGATGGAAAAACTGTTGCATCATTATTGTATTTTATGCTTCTGGCGTTGACTTCTAAGGCCCTAGCTATTCGATTTGGTGGAGCAACGCCCTAGAGTGGGGCCTAGGTTGCCCGGTACGTAGAAATGTCCATTACTTTCACACTGTTTGCAAATATACATTATATACGATGGAAAATCTGTTGTATTTATGTTGCATTTTATGCTTCTGGCGCTGACTTCTTAGGCCCTAACTATTTTATCTGGTGGAGCAACGCCCTAAAGTGAAGCCTAGGTTGCCCGGAACGTAGAAGTGACCATAACTTCCACACTGGTTGCTATCATTCGTTTTATATGATGGAAATACTGTGTATCTATATTGTATTTTATGCTTCTGGCGTTCACTTCTTAGGCCCTAACTATTCGATCTGGTGGAACAGCGGCCTAGGGTGAAGCCTAGGTTGCCCGGAACGTAGAAATGACCACAACTTTTACACTGGTAGCAATTATTCGTTTTATACAATGGAAAAACTGTTCTATTTATTTTGTATTTAATGCTTCGGGCGTTGACTTCTTAGGCCCTAACTATTCGATCTGGTAGAAGAACGCCCTAGTGTGAAGCCTAGGTTGCTCGGAATGTAGAAATGACCATAACTTTCACACTGGTTGCAATTATTCGTTTTATACGATGGAAAAACTGTTGCATCTTTATCGTATTTTATGCTTCTGGCGTTGACTTCTTAGGCCGTAACTATTCGATCTGGTGGAGCAACGCCCTGTAGAGAAACCTAGGTTGCCCGGAAGGTAGAAATGACCATAACTTTCACACTGGTAGCAATTATTCGTTTTATACGATGGAAAAACTGTTCTATTTATTTTGTATTTTATGCTTCGGGCGTTGACTTCTTAGGCCCTAACTATTCGATCTGGTGGAACAACACCCTAGAGTGAAGCCTAGGTTGCCTGGAACGTAGAAATGACCATCACTTTTACACAGGTTGCAATTATTCCTGTTATAGGATGGAAAGACTGCTGTATTTTTATTGTATTTTATGCTTCTCACGTTGACTTCTAACGCCCTAACTATTCGATCAGGTGGAGCAACGCCCTAGAGTGAAACCTAGGTTGCTCGAAATGTAGAAATGACCATAACTTTCACACTGGTTGCAATTATTCATTTTATACCATGGAAAAACTGTTGTACTTATATTGTATTTTATCCTTATGGCGTTGAATTCTAAGACCCTAGCTATTCGATATGATGGAGCAACGCCCTAGAGTGAAACCTAGGTTACCCGGAACGTAGAAATGACCAGTACTTTCATACTGTTTGCAGTTATTCCTGTTATACTATGGAAAAACTTTTGCATCTGTATTGTATTTTATGCTTCTGGCGTTGACTTCTAAGGCACTAACTATTCGATCTGGTGGAGCAACTCCATAGAATGCAGCCGAGGTTGCCCGGAACGTAGAATTGTGCATCACTTTCAAACTGGTTGCAATTATTCCTGTTATATGATGGAAACACTGTTGTATTTTTATTGCATTTTATGCGTCGGGCGTTGACTTCTAAGGCCCTAACTATTCAATCTGTAAAAGCAACGCCCTAGGGTGAAGCCTAGGTTGCTCGGAAAGTAGAAATGACCATAAGTTTCATACTGGTTTCAATTATTCGTTTTATACGATGGAAAAACTGTTGTATTTATATTGTGCTTTATGTTTCTGGCGTTGAATTCTAAGTCCATAGCTATTCGATCTGGTGGAGCAACGCCCTAGAGTGAAGCCTAGGTTGCCCGGAACGTAGAAATGACCATTACTTTCACACTGTTTGCAATTATCCATTTTATACGATGTAAAAGCTGTTGTATTTATATTGTATTTTATGCTTCTGGGGTTGACTTCTTAGGCCCTAACAATTCGATCTGGTGGAACAACGCCCTAGAGTGAAGCCTAGGTTGCCTGGAACGTACAAATGACCATCACTTTCACACGGGTTGCTATTATTCCTGTTATAGGATGGAAAGACTGTTGTATGTTTACTGTATTTTATGCTTCAGGCGTTGACTTCTGACGCCGTAGCTATTCGATGTGGTGGAAGAACGCCATAGAGTGTAGCCTAGGTTGCCCGGAACGTAGAAATGACCATAACTTTCATACTGGTGGCAATTATTCGTTTTATATGATGGAAAAGCTGTTGCATCTTCATTGTATTTTATGATTCTGGCGTTGACTCCTAAGGCCCTAACTATTCGATCTGGTGGAACAGCGGCCTAGGGTGAAGCCTAGGTTGCCCGGAACGTAGAAATGACCACAACTTTTACACTGGTAGCAATTATTCGTTTTATACAATGGAAAAACTGTTCTATTTATTTTGTATTTAATGCTTCGGGCGTTGACTTCTTAGGCCCTAACTATTCGATCTGGTAGAAGAACGCCCTAGTGTGAAGCCTAGGTTGCTCGGAATGTAGAAATGACCATAACTTTCACACTGGTTGCAATTATTCGTTTTATACGATGGAAAAACTGTTGCATCTTTATCGTATTTTATGCTTCTGGCGTTGACTTCTTAGGCCGTAACTATTCGATCTGGTGGAGCAACGCCCTGTAGAGAAACCTAGGTTGCCCGGAAGGTAGAAATGACCATAACTTTCACACTGGTAGCAATTATTCGTTTTATACGATGGAAAAACTGTTCTATTTATTTTGTATTTTATGCTTCGGGCGTTGACTTCTTAGGCCCTAACTATTCGATCTGGTGGAACAACACCCTAGAGTGAAGCCTAGGTTGCCTGGAACGTAGAAATGACCATCACTTTTACACAGGTTGCAATTATTCCTGTTATAGGATGGAAAGACTGCTGTATTTTTATTGTATTTTATGCTTCTCACGTTGACTTCTAACGCCCTAACTATTCGATCAGGTGGAGCAACGCCCTAGAGTGAAACCTAGGTTGCTCGAAATGTAGAAATGACCATAACTTTCACACTGGTTGCAATTATTCATTTTATACCATGGAAAAACTGTTGTACTTATATTGTATTTTATCCTTATGGCGTTGAATTCTAAGACCCTAGCTATTCGATATGATGGAGCAACGCCCTAGAGTGAAACCTAGGTTACCCGGAACGTAGAAATGACCAGTACTTTCATACTGTTTGCAGTTATTCCTGTTATACTATGGAAAAACTTTTGCATCTGTATTGTATTTTATGCTTCTGGCGTTGACTTCTAAGGCACTAACTATTCGATCTGGTGGAGCAACTCCATAGAATGCAGCCGAGGTTGCCCGGAACGTAGAATTGTGCATCACTTTCAAACTGGTTGCAATTATTCCTGTTATATGATGGAAACACTGTTGTATTTTTATTGCATTTTATGCGTCGGGCGTTGACTTCTAAGGCCCTAACTATTCAATCTGTAAAAGCAACGCCCTAGGGTGAAGCCTAGGTTGCTCGGAAAGTAGAAATGACCATAAGTTTCATACTGGTTTCAATTATTCGTTTTATACGATGGAAAAACTGTTGTATTTATATTGTGCTTTATGTTTCTGGCGTTGAATTCTAAGTCCATAGCTATTCGATCTGGTGGAGCAACGCCCTAGAGTGAAGCCTAGGTTGCCCGGAACGTAGAAATGACCATTACTTTCACACTGTTTGCAATTATCCATTTTATACGATGTAAAAGCTGTTGTATTTATATTGTATTTTATGCTTCTGGGGTTGACTTCTTAGGCCCTAACAATTCGATCTGGTGGAACAACGCCCTAGAGTGAAGCCTAGGTTGCCTGGAACGTACAAATGACCATCACTTTCACACGGGTTGCTATTATTCCTGTTATAGGATGGAAAGACTGTTGTATGTTTACTGTATTTTATGCTTCAGGCGTTGACTTCTGACGCCGTAGCTATTCGATGTGGTGGAAGAACGCCATAGAGTGTAGCCTAGGTTGCCCGGAACGTAGAAATGACCATAACTTTCATACTGGTGGCAATTATTCGTTTTATATGATGGAAAAGCTGTTGTATTTATATTGTATTTTATGCTGCTGGCGTTCAGTTCTTAGGCCCTAACTATTCGATCTGGTGCAACAACGGCCGATGGTGAAGTCTAGGTTGCCCGGAACGTATAAATGACCATAACTTTCACACTGGTTGCTATTATTCGTTTTATACGATGGAAATACTGTTGTATTCATATTGTATTTTATGCTTCTGGCGTTGACTTCTAAGGCACAAACTATTCCATCTGGTGGAGCAATGCCCTAGAGTGAAGCCTAGGTTGCCCGGAACGTAGAAATGACCATCACTTTCAAACTGGTTGAATTTTTCCTGTTATATGATGGAAAAACTGTTGTATTTTTATTGCATCTTATGCTTCGGGCATTGACTTCTAAGGTCCTAACTATTCGATCTGGTGGAACAACTCCTTGGGGTGGAGCCTAGGTTGCCGGGAACGTAGAAATGACCATAACATTCACAGTGGTCGCTATTATTCGTTTTATACGATGGAGAAACTGTTATATTTATATTGTATTTTATGCTTCTGGCTTTGCCTTCTTAGGCCCTAGCTGCCCGATCAGGTGGAACAACGCCCTAGAGTCTAGCCTAGTTTGCCTGGAACGTAGAAATGACCATCACTTTCACACGGGTTGCAATTATTCCTGTTATAGGATGGAAAGACTGTTGTATTTTTATTGTATTTTATGCTTCACGCGTTGACTTCTGAGGCCGTAGCTATTCGATGCGGTGGATGAACGCCATAGAGTGAAGCCTAGGTTGCCCGGAACGTAGAAATGTCCATATCTTTCACACTGTTTGCAATTATTCAATTTATACGATGGCAATGCTGTTGTATTTATATTGTATTTTATGCTTCTGGCGCTGACTTCTTAGGCCCTAACTATTCGATCTTGTGGACCAATGCCTCGGAGTTAAGTCTAGGATGCCCGAAACGCCGAAATGATCATTACTTTCACGCTTGTTGCAATTATTCCTGTTATACCATGAAAAGACTGTTGTATTTTTATTGTATTTTGTGCTTCAGGCGTAGGCTTCTAAGGCCGTAGCTATTCGATATGGTGGAGCACCGCCCTAGAGTGAAGCCTAGGTTGCTCGGAACGTAGAAATGACCTCTTCTTTCACACTGTTTGCAATTACCCATTTAATAAGGTGGAAAACTGTTGTATTTATATCGTATTTTATGCTTCGGGCGTTGACTTCTTAGGAACTAACATTTCGATCTGGTGGAGCAACGCCCTAGAGTGAAGCCTAGGTTGCCTGGAACGTACAAATGACCATCACCTTCACACAGGTTGCAATTATTCGTTTTATACGATGGAAAAGCTGTTGTATATTTATTGCATTTTATGCTTCGGGCATTGACTTCTAAGGCCCTAACTATTCAATCTGTTGGAGAAACGCCCTTGGGTGAAGCCTAGGTTGCCCGGAACGTAGAAATGACCATAACTTTCACACTGGTTGCAATTATTTGTTTTATACGATGGAAAAGCTGTTGTATTTATATCGTATTTAATGCTTCTGGCGTTGACTTCTTAGGCCCTAACTATTCCATCTGGTGGAACAACGCCATAGGGTGAAGCCTAGGTTGCCCGGAACGTAGAAATGACCATAACTTTCACACTGGTTGCAATTATTCGTTTTATACGATGGAAAAGCTGTTGTATTTATATCGTATTTTATGCTTCTGGCGTTGACTTCTTAGGCCCTAACTATTCCACCTGGTGGAACAACGCCATAGGGTGAAGCCTAGGTTGCCCGGAAAGTAGAAATGACCATAACTTTCACACTGGTAGCAATTACTCGTTTTATACGATGGAAAAACTGTTCTATTTATTTTATATTTTATGCTTCGGGCGTTGACTTCTAAGACCCTAACTATTCGATCTGGTGGAGCAACGCCCTAGAGCGAAGCCTAGGTTGCCCGGTACGTAGAAATGACCATAACTTTCACACTGGTTGCAATTATTCGTTTTATATGATGGAAAAACTGTGTATCTATATTGTATTTTATGCTTCTGGCGTTCACTTCTTAGGCCCTAACTATTCGATCTGGTGGAACAACGGCCTAGGGTGAAGCCTAGGTTGCCCGGAACGTAGAAATGACCACAACTTTTACACTGGTAGCAATTATTCGTTTTATACAATGGAAAAACTGTTCTATTTATTTTGTATTTAATGCTTCGGGCGTTGACTTCTTAGGCCCTAACTATTCGATCTGGTGGAAGAACGCCCTAGTGTGAAGCCTAGGTTGCTCGGAATGTAGAAATGACCATAACTTTCACACTGGTTGCAATTATTCGTTTTATACGATGGAAAAACTGTTGCATCTTTATCGTATTTTATGCTTCTGGCGTTGACTTCTTAGGCCGTAACTATTCGATCTGGTGGAGCAACGCCCTGTAGAGAAACCTAGGTTGCCCGGAAGGTAGAAATGACCATAACTTTCACACTGGTAGCAATTATTCGTTTTATACGATGGAAAAACTGTTCTATTTATTTTGTATTTTATGCTTCGGGCGTTGACTTCTTAGGCCCTAACTATTCGATCTGGTGGAACAACACACTAGAGTGAAGCCTCGGTTGCCTGGAACGTAGAAATGACCATCACTTTTACACGGGTTGCAATTATTCCTGTTATAGGATGGAAAGACTGTTGTATGTTTACTGTATTTTATGCTTCAGGCGTTGACTTCTGACGCCGTAGCTATTCGATGTGGTGGAAGAACGCCATAGAGTGTAGCCTAGGTTGCCCGGAACGTAGAAATGACCATAACTTTCATACTGGTGGCAATTATTCGTTTTATATGATGGAAAAGCTGTTGTATTTATATTGTATTTTATGCTGCTGGCGTTCAGTTCTTAGGCCCTAACTATTCGATCTGGTGCAACAACGGCCGATGGTGAAGTCTAGGTTGCCCGGAACGTATAAATGACCATAACTTTCACACTGGTTGCTATTATTCGTTTTATACGATGGAAATACTGTTGTATTCATATTGTATTTTATGCTTCTGGCGTTGACTTCTAAGGCACAAACTATTCCATCTGGTGGAGCAATGCCCTAGAGTGAAGCCTAGGTTGCCCGGAACGTAGAAATGACCATCACTTTCAAACTGGTTGAATTTTTCCTGTTATATGATGGAAAAACTGTTGTATTTTTATTGCATCTTATGCTTCGGGCATTGACTTCTAAGGTCCTAACTATTCGATCTGGTGGAACAACTCCTTGGGGTGGAGCCTAGGTTGCCGGGAACGTAGAAATGACCATAACATTCACAGTGGTCGCTATTATTCGTTTTATACGATGGAGAAACTGTTATATTTATATTGTATTTTATGCTTCTGGCTTTGCCTTCTTAGGCCCTAGCTGCCCGATCAGGTGGAACAACGCCCTAGAGTCTAGCCTAGGTTGCCCGGAACGTAGAAATGACCATAACTTTCACACTGGTTGCTATTATTCGTTCTATACGATGGAAAAACTGTTATATTTAAATTGAATCTTATGCTTCAGGCGTTGACATTTTAGGCCCTAACAATTCGATCTGGTGGAACAACGCCCTAGAGTGAAGCCTAGGTTGCCTGGTACGTACAAATGACCATCACTTTCACACGGGTTGCAATTATTCCTGTTATAGGATGAAAAGACTGTTGTATTTTTATTGTATTTTATGCTTCAGGCGTTGACTTCTAAGGTCCTAACTATTCGATCTGGTGGAACAACTCCTTGGGGTGAAGCCTAGGTTGTCCGGAAAGTAGAAATGACCATAACTTTCACACTGGTAGCAATTATTCGTTTTATACGATGGAAAGGCTGTTCTATTTATTTTGCATTTTATGCTTCTGGCGTTCACTTCCTAGGCCCGAACTATTCGTTCTGGTGGAACAACGGCCGAGGCTGAAGTCTAGGTTGCCCTGAACGTATAAATGACCATAACTTTTACACTGGTAGAAATTATTCGTTTTATACAATGGAAAAACTGTTCTATTTATTTTGTATTTAATGCTTCGGGCGTTGACTTCTAAGGCCCTAACTGTTTGATGTGGTGGAGCAACGCCCTAGAGTGAAGCCTAGGTTGCCCGGAACGTAGAAATGACCATAACTTTCACACTGGTTGCTATTATTCGTTTTATACGATGGAAAAACTGTTATATTTATATTGTATTTAATGCTCCTGGCGTTGACTTCTTAGGCCCTAACTATCCGATCTGGTGGAACAACACCCTAGAGTGAAGCCTAGTTTGCCTGGAACGTAGAAATGACCATCACTTTCACACGGGTTGCAATTATTCCTGTTATAGGATGGAAAGACTGTTGTATTTTTATTGTATTTTATGCTTCACGCGTTGACTTCTGAGGCCGTAGCTATTCGATGCGGTGGAGCAACGCCCTAGAGCGAAGCCTAGGTTGCCCGGAACGTAGAAATGTCCATATCTTTCACACTGTTTGCAATTATTCATTTTATACGATGGCAATGCTGTTGTATTTATATTGTATTTTATGCTTCTGGCGCTGACTTCTTAGGCCCTAACTATTCGATCTTGTGGACCAATGCCTCAGAGTTAAGTCTAGGATGCCCGAAACGCCGAAATGATCATTACTTTCACGCTTGTTGCAATTATTCCTGTTATACCATGAAAAGACTGTTGTATTTTTATTGTATTTTGTGCTTCAGGCGTAGGCTTCTAAGGCCGTAGCTATTCGATATGGTGGAGCACCGCCCTAGAGTGAAGCCTAGGTTGCTCGGAACGTAGAAATGACCTCTTCTTTCACACTGTTTGCAATTACCCATTTAATAAGATGGAAAACTGTTGTATTTATATCGTATTTTATGCTTCGGGCGTTGACTTCTTAGGCACTAACATTTCGATCTGGTGGAGCAACGCCCTAGAGTGAAGCCTAGGTTGCCTGGAACGTACAAATGACCATCACCTTCACACAGGTTGCAATTATTCGTTTTATACGATGGAAAAGCTGTTGTATATTTATTGCATTTTATGCTTCGGGTATTGACTTCTAAGGCCCTAACTATTCAATCTGTCGGAGAAACGCCCTTGGGTGAAGCCTAGGTTGCCCGGAACGTAGAAATGACCATAACTTTCACACTGGTTGCAATTATTTGTTTTATACGATGGAAAAGCTGTTGTATTTATATCGTATTTTATGCTTCTGGCGTTGACTTCTTAGGCCCTAACTATTCCATCTGGTGGAACAACGCCATAGGGTGAAGCCTAGGTTGCCCGGAACGTAGAAATGACCATAACTTTCACACTGGTTGCAATTATTCGTTTTATACGATGGAAAAGCTGTTGTATTTATATCGTATTTTGTGCTTCTGGCGTTGACTTCTTAGGCCCTAACTATTCCACCTGGTGGAACAACGCCATAGGGTGAAGCCTAGGTTGCCCGGAAAGTAGAAATGACCATAACTTTCACACTGGTAGCAATTACTCGTTTTATACGATGGAAAAACTGTTCTATTTATTTTATATTTTATGCTTCGGGCGTTGACTTCTAAGACCCTAACTATTCGATCTGGTGGAGCAACGCCCTAGAGCGAAGCCTAGGTTGCCCGGTACGTAGAAATGACCATCACTTTCATACTGGTTGCAATTATTCGTTTTATATGATGGAAAAACTGTTGTATTTATATTGTATTTTATGCTTCTGGCGTTCGCTTCTTAGGCCCTAACTACTCGATCTGGTGGAACAACGCCCTAGGGTGAAGCCTAGGTTGCCCGGAACGTAGAAATGACCATAACTTTTACACTGCTAGCATTTATTCGTTTTATACAATGGAAAAACTGTACTATTTATTTTGCATTTTATCCTTCGGGCGTTGACTTCTAAGGCCCTAACTGATTGATCTGGAGGAGCAACGCCCTAGAGTGAAGCCTAGATTGCCCGGAACGTTGAAATGACCATAAATTTCACACTGGTTGCTAATATTCGTCTTATACGATGGAAAAACTGTTATATTTATATTGTATTTTATACTTATGGCGTTGAATTCTAAGTCCCAAGCTATTTGATCTGGTGGAGCAACGCCCTAAAGTGATACCTAGGTTACCCGGAACGTAGAAATGACCAGTACTTTCACACTGGTTGCTATCATTCGTTTTATATGATGGAAAAACTGTGTATCTATATTGTATTTTATGCTTCTGGCGTTCACTTCTTAGGCCCTAACTATTCGATCTGGTGGAACAACGGCCTAGGGTGAAGCCTAGGTTGCCCGGAACGTAGAAATGACCACAACTTTTACACTGGTAGCAATTATTCGTTTTATACAATGGAAAAACTGTTCTATTTATTTTGTATTTAATCCTTCGGGCGTTGACTTCTTAGGCCCTAACTATTCGATCTGGTGGTAGAACGCCCTAGTGTGAAGCCTAGGTTGCTCGGAATGTAGAAATGACCATAACTTTCACACTGGTTGCAATTATTCGTTTTATACGATGGAAAAACTGTTGCATCTTTATCGTATTTTATGCTTCTGGCGTTGACTTCTTAGGCCGTAACTATTCGATCTGGTGGAGGAACGCCCTGTAGAGAAACCTAGGTTGCCCGGAAGGCAGAAATGACCATAACTTTCACACTGGTAGCGATTATTCGTTTTATACGATGGAAAAACTGTTCTATTTATTTTGTATTTTATGCTTCGGGCGTTGAATTCTTAGGCCCTAACTATTCGATCGGGTGGAACAACACCCTAGAGTGAAGCCTAGGTTGCCTGGAACGTAGAAATGACCATTACTTTTACACGGGTTGCAATTATTCCTGTTATAGGATGGAAAGACTGCTGTATTTTTATTGTATTTTATGCTTCACGCGTTGACTTCTAACGCCCTAACTATTCGATCAGGTGGAGCAACGCCCTAGAGTGAAACGTAGGTTGCTCGAAATGTAGAAATGACCATAACTTTCATACTGGTTGCAATTATTCATTTTATACCATGGAAAAACTGTTGTACTTATATTGTAAATTATCCTTATGGCGTTGAATTCTAAGTCCCTAGCTATTCGATATGATGGAGCAACGCCCTAGAGTGAAACCTAGGTTACCCGGAACGTAGAAATGACCAGTACTTTCATACTGTTTGCAGTTATTCCTGTTATACTATGGAAAAACTTTTGCATCTGTATTGTATTTTATGCTTCTGGCGTTGACTTCTAAGGCACTAACTATTCGATCTGGTGGAGCAACTCCATAGAATGCAGCCGAGGTTGCCAGGAACGTAGAATTGTGCATCACTTTCAAACTGGTTGCAATTATTCCTGTTATATGATGGAAACACTGTTGTATTTTTATTGCATTTTATGCTTCGGGCGTTGACTTCTAAGGCCCTAGCTATTCAATCTGTAAAAGCAACCCTCTAGGGTGAAGCCTAGGTTGCTCGGAAAGTAGAAATGACCATAAGTTTCATACTGGTTTCAATTATTCGTTTTATACGATGGAAAAACTGTTGTATTTATATTGCGCTTTATGTTTCTGGCGTTGAATTCTAAGTCCATAGCTATTCGATCTGGTGGAGCAACGCCCTAGAGTGAAGCCTAGGTTGCCCGGAACGTAGAAATGACCATAACTTTCACACTGGTTGCTATTATTCGTTTTATACGATGGAAAAACTGTTGTATTTATATTGTATTTTATGCTTCTGGCGTTGACTTCTAAGGCACAAACAATTCCATCTGGTGGAGCAATGCCCTAGAGTGAAGCCTAGGTTGCCCGGAACGTAGAAATGACCATCACTTTCAAACTGGTTGAATTATTCCTGTTATATGATGGAAAAACTGTTGTATTTTTATTGCATCTTATGCTTCGGGCATTGACTTCTAAGGTCCTAACTATTCGATCTGGTGGAACAACTCCTTGGGGTGGAGCCTAGGTTGCCGGGAACGTAGAAATGACCATAACTTTCACACTGGTTGCTATTATTCGTTCTATACGATGGAAAAACTGTTATATTTAAATTGTATCTTATGCTTCAGGCGTTGACTTTTTAGGCCCTAACAATTCGATCTGGTGGAACAACGCCCTAGAGTGAAGCCTAGGTTGCCTGGTAAGTACAAATGACCATCACTTTCACAAGGGTTGCAATTATTCCTGTTATAGGATGAAAAGACTGTTGTATTTTTATTGTATTTTATGCTCCAGGCGTTGACTTCTGGGGCCGCAGCTATTCGATGTGTTGGAAGAACGCCATAGAGTGAAGCCTAGGTTGCCCGGAACGTAGAAATGACCATAACTTTCATACTGGTGGCAATTATTCGTTTTATACGATGGAAAAGCTGTTCTATTTATTTTGCATTTTATGCTTCTGGCGTTCACTTCTTAGGCCCGAACTATTCGTTCTGGTGGAACAACGGCCGAGGGTGAAGTCTAGGTTGCCCGGAACGTATAAATGTCCATAACTTTTACACTGGTAGCAATTATTCGTTTTATACAATGGAAAAACTGTTCTATTTATTTTGTATTTAATGCTTCGGGCGTTGGCTTCTAAGGCACTAACAGTTTGATCTGGTGGAGCAACGCCCTAGAGTGACGCCTAGGTTGCCCGGAACGTAGAAGTGACCATAACTTTCACACTGGTTGCTATTATTCGTTTTATACGATGGAAAAACTGTTATATTTATATTGTATTTTATGCTTCTGGCGTTGACTTCTTAGGCCCTAACTATTCGATCTGGTGGAGCAACGACCTAGAGTGAAGCCTAGGTTGCCTGGAACGTAGAAATGACCATCACCTTCACACAGGTTGCAATTATTCGTTTTATACGGTGTAAAGGCTGTTGTGTTTATTTTGTATTTTATTCTTCTGGTGTTGACTTCTTAAGCCCTAACAATTCGATCTGGTGGAACAACGCCGTAGAGTGAAGCCTCGGTTGCCCGGAACGTAGAAATGACCATTACTTTCACACTGTATGCAATTATTCCTTTTATAAGATGGAAAAACTTTTGTATTTATATCGCATTTTATGCTTCTGGCGTTGACTTCTAGGGACCTAACTATTCGATCTGGTGGAGCAACGCCCTAGAGTGAAGCCTAGGTTCCTCGGAATGTAGAAATGACCATAACTTTCACACTGGTTGCAATTATTCGTTTTATACGATGGAAAAACTGTTGCATCTTTATCGTATTTTATGCTTCTGGCGTTGACTTCTTAGGCCGTAACTATTCGATCTGGTGGAGCAACGCCCTGTAGAGAAACCTAGGTTGCCCGGAAGGTAGAAATGACCATAACTTTCACACTGGTAGCAATTATTCGTTTTATACGATGGAACAACTGTTCTATTTATTTTGTATTTTATGCTTCGGGCGTTGACTTCTTAGGCCCTAACTATTCGATCTGGTGGAACAACACCCTAGAGTGAAGCCTAGGTTGCCTGGAACGTAGAAATGACCATCACTTTTACACGGGTTGCAATTATTCCTGTTATAGGATGGAAAGACTGCTGTATTTTTATTGTATTTTATGCTTCACGCGTTGACTTCTAACGCCCTAACTATTCGATCAGGTGGAGCAACGCCCTAGAGTGAAACCTAGGTTGCTCGAAATGTAGAAATGACCATAACTTTCACACTGGTTGCAATTATTCATTTTATACCATGGAAAAACTGTTGTACTTATATTGTATTTTATCCTTATGGCGTTGAATTCTAAGTCCCTAGCTATTCGATATGATGGAGCAACGCCCTAGAGTGAAACCTAGGTTACCCGGAACGTAGAAATGACCAGTACTTTCATACTGTTTACAGTTATTCCTGTTATACTATGGAAAAACTTTTGCATCTGTATTGTATTTTATGCTTCTGGCGTTGACTTCTAAGGCACTAACTATTCGATCTGGTGGAGCAACTCCATAGAATGCAGCCGAGGTTGCCCGGAACGTAGAATTGTGCATCACTTTCAAACTGGTTGCAATTATTCCTGTTATATGATGGAAACTCTGTTGTATTTTTATTGCATTTTATGCGTCGGGCGTTGACTTCTAAGGCCCTAACTATTCAATCTGTAAAAGCAACGCCCTAGGGTGAAGCCTAGGTTGCTCGGAAAGTAGAAATGACCATAAGTTTCATACTGGTTTCAATTATTCGTTTTATACGATGGAAAAACTGTTGTATTTATATTGTGCTTTATGTTTCTGGCGTTGAATTCTAAGTCCATAGCTATTCGATCTGGTGGAGCAACGCCCTAGAGTGAAGCCTAGGTTGCCCGGAACGTAGAAATGACCATTACTTTCACACTGTTTGCAATTATTCATTTTATACGATGTAAAAGCTGTTGTATTTATATTGTATTTTATGCTTCTGGGGTTGACTTCTTAGGCCCTAACAATTCGATCTGGTGGAACAACGCCCTAGAGTGAAGCCTAGGTTGCCTGGAACGTACAAATGACCATCACTTTCACACGGGTTGCTATTATTCCTGTTATAGGATGGAAAGACTGTTGTATTTTTATTGTATTTTATGCTTCAGGCGTTGACTTCTGACGCCGTAGCTATTCGATGTGGTGGAAGAACGCCATAGAGTGTAGCCTAGGTTGCCCGGAACGTAGAAATGACCATAACTTTCATACTGGTGGCAATTATTCGTTTTATATGATGGAAAAACTGTTGTATTTATATTGTATTTTATGCTGCTGGCGTTCAGTTCTTAGGCCCTAACTATTCGATCTGGTGGCACAACGCCCTGGGGTGAAGCCTAGGTTGCCCGGAACGTAGAAATGACCATAACTTTCACACTGGTTGCTATTATTCGTTTTATACGATGGAAAAACTGTTGTATTTATATTGTATTTTATGCTTCTGGCGTCGACTTCTAAGGCACAAACTATTCCATCTGGTGGAGCAATGCCCTAGAGTGAAGCCTAGGTTGCCCGGAACGTAGAAATGACCATCACTTTCAAACTGGTTGAATTATTCCTGTTATATGATGGAAAAACTGTTGTATTTTTATTGCATCTTATGCTTCGGGCATTGACTTCTAAGGTCCTAACTATTCGATCTGGTGGAACAACTCCTTGGGGTGGAGCCTAGGTTGCCGGGAACGTAGAAATGACCATAACTTTCACACTGGTCGCTATTATTCGTTTTATACGATGGAGAAACTGTTATATTTATATTGTATTTTATGCTTCTGGCTTTGCCTTCTTAGGCCCTAGCTGCCCGATCAGGTCGAACAACGCCCTAGAGTCAAGCCTAGGTTGCCCGGAACGTAGAAATGACCATAACTTTCACACTGGTTGCTATTATTCGTTCTATACGATGGAAAAACTGTTATATTTAAATTGTATCTTATGCTTCGGGCGTTGACTTCTTAGGCACTAACATTTCGATCTGGTGGAGCAACGCCCTAGAGTGAAGCCTAGGTTGCCTGGAACGTACAAATGAAAATCACCTTCACACAGGTTGCAATTATTCGTTTTATACGATGGAAAAGCTGTTGTACTTTTATTGTATTTTATGCTTCAGGCGTTGACTTCTGAGGCCGTAGCTATTCGATGTGTTGGAAGAACGCCATAGAGTGAAGCCTAGGTTGCGCGAAATGTAGAAATGACCATAACGTTCACACTGGTTGCAATTATTCATTCTATACGATGGAAAAACTGTTGTACTTATATTGTATTTTATTCTTAAGGCGTTGAATTCTAAGTCCCTAGCTATTCCATATGGTGGAGCAACGCCCTAGAGTAAAACCTAGGTTACACGGAACGTAGAAATGACCAGTACTTTCATACTGTTTGCAGTTATTCCTGTTATACGATGGAAAAACTTTTGCATCTATATTGTATTTTATGCTTCTGGCGTTGACTTCTAAGGCCCTAGCTATTCGATTTGGTGGAGCAACGCCCTAGAGTGGGGCCTAGGTTGCCCGGTACGTAGAAATGTCCATTACTTTCACACTGTTTGCAAATATACATTATATACGATGGAAAATCTGTTGTATTTATGTTGCATTTTATGCTTCTGGCGCTGACTTCTTAGGCCCTAACTATTTTATCTGGTGGAGCAACGCCCTAAAGTGAAGCCTAGGTTGCCCGGAACGTAGAAGTGACCATAACTTCCACACTGGTTGCTATCATTCGTTTTATATGATGGAAAAACTGTGTATCTATATTGTATTTTATGCTTCTGGCGTTCACTTCTTAGGCCCTAACTATTCGATCTGGTGGAACAACGGCCTAGGGTGAAGCCTAGGTTGCCCGGAACGTAGAAATGACCACAACTTTTACACTGGTAGCAATTATTCGTTTTATACAATGGAAAAACTGTTCTATTTATTTTGTATTTAATGCTTCGGGCGTTGACCTCTTAGGCCCTAACTATTCGATCTGGTGGAAGAACGCCCTAGTGTGAAGCCTAGGTTGCTCGGAATGTAGAAATGACCATAACTTTCACACTGGTTGCAATTATTCGTTTTATACGATGGAAAAACTGTTGCATCTTTATCGTATTTTATGCTTCTGGCGTTGACTTCTTAGGCCGTAACTATTCGATCTGGTGGAGCAACGCCCTGTAGAGAAACCTAGGTTGCCCGGAAGGTAGAAATGACCATAACTTTCACACTGGCAGCAATTATTCGTTTTATACGATGGAAAAACTGTTCTATTTATTTTGTATTTTATGCTTCGGGCGTTGACTTCTTAGGCCCTAACTATTCGATCTGGTGGAACAACACCCTAGAGTGAAGCCTAGGTTGCCTGGAACGTAGAAATGACCATCACTTTTACACGGGTTGCAATTATTGCTGTTATAGGATGGAAAGACTGCTGTATTTTTATTGTATTTTATGCTTCACGCGTTGACTTCTAACGCCCTAACTATTCGATCAGGTGGAGCAACGCCCTAGAGTGAAACCTAGGTTGCTCGGAAAGTAGAAATGACCATAAGTTTCATACTGGTTGCAATTATTCGTTTTATACGATGGAAAAACTGTTGTATTTATATTGTATTTTATGCTTCTGGCGTTGACTTCTTAGGCACTAACCATCCGATCTGGTGGAGCAACGCCCTAGAGTGAAGCCTAGGTTGCCCGGAACGTAGAATTGGCCATCACTTTCAAACTGGTTGCAATTAATCCTGTTATACGATGGAAAAACTCTTGTATTTTTATTGCCTTTTATGCTTCGGGCGTTGACTTCTAAGGCCCTCACTGTTTGATGTGGTGGAGCAACGCCCTAGAGTGAAGCCTAGGTTGCCCGGAACGTAGAAATGACCATAACTTTCACACTGGTTGCTATTATTCGTTATATACGATGGAAAAACTGTTATATATATATATTGTATTTTATACTTATGGCGTTGAATTCTAAGTCCCAAGCTATTTGATCTGGTGGAGCAACGCCCTAAAGTGAAACCTAGGTTACCCGGAACGTAGAAATGACCAGTACTTTCACACTGTTTGCAGTTATTCCTGTTATACGATGGAAAAACTGTTGCATCATTATTGTATTTTATGCTTCTGGCGTTGACTTCTAAGGCCCTAGCTATTCGATTTGGTGGAGCAACGCCCTAGAGTGGGGCCTAGGTTGCCCGGTACGTAGAAATGTCCATTACTTTCACACTGTTTGCAAATATACATTATATACGATGGAAAATCTGTTGTATTTATGTTGCAATTTATGCTTCTGGCGCTGACTTCTTAGGCCCTAACTATTTTATCTGGTGGAGCAACGCCCTAAAGTGAAGCCTAGGTTGCCCGGAACGTAGAAGTGACCATAACTTCCACACTGGTTGCTATCATTCGTTTTATATGATGGAAATACTGTGTATCTATATTGTATTTTATGCTTCTGGCGTTCACTTCTTAGGCCCTAACTATTCGATCTGGTGGAACAGCGGCCTAGGGTGAAGCCTAGGTTGCCCGGAACGTAGAAATGACCACAACTTTTACACTGGTAGCAATTATTCGTTTTATACAATGGAAAAACTGTTCTATTTATTTTGTATTTAATGCTTCGGGCGTTGACTTCTTAGGCCCTAACTATTCGATCTGGTGGAAGAACGCCCTAGTGTGAAGCCTAGGTTGCTCGGAATGTAGAAATGACCATAACTTTCACACTGGTTGCAATTATTCGTTTTATACGATGGAAAAACTGTTGCATCTTTATCGTATTTTATGCTTCTGGCGTTGACTTCTTAGGCCGTAACTATTCGATCTGGTGGAGCAACGCCCTGTAGAGAAACCTAGGTTGCCCGGAAGGTAGAAATGACCATAACTTTCACACTGGTAGCAATTATTCGTTTTATACGATGGAAAAACTGTTCTATTTATTTTGTATTTTATGCTTCGGGCGTTGACTTCTTAGGCCCTAACTATTCGATCTGGTGGAACAACACCCTAGAGTGAAGCCTAGGTTGCCTGGAACGTAGAAATGACCATCACTTTTACACAGGTTGCAATTATTCCTGTTATAGGATGGAAAGACTGCTGTATTTTTATTGTATTTTATGCTTCTCGCGTTGACTTCTAACGCCCTAACTATTCGATCAGGTGGAGCAACGCCCTAGAGTGAAACCTAGGTTGCTCGAAATGTAGAAATGACCATAACTTTCACACTGGTTGCAATTATTCATTTTATACCATGGAAAAACTGTTGTACTTATATTGTATTTTATCCTTATGGCGTTGAATTCTAAGACCCTAGCTATTCGATATGATGGAGCAACGCCCTAGAGTGAAACCTAGGTTACCCGGAACGTAGAAATGACCAGTACTTTCATACTGTTTGCAGTTATTCCTGTTATACTATGGAAAAACTTTTGCATCTGTATTGTATTTTATGCTTCTGGCGTTGACTTCTAAGGCACTAACTATTCGATCTGGTGGAGCAACTCCATAGAATGCAGCCGAGGTTGCCCGGAACGTAGAATTGTGCGTCACTTTCAAACTGGTTGCAATTATTCCTGTTATATGATGGAAACACTGTTGTATTTTTATTGCATTTTATGCGTCGGGCGTTGACTTCTAAGGCCCTAACTATTCAATCTGTAAAAGCAACGCCCTAGGGTGAAGCCTAGGTTGCTCGGAAAGTAGAAATGACCATAAGTTTCATACTGGTTTCAATTATTCGTTTTATACGATGGAAAAACTGTTGTATTTATATTGTGCTTTATGTTTCTGGCGTTGAATTCTAAGTCCATAGCTATTCGATCTGGTGGAGCAACGCCCTAGAGTGAAGCCTAGGTTGCCCGGAACGTAGAAATGACCATTACTTTCACACTGTTTGCAATTATTCATTTTATACGATGTAAAAGCTGTTGTATTTATATTGTATTTTATGCTTCTGGGGTTGACTTCTTAGGCCCTAACAATTCGATCTGGTGGAACAACGCCCTAGAGTGAAGCCTAGGTTGCCTGGAACGTACAAATGACCATCACTTTCACACGGGTTGCTATTATTCCTGTTATAGGATGGAAAGACTGTTGTATGTTTATTGTATTTTATGCTTCAGGCGTTGACTTCTGAGGCCGTAGCTATTCGATGTGTTGGAAGAACGCCATAGAGTGAAGCCTAGGTTGCGCGAAATGTAGAAATGACCATAACGTTCACACTGGTTGCAATTATTCATTCTATACGATGGAAAAACTGTTGTACTTATATTGTACTTTATTCTTAAGGCGTTGAATTCTAAGTCCCTAGCTATTCCATATGGTGGAGCAACGCCCTAGAGTAAAACCTAGGTTACACGGAACGTAGAAATGACCAGTACTTTCATACTGTTTGCAGTTATTCCTGTTATACGATGGAAAAACTTTTGCATCTATATTGTATTTTATGCTTCTGGCGTTGACTTCTAAGGACCTAGCTATTCGATTTGGTGGAGCAACGCCCTAGAGTGGGGCCTAGGTTGCCCGGTACGTAGAAATGTCCATTACTTTCACACTGTTTGCAAATATACATTATATACGATGGAAAATCTGTTGTATTTATGTTGCATTTTATGCTTCTGGCGCTGACTTCTTAGGCCCTAACTATTTTATCTGGTGGAGCAACGCCCTAAAGTGAAGCCTAGGTTGCCCGGAACGTAGAAGTGACCATAACTTCCACACTGGTTGCTATCATTCGTTTTATATGATGGAAAAACTGTGTATCTATATTGTATTTTATGCTTCTGGCGTTCACTTCTTAGGCCCTAACTATTCGATCTGGTGGAACAACGGCCTAGGGTGAAGCCTAGGTTGCCCGGAACGTAGAAATGACCACAACTTTTACACTGGTAGCAATTATTCGTTTTATACAATGGAAAAACTGTTCTATTTATTTTGTATTTAATGCTTCGGCCGTTGACTTCTTAGGCCCTAACTATTCGATCTGGTGGAAGAACGCCCTAGTGTGAAGCCTAGGTTGCTCGGAATGTAGAAATGACCATAACTTTCACACTGGTTGCAATTATTCGTTTTATACGATGGAAAAACTGTTGCATCTTTATCGTATTTTATGCTTCTGGCGTTGACTTCTTAGGCCGTAACTATTCGATCTGGTGGAGCAACGCCCTGTAGAGAAACCTAGGTTGCCCGGAAGGTAGAAATGACCATAACTTTCACACTGGCAGCAATTATTCGTTTTATACGATGGAAAAACTGTTCTATTTATTTTGTATTTTATGCTTCGGGCGTTGACTTCTTAGGCCCTAACTATTCGATCTGGTGGAACAACACCCTAGAGTGAAGCCTAGGTTGCCTGGAACGTAGAAATGACCATCACTTTTACACCGGTTGCAATTATTCCTGTTATAGGATGGAAAGACTGCTGTATTTTTATTGTATTTTATGCTTCACGCGTTGACTTCTAACGCCCTAACTATTCGATCAGGTGGAGCAACGCCCTAGAGTGAAACCTAGGTTGCTCGGAAAGTAGAAATGACCATAAGTTTCATACTGGTTGCAATTATTCGTTTTATACGATGGAAAAACTGTTGTATTTATATTGTATTTTATGCTTCTGGCGTTGACTTCTTAGGCACTAACCATCCGATCTGGTGGAGCAACGCCCTAGAGTGAAGCCTAGGTTGCCCGGAACGTAGAATTGGCCATCACTTTCAAACTGGTTGCAATTAATCCTGTTATTCGATGGAAAAACTCTTGTATTTTTATTGCCTTTTATGCTTCGGGCGTTGACTTCTAAGGCCCTCACTGTTTGATGTGGTGGAGCAACGCCCTAGAGTGAAGCCTAGGTTGCCCGGAACGTAGAAATGACCATAACTTTCACACTGGTTGCTATTATTCGTTATATACGATGGAAAAACTGTTATATATATATTGTATTTTATACTTATGGCGTTGAATTCTAAGTCCCAAGCTATTTGATCTGGTGGAGCAACGCCCTAAAGTGAAACCTAGGTTACCCGGAACGTAGAAATGACCAGTACTTTCACACTGTTTGCAGTTATTCCTGTTATACGATGGAAAAACTGTTGCATCATTATTGTATTTTATGCTTCTGGCGTTGACTTCTAAGGCCCTAGCTATTCGATTTGGTGGAGCAACGCCCTAGAGTGGGGCCTAGGTTGCCCGGTACGTAGAAATGTCCATTACTTTCACACTGTTTGCAAATATACATTATATACGATGGAAAATCTGTTGTATTTATGTTGCATTTTATGCTTCTGGCGCTGACTTCTTAGGCCCTAACTATTTTATCTGGTGGAGCAACGCCCTAAAGTGACGCCTAGGTTGCCCGGAACGTAGAAGTGACCATAACTTCCACACTGGTTGCTATCATTCGTTTTATATGATGGAAATACTGTGTATCTATATTGTATTTTATGCTTCTGGCGTTCACTTCTTAGGCCCTAACTATTCGATCTGGTGGAACAGCGGCCTAGGGTGAAGCCTAGGTTGCCCGGAACGTAGAAATGACCACAACTTTTACACTGGTAGCAATTATTCGTTTTATACAATGGAAAAACTGTTCTATTTATTTTGTATTTAATGCTTCGGGCGTTGACTTCTTAGGCCCTAACTATTCGATCTGGTGGAAGAACGCCCTAGTGTGAATCCTAGGTTGCTCGGAATGTAGAAATGACCATAACTTTCACACTGGTTGCAATTATTCGTTTTATACGATGGAAAAACTGTTGCATCTTTATCGTATTTTATGCTTCTTGCGTTGACTTCTTAGGCCGTAACTATTCGATCTGGTGGAGCAACGCCCTGTAGAGAAACCTAGGTTGCCCGGAAGGTAGAAATGACCATAACTTTCACACTGGTAGCAATTATTCGTTTTATACGATGGAAAAACTGTTCTATTTATTTTGTATTTTATGCTTCGGGCGTTGACTTCTTAGGCCCTAACTATTCGATCTGGTGGAACAACACCCTAGAGTGAAGCCTAGGTTGCCTGGAACGTAGAAATGACCATCACTTTTACACAGGTTGCAATTATTCCTGTTATAGGATGGAAAGACTGCTGTATTTTTATTGTATTTTATGCTTCTCGCGTTGACTTCTAACGCCCTAACTATTCGATCAGGTGGAGCAACGCCCTAGAGTGAAACCTAGGTTGCTCGAAATGTAGAAATGACCATAACTTTCACACTGGTTGCAATTATTCATTTTATACCATGGAAAAACTGTTGTACTTATATTGTATTTTATCCTTATGGCGTTGAATTCTAAGACCCTAGCTATTCGATATGATGGAGCAACGCCCTAGAGTGAAACCTAGGTTACCCGGAACGTAGAAATGACCAGTACTTTCATACTGTTTGCAGTTATTCCTGTTATACTATGGAAAAACTTTTGCATCTGTATTGTATTTTATGCTTCTGGCGTTGACTTCTAAGGCACTAACTATTCGATCTGGTGGAGCAACTCCATAGAATGCAGCCGAGGTTGCCCGGAACGTAGAATTGTGCATCACTTTCAAACTGGTTGCAATTATTCCTGTTATATGATGGAAACACTGTTGTATTTTTATTGCATTTTATGCGTCGGGCGTTGACTTCTAAGGCCCTAACTATTCAATCTGTAAAAGCAACGCCCTAGGGTGAAGCCTAGGTTGCTCGGAAAGTAGAAATGACCATAAGTTTCATACTGGTTTCAATTATTCGTTTTATACGATGGAAAAACTGTTGTATTTATATTGTGCTTTATGTTTCTGGCGTTGAATTCTAAGTCCATAGCTATTCGATCTGGTGGAGCAACGCCCTAGAGTGAAGCCTAGGTTGCCCGGAACGTAGAAATGACCATTACTTTCACACTGTTTGCAATTATTCATTTTATACGATGTAAAAGCTGTTGTATTTATATTGTATTTTATGCTTCTGGGGTTGACTTCTTAGGCCCTAACAATTCGATCTGGTGGAACAACGCCCTAGAGTGAAGCCTAGGTTGCCTGGAACGTACAAATGACCATCACTTTCACACGGGTTGCTATTATTCCTGTTATAGGATGGAAAGACTGTTGTATGTTTATTGTATTTTATGCTTCAGGCGTTGACTTCTGAGGCCGTAGCTATTCGATGTGGTGGAAGAACGCCATAGAGTGTAGCCTAGGTTGCCCGGAACGTAGAAATGACCATAACTTTCATACTGGTGGCAATTATTCGTTTTATATGATGGAAAAACTGTTGTATTTATATTGTATTTTATGCTGCTGGCGTTCAGTTCTTAGGCCCTAACTATTCGATCTGGTGGCACAACGCCCTGGGGTGAAGCCTAGGTTGCCCGGAACGTAGAAATGACCATAACTTTCACACTGGTTGCTATTATTGGTTTTATACGATGGAAATACTGTTGTATTTATATTGTATTTTATGCTTCTGGCGTTGACTTCTAAGGCACAAACTATTCCATCTGGTGGAGCAATGCCCTAGAGTGAAGCCTAGGTTGCCCGGAACGTAGAAATGACCATCACTTTCAAACTGGTTGAATTTTTCCTGTTATATGATGGAAAAACTGTTGTATTTTTTTGCATCTTATGCTTCGGGCATTGACTTCTAAGGTCCTAACTATTCGATCTGGTGGAACAACTCCTTGGGGTGGAGCCTAGGTTGCCGGGAACGTAGAAATGACCATAACATTCACAGTGGTCGATATTATTCGTTTTATACGATGGAGAAACTGTTATATTTATATTGTATTTTATGCTTCTGGCTTTGCCTTCTTAGGCCCTAGCTGCCCGATCAGGTGGAACAACGCCCTAGAGTCTAGCCTAGGTTGCCCGGAACGTAGAAATGACCATAACTTTCACACTGGTTGCTATTATTCGTTCTATACGATGGAAAAACTATTATATTTAAATTGTATCTTATGCTTCAGGCGTTGACTTTTTAGGCCCTAACAATTCGATCTGGTGGAACAACGCCCTAGAGTGAAGCCTAGGTTGCCTGGTACGTACAAATGACCATCACTTTCACACGGGTTGCAATTATTCCTGTTATAGGATGAAAAGACTGTTGTATTTTTATTGTATTTTATGCTTCAGGCGTTGACTTCTGAGGCCGTAGCTATTCGATGTGTTGGAAGAACGCCATAGAGTGAAGCCTAGGTTGCTCGAAATGTAGAAATGACCATAACTTTCACACTGGTTGCAATTATTCATTTTATACCATGGAAAAACTGTTGTACTTATATTGTATTTTATCCTTATGGCGTTGAATTCTAAGACCCTAGCTATTCGATATGATGGAGCAACGCCCTAGAGTGAAACCTAGGTTACCCGGAACGTAGAAATGACCAGTACTTTCATACTGTTTGCAGTTATTCCTGTTATACTATGGAAAAACTTTTGCATCTGTATTGTATTTTATGCTTCTGGCGTTGACTTCTAAGGCACTAACTATTCGATCTGGTGGAGCAACTCCATAGAATGCAGCCGAGGTTGCCCGGAACGTAGAATTGTGCATCACTTTCAAACTGGTTGCAATTATTCCTGTTATATGATGGAAACACTGTTGTATTTTTATTGCATTTTATGCGTCGGGCGTTGACTTCTAAGGCCCTAACTATTCAATCTGTAAAAGCAACGCCCTAGGGTGAAGCCTAGGTTGCTCGGAAAGTAGAAATGACCATAAGTTTCATACTGGTTTCAATTATTCGTTTTATACGATGGAAAAACTGTTGTATTTATATTGTGCTTTATGTTTCTGGCGTTGAATTCTAAGTCCATAGCTATTCGATCTGGTGGAGCAACGCCCTAGAGTGAAGCCTAGGTTGCCCGGAACGTAGAAATGACCATTACTTTCACACTGTTTGCAATTATTCATTTTATACGATGTAAAAGCTGTTGTATTTATATTGTATTTTATGCTTCTGGGGTTGACTTCTTAGGCCCTAACAATTCGATCTGGTGGAACAACGCCCTAGAGTGAAGCCTAGGTTGCCTGGAACGTACAAATGACCATCACTTTCACACGGGTTGCTATTATTCCTGTTATAGGATGGAAAGACTGTTGTATGTTTATTGTATTTTATGCTTCAGGCGTTGACTTCTGAGGCCGTAGCTATTCGATGTGGTGGAAGAACGCCATAGAGTGTAGCCTAGGTTGCCCGGAACGTAGAAATGACCATAACTTTCATACTGGTGGCAATTATTCGTTTTATATGATGGAAAAACTGTTGTATTTATATTGTATTTTATGCTGCTGGCGTTCAGTTCTTAGGCCCTAACTATTCGATCTGGTGGCACAACGCCCTGGGGTGAAGCCTAGGTTGCCCGGAACGTAGAAATGACCATAACTTTCACACTGGTTGCTATTATTGGTTTTATACGATGGAAATACTGTTGTATTTATATTGTATTTTATGCTTCTGGCGTTGACTTCTAAGGCACAAACTATTCCATCTGGTGGAGCAATGCCCTAGAGTGAAGCCTAGGTTGCCCGGAACGTAGAAATGACCATCACTTTCAAACTGGTTGAATTTTTCCTGTTATATGATGGAAAAACTGTTGTATTTTTTTGCATCTTATGCTTCGGGCATTGACTTCTAAGGTCCTAACTATTCGATCTGGTGGAACAACTCCTTGGGGTGGAGCCTAGGTTGCCGGGAACGTAGAAATGACCATAACATTCACAGTGGTCGATATTATTCGTTTTATACGATGGAGAAACTGTTATATTTATATTGTATTTTATGCTTCTGGCTTTGCCTTCTTAGGCCCTAGCTGCCCGATCAGGTGGAACAACGCCCTAGAGTCTAGCCTAGGTTGCCCGGAACGTAGAAATGACCATAACTTTCACACTGGTTGCAATTATTCGTTTTATACGATGGAAAAACTGTTGCATCTTTATCGTATTTTATGCTTCTGGCGTTGACTTCTTAGGCCGTAACTATTCGATCTGGTGGAGCAACGCCCTAGTGTGAAGCCTAGGTTGCTCGGAATGTAGAAATGACCATAACTTTCACACTGGTTGCAATTATTCGTTTTATACGATGGAAAAACTGTTGCATCTTTATCGTATTTTATGCTTCTGGCGTTGACTTCTTAGGCCGTAACTATTCGATCTGGTGGAGCAACGCCCTGTAGAGAAACCTAGGTTGCCCGGAAGGTAGAAATGACCATAACTTTCACACTGGTAGCAATTATTCGTTTTATACGATGGAAAGACTGTTCTATTTATTTTGTATTTTATGCTTCGGGCGTTGACTTCTTAGGCCCTAACTATTCGATCTGGTGGAACAACACCCTAGAGTGAAGCCTAGGTTGCCTGGAACGTAGAAATGACCATCACTTTTACACAGGTTGCAATTATTCCTGTTATAGGATGGAAAGACTGCTGTATTTTTATTGTATTTTATGCTTCTCGCGTTGACTTCTAACGCCCTAACTATTCGATCAGGTGGAGCAACGCCCTAGAGTGAAACCTAGGTTGCTCGAAATGTAGAAATGACCATAACTTTCACACTGGTTGCAATTATTCATTTTATACCATGGAAAAACTGTTGTACTTATATTGTATTTTATCCTTATGGCGTTGAATTCTAAGACCCTAGCTATTCGATATGATGGAGCAACGCCCTAGAGTGAAACCTAGGTTACCCGGAACGTAGAAATGACCAGTACTTTCATACTGTTTGCAGTTATTCCTGTTATACTATGGAAAAACTTTTGCATCTGTATTGTATTTTATGCTTCTGGCGTTGACTTCTAAGGCACTAACTATTCGATCTGGTGGAGCAACTCCATAGAATGCAGCCGAGGTTGCCCGGAACGTAGAATTGTGCATCACTTTCAAACTGGTTGCAATTATTCCTGTTATATGATGGAAACACTGTTGTATTTTTATTGCATTTTATGCGTCGGGCGTTGACTTCTAAGGCCCTAACTATTCAATCTGTAAAAGCAACGCCCTAGGGTGAAGCCTAGGTTGCTCGGAAAGTAGAAATGACCATAAGTTTCATACTGGTTTCAATTATTCGTTTTATATGATGGAAAAACTGTTGTATTTATATTGTGCTTTATGTTTCTGGCGTTGAATTCTAAGTCCATAGCTATTCGATCTGGTGGAGCAACGCCCTAGAGTGAAGCCTAGGTTGCCCGGAACGTAGAAATGACCATTACTTTCACACTGTTTGCAATTATTCATTTTATACGATGTAAAAGCTGTTGTATTTATATTGTATTTTATGCTTCTGGGGTTGACTTCTTAGGCCCTAACAATTCGATCTGGTGGAACAACGCCCTAGAGTGAAGCCTAGGTTGCCTGGAACGTACAAATGACCATCACTTTCACACGGGTTGCTATTATTCCTGTTATAGGATGGAAAGACTGTTGTATGTTTATTGTATTTTATGCTTCAGGCGTTGACTTCTGAGGCCGTAGCTATTCGATGTGTTGGAAGAACGCCATAGAGTGAAGCCTAGGTTGCGCGAAATGTAGAAATGACCATAACGTTCACACTGGTTGCAATTATTCATTCTATACGATGGAAAAACTGTTGTACTTATATTGTATTTTATTCTTAAGGCGTTGAATTCTAAGTCCCTAGCTATTCCATATGGTGGAGCAACGCCCTAGAGTAAAACCTAGGTTACACGGAACGTAGAAATGACCAGTACTTTCATACTGTTTGCAGTTATTCCTGTTATACGATGGAAAAACTTTTGCATCTATATTGTATTTTATGCTTCTGGCGTTGACTTCTAAGGCCCTAGCTATTCGATTTGGTGGAGCAACGCCCTAGAGTGGGGCCTAGGTTGCCCGGTACGTAGAAATGTCCATTACTTTCACACTGTTTGCAAATATACATTATATACGATGGAAAATCTGTTGTATTTATGTTGCATTTTATGCTTCTGGCGCTGACTTCTTAGGCCCTAACTATTTTATCTGGTGGAGCAACGCCCTAAAGTGAAGCCTAGGTTGCCCGGAACGTAGAAGTGACCATAACTTCCACACTGGTTGCTATCATTCGTTTTATATGATGGAAAAACTGTGTATCTATATTGTATTTTATGCTTCTGGCGTTCACTTCTTAGGCCCTAACTATTCGATCTGGTGGAACAACGGCCTAGGGTGAAGCCTAGGTTGCCCGGAACGTAGAAATGACCACAACTTTTACACTGGTAGCAATTATTCGTTTTATACAATGGAAAAACTGTTCTATTTATTTTGTATTTAATGCTTCGGGCGTTGACTTCTTAGGCCCTAACTATTCGATCTGGTGGAAGAACGCCCTAGTGTGAAGCCTAGGTTGCTCGGAATGTAGAAATGACCATAACTTTCACACTGGTTGCAATTATTCGTTTTATACGATGGAAAAACTGTTGCATCTTTATCGTATTTTATGCTTCTGGCGTTGACTTCTTAGGCCGTAACTATTCGATCTGGTGGAGCAACGCCCTGTAGAGAAACCTAGGTTGCCCGGAAGGTAGAAATGACCATAACTTTCACACTGGCAGCAATTATTCGTTTTATACGATGGAAAAACTGTTCTATTTATTTTGTATTTTATGCTTCGGGCGTTGACTTCTTAGGCCCTAACTATTCGATCTGGTGGAACAACACCCTAGAGTGAAGCCTAGGTTGCCTGGAACGTAGAAATGACCATCACTTTTACACGGGTTGCAATTATTCCTGTTATAGGATGGAAAGACTGCTGTATTTTTATTGTATTTTATGCTTCACGCGTTGACTTCTAACGCCCTAACTATTCGATCAGGTGGAGCAACGCCCTAGAGTGAAACCTAGGTTGCTCGGAAAGTAGAAATGACCATAAGTTTCATACTGGTTGCAATTATTCGTTTTATACGATGGAAAAACTGTTGTATTTATATTGTATTTTATGCTTCTGGCGTTGACTTCTTAGGCACTAACCATCCGATCTGGTGGAGCAACGCCCTAGAGTGAAGCCTAGGTTGCCCGGAACGTAGAATTGGCCATCACTTTCAAACTGGTTGCAATTAATCCTGTTATACGATGGAAGAACTCTTGTATTTTTATTGCCTTTTATGCTTCGGGCGTTGACTTCTAAGGCCCTCACTGTTTGATGTGGTGGAGCAACGCCCTAGAGTGAAGCCTAGGTTGCCCGGAACGTAGAAATGACCATAACTTTCACACTGGTTGCTATTATTCGTTATATACGATGGAAAAACTGTTATATATATATTGTATTTTATGCTTGTGTCGTTGACTTCTTAGGCCCTAACTATTGGATCTGGTGGAACAACGCCCTAGAGTGAAGCCTAGGTTGCCCGGAACGTAGAATTGGCCATCACTTTCAAACTGGTTGCAATTAATCCTGTTATACGATGGAAAAACTCTTGTATTTTTATTGCCTTTTATCCTTCGGGCGTTGACTTCTAACGCCCTAACTGATTGATCTGGAGGAGCAACGCCCTAGAGTGAAGCCTAGATTGCCCGGAACGTTGAAATGACCATAAATTTCACACTGGTTGCTAATATTCATCTTATACGATGGAAAAACTGTTATATTTATATTGTATTTTATACTTATGGCGTTGAATTCTAAGTCCCAAGCTATTTGATCTGGTGGAGCAACGCCCTAAAGTGAAACCTAGGTTACCCGGAACGTAGAAATGACCAGTACTTTCACACTGTTTGCAGTTATTCCTGTTATACGATGGAAAAACTGTTGCATCATTATTGTATTTTATGCTTCTGGCGTTGACTTCTAAGGCCCTAGCTATTCGATTTGGTGGAGCAACGCCCTAGAGTGGGGCCTAGGTTGCCCGGTACGTAGAAATGTCCATTACTTTCACACTGTTTGCAAATATACATTATATACGATGGAAAATCTGTTGTATTTATGTTGCATTTTATGCTTCTGGCGCTGACTTCTTAGGCCCTAACTATTTTATCTGGTGGAGCAACGCCCTAAAGTGAAGCCTAGGTTGCCCGGAACGTAGAAGTGACCATAACTTCCACACTGGTTGCTATCATTCGTTTTATATGATGGAAATACTGTGTATCTATATTGTATTTTATGCTTCTGGCGTTCACTTCTTAGGCCCTAACTATTCGATCTGGTGGAACAGCGGCCTAGGGTGAAGCCTAGGTTGCCCGGAACGTAGAAATGACCACAACTTTTACACTGGTAGCAATTATTCGTTTTATACAATGGAAAAACTGTTCTATTTATTTTGTATTTAATGCTTCGGGCGTTGACTTCTTAGGCCCTAACTATTCGATCTGGTGGAAGAACGCCCTAGTGTGAAGCCTAGGTTGCTCGGAATGTAGAAATGACCATAACTTTCACACTGGTTGCAATTATTCGTTTTATACGATGGAAAAACTGTTGCATCTTTATCGTATTTTATGCTTCTGGCGTTGACTTCTTAGGCCGTAACTATTCGATCTGGTGGAGCAACGCCCTGTAGAGAAACCTAGGTTGCCCGGAAGGTAGAAATGACCATAACTTTCACACTGGTTGCAATTATTCATTTTATACCATGGAAAAACTGTTGTACTTTTATTGTATTTTATCCTTATGGCGTTGAATTCTAAGACCCTAGCTATTCGATATGATGGAGCAACGCCCTAGAGTGAAACCTAGGTTACCCGGAACGTAGAAATGACCAGTACTTTCATACTGTTTGCAGTTATTCCTGTTATACTATGGAAAAACTTTTGCATCTGTATTGTATTTTATGCTTCTGGCGTTGACTTCTAAGGCACTAACTATTCGATCTGGTGGAGCAACTCCATAGAATGCAGCCGAGGTTGCCCGGAACGTAGAATTGTGCATCACTTTCAAACTGGTTGCAATTATTCCTGTTATATGATGGAAACACTGTTGTATTTTTATTGCATTTTATGCGTCGGGCGTTGACTTCTATGGCCCTAACTATTCAATCTGTAAAAGCAACGCCCTAGGGTGAAGCCTAGGTTGCTCGGAAAGTAGAAATGACCATAAGTTTCATACTGGTTTCAATTATTCGTTTTATACGATGGAAAAACTGTTGTATTTATATTGTGCTTTATGTTTCTGGCGTTGAATTCTAAGTCCATAGCTATTCGATCTGGTGGAGCAACGCCCTAGAGTGAAGCCTAGGTTGCCCGGAACGTAGAAATGACCATTACTTTCACACTGTTTGCAATTATTCATTTTATACGATGTAAAAGCTGTTGTATTTATATTGTATTTTATGCTTCTGGGGTTGACTTCTTAGGCCCTAACAATTCGATCTGGTGGAACAACGCCCTAGAGTGAAGCCTAGGTTGCCTGGAACGTACAAATGACCATCACTTTCACACGGGTTGCTATTATTCCTGTTATAGGATGGAAAGACTGTTGTATGTTTATTGTATTTTATGCTTCAGGCGTTGACTTCTGAGGCCGTAGCTATTCGATGTGGTGGAAGAACGCCATAGAGTGTAGCCTAGGTTGCCCGGAATGTAGAAATGACCATAACTTTCATACTGGTGGCAATTATTCGTTTTATATGATGGAAAAACTGTTGTATTTATATTGTATTTTATGCTGCTGGCGTTCAGTTCTTAGGCCCTAACTATTCGATCTGGTGGCACAACGCCCTGGGGTGAAGCCTAGGTTGCCCGGAACGTAGAAATGACCATAACTTTCACACTGGTTGCTATTATTCGTTTTATACGATGGAAATACTGTTGTATTTATATTGTATTTTATGCTTCTGGCGTTGACTTCTAAGGCACAAACTATTCCATCTGGTGGAGCAATGCCCTAGAGTGAAGCCTAGGTTGCCCGGAACGTAGAAATGACCATCACTTTCAAACTGGTTGAATTTTTCCTGTTATGTGATGGAAAAACTGTTGTATTTTTTTGCATCTTATGCTTCGGGCATTGACTTCTAAGGTCCTAACTATTCGATCTGGTGGAACAACTCCTTGGGGTGGAGCCTAGGTTGCCGGGAACGTAGAAATGACCATAACATTCACAGTGGTCGATATTATTCGTTTTATACGATGGAGAAACTGTTATATTTATATTGTATTTTATGCTTCTGGCTTTGCCTTCTTAGGCCCTAGCTGCCCGATCAGGTGGAACAACGCCCTAGAGTCTAGCCTAGGTTGCCCGGAACGTAGAAATGACCATAACTTTCACACTGGTTGCTATTATTCGTTCTATACGATGGAAAAACTATTATATTTAAATTGTATCTTATGCTTCAGGCGTTGACTTTTTAGGCCCTAACAATTCGATCTGGTGGAACAACGCCCTAGAGTGAAGCCTAGGTTGCCTGGTACGTACAAATGACCATCACTTTCACACGGGTTGCAATTATTCCTGTTATAGGATGAAAAGACTGTTGTATTTTTATTGTATTTTATGCTTCAGGCGTTGACTTCTGAGGCCGTAGCTATTCGATGTGTTGGAAGAACGCCATAGAGTGAAGCCTAGGTTGCTCGAAATGTAGAAATGACCATAACGTTCACACTGGTTGCAATTATTCATTCTATACGATGGAAAAACTGTTGTACTTATATTGTATTTTATTCTTAAGGCGTTGAATTCTAAGTCCCTAGCTATTCCATATGGTGGAGCAACGCCCTAGAGTAAAACCTAGGTTACACGGAACGTAGAAATGACCAGTACTTTCATACTGTTTGCAGTTATTCCTGTTATACGATGGAAAAACTTTTGCATCTATATTGTATTTTATGCTTCTGGCGTTGACTTCTAAGGCCCTAGCTATTCGATTTGGTGGAGCAACGCCCTAGAGTGGGGCCTAGGTTGCCCGGTACGCAGAAATGTCCATTACTTTCACACTGTTTGCAAATATACATTATATACGATGGAAAATCTGTTGTATTTATGTTGCATTTTATGCTTTTGGCGCTGACTTCTTAGGCCCTAACTATTTGATCTGGTGGAGCAACGCCCTAAAGTGAAGCCTAGGTTGCCCGGAACGTAGAAGTGACCATAACTTCCACACTGGTTGCTATCATTCGTTTTATATGATGGAAAAACTGTGTATCTATATGTATTTTATGCTTCTGGCGTTCACTTCTTAGGCCGTAACTATTCGATCTGGTGGAACAACGGCCTAGGGTGAAGCCTATGTTGCCCGGAACGTACAAATGACCACAGCTTTTACACTGGTAGCAATTATTCCTGTTATAGGATGGAAAGACTGCTGTATTTTTATTGTATTTTATGCTTCACGCGTTGACTTCTAACGCCCTAACTATTCGATCAGGTGGAGCAACGCCCTAGAGCGAAGCCTAGGTTGCCCGGTACGTAGAAATGACCATAACTTTCACACTGGTTGCAATTATTCGTTTTATATGATGGAAAAACTGTGTATCTATATTGTATTTTATGCTTCTGGCGTTCACTTCTTAGGCCCTAACTATTCGATCTGGTGGAACAACGGCCTAGGGTGAAGCCTAGGTTGCCCGGAACGTAGAAATGACCACAACTTTTACACTGGTAGCAATTATTCGTTTTATACAATGGAAAAACTGTTCTATTTATTTTGTATTTAATGCTTCGGGCGTTGACTTCTTAGGCCCTAACTATTCGATCTGGTGGAAGAACGCCCTAGTGTGAAGCCTAGGTTGCTCGGAATGTAGAAATGACCATAACTTTCACACTGGTTGCAATTATTCGTTTTATACGATGGAAAAACTGTTGCATCTTTATCGTATTTTATGCTTCTGGCGTTGACTTCTTAGGCCGTAACTATTCGATCTGGTGGAGCAACGCCCTGTAGAGAAACCTAGGTTGCCCGGAAGGTAGAAATGACCATAACTTTCACACTGGTAGCAATTATTCGTTTTATACGATGGAAAAACTGTTCTATTTATTTTGTATTTTATGCTTCGGGCGTTGACTTCTTAGGCCCTAACTATTCGATCTGGTGGAACAAGACCCTAGAGTGAAGCCTCGGTTGCCTGGAACGTAGAAATGACCATCACTTTTACACGGGTTGCAATTATTCCTGTTATAGGATGGAAAGACTGCTGTATTTTTATTGTATTTTATGCTTCTCGCGTTGACTTCTGACGCCCTAACTATTCGATCAGGTGGAGCAACGCCCTAGAGTGAAACCTAGGTTGCTCGAAATGTAGAAATGACCATAACTTTCACACTGGTTGCAATTATTCATTTTATACCATGGAAAAACTGTTGTACTTATATTGTATTTTATCCTTATGGCGTTGAATTCTAAGTCCCTAGCTATTCGATATGATGGAGCAACGCCCTAGAGTGAAACCTAGGTTACCCGGAACGTAGAAATGACCAGTACTTTCATACTGTTTGCAGTTATTCCTGTTATACTATGGAAAAACTTTTGCATCTGTATTGTATTTTATGCTTCTGGCGTTGACTTCTAAGACACTAACTATTCGATCTGGTGGAGCAACTCCATAGAATGCAGCCGAGGTTGCCCGGAACGTAGAATTGTGCATCACTTTCAAACTGGTTGCAATTATTCCTGTTATATGATGGAAACACTGTTGTATTTTTATTGCATTTTATGCGTCGGGCGTTGACTTCTAAGGCCCTAACTATTCAATCTGTAAAAGCAACGCCCTAGGGTGAAGCCTAGGTTGCTCGGAAAGTAGAAATGACCATAAGTTTCATACTGGTTTCAATTATTCGTTTTATACGATGGAAAAACTGTTGTATTTATATTGTGCTTTATGTTTCTGGCGTTGAATTCTAAGTCCATAGCTATTCGATCTGGTGGAGCAACGCCCTAGAGTGAAGCCTAGGTTGCCCGGAACGTAGAAATGACCATTACTTTCACACTGTTTGCAATTATCCATTTTATACGATGTAAAAGCTGTTGTATTTATATTGTATTTTATGCTTCTGGGGTTGACTTCTTAGGCCCTAACAATTCGATCTGGTGGAACAACGCCCTAGAGTGAAGCCTAGGTTGCCTGGAACGTACAAATGACCATCACTTTCACACGGGTTGCTATTATTCCTGTTATAGGATGGAAAGACTGTTGTATGTTTACTGTATTTTATGCTTCAGGCGTTGACTTCTGACGCCGTAGCTATTCGATGTGGTGGAAGAACGCCATAGAGTGTAGCCTAGGTTGCCCGGAACGTAGAAATGACCATAACTTTCATACTGGTGGCAATTATTCGTTTTATATGATGGAAAAGCTGTTGTATTTATATTGTATTTTATGCTGCTGGCGTTCAGTTCTTAGGCCCTAACTATTCGATCTGGTGCAACAACGGCCGATGGTGAAGTCTAGGTTGCCCGGAACGTATAAATGACCATAACTTTCACACTGGTTGCTATTATTCGTTTTATACGATGGAAATACTGTTGTATTCATATTGTATTTTATGCTTCTGGCGTTGACTTCTAAGGCACAAACTATTCCATCTGGTGGAGCAATGCCCTAGAGTGAAGCCTAGGTTGCCCGGAACGTAGAAATGACCATCACTTTCAAACTGGTTGAATTTTTCCTGTTATATGATGGAAAAACTGTTGTATTTTTATTGCATCTTATGCTTCGGGCATTGACTTCTAAGGTCCTAACTATTCGATCTGGTGGAACAACTCCTTGGGGTGGAGCCTAGGTTGCCGGGAACGTAGAAATGACCATAACATTCACAGTGGTCGCTATTATTCGTTTTATACGATGGAGAAACTGTTATATTTATATTGTATTTTATGCTTCTGGCTTTGCCTTCTTAGGCCCTAGCTGCCCGATCAGGTGGAACAACGCCCTAGAGTCTAGCCTAGTTTGCCTGGAACGTAGAAATGACCATCACTTTCACACGGGTTGCAATTATTCCTGTTATAGGATGGAAAGACTGTTGTATTTTTATTGTATTTTATGCTTCACGCGTTGACTTCTGAGGCCGTAGCTATTCGATGCGGTGGATGAACGCCATAGAGTGAAGCCTAGGTTGCCCGGAACGTAGAAATGTCCATATCTTTCACACTGTTTGCAATTATTCATTTTATACGATGGCAATGCTGTTGTATTTATATTGTATTTTATGCTTCTGGCGCTGACTTCTTAGGCCCTAACTATTCGATCTTGTGGACCAATGCCTCGGAGTTAAGTCTAGGATGCCCGAAACGCCGAAATGATCATTACTTTCACGCTTGTTGCAATTATTCCTGTTATACCATGAAAAGACTGTTGTATTTTTATTGTATTTTGTGCTTCAGGCGTAGGCTTCTAAGGCCGTAGCTATTCGATATGGTGGAGCACCGCCCTAGAGTGAAGCCTAGGTTGCTCGGAACGTAGAAATGACCTCTTCTTTCACACTGTTTGCAATTACCCATTTAATAAGATGGAAAACTGTTGTATTTATATCGTATTTTATGCTTCGGGCGTTGACTTCTTAGGAACTAACATTTCGATCTGGTGGAGCAACGCCCTAGAGTGAAGCCTAGGTTGCCTGGAACGTACAAATGACCATCACCTTCACACAGGTTGCAATTATTCGTTTTATACGATGGAAAAGCTGTTGTATATTTATTGCATTTTATGCTTCGGGCATTGACTTCTAAGGCCCTAACTATTCAATCTGTTGGAGAAACGCCCTTGGGTGAAGCCTAGGTTGCCCGGAACGTAGAAATGACCATAACTTTCACACTGGTTGCAATTATTTGTTTTATACGATGGAAAAGCTGTTGTATTTATATCGTATTTAATGCTTCTGGCGTTGACTTCTTAGGCCCTAACTATTCCATCTGGTGGAACAACGCCATAGGGTGAAGCCTAGGTTGCCCGGAACGTAGAAATGACCATAACTTTCACACTGGTTGCAATTATTCGTTTTATACGATGGAAAAGCTGTTGTATTTATATCGTATTTTATGCTTCTGGCGTTGACTTCTTAGGCCCTAACTATTCCACCTGGTGGAACAACGCCATAGGGTGAAGCCTAGGTTGCCCGGAAAGTAGAAATGACCATAACTTTCACACTGGTTGCTAATATTCGTCTTATACGATGGAAAAACTGTTATATTTATATTGTATTTTATACTTATGGCGTTGAATTCTAAGTCCCAAGCTATTTGATCTGGTGGAGCAACGCCCTAAAGTGAAACCTAGGTTACCCGGAACGTAGAAATGACCAGTACTTTCACACTGGTTGCTATCATTCGTTTTATATGATGGAAAAACTGTGTATCTATATTGTATTTTATGCTTCTGGCGTTCACTTCTTAGGCCCTAACTATTCGATCTGGTGGAACAACGGCCTAGGGTGAAGCCTAGGTTGCCCGGAACGTAGAAATGACCACAACTTTTACACTGGTAGCAATTATTCGTTTTATACAATGGAAAAACTGTTCTATTTATTTTGTATTTAATCCTTCGGGCGTTGACTTCTTAGGCCCTAACTATTCGATCTGGTGGAAGAACGCCCTAGTGTGAAGCCTAGGTTGCTCGGAATGTAGAAATGACCATAACTTTCACACTGGTTGCAATTATTCGTTTTATACGATGGAAAAACTGTTGCATCTTTATCGTATTTTATGCTTCTGGCGTTGACTTCTTAGGCCGTAACTATTCGATCTGGTGGAGCAACGCCATGTAGAGAAACCTAGGTTGCCCGGAAGGCAGAAATGACCATAACTTTCACACTGGTAGCAATTATTCGTTTTATACGATGGAAAAACTGTTCTATTTATTTTGTATTTTATGCTTCGGGCGTTGAATTCTTAGGCCCTAACTATTCGATCGGGTGGAACAACACCCTAGAGTGAAGCCTAGGTTGCCTGGAACGTAGAAATGACCATCACTTTTACACGGGTTGCAATTATTCCTGTTATAGGATGGAAAGACTGCTGTATTTTTATTGTATTTTATGCTTCACGCGTTGACTTCTAACGCCCTAACTATTCGATCAGGTGGAGCAACGCCCTAGAGTGAAACGTAGGTTGCTCGAAATGTAGAAATGACCATAACTTTCATACTGGTTGCAATTATTCATTTTATACCATGGAAAAACTGTTGTACTTATATTGTAAATTATCCTTATGGCGTTGAATTCTAAGTCCCTAGCTATTCGATATGATGGAGCAACGCCCTAGAGTGAAACCTAGGTTACCCGGAACGTAGAAATGACCAGTACTTTCATACTGTTTGCAGTTATTCCTGTTATACTATGGAAAAACTTTTGCATCTGTATTGTATTTTATGCTTCTGGCGTTGACTTCTAAGGCACTAACTATTCGATCTGGTGGAGCAACTCCATAGAATGCAGCCGAGGTTGTCCGGAACGTAGAATTGTGCATCACTTTCAAACTCGTTGCAATTATTCCTGTTATATGATGGAAACACTGTTGTATTTTTATTGCATTTTATGCGTCGGGCGTTGACTTCTAAGGCCCTAACTATTCAATCTGTAAAAGCAACGCCCTAGGGTGAAGCCTAGGTTGCTCGGAAAGTAGAAATGACCATATGTTTCATACTGGTTTCAACTATTCGTTTTATACGATGGAAAAACTGTTGTATTTATATTGTGCTTTATGTTTCTGGCGTTGAATTCTAAGTCCATAGCTATTCGATCTGGTGGAGCAACGCCCTAGAGTGAAGCCTAGGTTGCCCGGAACGTAGAAATGACCATTACTTTCACACTGTTTGCAATTATTCATTTTATACGATGTAAAAGCTGTTGTATTTATATTGTATTTTATGCTTCTGGGGTTGACTTCTTAGGCCCTAACAATTCGATCTGGTGGAACAACGCCCTAGAGTGAAGCCTAGGTTGCCTGGAACGTACAAATGACCATCACTTTCACACGGGTTGCTATTATTCCTGTTATAGGATGGAAAGACTGTTGTATTTTTATTGTATTTTATGCTTCAGGCGTTGACTTCTGACGCCGTAGCTATTCGATGTGGTGGAAGAACGCCATAGAGTGTAGCCTAGGTTGCCCGGAACGTAGAAATGACCATAACTTTCATACTGGTGGCAATTATTCGTTTTATATGATGGTAAAACTGTTGTATTTATATTGTATTTTATGCTGCTGGCGTTCAGTTCTTAGGCCCTAACTATTCGATCTGGTGGCACAACGCCCTGGGGTGAAGCCTAGGTTGCCCGGAACGTAGAAATGACCATAACTTTCACACTGGTTGCTATTATTCGTTTTATACGATGGAAAAACTGTTGTATTTATATTGTATTTTATGCTTCTGGCGTTGACTTCTAAGGCACAAACTATTCCATCTGGTGGAGCAATGCCCTAGAGTGAAGCCTAGGTTGCCCGGAACGTAGAAATGACCATCACTTTCAAACTGGTTGAATTATTCCTGTTATATGATGGAAAAACTGTTGTATTTTTATTGCATCTTATGCTTCGGGCATTGACTTCTAAGGTCCTAACTATTCGATCTGGTGGAACACCTCCTTGGGGTGGAGCCTAGGTTGCCGGGAACGTAGAAATGACCATAACTTTCACACTGGTCGCTATTATTCGTTTTATACGATGGAGAAACTGTTATATTTATATTGTATTTTATGCTTCTGGCTTTGCCTTCTTAGGCCCTAGCTGCCCGATCAGGTCGAACAACGCCCTAGAGTCAAGCCTAGGTTGCCCGGAACGTAGAAATGACCATAACTTTCACACTGGTTGCTATTATTCGTTCTATACGATGGAAAAACTGTTATATTTAAATTGTATCTTATGCTTCGGGCGTTGACTTCTTAGGCACTAACATTTCGATCTGGTGGAGCAACGCCCTAGAGTGAAGCCTAGGTTGCCTGGAACGTACAAATGAAAATCACCTTCACACAGGTTGCAATTATTCGTTTTATACGATGGAAAAGCTGTTGTACTTTTATTGTATTTTATGCTTCAGGCGTTGACTTCTGAGGCCGTAGCTATTCGATGTGTTGGAAGAACGCCATAGAGTGAAGCCTAGGTTGCCCGGAACGTAGAAATGACAATAACTTTCATACTGGTGGCAATTATTCGTTTTATATGATGGAAAAACTGTTGTATTTATATTGTATTATATGCTGCTGGGGTTCAGTTCTTAGGCCCTAACTATTCGATCTGGTGGCACAACGCCCTGGGGTGCAGCCTAGGTTGCGCGGAACGTAGAAATGACCATAACTTTCACACTGGTTGCTATTATTCGTTTTATACGATGGAAAAACTGTTGTATTTATATTGTATTTTATGCTCCTGGCGTTGACTTCTAAGGCACAAACTATTCCATCTGGTGGAGCAATGCCCTAGAGTGAAACCTAGCTTGCCCGGACGTAGAAATGACCATCACTTACAAACTGGTTGCAATTATTCCTGTTATATGATGGAAAAACTGTTGTATTTTTATTGCATTTTATGCTTCGGGCATTGACTTCTAAGGTCCTAACTATTCAATCTGTTGGAGCAACGCCCTAGGGTGAAGCCTAGGTTGCCCGGAACGTCGAAATGACCATGACTTTCACACTGGTTGCTATTATTCGTTCCATACGATGGAAAAACTGTTATATTTATATTGTATCTTATGCTTCGGGCGTTGTCTTCTAAGGCCCTAGCTGTTTGTTCTGGTGGATCAACGCCCTAGAGTGAAGCCTAGGTTGCCCGGAACGTAGAAATGACCATAACTTTCATACTGGTGGCAATTATTCGTTTTATATGATGGAAAAACTGTTGTATTTATATTGTATTTTATGCTGCTGGCGTTCAGTTCTTAGGACCTAACTATTCGATCTGGTGGCACAACGCCCTGGGGTGAAGCCTAGGTTGCCCGGAACGTAGAAATGACCATAACTTTCACACTGGTTGCTATTATTCGTTTTATACGATGGAAAAACTGTTGTATTTATATTGTATTTTATGCTTCTGGCGTTGACTTCTAAGGCACAAACTATTCCATCTGGTGGAGCAATGCCCTAGAGTGAAGCCTAGGTTGCCCGGAACGTAGAAATGACCATCACTTTCAAACTGGTTGCAATTATTCCTGTTATATGATGGAAAAACTGTTGTATTTTTATTGCATTTTATGCTTCGGGCATTGACTTCTAAGGTCCTAACTATTCAATCTGTTGGAGCAACGCCCTAGGGTAAAGTCTAGGTTGCCCGGAACGTAGAAATGACGTTAACTTTCTTACTGGTTGCAATTACCCGTTTCATACGATTGAAAAGCTGTTGTATTTATATTGTATTTTATGCTTCTGGCGTTCACTTCTTAGGCCCTGACTATTCGATCTGGTGGAACAACGCTCTATGGTGAAGCCTAGGTTGACCGGAACGTAGAAATGACCATAACTTTCAAAATGGTTGCAAATATTCCTGTTATATGATGGAAAAACTGTTGTATTTTTATTGCATTTTATGCTTCGGGCATTGACTTCTAAGGCCCTACCTATTCAGTCTGTTGGAGCAACGCCCTAGGGTGTAGCCTAGGTTGCCCGGAAAGTAGAAATGACAATAACTTTCATACTGGTTGCAATTACTCGTTTCAAACGATTGAAAAGCTGTTGTATTTATATTGTATTTTATGCTTCTGGCGTTCACTTCTTAGGCCCTGACTATCCGATCTGGTGGAACAACGCTCTATGGTGAAGCCTAGGTTGACCGGAACGTAGAAATGACCATCACTTTCAAACTGGTTGCAATTAATCCTTTTATACGATGGAAAAACTGTTGCATTTTTATTGCATTTTATGCTTCGGGCGTTGACTTCTAAGGCCCTAACTATTCAATCTGTTGGAGCAACGCCCTAGGGTGAAGCCTAGGTTGCGCGTAAAGTAGAAATAACCACAACTTTCATACTTGTTGCAATTGCTCGTTTTATACGATGGAAAAACTGTTGTATTTGTATTGTTTTTTATGCTTCTGGCGTTGACTTCTAAGGCCCTAACTATTCAATCTGTTGGAGCAACGCCCTAGCCTGTAGCCTAGGTTGCCCGGAAGGTAGGAATGACGACAACTTTCATACTGGTTGCAATTACTCGTTTTATATGATTCAAAAACTGTTGTATTTATATTGTATTTTGTGCTTCTGGCGTTCACTTCTTAGGGCCTAACTATTCGATCTGGTGGAGCAACGCCCGAGAGTGAAGCCGAGGTTGCCCGGAACGTAGAAATGACCATCACTTTCAAACTGGTTGCAATTATTCCTGTTATATGATGGAAAAACTGTTGTATTTTTATTGCATTTTGTGCTTCGGGCATTGACTTCTAAGGCCCCAACTATTCAATCTGTTGGAGCAACGCCCTAGGGTGTAGCCTAGGTTGCCCGGAACGTAGAAATGACCATAACTTTCACACTGGCTGCTATTATTCGTTTTATACGATGGAAAAACTGTTATATTTATATTGTATTTTATGCTTCTGGCGTTGACTTCTTAGTCCCTAACTATTCAATCTGGTGGAACAACGCCGTAGGGTGAAGCCTAGGTTGCCCGGAACGTAGAAATGACCATAACTTTCACACTGGTTGCTATTATTCGTTTTATACGATGGAAAAGCTGTTGTATTTATACCGTATTTTATGCTTCTGGCGTTGACTTCTTATGCCCTAATTATTCCATCTGGTGGAACAACGCCGTAGGGTGAAGCCTAGGTTGCCCGGAACGTAGAAATGACCATAACTTTCACACTGGTTGCTATTATTCGTTTTATACGATGGAAAAACTGTTATATTTATATCGTGTTTTATGCTTCTGGCGTTCACTTCTTAGGCCCTAACTATTCGATCTGGTGGAACAACACCGTAGAGTGAAGCCTAGGTTGCCCGGATCGTAGAAATGACCATAACTTTCACGCTGGTTGCTATTATTCGTTTTATACGATGGAAAAACTGTTGTATTTGTATTGTTTTTTATGCTTCTGGCGTTGACTTCTAAGGCCCTAACTATTCAATCTGTTGGAGCAACGCCCTAGCCTGTAGCCTAGGTTGCCCGGAAAGTAGGAATGACGACAACTTTCATACTGGTTGCAATTACTCGTTTTATATGATGGAAAAACTGTTGTATTTATATTGTATTTTATGCTTCTGGCGTTCACTTCTTAGGCCCTAACTATTCGATCTGGTGGAGCAACGCCCGAGAGTGAAGCCGAGGTTGCCCGGAACGTAGAAATGACCGTCACTTTCAAACTGGTTGCAATTATTCCTGTTATATGATGGAAAAACTGTTGTATTTTTATTGCATTTTGTGCTTCGGGCATTGACTTCTAAGGCGCCAACTATTCAATCTGTTGGAGCAACGCCCCAGGGTGTAGCCTAGGTTGCCCGGAACGTAGAAATGACCATAACTTTCACACTGGTCGCTATTATTCGTTTTATACGATGGAAAAACTGTTATATTTAAATTGTATTTTATGCTTCTGGCGTTGACTTCTTATGCCCTAACTATTCCATCTGGTGGAACAACACCCTAGGGTGATGCCCAGGTTGCCCGGAACGTAGAAATTACCATAACTTTCATACTGGTTGCAATTATTCGTTTTATATGATGGAAGAACTGTTGTATTTATATTGTATTTTATGCTGCTGGCGTTCACTTCTTACGCCCTAACTATTCAATCTGTTGCGTCAACGCCCGAGAGTGAAGCCTAGGTTGCTCGGAATGTAGAAATGACCATAACATGCACACTGGTTGAAATTATTCGTTTTATACGATGGAAAAGCTGTTGCATCTTTATTGTATTTTATGCTTCTGGCGTTGACTTCTAAGGCCCTAACTATTCGATCTGGTGGAGCAACGCGCTAGAGTGAAGCCTAGGTTGCCCGGAACGTAGAAATGACCATCACTTTCAAACTGGATGCAATTAATCCTTTTATACGATGGAAACACTGTTGTATTTTTATTGCATTTTATGCTTCCGGCGTTGACTTCTAAGGCCCTAACTATTCAATCTGTTGGAGCAACGCCCTAGGGTGAAGCCTAGGTTGCCCGGAAAGTAGAAATGAGGTTAACTTTCATACTGGTTGCAATTATTCGTTTTATACGATGCAAAAACAGTTGTATTTACATTGTTTTTTATGCTTCTGGCGTTGACTTCTAAGGCACTAACTATTCGATCTGGTGGAGCAACGCCCTAGAGTGAAGCCGAGGTTGTCCGGAACGTAGAAATGACAATCACTTTCAAACTCGTTGCAATTATTCCGGTTATATGATGGAAAAACAGTTGTATTTTTATTGCATTTTATGCTTCGGGCATTGACTTCTAAGGCCCTACCTATTCAGTCTGTTGGAGCAACGCCCTAGGGTGTAGCCTAGGTTGCCCGGAAAGTAGAAATGACCACAACTTTCATACTGGTTGCAATTACTCGTTTTATATGATGGAAAAACTGTTCTATTTATATTGTATTTTATGCTTCTGGCGTTCACTTCTTAGGTCCTAACTATTCGATCTGCTGGAACAAAGCCCTAGGGTGAAGCCTAGGTTGCCCGGAACGTAGAACTGACGATAACTTTTACACTGGTAGCAATTATTCGTTTTATACAATGGAAAACCTGTTCTATTTATTTTGTATTTTATGCTTCGGGCGTTGACTTCCAAGGCCCTAGCTGTTTGTTCTGGTGGAGCAACGCACTAGAGTGACGCCTAGGTGGTCCGGAACGTAGAAATGACCATAACTTTCACACCGGTAGCAATTATTCGTTTTATACGATGGAAAAACTGTTGTACTTATATTGTATTTTATACTTCTGGCGTTGACTTCTTATGCCCTAACTATTCCATCTGGTGGAACAACGCCCTAGGGTGAAGCCTATGTTGCCCGGAACGTAGAAATGGAAATAACTTTGACACCGATAGCAATTACACGTTTTATACGATGGAAAAGCAGTTCTATTTATTTTGTATTTTATGCTTCGGCCGTTGACTTCTAAGGCCCTAACTATTCCATCTGTTGGAGCAACGCCCTAGGGTGAAGCCTAGGTTGCCCGGAAAGTAGAAATGACCATAACTTTCATACTGGTTGCAATTATTCGTTTTATACGATGGAAAAACTGTTTTATTTATATTGTACTTTATGCTTCTGGCGTTGACTTCTAAGGCCCTAACTGTTTGATCCGGTGGAGCAACGCCCTAGAGTGAAGCCTAGGTTGCCCGGAACGTAGAAATGACCATAACTTTCACACTGGCTGTTATTATTCGTTTTATACGATGGAAAAACTGTTATATTTATATTGTATTTTATGCTTCTGGCGTTGACATCTTAGCCCCTAACTATTCGACGTGGTGGAACAACGCCCTAGAGTGAAGCCTAGGTTGCCTATAACGTAGAAATGACCATCACTTTCACACGGGTTGCAATTATTCCTGTTATAGGATGGAAAGACTGTTGTATTTTTATTGTATTTTATACTTCAGGCGTTGACTTCTGAGGCCGTAGCTATTCGATGTGGTGGAAGAACGCCATAGAGTGAACCCTAGGTTGCCCGGAACGTAGAAATGACTATAACTTTTACACTGGTAGCAATTATTCGTTTTATACAATGGAAAATCTGTTCTATTTATTTTATATTTTATGCTTCGGGCGTTGACTTGTAAGGTCCTACCTGTTTGATCTGGTGGAGCAACGGCCTAGAGTGAAGCCGAGGTTGCCAGGAACGTAGAAATGACCATAACATTCACACTGGTTGCTATTATACGTTTTATACGATGGAAAAACTGTTATATTTATATTGTATTTTATGCTTCTGGCGTTGACTTCTTAGTCCCTAACTATTCAATCTGGTGGAACAACGCCGTAGAGTGAAGCCTAGGTTGCCCGGAACGTAGAAATGACCATAACTTTCACACTGGTTGCTATGAATCGTTTTATACGATGGAAAAGCTGTTGTATTTATACCGTATTTTATGCTTCTCGCGTTGACTTCTTATGCCCTAATTATTCCATCTGGTAGAACAACGCCCTAGGGTGAAGCCTAGGTTGCCCGGAACGTAGAAATGACCATCACTTTCAAACTGGTTGCAATTAATCCTTTTATACAATGGAAAAACTGTTGCACTTTTATTGCATTTTATGCTTCGGGCGTTGACTTATAAGGCCCTAACTATTCCATCTGTTGGAGCAACGGCCTAGCGTGAAGCCTAGGTTGCTCGGAAAGTAGAAATGACCATAAGTTTCATACTGGTTGCAATTATTCGTTTTATACAATGGAAAAACTGTTGTATTTATATTGTATTTTATGCTTCTGGCGTTGACTTCTAAGGCCCTAGCTATTCGATCTGGTGGAGCAACGCCCTAGAGTGAAGCCTAGGTTGCCCGGAACATAGAAATGACCATAACTTTCATACTGGTTGCAATTATTCGTTTTATATGATGGAAAAGCTGTTGTATTTTTATTGCATTTTATGCTTCGGGCATTGACTTCTAAGGTCCTAACTATTCAATATGTTGGAGCAACGCCCTAGGGTGAAGCCTAGGTAGCCCGGAAAGTAGAAATGACAATAACTTTCACACTGGTTGCAATTATTCGTTTTATACGTAGGAAAAGCTGTTGCATCTTTATTGAATTTTATGCTTCTGTCGTTAACGTCTAAGACCGTAGCTATTAGATGTGGTGGAGCAACGCACTAGAGTGACGCCTAGGTGGCCCGGAACGTAGAAATGACCATAACTTTCACACCGGTAGCAATTATTCGTTTTATACGATGGAAAAACTGTTGTACTTATATTGTATTTTATGCTTCTGGCGTTGACTTCTTATGCCCTATCTATTCCATCTGGCGGACAACGCCCTAGGGTGAAGCCTAGGTTGCCCGGAACGTAGAAATTGAAATAACTTTGACACCGGTAGCAATTATACGTTTTATACGATGGAAAAACAGTTCCATTTATTTTGTATTTTATGCGTCGGACGTTGACTTCTAAGGCCCTAACTATTCCATCTGCTGGAGCAACGCCCTAGGGTGAAGCCTAGGTTGCCCGGAAAGTAGAAATGACCATAACTTTCATACTGGTTGCAATTATTCGTTTTATACGATGGAAAAACTGTTGTATTTAAATTGTATTTTATGCATCTGGCGTTGACTTCTTAGCCCCTAACCATTCGATCTGGTGGAACAACGCAATAGAGTGAAGCCTAGGTTGCCCGGAACGTAGAATTGGCCATCACTTTCACACTGGTTGCAATTATTCGTTTTATACGATGGAAAAGCTGTTGTATTTATACCGTATTTTATGCGTCTGGCGTTGACTTCTTATGCCCTAACTATTCCATCTGGTGGAACAACGCCCTAGGGTAAAGCCTAGGTTGCCCGGAACGTAGAAATGTCCATAACTTTCACACCGGTAGCAATTATTCGTTGTATACGATGGAAAAACTGTTGTATTTATATTGTATTTCATGCTTCTGGCGTTGACTTCTAAGGCACTAACTATTCGATCTGGTGGAGCAACGCTCTAGAGTGAAGCCGAGGTTGCCCGGAAAGTAGAAATGACCATAACTTTCATACTAGTTGCAATTACTCGTTTTATATGATGGAAAAACTGTTCTATTTATATTGTATTTTATGCTTCTGGCGTTCACTTCTCAGGCCCTAACTATTCGATCTGCTGGAACAACGCCCTAGAGTGAAGCCTAGGTTGCCTGGAACGTACAAATGCCCATCACCTTCACACGGGTTGCAATTATTCCTGTTATAGGATGGAAAGACTGTTGTATTTTTATTGTATTTTATGCTTCAGGCGTTGACTTCTGAGGCTGTAGCTATCCGATCTGGTGGAACAACGCTCTATGGTGAAGCCTAGGTTGACCGGAACGTAGAAATGACCATCACTTTCAAACTGGTTGCAATTAATCCTTTTATACGATGGAAAATCTGTTGCATTTTTATTGCATTTTATGCTTCGGGCGTTGACTTCTAAGGCCCTAACTATTCAATCTGTTGGAGCAACGCCCTAGGGTGAAGCCTAGGTTGCCCGTAAAGTAGAAATAACCACAACTTTCATACTTGTTGCAATTGCTCGTTTTATACGATGGAAAAACTGTTGTATTTGTATTGTTTTTTATGCTTCTGGCGTTGACTTCTAAGGCCCTAACTATTCAATCTGTTGGAGCAACGCCCTAGTCTGTAGCCTAGGTTGCCCGGAAAGTAGGAATGACGACAACTTTCATACTGGTTGCAATTACTCGTTTTATATGATGGAAAAACTGTTGTATTTATATTGTATTTTGTGCTTCTGGCGTTCACTTCTTAGGCCCTAACTATTCGATCTGGTGGAGCAACGCCCGAGAGTGAAGCCGAGGTTGCCCGGAACGTAGAAATGACCATCACTTTCAAACTGGTTGCAATTATTCCTGTTATATGATGGAAAAACTGTTGTATTTTTATTGCATTTTGTGCTTCGGGCATTGACTTCTAAGGCCCCAACTATTCAATCTGTTGGAGCAACGCCCTAGGGTGTAGCCTAGGTTGCCCGGAACGTAGAAATGACCATAACTTTCACACCGGTAGCAATTATTCGTTTTATACGATGGAAAAACTGTTGTACTTATATTGTATTTTATACTTCTGGCGTTGACTTCTTATGCCCTAACTATTCCATCTGGTGGAACAACGCTCTAGGGTGAAGCCTAGGTTGCCCGGAACGTAGAAATGGAAATAACTTTGACACCGATAGCAATTACACGTTTTATACGATGGAAAAACAGTTCTATTTATTTTGTATTTTATGCTTCGGCCGTTGACTTCTAAGGCCCTAACTATTCCATCTGTTGGAGCAACGCCCTAGGGTGAAGCCTAGGTTGCCCGTAAAGTAGAAATAACCACAACTTTCATACTTGTTGCAATTGCTCGTTTTATACGATGGAAAAACTGTTGTATTTGTATTGTTTTTTATGCTTCTGGCGTTGACTTCTAAGGCCCTAACTATTCAATCTGTTGGAGCAACGCCCTAGCCTGTAGCCTAGGTTGCCCGGAAAGTAGGAATGACGACAACTTTCATACTGGTTGCAATTACTCGTTTTATATGATGGAAAAACTGTTGTATTTATATTGTATTTTGTGCTTCTGGCGTTCACTTCTTAGGGCCTAACTATTCGATCTGGTGGAGCAACGCCCGAGAGTGAAGCCGAGGTTGCCCGGAACGTAGAAATGACCATCACTTTCAAACTGGTTGCAATTATTCCTGTTATATGATGGAAAAACTGTTGTATTTTTATTGCATTTTGTGCTTCGGGCATTGACTTCTAAGGCCCCAACTATTCAATCTGTTGGAGCAACGCCCTAGGGTGTAGCCTAGGTTGCCCGGAACGTAGAAATGACCATAACTTTCACACTGGCTGCTATTATTCGTTTTATACGATGGAAAAACTGTTATATTTATATTGTATTTTATGCTTCTGGCGTTGACTTCTTAGTCCCTAACTATTCAATCTGGTGGAACAACGCCGTAGAGTGAAGCCTAGGTTGCCCGGAACGTAGAAATGACCATAACTTTCACACTGGTTGCTATTATTCGTTTTATACGATGGAAAAGCTGTTGTATTTATACCGTATTTTATGCTTCTGGCGTTGACTTCTTATGCCCTAATTATTCCATCTGGTGGAACAACGCCGTAGGGTGAAGCCTAGGTTGCCCGGAACGTAGAAATGACCATAACTTTCACACTGGTTGCTATTATTCGTTTTATACGATGGAAAAACTGTTATATTTATATCGTGTTTTATGCTTCTGGCGTTCACTTCTTAGGCCCTAACTATTCGATCTGGTGGAACAACACCGTAGAGTGAAGCCTAGGTTGCCCGGATCGTAGAAATGACCATAACTTTCACGCTGGTTGCTATTATTCGTTTTATACGATGGAAAAACTGTTGTATTTGTATTGTTTTTTATGCTTCTGGCGTTGACTTCTAAGGCCCTAACTATTCAATCTGTTGGAGCAACGCCCTAGCCTGTAGCCTAGGTTGCCCGGAAAGTAGGAATGACGACAACTTTCATACTGGTTGCAATTACTCGTTTTATATGATGGAAAAACTGTTGTATTTATATTGTATTTTATGCTTCTGGCGTTCACTTCTTAGGCCCTAACTATTCGATCTGGTGGAGCAACGCCCGAGAGTGAAGCCGAGGTTGCCCGGAACGTAGAAATGACCGTCACTTTCAAACTGGTTGCAATTATTCCTGTTATATGATGGAAAAACTGTTGTATTTTTATTGCATTTTGTGCTTCGGGCATTGACTTCTAAGGCGCCAACTATTCAATCTGTTGGAGCAACGCCCCAGGGTGTAGCCTAGGTTGCCCGGAACGTAGAAATGACCATAACTTTCACACTGGTCGCTATTATTCGTTTTATACGATGGAAAAACTGTTATATTTAAATTGTATTTTATGCTTCTGGCGTTGACTTCTTATGCCCTAACTATTCCATCTGGTGGAACAACACCCTAGGGTGATGCCCAGGTTGCCCGGAACGTAGAAATTACCATAACTTTCATACTGGTTGCAATTATTCGTTTTATATGATGGAAGAACTGTTGTATTTATATTGTATTTTATGCTGCTGGCGTTCACTTCTTACGCCCTAACTATTCAATCTGTTGCGTCAACGCCCGAGAGTGAAGCCTAGGTTGCTCGGAATGTAGAAATGACCATAACATGCACACTGGTTGAAATTATTCGTTTTATACGATGGAAAAGCTGTTGCATCTTTATTGTATTTTATGCTTCTGGCGTTGACTTCTAAGGCCCTAACTATTCGATCTGGTGGAGCAACGCGCTAGAGTGAAGCCTAGGTTGCCCGGAACGTAGAAATGACCATCACTTTCAAACTGGATGCAATTAATCCTTTTATACGATGGAAACACTGTTGTATTTTTATTGCATTTTATGCTTCCGGCGTTGACTTCTAAGGCCCTAACTATTCAATCTGTTGGAGCAACGCCCTAGGGTGAAGCCTAGGTTGCCCGGAAAGTAGAAATGAGGTTAACTTTCATACTGGTTGCAATTATTCGTTTTATACGATGCAAAAACAGTTGTATTTACATTGTTTTTTATGCTTCTGGCGTTGACTTCTAAGGCACTAACTATTCGATCTGGTGGAGCAACGCCCTAGAGTGAAGCCGAGGTTGTCCGGAACGTAGAAATGACAATCACTTTCAAACTCGTTGCAATTATTCCGGTTATATGATGGAAAAACAGTTGTATTTTTATTGCATTTTATGCTTCGGGCATTGACTTCTAAGGCCCTACCTATTCAGTCTGTTGGAGCAACGCCCTAGGGTGTAGCCTAGGTTGCCCGGAAAGTAGAAATGACCACAACTTTCATACTGGTTGCAATTACTCGTTTTATATGATGGAAAAACTGTTCTATTTATATTGTATTTTATGCTTCTGGCGTTCACTTCTTAGGTCCTAACTATTCGATCTGCTGGAACAAAGCCCTAGGGTGAAGCCTAGGTTGCCCGGAACGTAGAACTGACGATAACTTTTACACTGGTAGCAATTATTCGTTTTATACAATGGAAAACCTGTTCTATTTATTTTGTATTTTATGCTTCGGGCGTTGACTTCCAAGGCCCTAGCTGTTTGTTCTGGTGGAGCAACGCACTAGAGTGACGCCTAGGTGGTCCGGAACGTAGAAATGACCATAACTTTCACACCGGTAGCAATTATTCGTTTTATACGATGGAAAAACTGTTGTACTTATATTGTATTTTATACTTCTGGCGTTGACTTCTTATGCCCTAACTATTCCATCTGGTGGAACAACGCCCTAGGGTGAAGCCTATGTTGCCCGGAACGTAGAAATGGAAATAACTTTGACACCGATAGCAATTACACGTTTTATACGATGGAAAAGCAGTTCTATTTATTTTGTATTTTATGCTTCGGCCGTTGACTTCTAAGGCCCTAACTATTCCATCTGTTGGAGCAACGCCCTAGGGTGAAGCCTAGGTTGCCCGGAAAGTAGAAATGACCATAACTTTCATACTGGTTGCAATTATTCGTTTTATACGATGGAAAAACTGTTTTATTTATATTGTACTTTATGCTTCTGGCGTTGACTTCTAAGGCCCTAACTGTTTGATCCGGTGGAGCAACGCCCTAGAGTGAAGCCTAGGTTGCCCGGAACGTAGAAATGACCATAACTTTCACACTGGCTGTTATTATTCGTTTTATACGATGGAAAAACTGTTATATTTATATTGTATTTTATGCTTCTGGCGTTGACATCTTAGCCCCTAACTATTCGACGTGGTGGAACAACGCCCTAGAGTGAAGCCTAGGTTGCCTATAACGTAGAAATGACCATCACTTTCACACGGGTTGCAATTATTCCTGTTATAGGATGGAAAGACTGTTGTATTTTTATTGTATTTTATACTTCAGGCGTTGACTTCTGAGGCCGTAGCTATTCGATGTGGTGGAAGAACGCCATAGAGTGAACCCTAGGTTGCCCGGAACGTAGAAATGACTATAACTTTTACACTGGTAGCAATTATTCGTTTTATACAATGGAAAATCTGTTCTATTTATTTTATATTTTATGCTTCGGGCGTTGACTTGTAAGGTCCTACCTGTTTGATCTGGTGGAGCAACGGCCTAGAGTGAAGCCGAGGTTGCCAGGAACGTAGAAATGACCATAACATTCACACTGGTTGCTATTATACGTTTTATACGATGGAAAAACTGTTATATTTATATTGTATTTTATGCTTCTGGCGTTGACTTCTTAGTCCCTAACTATTCAATCTGGTGGAACAACGCCGTAGAGTGAAGCCTAGGTTGCCCGGAACGTAGAAATGACCATAACTTTCACACTGGTTGCTATGAATCGTTTTATACGATGGAAAAGCTGTTGTATTTATACCGTATTTTATGCTTCTCGCGTTGACTTCTTATGCCCTAATTATTCCATCTGGTAGAACAACGCCCTAGGGTGAAGCCTAGGTTGCCCGGAACGTAGAAATGACCATCACTTTCAAACTGGTTGCAATTAATCCTTTTATACAATGGAAAAACTGTTGCACTTTTATTGCATTTTATGCTTCGGGCGTTGACTTATAAGGCCCTAACTATTCCATCTGTTGGAGCAACGGCCTAGCGTGAAGCCTAGGTTGCTCGGAAAGTAGAAATGACCATAAGTTTCATACTGGTTGCAATTATTCGTTTTATACAATGGAAAAACTGTTGTATTTATATTGTATTTTATGCTTCTGGCGTTGACTTCTAAGGCCCTAGCTATTCGATCTGGTGGAGCAACGCCCTAGAGTGAAGCCTAGGTTGCCCGGAACATAGAAATGACCATAACTTTCATACTGGTTGCAATTATTCGTTTTATATGATGGAAAAGCTGTTGTATTTTTATTGCATTTTATGCTTCGGGCATTGACTTCTAAGGTCCTAACTATTCAATATGTTGGAGCAACGCCCTAGGGTGAAGCCTAGGTAGCCCGGAAAGTAGAAATGACAATAACTTTCACACTGGTTGCAATTATTCGTTTTATACGTAGGAAAAGCTGTTGCATCTTTATTGAATTTTATGCTTCTGTCGTTAACGTCTAAGACCGTAGCTATTAGATGTGGTGGAGCAACGCACTAGAGTGACGCCTAGGTGGCCCGGAACGTAGAAATGACCATAACTTTCACACCGGTAGCAATTATTCGTTTTATACGATGGAAAAACTGTTGTACTTATATTGTATTTTATGCTTCTGGCGTTGACTTCTTATGCCCTATCTATTCCATCTGGCGGACAACGCCCTAGGGTGAAGCCTAGGTTGCCCGGAACGTAGAAATTGAAATAACTTTGACACCGGTAGCAATTATACGTTTTATACGATGGAAAAACAGTTCCATTTATTTTGTATTTTATGCGTCGGACGTTGACTTCTAAGGCCCTAACTATTCCATCTGCTGGAGCAACGCCCTAGGGTGAAGCCTAGGTTGCCCGGAAAGTAGAAATGACCATAACTTTCATACTGGTTGCAATTATTCGTTTTATACGATGGAAAAACTGTTGTATTTAAATTGTATTTTATGCATCTGGCGTTGACTTCTTAGCCCCTAACCATTCGATCTGGTGGAACAACGCAATAGAGTGAAGCCTAGGTTGCCCGGAACGTAGAATTGGCCATCACTTTCACACTGGTTGCAATTATTCGTTTTATACGATGGAAAAGCTGTTGTATTTATACCGTATTTTATGCGTCTGGCGTTGACTTCTTATGCCCTAACTATTCCATCTGGTGGAACAACGCCCTAGGGTAAAGCCTAGGTTGCCCGGAACGTAGAAATGTCCATAACTTTCACACCGGTAGCAATTATTCGTTGTATACGATGGAAAAACTGTTGTATTTATATTGTATTTCATGCTTCTGGCGTTGACTTCTAAGGCACTAACTATTCGATCTGGTGGAGCAACGCTCTAGAGTGAAGCCGAGGTTGCCCGGAAAGTAGAAATGACCATAACTTTCATACTAGTTGCAATTACTCGTTTTATATGATGGAAAAACTGTTCTATTTATATTGTATTTTATGCTTCTGGCGTTCACTTCTCAGGCCCTAACTATTCGATCTGCTGGAACAACGCCCTAGAGTGAAGCCTAGGTTGCCTGGAACGTACAAATGCCCATCACCTTCACACGGGTTGCAATTATTCCTGTTATAGGATGGAAAGACTGTTGTATTTTTATTGTATTTTATGCTTCAGGCGTTGACTTCTGAGGCTGTAGCTATCCGATCTGGTGGAACAACGCTCTATGGTGAAGCCTAGGTTGACCGGAACGTAGAAATGACCATCACTTTCAAACTGGTTGCAATTAATCCTTTTATACGATGGAAAATCTGTTGCATTTTTATTGCATTTTATGCTTCGGGCGTTGACTTCTAAGGCCCTAACTATTCAATCTGTTGGAGCAACGCCCTAGGGTGAAGCCTAGGTTGCCCGTAAAGTAGAAATAACCACAACTTTCATACTTGTTGCAATTGCTCGTTTTATACGATGGAAAAACTGTTGTATTTGTATTGTTTTTTATGCTTCTGGCGTTGACTTCTAAGGCCCTAACTATTCAATCTGTTGGAGCAACGCCCTAGTCTGTAGCCTAGGTTGCCCGGAAAGTAGGAATGACGACAACTTTCATACTGGTTGCAATTACTCGTTTTATATGATGGAAAAACTGTTGTATTTATATTGTATTTTGTGCTTCTGGCGTTCACTTCTTAGGCCCTAACTATTCGATCTGGTGGAGCAACGCCCGAGAGTGAAGCCGAGGTTGCCCGGAACGTAGAAATGACCATCACTTTCAAACTGGTTGCAATTATTCCTGTTATATGATGGAAAAACTGTTGTATTTTTATTGCATTTTGTGCTTCGGGCATTGACTTCTAAGGCCCCAACTATTCAATCTGTTGGAGCAACGCCCTAGGGTGTAGCCTAGGTTGCCCGGAACGTAGAAATGACCATAACTTTCACACCGGTAGCAATTATTCGTTTTATACGATGGAAAAACTGTTGTACTTATATTGTATTTTATACTTCTGGCGTTGACTTCTTATACCCTAACTATTCCATCTGGTGGAACAACGCTCTAGGGTGAAGCCTAGGTTGCCCGGAACGTAGAAATGGAAATAACTTTGACACCGATAGCAATTACACGTTTTATACGATGGAAAAACAGTTCTATTTATTTTGTATTTTATGCTTCGGCCGTTGACTTCTAAGGCCCTAACTATTCCATCTGTTGGAGCAACGCCCTAGGGTGAAGCCTAGGTTGCCCGGAAAGTAGAAATGACCATAACTTTCATACTGGTTGCAATTATTCGTTTTATACGATGGAAAAACTGTTTTATTTATATTGTATTTTATGCGTCTGGCGTTGACTTCTAAGGCCCTAACTGTTTGATCCGGTGGAGCAACGCCCTAGAGTGAAGCCTAGGTTGCCCGGAACGTAGAAATGACCATAACTTTCACACTGGCTGCTATTATTCGTTTTATACGATGGAAAAACTGTTATATTTATATTGTATTTTATGCTTCTGGCGTTGACTTCTTAGTCCCTAACTATTCAATCTGGTGGAACAACGCCGTAGAGTGAAGCCTAGGTTGCCCGGAACGTAGAAATGACCATAACTTTCACACTGGTTGCTATTATTCGTTTTATACGATGGAAAAGCTGTTGTATTTATACCGTATTTTATGCTTCTGGCGTTGACTTCTTATGCCCTAATTATTCCATCTGGTGGAACAACGCCGTAGGGTGAAGCCTAGGTTGCCCGGAACGTAGAAATGACCATAACTTTCACACTGGTTGCTATTATTCGTTTTATACGATGGAAAAACTGTTATATTTATATCGTGTTTTATGCTTCTGGCGTTCACTTCTTAGGCCCTAACTATTCGATCTGGTGGAACAACACCGTAGAGTGAAGCCTAGGTTGCCCGGATCGTAGAAATGACCATAACTTTCACACTGGTTGCTATTATTCGTTTTGTACGATGGAAAAACTGTTGTATTTGTATTGTTTTTTATGCTTCTGGCGTTGACTTCTAAGGCCCTAACTATTCAATCTGTTGGAGCAACGCCCTAGCCTGTAGCCTAGGTTGCCCCGAAAGTAGGAATGACGACAACTTTCATACTGGTTGCAATTACTCGTTTTATATGATGGAAAAACTGTTGTATTTATATTGTATTTTATGCTTCTGGCGTTCACTTCTTAGGCCCTAACTATTCGATCTGGTGGAGCAACGCCCGAGAGTGAAGTCGAGGTTGCCCGGAACGTAGAAATGACCGTCACTTTCAAACTGGTTGCAATTATTCCTGTTATATGATGGAAAAACTGTTGTATTTTTATTGCATTTTGTGCTTCGGGCATTGACTTCTAAGGCGCCAACTATTCAATCTGTTGGAGCTACGCCCTAGGGTGTAGCCTAGGTTGCCCGGAACGTAGAAATGACCATAACTTTCACACTGGTCGCTATTATTCGTTTTATACGATGGAAAAACTGTTATATTTAAATTGTATTTTATGCTTCTGGCGTTGACTTCTTATGCCCTAACTATTCCATCTGGTGGAACAACACCCTAGGGTGATGCCTAGGTTGCCCGGAACGTAGAAATTACCATAACTTTCATACTGGTTGCAATTATTCGTTTTATATGATGGAAGAACTGTTGTATTTATATTGTATTTTATGCTGCTGGCGTTCACTTCTTAGGCCCTAACTATTCAATCTGTTGCGTCAACGCCCGAGAGTGAAGCCTAGGTTGCTCGGAATGTAGAAATGACCATAACATGCACACTGGTTGAAATTATTCGTTTTATACGATGGAAAAGCTGTTGCATCTTTATTGTATTTTATGCTTCTGGCGTTGACTTCTAAGGCCCTAACTATTCGATCTGGTGGAGCAACGCGCTAGAGTGAAGCCTAGGTTGCCCGGAACGTAGAAATGACCATCACTTTCAAACTGGATGCAATTAATCCTTTTATACGATGGAAACACTGTTGTATTTTTATTGCATTTTATGCTTCCGGCGTTGACTTCTAAGGCCCTAACTATTCAATCTGTTGGAGCAACGCCCTAGGGTGAAGCCTAGGTTGCCCGGAAAGTAGAAATGAGGTTAACTTTCATACTGGTTGCAATTACTCGTTTTATACGATGCAAAAACAGTTGTATTTACATTGTTTTTTATGCTTCTGGCGTTGACTTCTAAGGCACTAACTATTCTATCTGGTGGAGCAACGCCCTAGGGTGAAGCCTAGGTTGCCCGGAACGTAGAACTGACCATAACTTTTACACTGGTAGCAATTATTCGTTTTATACAATGGAAAACCTGTTCTATTTATTTTGTATTTTATGCTTCGGGCGTTGACTTCCAAGGCCCTAGCTGTTTGTTCTGGTGGAGCAACGCACTAGAGTGACGCCTAGGTGGACCGGAACGTAGAAATGACCATAACTTTCACACCGGTAGCAATTATTCGTTGTATACGATGGAAAAACTGTTGTATTTAAATTGTATTTCATGCTTCTGGCGTTGACTTCTAAGGCACTAACTATTCGATCTGGTGGAGCAACGCTCTAGAGTGAAGCCTAGGTTGCCCGGAAAGTAGAAATGACCATAACTTTCATACTAGTTGCAATTACTCGTTTTATATGATGGAAAAACTGTTCTATTTATATTGTATTTTATGCTTCTGGCGTTCACTTCTCAGGCCCTAACTATTCGATCTGCTGGATCAACGCCCTAGGGTGAAGCCCAGGTTGCCCGGAACGTAGAACTGACCATAACTTTTACACTGGTAGCAATTATTCGTTGTATACGATGGAAAAACTGTTGTATTTATATTGTATTTCATGCTTCTGGCGTTGACTTCTAAGGCACTAACTATTCGATCTGGTGGAGCAACGCTCTAGAGTGAAGCCTAGGTTGCCCGGAAAGTAGAAATGACCATAACTTTCATACTAGTTGCAATTACTCGTTTTATATGATGGAAAAACTGTTCTATTTATATTGTATTTTATGCTTCTGGCGTTCACTTCTCAGGCCCTAACTATTCGATCTGCTGGAACAACGCCCTAGAGTGAATCCTAGGTTGCCTGGAACGTACAAATGCACATCACCTTCACACGGGTTGCAATTATTCCTGTTATAGGATGGAAAGACTGTTGTATTTTTATTGTATTTTATGCTTCAGGCGTTGACTTCTGAGGCTGTAGGTATTCGATGTGGTGGAAGAACGCCATAGAGTGAAGCCTATGTTGCCCGGAACGTAGAAATGACCATAACTTTCATACTGGTTGCAATTATTCGTTTTATATGATGGAAAAGCTGTTGTATTTTTATTGCATTTTATGCTTCTGGCGTTGACTTCTTATGCCCTATCTATTCAATCTGTTGGAGCAACGCCCTAGGGTGAACACTAGGTTGCCCGGAACGTAGAAATTGAAATAACTTTGACACCGGTAGCAATTATACGTTTTATACGATGGAAGAACAGTTCCATTTATTTTGTATTTTATGCTTCTGGCGTTGACTTCTAAGGCCCTAACTATTCGATCTGGTGTAGCAATGCCTCAGAGTTAAGTCTAGGATGCCCGAAACGCCGAAATGATCATTAGTTTCACGCTTGTTGCAATTATTCCTGTTATACGATGAAAAGGCTGTTTTATTTTTATTGTATTTTATGCTTCAGGCGTAGGCTTCTAAGGCCGTAGCTATTCGATATGGTGGAGCACCGCCCTAGAGTGAAGCCTAGGATGCTCGGAACGTAGAAATGACCACTACTTTCACACTGTTTGCAATTATTCATTTAATACGATGGAAAAGCTGTTGTATTTATATCGTATTTTATGCTTCGGGCGTTGATTTCATAGGCCCTAGCTATTCAACTGGTGGAACAACGCCCTAGAGTGAGGCCTAGGTTGACCGGAACGTAGAAATGACCATCACTTCCATACTGGTAGCAATTATTCGTTTTATACGATGGAAAAACTGTTGTATTTATATTGTATCTTATGCTTCTGGCGTTGACTTCTAAGGCACTAACTATTCGATCTGTCAGAGCAACGCCCCAGAGTGAAGCCTAGGTTGCCCGGAACGTAGAATTGGCCATCACTTTCAAACTGGTTGCAATTATTCCCGTTATATGATGGAAACACTGTTGTATTTTTATTGCATTTTATGCTTCGGGCGTTGACTTATAAGGCCCTAACTATTCCATCTGTTGGAGCAACGGCCTAGCGTGAAGCCTAGGTTCCTCGGAAAGTAGAAATGACCATAAGTTTCATACTGGTTGCAATTATTCGTTTTATACAATGGAAAAACTATTTGTATTTATATTGTATTTTATGCTTCTGGCGTTGACTTCTAAGGCCCTAGCTATTCGATCTAGTGGAGCAACGCCCTAGAGTGAAGCCTAGGTTGCCCGGAAAGGAGAAATGACCATCACTTTCAAACTGGTTGCATTAATCCTGTTATACGATGGAAAAACTGTTATATTTATATTGTATTTAATGCTTCTGGCGTTGACTTCTTAGCCCCTAACTATTCGATCTGGTGGAACAACGCAATAGAGTGAAGCCTAGGTTGCCCGGAACGTAGAATTGGCCATCACTTTCAAACTGGTTGCAATTATTCCTGTCATATGATGGTAACACTGTTGTATTTTTTTTGCATTTTATGCTTCCGGCGTTGACTTCTAAGGCCCTAACTATTCAATCTGTTGGAGCGACGCCCTAGGGTGAAGCCTAGGTTGTCCGGAACGTAGAAATGACGTTAACTTTCATACTGGTTGCAATTATTCGTTTTATACGATGGAAAAACAGTTGCATTTATATTGTATTTTATGCTTCGGGCGTAGACTTCTAAGGCCCTAGTTATTCGATCTGGTGGAGCAACGCCTTAGAGTGAAGCCGAGGTTTCCCGGAACGTAGAAATGACCATCACTTTCAAACTGGATGCTATTGTTCGTTCTATACGATGGAAGAACTGTTATATTTATTATGTATCTTATGCTTCTGGCGTTGACTTCTTAGGCCCTAACAATTCGATCTGGTGGAACAACGCCCTAGAGTGAAGCCTAGGTTGCCCGGAACGTAGAAACGACCACACTTCCATACTGGTAGCAATTATTCGTTTTATACGATGGAAAAACTGTTGTATTTATATTGTATTTTATGCTTCTGGCTTTGACTCCTAAGGCCGTAGTTATTCGATCTGGTGGAGCAACGCCTTAGAGTGAAGCCGAGGTTTCCCGGAACGTAGAAATGACCATCACTTTCAAACTGGTTGCAATTATTCGTTTTATACGATGGAAAAACTGTTCTATTTATATTGTATTTTATGCTTCTGGCGTTCACTTCTCAGGCCCTAACTATTCGATCTGCTGGAACAACGCCCTAGAGTGAAGCCTAGGTTGCCTGGAACGTACAAATGCCCATCACCTTCACACGGGTTGCAATTATTCCTGTTATAGGATGGAAAGACTGTTGTATTTTTATTGTATTTTATGCTTCAGGCGTTGACTTCTGAGGCCGTAGCTATTCGATGTGGTGGAAGAACGCCATAGAGTGAAGCCTATGTTGCCCGGAACGTAGAAATGACCATAACTTTCATACTGGTTGCAATTATTCGTTTTATACGTAGGAAAAGCTGTTGCATCTTTATTGAATTTTATGCTTCTGTCGTTGACGTCTAAGACCGTAGCTATTAGATGTGGTGGAGCAACGCACTAGAGTGACGCCTAGGTGGCCCGGAACGTAGAAATGACCATAACTTTCACACCGGTAGCAATTATTCGTTTTATACGATGGAAAAACTGTTATATTTATATTGTATTTAATGCTTCTGGCGTTGACTTCTTAGCCCCTAACTATTCGATCTGGTGGAACAACGCAATAGAGTGAAGCCTAGGTTGCCCGGAACGTAGAATTGGCCATCACTTTCAAACTGGTTGCAATTATTCCTGTCATATGATGGTAACACTGTTGTATTTTTTTTGCATTTTATGCTTCCGGCGTTGACTTCTAAGGCCCTAACTATTCAATCTGTTGGAGCGACGCCCTAGGGTGAAGCCTAGGTTGTCCGGAACGTAGAAATGACGTTAACTTTCATACTGGTTGCAATTATTCGTTTTATACGATGGAAAAACAGTTGCATTTATATTGTATTTTATGCTTCGGGCGTAGACTTCTAAGGCCCTAGTTATTCGATCTGGTGGAGCAACGCCTTAGAGTGAAGCCGAGGTTTCCCGGAACGTAGAAATGACCATCACTTTCAAACTGGATGCTATTGTTCGTTCTATACGATGGAAGAACTGTTATATTTATTATGTATCTTATGCTTCTGGCGTTGACTTCTTAGGCCCTAACAATTCGATCTGGTGGAACAACGCCCTAGAGTGAAGCCTAGGTTGCCCGGAACGTAGAAACGACCACACTTCCATACTGGTAGCAATTATTCGTTTTATACGATGGAAAAACTGTTGTATTTATATTGTATTTTATGCTTCTGGCTTTGACTTCTAAGGCCGTAGTTATTCGATCTGGTGGAGCAACGCCTTAGAGTGAAGCCGAGGTTTCCCGGAACGTAGAAATGACCATCACTTTCAAACTGGTTGCAATTATTCGTTTTATACGATGGAAAAACTGTTCTATTTATATTGTATTTTATGCTTCTGGCGTTCACTTCTCAGGCCCTAACTATTCGATCTGCTGGAACAACGCCCTAGAGTGAAGCCTAGGTTGCCTGGAACGTACAAATGCCCATCACCTTCACACGGGTTGCAATTATTCCTGTTATAGGATGGAAAGACTGTTGTATTTTTATTGTATTTTATGCTTCAGGCGTTGACTTCTGAGGCCGTAGCTATTCGATGTGGTGGAAGAACGCCATAGAGTGAAGCCTATGTTGCCCGGAACGTAGAAATGACCATAACTTTCATACTGGTTGCAATTATTCGTTTTATACGTAGGAAAAGCTGTTGCATCTTTATTGAATTTTATGCTTCTGTCGTTGACGTCTAAGACCGTAGCTATTAGATGTGGTGGAGCAACGCACTAGAGTGACGCCTAGGTGGCCCGGAACGTAGAAATGACCATAACTTTCACACCGGTAGCAATTATTCGTTTTATACGATGGAAAAACTGTTGTACTTATATTGTATTTTATGCTTCTGGCGTTGACTTCTTATGCCCTATCTATTCCATCTGGTGGAACAACGCCCTAGGGTGAAGCCTAGGTTGCCCGGAACGTAGAAATGGAAATAACTTTGACACCGGTAGCAATTATACGTTTTATACGATGGAAAAACTATTGTATTTATATTGTATTTCATGCTTCTGGCGTTGACTTCTAAGGCACTAACTATTCGATCTGGTGGAGAAACGCTCTAAAGTGAAGCCGAGGTTGCCCGGAAAGTAGAAATGACCATAGCTTTCATACTAGTTGCAATTACTCGTTTTATATGATGGAAAAACTGTTCTATTTATATTGTGTTTTATGCTTCTGGCGTTCACTTCTCAGGCCCTAACTATTCGATCTGCTGGATCAACGCCCTAGGGTGAAGCCCAGGTTGCCCGGAACGTAGAACTGACCATAACTTTTACACTGTTTGCAATTATTCATTTAATACGATGGAAAAGCTGTTGTATTTATATCGTATTTTATGCTTCGGGCGTTGATTTCATAGGCCCTAGCTATTCAACTGGTGGAACAACGCCCTAGAGTGAGGCCTAGGTTGACCGGAACGTAGAAATGACCATCACTTCCATACTGGTAGCAATTATTCGTTTTATACGATGGAAAAACTGTTGTATTTATATTGTATCTTATGCTTCTGGCGTTGACTTCTAAGGCACTAACTATTCGATCTGTCAGAGCAACGCCCCAGAGTGAAGCCTAGGTTGCCCGGAACGTAGAATTGGCCATCACTTTCAAACTGGTTGCAATTATTCCCGTTATATGATGGAAACACTGTTGTATTTTTATTGCATTTTATGCTTCGGGCGTTGACTTATAAGGCCCTAACTATTCCATCTGTTGGAGCAACGGCCTAGCGTGAAGCCTAGGTTGCTCGGAAAGTAGAAATGACCATAAGTTTCATACTGGTTGCAATTATTCGTTTTATACAATGGAAAAACTATTTGTATTTATATTGTATTTTATGCTTCTGGCGTTGACTTCTAAGGCTCTAGCTATTCGATCTAGTGGAGCAACGCCCTAGAGTGAAGCCTAGGTTGCCCGGAAAGGAGAAATGACCATCACTTTCAAACTGGTTGCATTAATCCTGTTATACGATGGAAAAACTGTTATATTTATATTGTATTTAATGCTTCTGGCGTTGACTTCTTAGCCCCTAACTATTCGATCTGGTGGAACAACGCAATAGAGTGAAGCCTAGGTTGCCCGGAACGTAGAATTGGCCATCACTTTCAAACTGGTTGCAATTATTCCTGTCATATGATGGTAACACTGTTGTATTTTTTTTGCATTTTATGCTTCCGGCGTTGACTTCTAAGGCCCTAACTATTCAATCTGTTGGAGCGACGCCCTAGGGTGAAGCCTAGGTTGTCCGGAACGTAGAAATGACGTTAACTTTCATACTGGTTGCAATTATTCGTTTTATACGATGGAAAAACAGTTGCATTTATATTGTATTTTATGCTTCGGGCGTAGACTTCTAAGGCCCTAGTTATTCGATCTGGTGGAGCAACGCCTTAGAGTGAAGCCGAGGTTTCCCGGAACGTAGAAATGACCATCACTTTCAAACTGGATGCTATTGTTCGTTCTATACGATGGAAGAACTGTTATATTTATTATGTATCTTATGCTTCTGGCGTTGACTTCTTAGGCCCTAACAATTCGATCTGGTGGAACAACGCCCTAGAGTGAAGCCTAGGTTGCCCGGAACGTAGAAACGACCACACTTCCATACTGGTAGCAATTATTCGTTTTATACGATGGAAAAACTGTTGTATTTATATTGTATTTTATGCTTCTGGCTTTGACTTCTAAGGCCGTAGTTATTCGATCTGGTGGAGCAACGCCTTAGAGTGAAGCCGAGGTTTCCCGGAACGTAGAAATGACCATCACTTTCAAACTGGTTGCAATTATTCGTTTTATACGATGGAAAAACTGTTCTATTTATATTGTATTTTATGCTTCTGGCGTTCACTTCTCAGGCCCTAACTATTCGATCTGCTGGAACAACGCCCTAGAGTGAAGCCTAGGTTGCCTGGAACGTACAAATGCCCATCACCTTCACACGGGTTGCAATTATTCCTGTTATAGGATGGAAAGACTGTTGTATTTTTATTGTATTTTATGCTTCAGGCGTTGACTTCTGAGGCCGTAGCTATTCGATGTGGTGGAAGAACGCCATAGAGTGAAGCCTATGTTGCCCGGAACGTAGAAATGACCATAACTTTCATACTGGTTGCAATTATTCGTTTTATACGTAGGAAAAGCTGTTGCATCTTTATTGAATTTTATGCTTCTGTCGTTGACGTCTAAGACCGTAGCTATTAGATGTGGTGGAGCAACGCACTAGAGTGACGCCTAGGTGGCCCGGAACGTAGAAATGACCATAACTTTCACACCGGTAGCAATTATTCGTTTTATACGATGGAAAAACTGTTATATTTATATTGTATTTAATGCTTCTGGCGTTGACTTCTTAGCCCCTAACTATTCGATCTGGTGGAACAACGCAATAGAGTGAAGCCTAGGTTGCCCGGAACGTAGAATTGGCCATCACTTTCAAACTGGTTGCAATTATTCCTGTCATATGATGGTAACACTGTTGTATTTTTTTTGCATTTTATGCTTCCGGCGTTGACTTCTAAGGCCCTAACTATTCAATCTGTCGGAGCGACGCCCTAGGGTGAAGCCTAGGTTGTCCGGAACGTAGAAATGACGTTAACTTTCATACTGGTTGCAATTATTCGTTTTATACGATGGAAAAACAGTTGCATTTATATTGTATTTTATGCTTCGGGCGTAGACTTCTAAGGCCCTAGTTATTCGATCTGGTGGAGCAACGCCTTAGAGTGAAGCCGAGGTTTCCCGGAACGTAGAAATGACCATCACTTTCAAACTGGATGCTATTGTTCGTTCTATACGATGGAAGAACTGTTATATTTATTATGTATCTTATGCTTCTGGCGTTGACTTCTTAGGCCCTAACAATTCGATCTGGTGGGACAACGCCCTAGAGTGAAGCCTAGGTTGCCCGGAACGTAGAAACGACCACACTTCCATACTGGTAGCAATTATTCGTTTTATACGATGGAAAAACTGTTGTATTTATATTGTATTTTATGCTTCTGGCTTTGACTTCTAAGGCCGTAGTTATTCGATCTGGTGGAGCAACGCCTTAGAGTGAAGCCGAGGTTTCCCGGAACGTAGAAATGACCATCACTTTCAAACTGGTTGCAATTATTCGTTTTATACGATGGAAAAACTGTTCTATTTATATTGTATTTTATGCTTCTGGCGTTCACTTCTCAGGCCCTAACTATTCGATCTGCTGGAACAACGCCCTAGAGTGAAGCCTAGGTTGCCTGGAACGTACAAATGCCCATCACCTTCACACGGGTTGCAATTATTCCTGTTATAGGATGGAAAGACTGTTGTATTTTTATTGTATTTTATGCTTCAGGCGTTGACTTCTGAGGCCGTAGCTATTCGATGTGGTGGAAGAACGCCATAGAGTGAAGCCTATGTTGCCCGGAACGTAGAAATGACCATAACTTTCATACTGGTTGCAATTATTCGTTTTATACGTAGGAAAAGCTGTTGCATCTTTATTGAATTTTATGCTTCTGTCGTTGACGTCTAAGACCGTAGCTATTAGATGTGGTGGAGCAACGCACTAGAGTGACGCCTAGGTGGCCCGGAACGTAGAAATGACCATAACTTTCACACCGGTAGCAATTATTCGTTTTATACGATGGAAAAACTGTTGTACTTATATTGTATTTTATGCTTCTGGCGTTGACTTCTTATGCCCTATCTATTCCATCTGGTGGAACAACGCCCTAGGGTGAAGCCTAGGTTGCCCGGAACGTAGAAATGGAAATAACTTTGACACCGGTAGCAATTATACGTTTTATACGATGGAAAAACTATTGTATTTATATTGTATTTCATGCTTCTGGCGTTGACTTCTAAGGCACTAACTATTCGATCTGGTGGAGAAACGCTCTAAAGTGAAGCCGAGGTTGCCCGGAAAGTAGAAATGACCATAACTTTCATACTAGTTGCAATTACTCGTTTTATATGATGGAAAAACTGTTCTATTTATATTGTGTTTTATGCTTCTGGCGTTCACTTCTCAGGCCCTAACTATTCGATCTGCTGGATCAACGCCCTAGGGTGAAGCCCAGGTTGCCCGGAACGTAGAACTGACCATAACTTTTACACTGGTAGCAATTATTCGTTTTATACAATGGAAGAACTGTTCTATTTATATTGTATTTCATGCTTCTGGCGTTGACTTCTAAGGCACTAACTATTCGATCTGGTGGAGCAACGCTCTAGAGTGAAGCCTAGGTTGCCCGGAAAGTAGAAATGACCATAACTTTCATACTAGTTGCAATTACTCGTTTTATATGATGGAAAAACTGTTCTATTTATATTGTATTTTATGCTTCTGGCGTTCACTTCTCAGGCCCTAACTATTCGATCTGCTGGAACAACGCCCTAGAGTGAAGCCTAGGTTGCCTGGAACGTACAAATGCCCATCACCTTCACACGGGTTGCAATTATTCCTGTTATAGGATGGAAAGACTGTTGTATTTTTATTGTATTTTATGCTTCAGGCGTTGACTTCTGAGGCCGTAGCTATTCGATGTGGTGGAAGAACGCCATAGAGTGAAGCCTATGTTGCCCGGAACGTAGAAATGACCATAACTTTCATACTGGTTGCAATTATTCGTTTTATACGTAGGAAAAGCTGTTGCATCTTTATTGAATTTTATGCTTCGGTCGTTGACGTCTAAGACCGTAGCTATTAGATGTGGTGGAGCAACGCACTAGAGTGACGCCTAGGTGGCCCGGAACGTAGAAATGACCATAACTTTCACACCGGTAGCAATTATTCGTTTTATACGATGGAAAAACTGTTGTACTTATATTGTATTTTATGCTTCTGGCGTTGACTTCTTATGCCCTATCTATTCCATCTGGTGGAACAACGCCCTAGGGTGAAGCCTAGGTTGCCCGGAACGTAGAAATGGAAATAACTTTGACACCGGTAGCAATTATACGTTTTATACGATGGAAAAACTATTGTATTTATATTGTATTTCATGCTTCTGGCGTTGACTTCTAAGGCACTAACTATTCGATCTGGTGGAGAAACGCTCTAAAGTGAAGCCGAGGTTGCCCGGAAAGTAGAAATGACCATAACTTTCATACTAGTTGCAATTACTCGTTTTATATGATGGAAAAACTGTTCTATTTATATTGTATTTTATGCTTCTGGCGTTCACTTCTCAGGCCCTAACTATTCGATCTGCTGGATCAACGCCCTAGGGTGAAGCCCAGGTTGCCCGGAACGTAGAACTGACCATAACTTTTACACTGGTAGCAATTATTCGTTTTATACAATGGAAGAACTGTTCTATTTATTTTGTATTTTATGCTTCGGGCGTTGACTTCCAAGGCCCTAGCTGTTTGATCTGGTGGAGCAACGCCCTAGAGTGAAGCCTAGGTTGCCCGGAACGTAGAAATGACCATAACTTTGACACTGGTTGCTATTATTCGTTCTATACGATGGAAAAACTGTTATATTTATATTGTATCTTATGCTTCTGGAGTTGACTTCTTGGGCCCTAACAATTCGATCTTGTGGAACAACGCGCTAGAGTGAAGCCTAGGTTGCCTGGAACGTACAAATGACCATCACCTTCACACGGGTTGCAATTATTCCTGTTATAGGATGGAAAGACTGTTGTATTTTTATTGTATTTTATGCTTCAGGCGTTGACTTCTGAGGCCGTAGCTATTCGATGTGGTGGAAGAACGCCATAGAGTGCAGACTATGTTGCCCGGAACGTAGAAATGACCATAACTTTCATACTGGTTGCAATTATTCGTTTTAAATGATGGAAAAGCTGTTGTATTTTTATTGCATTTTATGCTTCTGGCGTTGACTTCTTATGCCCTATCTATTCAATCTGTTGGAGCAACGCCCTAGGGTGAAGCCTAGGTTGCCCGGAACGTAGAAATTGAAATAACTTTGACACCGGTAGCAATTATACGTTTTATACGATGGAAAAACAGTTCCATTTATTTTGTATTTTATGCGTCGGACGTTGACTTCTAAGGCCCTAACTATTCCATCTGCTGGAGCAACGCCCTATGGTGAAGCCTAGGTTGCCCGGAAAGTAGAGATGACCATAACTTTCATACTGGTTGCAATTATTCGTTCTATACGATGGAAAAACTGTTGTATTTATATTGTATTTTATGCTTCTGGCGTTGACTTCTAAGGCACTAACTTTTCGATCTGGTGGAGCAACACAATAGACCGAAGCCTAGGTTGCCCGGAACGTAGAATTGGCCATCACTTTCAAACTGGTTACAATTATTCCTGTTATATGATGGTAACACTGTTGTGTTTTTTTTGCATTTTATGGTTCGGGCGTTGACTTCTAAGGCCCTAACTATTCGATCTGGTGGAGCAATGCCTCAGAGTTAAGTCTAGCATGCCCGAAACGCCGAAATGATCATTAGTTTCACGCTTGTTGCAATTATTCCTGTTATACGATGAAAAGGCTGTTTTATTTTTATTGTATTTTATGCTTCAGGCGTAGGCTTCTAAGGCCGTAGCTATTCGATATGGTGGAGCACCGCCCTAGAGTGAAGCCTAGGTTGCCTGGAACGTACAAATGCCCATCACCTTCACACGGGTTGCAATTATTCCTGTTATAGGATGGAAAGACTGTTGTATTTTTATTGTATTTTATGCTTCAGGCGTTGACTTCTGAGGCCGTAGCTATTCGATGTGGTGGAAGAACGCCATAGAGTGAAGCCTATGTTGCCCGGAACGTAGAAATGACCATAACTTTCATACTGGTTGCAATTATTCGTTTTATACGTAGGAAAAGCTGTTGCATCTTTATTGAATTTTATGCTTCTGTCGTTGACGTCTAAGACCGTAGCTATTAGATGTGGTGGAGCAACGCACTAGAGTGACGCCTAGGTGGCCCGGAACGTAGAAATGACCATAACTTTCACACCGGTAGCAATTATTCGTTTTATACGATGGAAAAACTGTTGTACTTATATTGTATTTTATGCTTCTGGCGTTGACTTCTTATGCCCTATCTATTCCATCTGGTGGAACAACGCCCTAGGGTGAAGCCTAGGTTGCCCGGAACGTAGAAATGGAAATAACTTTGACACCGGTAGCAATTATACGTTTTATACCATGGAAAAACTATTGTATTTATATTGTATTTCATGCTTCTGGCGTTGACTTCTAAGGCACTAACTATTCGATCTGGTGGAGCAACGCTCTAAAGTGAAGCCGAGGTTGCCCGGAAAGTAGAAATGACCATAACTTTCATACTAGTTGCAATTACTCGTTTTATATGATGGAAAAACTGTTCTATTTATATTGTATTTTATGCTTCTGGCGTTCACTTCTCAGGCCCTAACTATTCGATCTGCTGGATCAACGCCCTAGGGTGAAGCCCAGGTTGCCCGGAACGTAGAACTGACCATAACTTTTACACTGGTAGCAATTATTCGTTTTATACAATGGAAGAACTGTTCTATTTATTTTGTATTTTATGCTTCGGGCGTTGACTTCCAAGGCCCTAGCTGTTTGATCTGGTGGAGCAACGCCCTAGAGTGAAGCCTAGGTTGCCCGGAACGTAGAAATGACCATCACTTCCATACTGGTAGCAATTATTCGTTTTATACGATGGAAAAACTGTTGTATTTATATTGTATCTTATGCTTCTGGCGTTGACTTCTAAGGCACTAACTATTCGATCTGTCAGAGCAACGCCCCAGAGTGAAGCCTAGGTTGCCCGGAACGTAGAATTGGCCATCACTTTCAAACTGGTTGCAATTATTCCCGTTATATGATGGAAACACTGTTGTATTTTTATTGCATTTTATGTTTCGGGCGTTGACTTATAAGGCCCTAACTATTCCATCTGTTGGAGCAACGGCCTAGCGTGAAGCCTAGGTTGCTCGGAAAGTAGAAATGACCATAAGTTTCATACTGGTTGCAATTATTCGTTTTATACAATGGAAAAACTGTTGTATTTATATTGTATTTTATGCTTCTGGCGTTGACTTCTAAGGCCCTAGCTATTCGATCTAGTGGAGCAACGCCCTAGAGTGAAGCCTAGGTTGCCCGGAAAGGAGAAATGACCATCACTTTCAAACTGGTTGCATTAATCCTGTTACACGATGGAAAAACTGTTATATTTATATTGTATTTAATGCTTCTGGCGTTGACTTCTTAGCCCCTAACTATTCGATCTGGTGGAACAACGCAATAGAGTGAAGCCTAGGTTGCCCGGAACGTAGAATTGGCCATCACTTTCAAACTGGTTGCAATTATTCCTGTCATATGATGGTAACACTGTTGTATTTTTTTTGCATTTTATGCTTCCGGCGTTGACTTCTAAGGCCCTAACTATTCAATCTGTTGGAGCAACGCCCTAGGGTTGAAGCCTAGGTTGCTCGGAAAGTAGAAATGACCAGAAGTTTCATACTGGTTGCAATTATTCGTTTTATACGATGGAAAAACTGTTGTCTTTTTATTGTATTTTATGCTTCTGGCGTTGACTTCTAAGGCACTAACTATTCGATCTGGTGGAGCAACGCCATAGGGTGTAGCCTAGGCTGCCCGTAAAGTAGAACTGACCATAGCTTTCATACTGGTTGCAATTATTCGTTTTATATGATGGAAAAACTATTGTATTTTTATTGTATTTTATGCTTCTGGCGTTGACTTCTAAGGCGCTAGCTATTCAACCTGTTGGAGGAACGTCCTAGCGTGAAGCCTAGGTTGCTCGGAAAGTAGAATGACCATAAGTTTCATACTGGTTGCAATTATTCGTTTTATACGATGGAAAAACTGTTGTATTTATATTGTATTTTATGCTTCTGGCGTTGACTTCTAAGGCACTAACTATTCGATCTGGTGGAGCAACGCAAAAGAGTGAAGCCTAGGTTGCCCGGAACGTCGAATTATCCATCACTTTCAAACTGGTTGCAATTATTCCTGTTATATGATGGTAACACCGTTGTATTTTTTTTGCATTTTATGCTTCGGTCGTTGACTTCTAAGGCCCTAAATATTCAATCTGTTGGAGCAACGCCCTAGGGTGAAGCCTAGGTTGCTCGGAAAGTAGAAATGACCATAAGTTTCATACTGGTTGCAATTATTCGTTTTAAACGATGGAAAAACTGTTGTATTTATATTGTATTTTAAGCTTCTGGCGTCTACTTCTAAGGCACTAACTATTCGATCTGGTGGAACAACGCAATAGAGTGAAGCCTAGGTTGACCGGAACGTAGAATTGGCCATCTCTTTCAAACTGGTTGCAATTATTCCTGTTATGTGATGGAAACACTGTTGTATTTTTATTGCATTTTATGCTTCGGGCGTTGACTTCTAAGGCCCTAACTATTCCGTCTGTTGGAGCAACGGCCTAGCGTGAAGCCTAGGTTGCTCGGAAAGTAGAAATGACCATAAGTTTCATACTGGTTGCAATTATTTGTTTTATACGATGGAAAAACTGTTGTATTTATATTGTATTTTATGCTTCTGGCGTTGACTTCTAAGGCCCTAGCTATTCGATCTAGTGGAGCAACGCCCTAGAGTGAAGCCTAGGTTGCCCGGAAAGGAGAAATGACCATCACTTTCAAACTGGCTGCATTAATCCTGTTATAGAATGGAAAAACTGTTATATTTATATTGTATTTAATGCTTCTGGCGTTGACTTCTAAGGCCCTAACTATTCAATCTGTTGGAGCAACGCCCTAGGGTTGAAGCCTAGGTTGCTCGGAAAGTAGAAATGACCAGAAGTTTCATACTGGTTGCAATTATTCGTTTTATACGCTGGAAAAACTGTTGTCTTTTTATTGTATTTTATGCTTCTGGCGTTGACTTCTAAGGCACTAACTATTCGATCTGGTGGAGCAACGCCATAGGGTGCAGCCTAGGCTGCCCGTAAAGTAGAAATGACCATAGCTTTCATACTGGTTGCAATTATTCGTTTTATATGATGGAAAAACTATTGTATTTTTATTGTATTTTATGCTTCTGGCGTTGACTTCTAAGGCACTAGCTATTCAACCTGTTGGAGGAACGCCCTAGCGTGAAGCCTAGGTTGCTCGGAAAGTAGAAATGACCATAAGTTTCATACTGGTTGCAATTATTCGTTTTATACGATGGAAAAACTGTTGTATTTATATTGTATTTTATGCTTCTGGCGTTGACTTCTAAGGCACTAACTATTCGATCTGGTGGAGCAACGCAATAGAGTGAAGCCTAGGTTGCCCGGAAAGGAGAAATGGCCATCACTTTCAAACTGGTTGCATTAATCCTGTTATACGCTGGAAAAACTGTTATATTTATATTGTATTTAATGCTTCTGGCGTTGACTTCTTAGCCCCTAACTATTCGATCTGGTGGAACAACGCAATAGAGTGAAGCCTAGGTTGCCCGGAACGTAGAATTGGCCATCACTTTCAAACTGGTTACAATTATTCCTGTTATATGATGGTAACACTGTTGTGTTTTTTTTGCATTTTATGGTTCGGGCGTTGACTTCTAAGGCCCTAACTATTCGATCTGGTGGAGCAATGCCTCAGAGTTAAATCTAGGATGCCCGAAACGCCGAAATGATCATTACTTTCACGCTTGTTGCAATTATTCCTGTTATACGATGAAAAGGCTGTTTTATTTTTATTGTATTTTATGCTTCAGGCGTAGGCTTCCAAGGCCGTAGCTATTCGACATGGTGGAGCACCGCCCTAGAGTGAAGCCTAGGATGCTCGGAACGTAGAAATGACCATAACTTTCACACTGATTGCAATTAATCCTTTTATACGATGGAAAAACTGTTGCATTTTTATTGCATTTTATGCTTCGGGCGTTGACTTCTAGGGCCCTAACTACTCAATCTGTTGGTGCAACGCCCTAGGGTGAAGCCTAGGTTGCTCGGAACATAGAAATGACCATAACTTTCATACTGGTTGCAATTATTCGTTTTATACAATGGAAAAACTGTTGTATTTATATTGTATTTTATGCTTCTGGCGTTGACTTCTAAGGCCCTAGCTATTCGATCTAGTGGAGCAACGCCCTAGAGTGAAGCCTAGGTTGCCCGGAAAGGAGAAATGACCATCACTTTCAAACTGGTTGCATTAATCCTGTTACACGATGGAAAAACTGTTATATTTATATTGTATTTAATGCTTCTGGCGTTGACTTCTTAGCCCCTAACTATTCGATCTGGTGGAACAACGCAATAGAGTGAAGCCTAGGTTGCCCGGAACGTAGAATTGGCCATCAATTTCAAACTGGTTGCAATTATTCCTGTCATATGATGGTAACACTGTTGTATTTTTTTTGCATTTTATGCTTCCGGCGTTGACTTCTAAGGCCCTAACTATTCAATCTGTTGGAGCAACGCCCTAGGGTTGAAGCCTAGGTTGCTCGGAAAGTAGAAATGACCAGAAGTTTCATACTGGTTGCAATTATTCGTTTTATACGATGGAAAAACTGTTGTCTTTTTATTGTATTTTATGCTTCTGGCGTTGACTTCTAAGGCACTAACTATTCGATCTGGTGGAGCAACGCCATAGGGTGTAGCCTAGGCTGCCCGTAAAGTAGAACTGACCATAGCTTTCATACTGGTTGCAATTATTCGTTTTATATGATGGAAAAACTATTGTATTTTTATTGTATTTTATGCTTCTGGCGTTGACTTCTAAGGCGCTAGCTATTCAACCTGTTGGAGGAACGTCCTAGCGTGAAGCCTAGGTTGCTCGGAAAGTAGAATGACCATAAGTTTCATACTGGTTGCAATTATTCGTTTTATACGATGGAAAAACTGTTGTATTTATATTGTATTTTATGCTTCTGGCGTTGACTTCTAAGGCACTAACTATTCGATCTGGTGGAGCAACGCAATAGAGTGAAGCCTAGGTTGCCCGGAACGTCGAATTATCCATCACTTTCAAACTGGTTGCAATTATTCCTGTTATATGATGGTAACACCGTTGTATTTTTTTTGCATTTTATGCTTCGGTCGTTGACTTCTAAGGCCCTAAATATTCAATCTGTTGGAGCAACGCCCTAGGGTGAAGCCTAGGTTGCTCGGAAAGTAGAAATGACCATAAGTTTCATACTGGTTGCAATTATTCGTTTTAAACGATGGAAAAACTGTTGTATTTATATTGTATTTTAAGCTTCTGGCGTCTACTTCTAAGGCACTAACTATTCGATCTGGTGGAACAACGCAATAGAGTGAAGCCTAGGTTGACCGGAACGTAGAATTGGCCATCTCTTTCAAACTGGTTGCAATTATTCCTGTTATGTGATGGAAACACTGTTGTATTTTTATTGCATTTTATGCTTCGGGCGTTGACTTCTAAGGCCCTAACTATTCCGTCTGTTGGAGCAACGGCCTAGCGTGAAGCCTAGGTTGCTCGGAAAGTAGAAATGACCATAAGTTTCATACTGGTTGCAATTATTTGTTTTATACGATGGAAAAACTGTTGTATTTATATTGTATTTTATGCTTCTGGCGTTGACTTCTAAGGCCCTAGCTATTCGATCTAGTGGAGCAACGCCCTAGAGTGAAGCCTAGGTTGCCCGGAAAGGAGAAATGACCATCACTTTCAAACTGGCTGCATTAATCCTGTTATAGAATGGAAAAACTGTTATATTTATATTGTATTTAATGCTTCTGGCGTTGACTTCTAAGGCCCTAACTATTCAATCTGTTGGAGCAACGCCCTAGGGTTGAAGCCTAGGTTGCTCGGAAAGTAGAAATGACCATCACTTTCAAACTGGTTGCATTAATCCTGTTATACGCTGGAAAAACTGTTATATTTATATTGTATTTAATGCTTCTGGCGTTGGCTTCTTAGCCCCTAACTATTCGATCTGGTGGAACAACGCAATAGAGTGAAGCAGAGGTTGCCCGGAACGTAGAATTGGCCATCACTTTCAAACTGGTTGCAATTATTCCTGTCATATGATGGTAACACTGTTGTATTTTTTTTGCATTTTATGGTTCGGGCGTTGACTTCTACGGCCCTAACTATTCAACCTGTTGGAGGAACGCCCTAGCGTGAAGCCTAGGTTGCTCGGAAAGTAGAAATGATAATAAGTTTCATACTGGTTGCAATTATTCGTTTTATACGATGGAAAAACTGTACTATTTATTTTGTATTTTATGCTTCGGGCGTTGACTTCTAAGGCCCTAGCTATTCGATCTGGTGGAACAACGCCCTAGAGTGAAGCCTAGGTTGCCTGGAACGTACAAATGCCCATCACCTTCACACGGGTTGCAATTATTCCTGTTATAGGATGGAAAGACTGTTGTATTTTTATTGTATTTTATGCTTCAGGCGTTGACTTCTGAGGCCGTAGCTATTCGATGTGGTGGAAGAACGCCATAGAGTGAAGCCTATGTTGCCCGGAACGTAGAAATGACCATAACTTTCATACTGGTTGCAATTATTCGTTTTATATGATGGAAAAGCTCTTGTATTTTTATTGCATTTTATGCTTCGGGCATTGACTTCTAAGGTCCTAACTATTCAATCTGTTGGAGCAACGCCCTAGGGTGAAGCCTAGGTTGCCCCGAAAGTAGAAATGACAATAACTTTCACACTGGTTGCAATTATTCGTTTTATACGTAGGAAAAGCTGTTGCATCTTTATTGAATTTTATGCTTCTGTCGTTGACGTCTAAGACCGTAGCTATTAGATGTGGTGGTGCAACGCACTAGAGTGACGCCTAGGTGGCCCGGAACGTAGAAATGACCATAACTTTCACACCGGTAGCAATTATTCGTTTTATACGATGGAAAAACTGTTGTACTTATATTGTATTTTATGCATCTGGCGTTGACTTCTTATGCCCTATCTATTCCATCTGGTGGACAACGCCCTAGGGTGAAGCCTAGGTTGCCCGGAACGTAGAAATTGAAATAACTTTCACACCGGTAGCAATTATACGTTTTATACGATGCAAAAACAGTTCTATTTATTTTGTATTTTATGCGTCGGACGTTGACTTCTAAGGCCCTAACTATTCCATCTGTTGGAGCAACGCCCTAGGGTGAAGCCTAGGTTGCCCGAAAAGTAGAAATGACCATAACTTTCATACTCGTTGCAATTATTCGTTTTATACGATGGAAAAACTGTTGTATTTATATTGTATTTTATGCTTCTGGCGTTGACTTCTAAGGCACTAACTTTTCGATCTGGTGGAGCAACGCAATAGAGTGAAGCCTAGGTTGCCCGGAACGTAGAATTGGCCACCACTTTCAAACTGGTTACAATTATTCCTGTTATATGATGGTAACACTGTTGTGCTTTTTTTGCATTTTATGGTTCGGGCGTTGACTTCTAAGGCCCTAACTATTCGATCTGGTGGAGCAATGCCTAAGAGTTAAGTCTAGGATGCCCGAAACGCCGAAATGATCATTACTTTCACGCTTGTTGCAATTATTCCTGTTATACGATGAAAAGGCTGTTTTATTTTTATTGTATTTTATGCTTCAGGCGTAGGCTTCTAAGGCCGTAGCTATTCGATATGGTGGAGCACCGCCCTAGAGTGAAGCCTAGGATGCTCGGAACGTAGAAATGACCACTACTTTCACACTGTTTGCAATTATTCATTTAATACGATGGAAAAGCTGTTGTATTTATATCGTATTTTATGCTTCGGGCGTTGACTTCTTAGGCCCTAACACTTCGATCTGGTGGAGCAACGCCCTACAGTGAAGCCTAGGTTGCCCGGAACGTAGAAATGACCATCACCTACAAACTGGTTGCAATTAATCCTTTTATACAATGGAAAAACTGTTGCATTTTTATTGCATTTTATGCTTCGGGCGTTGACTTCCAAGGCCCTAACTATTCAATCTGTTGGAGCAACGCCCTAGGGTGAAGCCTAGGTTGCCCGGAACATAGAAATGACCATAACTTTCACACTGATTGCTATTATTCGTTTTATACGATGGAAAAACTGTTATATTTATATTGTATTTTATGCTTCTGGCGGTGCCTTCTTAGGCCCTAAGTGTTCGACCTGGTGGAACAACGCTCTAGCGTGAAGCCTACGCTGCCCGGAACGTAGAAATGACCATCACGTTCACACTGGTTGCAATTATTCCTGATGTACGATGGAAAAACTCTTGTATATTTATTGTATTTTAAGCTTCGGGCGTAGACTTCTATGGCCCTACCTATTCTATCTGGTGGATCAACGCCCCAGAGTGAAGCCTAGGTTGCTCGGAATGTAGAAATGACCATAACATTCACACTGGTTGAAATTATTCGTTTTATACGATAGAGAAACTGTTATATTTATATTGTATTTTATGCTTCTGCCGTTGATTTCATAGGCCCTAACTATTCAATCTGGTGGAACAACGCCCTAGAGTGAGGCCTAGGTTGCCCCGAACGTAGAAATGATCATCACCTTCAAACTGGTTGCAATTATTCCTGTTATATGATGGAAAAACTGTTTTATTTTTATTGCATTTTATGCTTCTGGCGTTAACTTCTTAGGCCGTAACTATTCGATCTGGTGGAGCAACGCCCTGGAGTGAAGCCTAGGTTGCGCGGAACGTAGAATTGGCCATCACTTTCAAACTGGTTGCAATTATTCCCGTTATATGATGGAAACACTGTTGTATTTTTATTGCATTTTATGCTTCGGGCGTCGACTTCTACGGCCCTAACTATTGAACCTGTTGGAGCAACGCCCTAGGGTGAAGCCTAGGTTGCTCGGAAAGTAGAAATGACCATAAGTTTCATACTGGTTGCAATTATTTGTTTTATACGATGGAAGGACTGTTGTATTTATATTGTATTTTATGCTTCTGGCGTTGACTTCTAAGGCCCTAGATATTCGATCTAGTGGGGCAACGCCCTAGAGTGAAGCCTAGGTTGCCCGGAAAGGAGAAATGACCATCACTTTCAAACTGGTTGCATTAATCCTGTTATAGGATGGAAAAACTGTTATATTTATATTGTATTTAATGCTTCTGGCGTTGACTTCTAAGGCCCTAACTATTCAATCTGTTGGAGCAACGCCCTAGGGTTGAAGCCTAGGTTGCTCGGAAAGTAGAAATGACCAGAAGTTTCATACTGGTTGCAATTATTCGTTTTATACGATGGAAAAACTGTTGTCTTTTTATTGTATTTTATGCTTCTGGCGTTGACTTCTAAGGCACTAACTATTCGATCTGGTGGAGCAACGCCATAGGGTGTAGCCTAGGCTGCCCGTAAAGTAGAACTGACCATAGCTTTCATACTGGTTGCAATTATTCGTTTTATATGATGGAAAAACTATTGTATTTTTATTGTATTTTATGCTTCTGGCGTTGACTTCTAAGGCGCTAGCTATTCAATCTGTTGGAGCAACGCCCTAGGGTGAAGCCTAGGTTGCTCGGAAAGTAGAAATGACCATAAGTTTCATACTGGTTGCAATTATTCGTTTTATACGATGGAAAAACTGTTGTATTTATATTGTATTTTATGCTTCTGGCGTTGACTTCTAAGGCACTAACTATTCGATCTGGTGGAGCAACGCAATAGAGTGAAGCCTAGGTTGCCCGGAAAGGAGAAATGGCCATCACTTTCAAACTGGTTGCATTAATCCTGTTATACGCTGGAAAAACTGTTATATTTATATTGTATTTAATGCTTCTGACGTTGACTTCTTAGCCCCTAACTATTCGATCTGGTGGAACAACGCAATAGAGTGAAGCCTAGGTTGCCCGGAACGTAGAATTGGCCATCACTTTCCAACTGGTTACAATTATTCCTGTTATATGATGGTAACACTGTTGTGTTTTTTTTGCATTTTATGGTTCGGGCGTTGACTTCTAAGGCCCTAACTATTCGATCTGGTGGAGCAATGCCTCAGAGTTAAGTCTAGGATGCCCGAAACGCCGAAATGATCATTACTTTCACGCTTGTTGCAATTATTCCTGTTATACGATGAAAAGGCTGTTTTATTTTTATTGTATTTTATGCTTCAGGCGTAGGCTTCCAAGGCCGTAGCTATTCGACATGGTGGAGCACCGCCCTAGAGTGAAGCCTAGGATGCTCGGAACGTAGAAATGACCATAACTTTCACACTGATTGCAATTAATCCTTTTATACGATGGAAAAACTGTTGCATTTTTATTGCATTTTATGCTTCGGGCGTTGACTTCTAGGGCCCTAACTACTCAATCTGTTGGTGCAACGCCCTAGGGTGAAGCCTAGGTTGCTCGGAACATAGAAATGACCATAACTTTCACACTGATTGCTATTATTCGTTTTATACGATGGAAAAACTGTTATATTTATATTGTATTTTATGCTTCTGGCGGTGCCTTCTTAGGCCCTAAGTGTTCGATCTGGTGGAACAACGCTCTAGCGTGAAGCCTACGCTGCCCGGAAAGTAGAAATGACCATCACGTTCACACTGATTGCAATTATTCATGATATACGATGGAAAAACTCTTGTATATTTATTGTATGTTATGCTTCTGGCGTTGACTTCTTAGGCCGTAACTATTCGATCTGGTGGAGCAACGCCCTGGAGTGAAGCCTAGGTTGCGCGGAACGTAGAATTGGCCATCACTTTCAAACTGGTTGCAATTATTCCCGTTATATGATGGAAACACTGTTGTATTTTTATTGCATTTCATGCTTCGGGCGTTGACTTATAAGGCCCTAACTATTCCATCTGTTGGAGCAACGGCCTAGCGTGAAGCCTAGGTTGTTCGGAAAGTAGAAATGACCATAAGTTTCATACTGGTTGCAATTATTCGTTTTATACAATGGAAAAACTGTTGTATTTATATTGTATTTTATGCTTCTGGCGTTGACATCTAAGGCCCTAGCTATTCGATCTAGTGGAGCAACGCCCTAGAGTGAAGCCTAGGTTGCCCGGAAAGGAGAAAGGACCATCACTTTCAAACTGGTTGCATTAATCCTGTTATACGCTGGAAAAACTGTTATATTTATATTGTATTTAATGCTTCTGGCGTTGGCTTCTTAGCCCCTAACTATTCGATCTGGTGGAACAACGCAATAGAGTGAAGCCTAGGTTGCCCGGAACGTAGAATTGGCCATCACTTTCAAACTGGTTGCAATTATTCCTGTCATATGATGGTAACACTGTTGTATTTTTTTTGCATTTTATGGTTCGGGCGTTGACTTCTACGGCCCTAACTATTCAACCTGTTGGAGGAACGCCCTAGCGTGAAGCCTAGGTTGCTCGGAAAGTAGAAATGATAATAAGTTTCATACTGGTTGCAATTATTCGTTTTATACGATGGAAAAACTGTACTATTTATTTTGTATTTTATGCTTCGGGCGTTGACTTCTAAGGCCCTAGCTATTCGATCTGGTGGAACAACGCCCTAGAGTGAAGCCTAGGTTGCCTGGAACGTACAAATGCCCATCACCTTCACACGGGTTGCAATTATTCCTGTTATAGGATGGAAAGACTGTTGTATTTTTATTGTATTTTATGCTTCAGGCGTTGACTTCTGAGGCCGTAGCTATTCGATGTGGTGGAAGAACGCCATAGAGTGAAGCCTATGTTGCCCGGAACGTAGAAATGACCATAACTTTCATACTGGTTGCAATTATTCGTTTTATATGATGGAAAAGCTCTTGTATTTTTATTGCATTTTATGCTTCGGGCATTGACTTCTAAGGTCCTAACTATTCAATCTGTTGGAGCAACGCCCTAGGGTGAAGCCTAGGTTGCCCCGAAAGTAGAAATGACAATAACTTTCACACTGGTTGCAATTATTCGTTTTATACGTAGGAAAAGCTGTTGCATCTTTATTGAATTTTATGCTTCTGTCGTTGACGTCTAAGACCGTAGCTATTAGATGTGGTGGAGCAACGCACTAGAGTGACGCCTAGGTGGCCCGGAACGTAGAAATGACCATAACTTTCACACCGGTAGCAATTATTCGTTTTATACGATGGAAAAACTGTTGTACTTATATTGTATTTTATGCATCTGGCGTTGACTTCTTATGCCCTATCTATTCCATCTGGTGGACAACGCCCTAGGGTGAAGCCTAGGGTGCCCGGAAGGTAGAAATTGAAATAACTTTCACACCGGTAGCAATTATACGTTTTATACGATGCAAAAACAGTTCTATTTATTTTGTATTTTATGCGTCGGACGTTGACTTCTAAGGCCCTAACTATTCGATCTGGTGGAGCAATGCCTAAGAGTTAAGTCTAGGATGCCCGAAACGCCGAAATGATCATTACTTTCACGCTTGTTGCAATTATTCCTGTTATACGATGAAAAGGCTGTTTTATTTTTATTGTATTTTATGCTTCAGGCGTAGGCTTCTAAGGCCGTAGCTATTCGATATGGTGGAGCACCGCCCTAGAGTGAAGCCTAGGATGCTCGGAACGTAGAAATGACCACTACTTTCACACTGTTTGCAATTATTCATTTAATACGATGGAAAAGCTGTTGTATTTATATCGTATTTTATGCTTCGGGCGTTGACTTCTTAGGCCCTAACACTTCGATCTGGTGGAGCAACGCCCTACAGTGAAGCCTAGGTTGCCCGGAACGTAGAAATGACCATCACCTACAAACTGGTTGCAATTAATCCTTTTATACAATGGAAAAACTGTTGCATTTTTATTGCATTTTATGCTTCGGGCGTTGACTTCCAAGGCCCTAACTATTCAATCTGTTGGAGCAACGCCCTAGGGTGAAGCCTAGGTTGCCCGGAACATAGAAATGACCATAACTTTCACACTGATTGCTATTATTCGTTTTATACGATGGAAAAACTGTTATATTTATATTGTATTTTATGCTTCTGGCGGTGCCTTCTTAGGCCCTAAGTGTTCGACCTGGTGGAACAACGCTCTAGCGTGAAGCCTACGCTGCCCGGAACGTAGAAATGACCATCACGTTCACACTGGTTGCAATTATTCCTGATGTACGATGGAAAAACTCTTGTATATTTATTGTATTTTAAGCTTCGGGCGTAGACTTCTATGGCCCTACCTATTCTATCTGGTGGATCAACGCCCCAGAGTGAAGCCTAGGTTGCTCGGAATGTAGAAATGACCATAACATTCACACTGGTTGAAATTATTCGTTTTATACGATAGAGAAACTGTTATATTTATATTGTATTTTATGCTTCTGCCGTTGATTTCATAGGCCCTAACTATTCAATCTGGTGGAACAACGCCCTAGAGTGAGGCCTAGGTTGCCCCGAACGTAGAAATGATCATCACCTTCAAACTGGTTGCAATTATTCCTGTTATATGATGGAAAAACTGTTTTATTTTTATTGCATTTTATGCTTCTGGCGTTAACTTCTTAGGCCGTAACTATTCGATCTGGTGGAGCAACGCCCTGGAGTGAAGCCTAGGTTGCGCGGAACGTAGAATTGGCCATCACTTTCAAACTGGTTGCAATTATTCCCGTTATATGATGGAAACACTGTTGTATTTTTATTGCATTTTATGCTTCGGGCGTTGACTTATAAGGCCCTAACTATTCCATCTGTTGGAGCAACGGCCTAGCGTGAAGCCTAGGTTGCTCGGAAAGTAGAAATGACCATAAGATTCATACTGGTTGCAATTATTCGTTTTATACAATGGAAAAACTGTTGTATTTATATTGTATTTTATGCTTCTGGCGTTGACTTCTAAGGCCCTAGCTATTCGATCTAGTGGAGCAACGCCCTAGAGTGAAGCCTAGGTTGCCCGGAAAGGAGAAATGACCATCACTTTCAAACTGGTTGCATTAATCCTGTTATACGATGGAAAAACTGTTATATTTATATTGTATTTAATGCTTCTGGCGTTGACTTCTTAGCCCCTAACTATTCGATCTGGTGGAACAACGCAATAGAGTGAAGCCTAGGTTGCCCGGAACGTAGAATTGGCCATCACTTTCAAACTGGTTGCAATTATTCCTGTCATATGATGGTAACACTGTTGTATTTTTTTTGCATTTTATGCTTCCGGCGTTGACTTCTAAGGCCCTAACTATTCAATCTGTTGGAGCGACGCCCTAGGGTGAAGCCTAGGTTGTCCGGAACGTAGAAATGACGTTAACTTTCATACTGGTTGCAATTATTCGTTTTATACGATGGAAAAACAGTTGTATTTATATTGTATTTTATGCTTCTGGCGTTGACTTCTAAGGCCCTAGCTATTCGATCTAGTGGAGCAACGCCCTAGAGTGAAGCCTAGGTTGCCCGGAAAGGAGAAATGACCATCACTTTCAAACTGGTTGCATTAATCCTGTTATACGCTGGAAAAACTGTTATATTTATATTGTATTTAATGCTTCTGGCGTTGGCTTCTTAGCCCCTAACTATTCGATCTGGTGGAACAACGCAATAGAGTGAAGCCTAGGTTGCCCGGAACGTAGAATTGGAAATCACTTTCAAACTGGTTGCAATTATTCCTGTCATATGATGGTAACACTGTTGTATTTTTTTTGCATTTTATGGTTCGGGCGTTGACTTCTACGGCCCTAACTATTCAACCTGTTGGAGGAACGCCCTAGCGTGAAGCCTAGGTTGCTCGGAAAGTAGAAATGATAATAAGTTTCATACTGGTTGCAATTATTCTTTTTATACGATGGAAAAACTGTACTATTTATTTTGTATTTTATGCTTCGGGCGTTGACTTCTAAGGCCCTAGCTATTCGATCTGGTGGAGCGACGCCCTAGAGTGAAGCCTAGGTTGCCCGGAAAGTAGAAATGACCATAACTTTCACACTGGTTGCAATTATTCGTTTTATACGATGGAGAAGCTGTTGTATTTACACCGTATTTTATGCATCTGGCGTTCACTTCTTATGCCCTAACTATTCCATCTGGTGGAACAACGCCCTGGGGTGAAGCCTAGGTTGCTCGGAATGTAGAAATGACCATAACATTCACACTGGTTGCAATTATTCGTTTTATATGATGGAAAAACTGTTATATTTATATTGTGTTTTATGCTTCTGGCGTTGATTTCTTAGGCTCTAACTATTCAATCTGGTGGAACAACGTCCTAGAGTGAGGCCTAGGTTGCCCGGAACGTAGAAACGACCACACTTCCATACTGGTAGCAATTATTCGTTTTATACGATGGAAAAACTGTTGTATTTATATTGTATTTTATGCTTCTGGCGTTGACTTCTAAGGCACTAACTATTCGATCTGGTGGAGCAACGCCCTAGAGTGAAGCCCAGATTGCCCGGAACGTAGAAATGACCATAACTGTCATACTGGTTGCAATTATTCGTTTTATATGATGGAAGAACTGTAGTATTTATATTGTATTTTATGCTGCTGGCGTTCACTTCTTAGGCCCTAACTATTCGACCTGGTGGAACAACGCCCTGGAGTGAAGCCTAGGTTGCTCGGAATGTAGAAATGACCATAACATTCACACTGGTTGAAATTATTCGTTTTATACGATGGAAAAACTGTTATATTTATATTGTGTTTTATGCTTCTGGCGTTGATTTCTTAGGCTCTAACTATTCAATCTGGTGGAACAACGTCCTAGAGTGAGGCCTAGGTTGCCCGGAACGTAGAAACGACCACACTTCCATACTGGTAGCAATTATTCGTTTTATACGATGGAAAAACTGTTGTATTTATATTGTATTTTATGCTTCTGGCGTTGACTTCTAAGGCACTAACTATTCGATCTGGTGGAGCAACGCCCTAGAGTGAAGCCCAGGTTGCCCGGAACGTAGAAATGACCATAACTGGCATACTGGTTGCAATTATTCGTTTTATATGATGGAAGAACTGTTGTATTTATATTGTATTTTATGCTGCTGGTGTTCACTTCTTAGGCCCTAACTATTCGACCTGGTGGAACAACGCCCTGGGGTGAAGCCTAGGTTGCTCGGAATGTAGAAATGACCATGACATTCACACTGGTTGAAATTATTCGTTTTATGCGATGGAAAAACTGTTATATTTATATTGTATTTTATGCTTCTGGCGTTGATTTCTTAGGCTCTAACTATTCAATCTCGTGGAACAACGTCCTAGAGTGAGGCCTAGGTTGCCCGGAACGTAGAAACTACCATCACTTCCATACTGGTAGCAATTATTCGTTTTATACGATGGAAAAACTGTTGTATTTATATTGTATTTTATTCTTCTGGCGTTGACTTCTAAGGCACTAACTATTCGATCTGGTGGAGCAGCGCCCTAGAGTGAAGCCTAGGTTTCGCGGAAAGTAGAAATGACCATAAGTTTCATACTGGTTGCAATGATTCGTTTTAAACGATGGAAAAACTGTTGTATTTACATTGTATTTTAAGCTTCTGGCGTCGACTACTAAGGCACTAACTATTCGATCTGGTGGAGCAGCGCAATAGAGTGAAGCCTAGGTTGCCCGGAACGTAGAATTGGCCATCACTTTCAAACTGGTTGCAATTATTCCTGTTATATGATGGAAACACTGTTGTATTTTTATTGCATTTTATGCTTCGGGCGTTGACTTCTAAGGCCCTAACTATTCAATCTGTTGGAGCAACGCCCTAGGGTTGAAGCCTAGGTTGCTCGGAAAGTAGAAATGACCAGAAGTTTCATACTGGTTGCAATTATTCGTTTTATACGATGGAAAAACTGTTGTATTTTTATTGTATTTTATGCTTCTGGCGTTGACTTCTAAGGCACTAACTATTCGATCTGGTGGAGCAACGCTCTAGAGTGAAGCCTTGGTTGCCCGGAAAGTAGAAATGACCATAACTTTCATACTGGTTGCAATTACTCGTTTTATATGGTGGAAAAACTGTTCTATTTATATTGTATTTTATGCTTCTGGCGTTGACTTCTAAGGCCCTAGCTATTCGATCTAGTGGAGCAACGCCCTAGAGTGAAGCCTAGGTTGCCCGGAAAGGAGAAATGACCATCACTTTCAAACTGGTTGCATTAATCCTGTTATACGCTGGAAGAACTGTTATATTTATATTGTATTTAATGCTTCTGGCGTTGGCTTCTTAGCCCCTAACTTTTCGATCTGGTGGAACAACGCAATAGAGTGAAGCCTAGGTTGCCCGGAACGTAGAATTGGCCATCACTTTCAAACTGGTTGCAATTATTCCTGTCATATGATGGTAACACTGTTGTATTTTTTTTGCATTTTATGGTTCGGGCGTTGACTTCTACGGCCCTAACTATTCAACCTGTTGGAGGAACGCCCTAGCGTGAAGCCTAGGTTGCTCGGAAAGTAGAAATGATAATAAGTTTCATACTGGTTGCAATTATTCGTTTTATACGATGGAAAAACTGTACTATTTATTTTGTATTTTATGCTTCGGGCGTTGACTTCTAAGGCCCTAGCTATTCGATCTGGTGGAGCGACGCCCTAGAGTGAAACCTAGGTTGCCCGGAAGGTAGAAATGACCATAACTTTCACACTGGTTGCAATTATTCGTTTTATACGATGGAGAAGCTGTTGTATTTATACCGTATTTTATGCGTCTGGCGTTCACTTCTTATGCCCTAACTATTCCATCTGGTGGAACAACGCCCTAGGGTGAAGCCTAGGTTGCCCGGAACGTAGAAATGTCCATAACTTTCACACCGGTAGCAATTATTCGTTTTATACGATGGAAAAACTGTTGTATTTATATTGTATTTCATGCTTCTGGCGTTGACTTCTAAGGCACTAACTATTCGATCTGGTGGAGCAACGCTCTAGAGTGAAGCCTTGGTTGCCCGGAAAGTAGAAATGACCATAACTTTCATACTGGTTGCAATTGCTCGTTTTATACGTTGGAAAAACGGTTCTATTTATATTGTATTTTATGCTTCTGGCGTTCACTTCTCAGGCCCTAACTATTCGATCTGCTGGAACAACGCCCTAGAGTGAAGCCTAGGTTGCCTGGAACGTACAAATGCCCATCACATTCACACGGGTTGCAATTATTCCTGTTATAGGATGGAAAGACTGTTGTATTTTTATTGTATTTTATGCTTCAGGCGTTGACTTCTGAGGCCGTAGCTATTCGATATGGTGGAGCACCGCCCTAGAGTGAAGCCTAGGATGCTCGGAACGTAGAAATGACCACTACTTTCACACTGTTTGCAATTATTCATTTAATACGATGGAAAAGCTGTTGTATTTATATCGTATTTTATGCTTCGGGCGTTGACTTCTTAGGCCCTAACACTTCGATCTGGTGGAGCAACGCCCTACAGTGAAGCCTAGGTTGCCCGGAACGTAGAAATGACCATCACCTACAAACTGGTTGCAATTAATCCTTTTATACGATGGAAAAACTGTTGCATTTTTATTGCATTTTATGCTTCGGGCGTTGACTTCTAAGGCCCTAACTATTCAATCTGTTGGAGCAACGCCCTAGGGTGAAGCCTAGGTTGCCCGGAACATAGAAATGACCATCACTTTCACACTGATTGCTATTATTCGTTTTATACGATGGAAAAACTGTTATATTTATATTGTATTTTATGCTTCTGGCGGTGCCTTCTTAGGCCCTAAGTGTTCGACCTGGTGGAACAACGCTCTAGCGTGAAGCCTACGCTGCACGGAACGTAGAAATGACCATCACGTTCACACTGGTTGCAATTATTCCTGCTATACGATGGAAAAACTCTTGTATATTTATTGTATTTTATGCTTTGGGCGTAGACTTCTATGGCCCTACCTATTCTATCTGGTGGATCAACGCCCCAGAGTGAAGCCTAGGTTGCTCGGAATGTAGAAATGACCATAACATTCACACTGGTTGAAATTATTCGTTTTATACGATAGAGAAACTGTTATATTTATATTGTATTTTATGCTTCTGCCGTTGATTTCATAGGCCCTAACTATTCAATCTGGTGGAACAACGCCCTAGAGTGAGGCCTAGGTTGCCCCGAACGTAGAAATGATCATCACCTTCAAACTGGTTGCAATTATTCCTGTTATATGATGGAAAAACTGTTTTATTTTTATTGCATTTTATGCTTCTGGCGTTAACTTCTTAGGCCGTAACTATTCGATCTGGTGGAGCAACGCCCTGGAGTGAAGCCTAGGTTGCGCGGAACGTAGAATTGGCCATCACTTTCAAACTGGTTGCAATTATTCCCGTTATATGATGGAAACACTGTTGTATTTTTATTGCATTTTATGCTTCGGGCGTTGACTTATAAGGCCCTAACTATTCCATCTGTTGGAGCAACGGCCTAGCGTGAGGCCTAGGTTGCTCGGAAAGTAGAAATGACCATAAGATTCATACTGGTTGCAATTATTCGTTTTATACAATGGAAAAACTGTTGTATTTATATTGTATTTTATGCTTCTGGCGTTGACTTCTAAGGCCCTAGCTATTCGATCTAGTGGAGCAACGCCCTAGAGTGAAGCCTAGGTTGCCCGGAAAGGAGAAATGACCATCACTTTCAAACTGGTTGCATTAATCCTGTTATACGATGGAAAAACTGTTATATTTATATTGTATTTAATGCTTCTGGCGTTGACTTCTTAGCCCCTAACTATTCGATCTGGTGGTACAACGCAATAGAGTGAAGCCTAGGTTGCCCGGAACGTAGAATTGGCCATCACTTTCAAACTGGTTGCAATTATTCCTGTCATATGATGGTAACACTGTTGTATTTTTTTTGCATTTTATGCTTCCGGCGTTGACTTCTAAGGCCCTAACTATTCAGTCTGTTGGAGCGACGCCCTAGGGTGAAGCCTAGGTTGTCCGGAACGTAGAAATGACGTTAACTTTCATACTGGTTGCAATTATTCGTTTTATACGATGGAAAAACAGTTGTATTTATATTGTATTTTATGCTTCTGGCGTTGACTTCTAAGGCCCTAGCTATTCGATCTAGTGGAGCAACGCCCTAGAGTGAAGCCTAGGTTGCCCGGAAAGGAGAAATGACCATCACTTTCAAACTGGTTGCATTAATACTGTTATACGCTGGAAAAACTGTTATATTTATATTGTATTTAATGCTTCTGGCGTTGGCTTCTTAGCCCCTAACTATTCGATCTGGTGGAACAACGCAATAGAGTGAAGCCTAGGTTGCCCGGAACGTAGAATTGGCCATCACTTTCAAACTGGTTGCAATTATTCCTGTCATATGATGGTAACACTGTTGTATTTTTTTTGCATTTTATGCTTCCGGCGTTGACTTCTAAGGCCCTAGCTATTCAATCTGTTGGAGCGACGCCCTAGGGTGAAGCCTAGGTTGTCCGGAACGTAGAAATGACGTTAACTTTCATACTGGTTGCAATTATTCGTTTTATACGATGGAAAAACAGTTGTATTTATATTGTATTTTATGCTTCTGGCGTTGACTTCTAAGGCCCTAGCTATTCGATCTAGTGGAGCAACGCCCTAGAGTGAAGCCTAGGTTGCCCGGAAAGGAGAAATGACCATCACTTTCAAACTGGTTGCATTAATCCTGTTATACGCTGGAAAAACTGTTATATTTATATTGTATTTAATGCTTCTGGCGTTGGCTTCTTAGCCCCTAACTATTCGATCTGGTGGAACAACGCAATAGAGTGAAGCCTAGGTTGCCCGGAACGTAGAATTGGCCATCACTTTCAAACTGGTTGCAATTATTCCTGTCATATGATGGTAACACTGTTGTATTTTTTTTGCATTTTATGGTTCGGGCGTTGACTTCTACGGCCCTAACTATTCAACCTGTTGGAGGAACGCCCTAGCGTGAAGCCTAGGTTGCTCGGAAAGTAGAAATGATAATAAGTTTCATACTGGTTGCTATTATTCTTTTTATACGATGGAAAAACTGTACTATTTATTTTGTATTTTATGCTTCGGGCGTTGACTTCTAAGGCCCTAGCTATTCGATCTGGTGGAGCGACGCCCTAGAGTGAAGCCTAGGTTGCCCGGAAAGTAGAAATGACAATAACTTTCACACTGGTTGCAATTATTCGTTTTATACGATGGAGAAGCTGTTGTATTTACACCGTATTTTATGCATCTGGCGTTCACTTCTTATGCCCTAACTATTCCATCTGGTGGAACAACGCCCTGGGGTGAAGCCTAGGTTGCTCGGAATGTAGAAATGACCATAACATTCACACTGGTTGAAATTATTCGTTTTATACGATGGAAAAACTGTTATATTTATATTGTGTTTTATGCTTCTGGCGTTGATTTCTTAGGCTCTAACTATTCAATCTGGTGGAACAACGTCCTGGAGTGAGGCCTAGGTTGCCCGGAACGTAGAAACGACCACACTTCCATACTGGTAGCAATTATTCGTTTTATACGATGGAAAAACTGTTGTATTTATATTGTATTTTATGCTTCTGGCGTTGACTTCTAAGGCACTGACTATTCGATCTGGTGGAGCAACGCCCTAGAGTGAAGCCCAGGTTGCCCGGAACGTAGAAATGACCATAACTGTCATACTGGTTGCAATTATTCGTTTTATATGATGGAAGAACTGTTGTATTTATATTGTATTTTATGCTGCTGGCGTTCACTTCTTAGGCCCTAACTATTCGACCTGGTGGAACAACGCCCTGGAGTGAAGCCTAGGTTGCTCGGAATGTAGAAATGACCATAACATTCACACTGGTTGAAATTATTCGTTTTATACGATGGAAAAACTGTTATATTTATATTGTGTTTTATGCTTCTGGCGTTGACTTCTTAGGATCTAACTATTCAATCTGGTGGAACAACGTCCTAGAGTGAGGCCTAGGTTGCCCGGAACGTAGAAACGACCACACTTCCATACTGGTAGCAATTATTCGTTTTATACGATGGAAAAACTGTTGTATTTATATTGTATTTTATGCTTCTGGCGTTGACTTCTAAGGCACTAACTATTCGATCTGGTGGAGCAACGCCCTAGAGTGAAGCCCAGGTTGCCCGGAACGTAGAAATGACCATAACTGGCATACTGGTTGCAATTATTCGTTTTATATGATGGAAGAACTGTTGTATTTATATTGTATTTTATGCTGCTGGTGTTCACTTCTTAGGCCCTAACTATTCGACCTGGTGGAACAACGCCCTGGGGTGAAGCCTAGGTTGCTCGGAATGTAGAAATGACCATGACATTCACACTGGTTGAAATTATTCGTTTTATGCGATGGAAAAACTGTTATATTTATATTGTATTTTATGCTTCTGGCGTTGATTTCTTAGGCTCTAACTATTCAATCTCGTGGAACAACGTCCTAGAGTGAGGCCTAGGTTGCCCGGAACGTAGAAACTACCATCACTTCCATACTGGTAGCAATTATTCGTTTTATACGATGGAAAAACTGTTGTATTTATATGGTATTTTATTCTTCTGGCGTTGACTTCTAAGGCACTAACTATTCGATCTGGTGGAGCAGCGCCCTAGAGTGAAGCCTAGGTTTCGCGGAAAGTAGAAATGACCATAAGTTTCATACTGGTTGCAATGATTCGTTTTAAACGATGGAAAAACTGTTGTATTTACATTGTATTTTAAGCTTCTGGCGTCGACTACTAAGGCACTAACTATTCGATCTGGTGGAGCAGCGCAATAGAGTGAAGCCTAGGTTGCCCGGAACGTAGAATTGGCCATCACTTTCAAACTGGTTGCAATTATTCCTGTTATATGATGGAAACACTGTTGTATTTTTTTTGCATTTTATGGTTCGGGCGTTGACTTCAACGGCCCTAACTATTCAACCTGTTGGAGGAACGCCCTAGCGTGAAGCCTAGGTTGCTCGGAAAGTAGAAATGATAATAAGTTTCATACTGGTTGCAATTATTCGTTTTATACGATGGAAAAACTGTACTATTTATTTTGTATTTTATGCTTCGGGCGTTGACTTCTAAGGCCCTAGCTATTCGATCTGGTGGAGCGACGCCCTAGAGTGAAGCCTAGGTTGCCCGGAAAGTAGAAATGACCATAACCTTCACACTGGTTGCAATTATTCGTTTTATACGATGGAGAAGCTGTTGTATTTATACCGTATTTTATGCGTCTGGCGTTGACTTCTAAGGCACTAACTATTCGATCTGGCGGAGCAACGCTCTAGAGTGAAGCCTTGGTTGCCCGGAAAGTAGAAATGACCATAACTTTCATACTGGTTGCAATTACTCGTTTTATATGATGGAAAAACTGTTCTATTTATATTGTATTTTATGCTTCTGGCGTTCACTTCTCAGGCCCTAACTATTCGATCTGCTGGAACAACGCCCTAGAGTGAAGCCTAGGTTGCCTGGAACGTACAAATGCCCATCACCTTCACACGGGTTGCAATTATTCCTGTTATAGGATGGAAAGACTGTTGTATTTTTATTGTATTTTATGCTTCAGGCGTTGACTTCTGAGGCCGTAGCTATTCGATGTGGTGGAAGAACGCCATAGAGTGAAGCCTATGTGGCCCGGAACGTAGAAATGACCATAACTTTCATACTGGTTGCAATTATTCGTTTTATATGATGGAAAAGCTGTTGTATTTTTATTGCATTTTATGCTTCGGGCATTGACTTCTAAGGTCCTAACTATTCAATCTGTTGGAGCAACGCCCTAGGGTGAAGCCTAGGGTGCCCGGAAAGTAGAAATGACAATAACTTTCACACTGGTTGCAATTATTCGTTTTATACGTAGGAAAAGCTGTTGCATCTTTATTGAATTTTATGCTTCTGTCGTTGACGTCTAAGACCGTAGCTATTAGATGTGGTGGAGCAACGCACTAGAGTGACGCCTAGGTGGCCCGGAACGTAGAAATGACCATAACTTTCACACCGGTAGCAATTATTCGTTTTATACGATGGAAAAACTGTTGTACTTATATTGTATTTTATGCATCTGGCGTTGACTTCTTATGCCCTATCTATTCCATCTGGTGGACAACGCCCTAGGGTGAAGCCTAGGTTGCCCGGAACGTAGAAATTGAAATAACTTTCACACAGGTAGCAATTATACGTTTTATACGATGGAAAAACAGTTCTATTTATTTTGTATTTTATGCGTCGGACGTTGACTTCTAAGGCCCTAACTATTCCATCTGTTGGAGCAACGCCCTAGGGTGAAGCCTAGGTTGCCCGGAAAGTAGAAATGACCATAACTTTCATACTGGTTGCAATTATTCGTTTTATACGATGGAAAAACTGTTGTATTTATATTGTATTTTATGCTTCTGGCGTTGACTTCTAAGGCACTAACTTTTCGATCTGGTGGAGCAACGCAATAGACTGAAGCCTAGGTTGCCCGGAACGTAGAATTGGCCACCACTTTCAAACTGGTTACAATTATTCCTGTTATATGATGGTAACACTGTTGTGTTTTTTTTGCATTTTATGGTTTGGGCGTTGACTTCTAAGGCCCTAACTATTCGATCTGGTGGAGCAATGCCTAAGAGTTAAGTCTAGGATGCCCGAAGCGCCCAAATGACCATTACTTTCACGCTTGTGGCAATTATTCCTGTTATACGATGAAAAGGCTGTTTTATTTTTATTGCATTTTATGCTTCTGGCGTTAACTTCTTAGGCCGTAACTATTCGATCTGGTGGAGCAACGCCCTGGAGTGAAGCCTAGGTTGCGCGGAACGTAGAATTGGCCATCACTTTCAAACTGGTTTGCAATTATTCCCGTTATATGATGGAAACACTGTTGTATTTTTATTGCATTTTATGCTTCGGGCGTTGACTTATAAGGCCCTAACTATTCCATCTGTTGGAGCAACGGCCTAGCGTGAAGCCTAGGTTGCTCGGAAAGTAGAAATGACCATAAGTTTCATACTGGTTGCAATTATTCGTTTTATACAATGGAAAAACTGTTGTTTTTATATTGTATTTTATGCTTCTGGCGTTGACTTCTAAGGCCCTAGCTATTCGATCTAGTGGAGCAACGCCCTAGAGTGAAGCCTAGGTTGCCCGGAAAGGAGAAATGACCATCACTTTCAAACTGGTTGCATTAATCCTGTTATACGATGGAAAAACTGTTATATTTATATTGTATTTAATGCTTCTGGCGTTGACTTCTTAGCCCCTAACTATTCGATCTGGTGGAACAACGCAATAGAGTGAAGCCTAGGTTGCCCGGAACGTAGAATTGGCCATCACTTTCAAACTGGTTGCAATTATTCCTGTCATATGATGGCAACACTGTTGTATTTTTTTTGCATTTTATGCTTCCGGCGTTGACTTCTAAGGCCCTAACTATTCAATCTGTTGGAGCGACGCCCTAGGGTGAAGCCTAGGTTGTCCGGAACGTAGAAATGACGTTAACTTTCATACTGGTTGCAATTATTCGTTTTATACGATGGAAAAACAGTTGTATTTATATTGTATTTTATGCTTCGGGCGTAGACATCTAAGGCCCTAGTTATTCGATCTGGTGGAGCAACGCCTTAGAGTGAAGCCGAGGTTTCCTGGAACGTAGAAATGACCATCACTTTCAAACTGGTTGCAATTATTCGTTTTATAGGATGGAAAAACTGTTGTATTCTTATTGTATTTTATGCTTCTGGCGTTCACTTCTTAGGCCCTAACTATTCGATCTGGTGGAACAACGCCCTGGGGTGAAGCCTAGGTTGCACGAAATGTAGAAATGACCATAACATTCACACTGGTTGAAATTATTCGTTTTATACGATGGAAAAACAGTTATATTTATATTGTGTTTTATGCTTCTGGCGTTGATTTCTTAGGCTCTAACTATTCAATCTGGTGGAACAACGTCCTAGAGTGAGGCCTAGGTTGCCCGGAACGTAGAAACGACCACACTTCCATACTGGTAGCAATTATTCGTTTTATACGATGGAAAAACTGTTGTATTTATATTGTATTTTATGCTTCTGGCGTTGACTTCTAAGGCACTAACTATTCGATCTGGTGGAGCAACGCCCTAGAGTGAAGCCCATGTTGCCTGGAACGTAGAAATGACCATAAGTTTCATACTGGTTGCAATGATTCGTTTTAAACGATGGAAAAACTGTTGTATTTATATTGTATTTTAAGCTTCTGGCGTCGACTACTAAGGCACTAACTATTCGATCTGGTGGAGCAGCGCAATAGAGTGAAGCTTAGGTTGCCCGGAACGTAGAATTGGCCACCACTTTCAAACTGGTTACAATTATTCCTGTTATATGATGGTAACACTGTTGTGTTTTTTTTGCATTTTATGGTTCGGGCGTTGACTTCTAAGGCCCTAACTATTCGATCTGGTGGAGCAATGCCTAAGAGTTAAGTCTAGGATGCCCGAAACGCCCAAATGACCATTACTTTCACGCTTGTTGCAATTATTCCTGTTATACGATGAAAAGGCTGTTCTATTTTTATTGTATTTTATGCTTCAGGCGTAGGCTTCTAAGGCCGTAGCTATTCGATACGGTGGAGCACCGCCCTAGAGTGAAGCCTAGGATGCTCGGAACGTAGAAATGACCACTATTTTCACACTGTTTGCAATTATTCATTTAATACGATGGAAAAGCTATTGTATTTTTATTGCATTTTATGCTTCGGGCATTGACTTCTAAGGTCCTAACTATTCAATCTGTTGGAGCAACGCCCTAGGGTGAAGCCTAGGTTGCCCGGAAAGTAGAAATGACAATAACTTTCACACTGGTTGGAATTATTCGTTTTATACGTAGGAAAAGCTGTTGCATCTTTATTGAATTTTATGCTTCTGTCGTTGACGTCTAAGACGGTAGCTATTAGATGTGGTGGAGCAACGCACTAGAGTGACGCCTAGGTGGCCCGGAACGTAGAAATGACCATAACTTTCACACCGGTAGCAATTATTCGTTTTATACGATGGAAAAACTGTTGTACTTATATTGTATTTTATGCTTCTGGCGTTGACTTCTTATGCCCTATCTATTCCATCTGGTGGAACAACGCCCTAGGGTGAAGCCTAGGTTGCCCGGAACGTAGAAATGGAAATAACTTTGACACCGGTAGCAATTATACGTTTTATACGATGGAAAAACTGTTGTATTTATATTGTATTTCATGCTTCTGGCGTTGACTTCTAAGGCACTAACTATTCGATCTGGTGGAGCAACGCTCTAGAGTGAAGCCGAGGTTGCCCGGAAAGTAGAAATGACCATAACTTTCATACTAGTTGCAATTACTCGTTTTATATGATGGAAAAACTGTTCTATTTATATTGTATTTTATGCTTCTGGCGTTCACTTCTCAGGCCCTAACTATTCGATCTGCTGGAACAACGCCCTAGGGTGAAGCCTAGGTTGCCCGGAACGTAGAACTGACCATAACTTTTACACTGGTAGCAATTATTCGTTTTATACAATGGAAGAACTGTTCTATTTATTTTGTATTTTATGCTTCGGGCGTTGACTTCCAAGGCCCTAGCTGTTTGATCTGGTGGAGCAACGCCCTAGAGTGAAGCCTAGGTTGCCCGGAACGTAGAAATGACCATAACTTTCACACTGGTTGCTATTATTCGTTCTATACGATGGAAAAACTGTTATATTTATATTATATCTTATGCTTCTGGAGTTGACTTCTTAGGCCCTAACTACTCGATCTGGTGGAACAACGCCCTAGAGTGAAGCCTAGGTTGCCTGGAACGTACAAATGACCATCACCTTCACACGGGTTGCAATTATTCCTGTTATAGGATGGAAAGACTGTTGTATTTTTATTGTATTTTATGCTTCAGGCGTTGACTTCTGAGGCCGTAGCTATTCGATGTGGTGGAAGAACGCCATAGAGTGAAGCCTATGTTGCCCGTAACGTAGAAATGACCATAACTTTCATACTGGTTGCAATTATTCGTTTTATATGATGGAAAAGCTGTTGTATTTTTATTGCGTTTTATGCTTCGGGCATTGACTTCTAAGGTCCTAACTATTCAATCTGTTGGAGCAACGCCCTACGGTGAAGCCTAGGTTGCCCGGAAAGTAGAAATGACAATAACTTTCACACTGGTTGCAATTATTCGTTCTATACGTAGGAAAAGCTGTTGCATCTTTATTGAATTTTATGCTTCTGTCGTTGACGTCTAATACCGTAGCTATTAGATGTGGTGGAGCAACGCACTAGAGTGACGCCTAGGTGGCCCGGAACGTAGAAATGACCATAACTTTCACACCGGTAGCAATTATTCGTTTTATGCGATGGAAAAACTGTTGTACTTATATTGTATTTTATGCTTCTGGCGTTGACTTCTTATGCCCTATCTATTCCATCTGGTGGACAACGCCCTAGGGTGAAGCCTAGGTTGCCCGGAACGTAGAAATTGAAATAACTTTCACACCAGTAGCAATTATACGTTTTATACGATGGAAAAACAGTTCTATTTATTTTGTATTTTATGCGTCGGACGTTGACTTCTAAGGCCCTAACTATTCCATCTGTTGGAGCAACGCCCTAGGGTGAAGTCTAGGTTGCCCGGAAAGTAGAAATGACCATAACTTTCATACTGGTTGCAATTATTCGTTTTATACGATGGAAAAACTGTTGTGTTTATATTGTATTTTATGCTTCTGGCGTTGACTTCCAAGGCTCTAACTTTTCGATCTGGAGGAGCAACGCAATAGAGTGAGGCCTAGGTTGCCCGGAACGTAGAAATGACCATCACTTCCATACTGGTAGCAATTATTCGTTTTATACGATGGAAAAACTGTTGTATTTATATTGTATCTTATGCTTCTGGCGTTGACTTCTAAGGCACTAACTAATTATGGATCTGGCAGAGCAACGCCCCAGAGTGAAGCCTAGGTTGCCCGGAACGTAGAAATGATCATCACTTTCAAACTGGTTGCAATTATTCCCGTTATATGATGGAAACACTGTTGTATTTTTATTGCATTTTATGCTTCGGGCGTTGACTTATAGGGCCCTAACTATTCCATCTGTTGGAGCACCGGCCTAGCGTGAAGCCTAGGTTGCTCGGAAAGTAGAAATGACCATAAGTATCATACTGGTTGCAATTATTCAATTTCTACAATGGAAAAACTGTTGTATTTATATTGTATTTTATGCTTCTGGCGTTGACTTCTAAGGCCCTAGCTATTCGATCTAGTGGAGCAACGCCCTAGAGTGAAGCCTAGGTTGCCCGGAAAGGAGAAATGACCATCACTTTCAAACTGGTTGCATTAATCCTGTTATACGATGGAAAAACTGTTATATTTATATTGTATTTAATGCTTCTAGCGTTGACTTCTTAGCCCCTAACTATTCGATCTGGTGGAACAACGCAATAGAGTGAAGCCTAGGTTGCCCGGAACGTAGAATTGGCCATCACTTTCAAACTGGTTGCAATTATTCCTGTCATATGATGGTAACACTGTTGTATTTTTTTTGCATTTTATGCTTCCGGCGTTGACTTCTAAGGCCCTAACTATTCAATCTGTTGGAGCGACAAACTAGGGTGAAGCCTAGGTTGTCCGGAACGTAGTAATGACGTTAACTTTCATACTGGTTGCAATTATTCGTTTTATACGATGGAAAAACTGTTGTATTTATATTGTATTTTATGCTTCTGGCGTTGACTTCTAAGGCACTAACTATTCGATCTGGTGGAGCAGCGCCCTAGACTGAAGCCTAGGTTTCCCGGAAAGTAGAAATGACCATAAGTTTCATACTGGTTGCAATTATTCGTTTTAAACGATGGAAAAACTGTTGTATTTATATTGTACTTTAAGCTTCTGGCGTCGACTACTAAGGCACTAACTATTCGATCTGGTGGAGCAGCGCAATAGAGTGAAGCCTAGGTTGCCCGGAACGTAGAATTGGCCATCACTTTCAAACTGGTTGCAATTATTCCTGTTATATGATGGAAACACTGTTGTATTTTTATTGCCTTTTATGCTTCGGGCGTTGACTTCTAAGGCCCTAACTATTCAATCTGTTGGAGCAACGCCCTAGGGTTGAAGCCTAGGTTGCTCGGAAAGTAGAAATGACCAGGAGTTTCATACTGGTTGCAATTATTCGTTTTATACGATGGAAAAACTGTTGTATTTTTATTGTATTTTATGCTTCTGGCGTTGACTTCTAAGGCACTAACTATTCGCTCTGGTGGAGCAACGCCCTAGGGTGTAGCCTAGGTTGCCCGTAAAGTAGAAATGACCATAGCTTTCATACTGGTTGCAATTATTCGTCTTATATGATGGAAAAACTATTGTATTTTTATTGTATTTTATGCTTCTGGCGTTGACTTCTAAGGCACTAGCTATTCAACCTGTTGGAGGAACGCCCTAGCGTGAAGCCTAGGTTGCTCGGAAAGTAGAAATGACCATAAGTTTCATACTGGTTGCAATTATTCGTTTTATACGATGGAAAAACTGTTGTATTTATATTGTATTTTATGCTTCTGGCGGTGCCTTCTTAGGCCCTAAGTGTTCGATCTGGCGGAACAACGCTCTATCGTGAAGCCTACGCTGCCCGGAACGTAGAAATGACCATCACGTTCACACTGGTTGCAATTATTCGTGATATACGATGGAAAAATTCTTGTATATTTATTGTATTTTATGCTTCGGGCGTAGACTTCTATGGCCCTACCTATTCTATCTGGTGGATCAACGCCCCAGAGTGAAGCCTAGGTTGCTCGGAATGTAGAAATGACCATAACATTCACACTGGTTGAAATTATTCGTTTTATACGATAGAGAAACTGTTATATTTATATTGTATTTTATGCTTCTGCCGTTGATTTCATAGGCCCTAACTATTCAATCTGGTGGAACAACGCCCTAGAGTGAGGCCTAGGTTGCCCGGAACGTAGAAATGACCATCACTTCCATACTGGTAGCAATTATTCGTTTTATACGATGGAAAAACTGTTGTATTTATATTGTATCTTATGCTTCTGGCGTTGACTTCTAAGGCACTAACTATTCGATCTGGCAGAGAAACGCCCCAGAGTGAAGCCTAGGTTGCCCGGAACGTAGAAATGATCATCACTTTCAAACTGGTTGCAATTATTCCTGTTATATGATGGAAAAACTGTTGTATTTTTATTGCATTTTATGCTTCTGGCGTTGACTTCTTAGGCCGTAACTATTCGATCTGGTGGAGCAACGCCCTGGAGTGAAGCCTAGGTTGCGCGGAACGTAGAATTGGCCATCACTTTCAAACTGGTTGCAATTATTCCTGTCATATGATGGTAACACTGTTGTATTTTTTTTGCATTTTATGCTTCCGGCGTTGACTTCTAAGGCCCTAACTATTCCATCTGTTGGAGCAACGGCCTAGCGTGAAGCCTAGGTTGCTCGGAAAGTAGAAATGACCATAAGTTTCATACTGGTTGCATTAATCCTGTTATACGATGGAAAAACTGTTATATTTATATTGTATTTAATGCTTCTGGCGTTGACTTCTTAGCCCCTAACTATTCGATCTGGTGGAACAACGCAATAGAGTGAAGCCTAGGTTGCCCGGAACGTAGAATTGGCCATCACTTTCAAACTGGTTGCAATTATTCCTCTCATATGATGGTAACACTGTTGTATTTTTTTTGCATTTTATGCTTCCGGCGTTGACTTCTAAGGCCCTAACTGTTCAATCTGTTGGAGCGACGCCCTAGGGTGAAGCCTAGGTTGTCCGGAACGTAGAAATGACGTTAACTTTCATACTGGTTGCAATTATTCGTTTTAAACGATGGAAAAACAGTTGTATTTATATTGTATTTTATGCTTCGGGCGTAGACTTCTAAGGCCCTAGTTATTCGATCTGGTGGAGCAACGCCTTAAAGTGAAGCCAAGGTTTCCCGGAACGTAGAGATGACCATCACTTTCAAACTGGTTGCAATTATTCGTTATATACGATGGAAAAACTGTTGTATTTTTATTGTATTTTATGCTTCTGGCGTTCACTTCTTAGGCCCTAACTATTCGATCTGGTGGAACAACGCCCTAGGGTGAAGCCTAGGTTGCACGGACCGTAGAAATGACCATAACTTTTACACTGGTAGCAATTATTCGTTTTATACGATGGAAAAACTGTTCTGTTTATTTTGTATTTTATGCTTCGGGCGTTGACTTCTAAGGCCCTAACTGTTTGATCTGGTGGAGCAACGCCCTAGAGTGAAGCCTAGGTTGCCCGGAACGTAGAAATGACCATAACTTTCACACTGGATGCTATTGTTCGTTCTATACGATGGAAGAACTGATATATTTATTATGTATCTTATGCTTCTGGCGTTGACTTCTTAGGCCCTAACAATTCGATCTGGTGGAACAACGCCCTAGAGTGAAGCCTAGGTTGCCTGGAACGTACAAATAACCATAACTGTCATACTGGTTGCAATTATTCGTTTTATATGATGGAAGAACTGTTGTATTTATATTGTATTTTATGCTGCTGGCGTTCACTTCTTAGGCCCTAACTATTCGACCTGGTGGAACAACGCCCTGGGGTGAAGCCTAGGTTGCTCGGACTGTAGAAATGACCATAACATTCACACTGGTTGAAATTATTCATTTTATACGATGGAAAAACTGTTATATTTATATTGTGTTTTATGCTTCTGGCGTTGATTTCTTAGGCTCTAACTATTCAATCTGGTGGAACAACGTCCTAGAGTGAGGCCTAGGTTGCCCGGAACGTAGAAACGACCACACTTCCATACTGGTAGCAATTATTCGTTTTATACGATGGAAAAGCTGTTGTATTTATATTGTATTTTATGCTTCTGGCGTTGACTTCTAAGGCACTAACTATTCGATCTGGTGGAGCAACGCCCTAGAGTGAAGCCCAGGTTGCCCGGAACGTAGAAATGACCATAACTGTCATACTGGTTGCAATTATTCGTTTTATATGATGGAAGAACTGTTGTATTTATATTGTATTTTATGCTGCTGGCGTTCACTTCTTAGGCCCTAACTATTCGACCTGGTGGAACAACGCCCTGGGGTGAAGCCTAGGTTGCTCGGAATGTAGAAATGACCATAACATTCACACTGGTTGAAATTATTCGTTTTATGCGATGGAAAAACTGTTATATTTATATTGTATTTTATGCTTCTGGCGTTGATTTCTTAGGCTCTAACTATTCAATCTGGTGGAACAACGTCCTAGAGTGAGGCCTAGGTTGCCGGGAACGTAGAAACTACCATCACTTCCATACTGGTAGCAATTATTCGTTTTATACGATGGAAAAACTGTTGTATTTATATTGTATTTTATGCTTCTGGCGTTGACTTCTAAGGCACTAACTATTCGATCTGGTGGAGCAGCGCCCTAGACTGAAGCCTAGGTTTCCCGGAAAGCAGAAATGACCATAAGTTTCATACTGGTTGCAATTATTCGTTTTAAACGATGGAAAAACTGTTGTATTTATATTGTATTTTAAGCTTCTGGCGTCGACTACTAAGGCACTAACTATTCGATCTGGTGGAGCAGCGCAATAGAGTGAAGTCTAGGTTGCCCGGAACGTAGAATTGGCCATCACTTTCAAACTGGTTGCAATTATTCCTGTTATATGATGGAAACACTGTTGTATTTTTATTGCGTTTTATGCTTCGGGCGTTGACTTCTAAGGCCCTAACTATTCAATCTGTTGGAGCAACGCCCTAGGGTTGAAGCCTAGGTTGCTCGGAAAGTAGAAATGACCAGGAGTTTCATACTGGTTGCAATTATTCGTTTTATACGATGGAAAAACTGTTGTATTTTTATTGTATTTTATGCTTCTGGCGTTGACTTCTAAGGCACTAACTATTCGATCTGGTGGAGCAACGCCCTAGGGTGTAGCCTAGGTTGCCCGTAAAGTAGAAATGACCATAGCTTTCATACTGGTTGCAATTATTCGTCTTATATGATGGAAAAACTATTGTATTTTTATTGTATTTTATGCTTCTGTCGTTGACTTCTAAGGCACTAGCTATTCAACCTGTTGGAGGAACGCCCTAGCGTGAAGCCTAGGTTGCTCGGAAAGTAGAAATGACCATAAGTTTCATACTGGTTGCAATTATTCGTTTTATACGATGGAAAAACTGTTGTGTTTATATTGTATTTTATGCATCTGGCGGTGCCTTCTTAGGCCCTAAGTGTTCGATCTGGTGGAACAACGCTCTAGCGTGAAGCCTACGCTGCCCGGAACGTAGAAATGACCATCACGTTCACACTGGTTGCAATTATTCGTGATATACGATGGAAAAACTCTTGTATATTTATTGTATTTTATGCTTCGGGCGTAGACTTCTATGGCCCTACCTATTCTATCTGGTGGATCAACGCCCCAGAGTGAAGCCTAGGTTGCTCGGAATGTAGAAATGACCATAACATTCACACTGGTTGAAATTATTCGTTTTATACGATAGAGAAACTGTTATATTTATATTGTATTTTATGCTTCTGCCGTTGATTTCATAGGCCCTAACTATTCAATCTGGTGGAACAACGCCCTAGAGTGAGGCCTAGGTTGCCCGGAACGTAGAAATGACCATCACTTCCATACTGGTAGCAATTATTCGTTTTATACGATGGAAAAACTGTTGTATTTATATTGTATCTTATGCTTCTGGCGTTGACTTCTAAGGCACTAACTATTCGATCTGGCAGAGCAACGCCCCAGAGTGAAGCCTAGGTTGCCCGGAACGTAGAAATGATCATCACTTTCAAACTGGTTGCAATTATTCCTGTTATATGATGGAAAATCTGTTGTATTTTTATTGCATTTTATGCTTCTGGCGTTGACTTCTTAGGCCGTAACTATTCGATCTGGTGGAGCAACGCCCTGGAGTGAAGCCTAGGTTGCGCGGAACGTAGAATTGGCCATCACTTTCAAACTGGTTGCAATTATTCCCGTTATATGATGGAAACAATGTTGTATTGTTATTGCATTTTATGCTTCGGGCGTTGACTTCTAAGGCCCTAACTATTCGATCAGGTGGAACAACGGCCTAGGGTGAAGCCTAGGTTGCCCGGAACGTAGAAATGACCATAACTTTCACACTGGCTGCTATTATTCGTTTTATACGATGGAAAAACTGTTATATTTATATTGTATTTAATGCTTCTGGCGTTGACTTCTTAGGCCCTATCTGTTTGATCTGGTAGAGCAACGCCCTGGAGTGAAGCCTAGGTTGCCTGGAAGGTAGAAATGACCATCACTTTCACACGGGTTGCAATTATTCCTGTTATAGGATGGAAAGACTGTTGTATTTTTATTGCATTTTATGCTTCGGACGTTGACTACTAAGGCCCTAACTATTCAATCTGTTGGAGCAACGCCCTAGGGTTGAAGCCTAGGTTGCTCGGAAAGTAGAAATGACCAGAAGTTTCATACTGGTTGCAATTATTCGTTTTACACGATGGAAAAACTGTTGTATTTATATTGTATTTTAAGCTTCTGGCGTCGACTACTAAGGCACTAACTATTCGATCTGGTGGAGCAGCGCAATAGAGTGAAGTCTAGGTTGCCCGGAACGTTGAATTGGCCATCACTTTCAAACTGGTTGCAATTATTCCTGTTATATGATGGAAACACTGTTGTATTTTTATTGCATTTTATGCTTCGGGCGTTGACTTCTAAGGCCCTAACTATTCAATCTGTTGGAGCAATGCCCTAGGGTTGAAGCCTAGGTTGCTCGGAAAGTAGAAATGACCAGGAGTTTCATACTGGTTGCAATTATTCGTTTTATACGATGGAAAAACTGTTGTATTTTTATTGTATTTTATGCTTCTGGCGTTGACTTCTAAGGCACTAACTATTCGATCTGGTGGAGCAACGCCCTAGGGTGTAGCCTAGGTTGCCCGTAAAGTAGAAATGACCATAGCTTTCATACTGGTTGCAATTATTCGTCTTATATGATGGAAAAACTATTGTATTTTTATTGTATTTTATGCTTCTGGCGTTGACTTCTAAGGCACTAGCTATTCAACCTGTTGGACGAATGCCCTAGCGTGAAGCCTAGGTTGCTCGGAAAGTAGAAATGACCATAAGTTTCATACTGGTTGCAATTATTCGTTTTATACGATGGAAAAACTGTTGTGTTTATATTGTATTTTATGCATCTGGCGGTGCCTTCTTAGGCCCTAAGTGTTCGATCTGGTGGAACAACGCTCTAGCGTGAAGCCTACGCTGCCCGGAACGTAGAAATGACCATCACGTTCACACTGGTTGCAATTATTCGTGATATACGATGGAAAAACTCTTGTTTATTTATTGTATTTTATGCTTCGGGCGTAGACTTCTATGGCCCTACCTATTCTATCTGGTGGATCAACGCCCCAGAGTGAAGCCTAGGTTGCTCGGAATGTAGAAATGACCATAACATTCACACTGGTTGAAATTATTCGTTTTATACGATAGAGAAACTGTTATATTTATATTGTATTTTATGCTTCTGCCGTTGATTTCATAGGCCCTAACTATTCAATCTGGTGGAACAACGCCCTAGAGTGAGGCCTAGGTTGCCCGGAACGTAGAAATGACCATCACTTCCATACTGGTAGCAATTATTCGTTTTATACGATGGAAAAACTGTTGTATTTATATTGTATCTTATGCTTCTGGCGTTGACTTCTAAGGCACTAACTATTCGATCTGGCAGAGCAACGCCCCAGAGTGAAGCCTAGGTTGCCCGGAACGTGGAAATGACCATCACTTTCAAACAGGTTGCAATTATTCCTGTTATATGATGGAAAAACTGTTGTATTTTTATTGCATTTTATGCTTCTGGCGTTGACTTCTTAGGCCGTAACTATTCGATCTGGTGGAGCAACGCCCTGGAGTGAAGCCTAGGTTGCGCGGAACGTAGAATTGGCCATTACTTTCAAACTGGTTGCAATTATTCCCGTTATATGATGGAAACAATGTTGTATTGTTATTGCATTTTATGCTTCGGGCGTTGACTTCTAAGGCCCTAACTATTCGATCAGGTGGAACAACGGCCTAGGGTGAAGCCTAGGTTGCCCGGAACGTAGAAATGACCATAACTTTCACACTGGCTGCTATTATTCGTTTTATACGATGGAAAAACTGTTATATTTATATTGTATTTAATGCTTCTGGCGTTGACTTCTTAGGCCCTATCTGTTTGATCTGGTAGAGCAACGCCCTGGAGTGAAGCCTAGGTTGCCTGGAAGGTAGAAATGACCATCACTTTCACACGGGTTGCAATTATTCCTGTTATAGGATGGAAAGACTGTTGTATTTTTATTGCATTTTATGCTTCGGACGTTGACTACTAAGGCCCTAACTATTCAATCTGTTGGAGCAACGCCCTAGGGTTGAAGCCTAGGTTGCTCGGAAAGTAGAAATGACCAGAAGTTTCATACTGGTTGCAATTATTCGTTTTACACGATGGAAAAACTGTTGTATTTATATCGTATTTTATGCTTCTGGCGTTGACTTCTTAGGCCGTAAATATTCGATCTGGTGGAGCAACGCCCTGGAGTGAAGACTAGGTTGCGCGGAACGCAGAATTGGCCATCACTTTCAAACTGGTTGCAATTATTCCTGTTATATGATGGAAACACTGTTGTATTTTTATTGCATTTTATGCTTCGGGCGTTGACTTCTAAGGCCCTAACTATTCCATCTGTTGGAGCAACGGCCTAGCGTGAAGCCTAGGATGCTCGGAAAGTAGAAATGACCATAAGTTTCAAACTGGTTGCATTAATCCTGTTATAGGATGGAAAAACTGTTATATTTATATTGTATTTAATGCTTCTGGCGTTGACTTCAAAGGCCCTAACTATTCAATCTGTTGGAGCAACGCCCTAGGGTTGAAGCCTAGGTTGCTCGGAAAGTAGAAATGACCATAACTTTTACACGGGTAGCAATTATTCGTTTTATACGATGGAAAAACTGTTGTCTTTTTATTGTATTTTATGCTTCTGGCGTTGACTTCTAAGGCACTAACTATTCGATCTGTTGGAGCAACGCCATAGGGTGTAGCCTAGGCTGCCCGTAAAGTAGAAATGACCATAGCTTTCATACTGGTTGCAATTATTCGTTTTATATGATGGAAAAACTATTGTATTTTTATTGTATTTTATGCTTCTGGCGTTGACTTCTAAGGCACTAGCTATTCAACCTGTTGGAGGAACGCCCTAGCGTGAAGCCTAGGTTGCTCGGAAAGTAGAAATGACCATAAGTTTCATACTGGTTGCAATTATTCGTTTTAAACGATGGAAAAACTGTTGTATTTATATTGCATTTTAAGCTTCTGGCGTCGACATCTAAGGCACTAACTATTCGATCTGGTGGAACAACGCAATAGAGTGAAGCCTAGGTTGCCCGGAACGTAGAATTGGCCATCGCTTTCAAACTGGTTGCAATTATTCCGGATATATGATGGAAACACTGTTGTATTTTTTTTGCATTTTATGGTTCGGGCGTTGACTTCTAAGGCCATAACTATTCAATCTGTTGGAGCAACGCTCTAGGGTGAAGCCTAGGTTGCTCGGAAAGTAGAAATGTCCATAAGTTTCATACTGGTTGCAATTATTCGATTTATACGATGGAAAAACTGTTGTATTTATATTGTATTTTATGCTTCTGGCGTTGACTTCTAAGGCACTAACTATTCGATCTGGTGGAGCAACGCAATAGAGTGATGCATAGGTTGCCCGGAACGTAGAATTGGCCATCACTTTCAAACTGGTTGCAATTATTCCTGTTATATGATGGATACACTGTTGTATTTTTATTGCATTTTATGCTTCGGGCGTTGACTTCTAAGGCCCTAACTATTCAATCTGTTGGACCAACGCCCTAGGGTGAAGCCTAGCTTGCTGGGAAAGTAGAAATGACCATAAGTTTCATACTGATTGCAATTATTCGTTTTATACGATGGAAAAACGGTTGTATTTATATTGTATTTTATGCTTCTGGCGTTGACTTCTAAGGCACTAACTATTCGATCTGGTGGAGCAACGCCCTGGAGTGAAGCCTAGGTTGCCCGGAACGTAGAATTGGCCATCGCTTTCAAACTGGTTGCAATTATACCTGTTATATGATGGATACACTGTTGTATTTTTATTGCATTTTATGCTTCGGGCGTTGACTTCTAAGGCCCTAACTATTCAATCTGTTGGAACAACGCCATAGGGTGAAGCCTAGCTTGCTCGGAAAGTAGAAATGTCCATAAGTTTCATACTGGTTGCAATTATTCGTTTTATACGATGGAAAAGCTGTTGTATTTATATCGTATTTTATGCTTCTGGCGCTGACTTCTTAGGCTCTAACTATTCGATCTGGTGGAGCAACGCAATAGAGTGAAGCCTAGGTTGCCCGGAACGTAGAATTGGCCATCACTTTCAAACTGGTTGCAATTATTCCTGTTATATGATGGATACACTGTGGTATTTTTTTTGCATTTTATGGTTCGGGCGTTGACTTCTAAGGCCCTAACTATTCAATCTGTTGGAGCAACGCCCTCGGGTGAAGCCTAGGTTGCTCGGAAAGTAGAAATGACCATAAGTTTCATACCGGTTGCAATTATTCGTTTTATACGATGGAAAAACTGTAGTATTTATATTGTATTTTATGCTTCTGGCGTTGACTTCTAAGGCACTAACTATTCGATCTGGTGGAGCAACGCCCTAGAGAGAAGCCTAGGTTGCCCGGAACGTAGAATTGGCCATCGCCTTCAAACTGGTTGCAATTATTCCTGTTATATGATGGATACACTGTTGTATTTTTATTGCATTTTATGTTTCGGGCGTTGACTTCTAAGGCCCTAACTATTCAACCTGTTGGAGCAACGCCTTAGGGTGAAGCCTAGGTTGCTCAGAAAGTAGAAATGTCCATAAGTTTCACACTGGTTGCAATTATTCGTTTTACACGATGGAAAGCTGTTGTATTTATATTGTATTTTATGCTTCTGGCGTTGACTTCTAAGGCACTAACTATTCGATCTGGTGGAGCAACGCAATAGAGTGAAGCCTAGGTTGCCCGGAACGTAGAATTGGCCTTCACTTTCAAACTGGTTGCAATTATTCCTGTTACATGATGGAAACACTGTTGTATTTTTTTTGCGTTTTATGGTTCGGGCGTTGACATCTAAGGCCCTAGATATTCAATCTGTTGGAGCAACGCCCTAGGGTGAAGCCTAGGTTGCTCAGAAAGTAGAAATGTCCATAAGTTTCACACTGGTTGCAATTATTCGTTTTACACGATGAAAAGACTGTTGTATTCATATTGTATTTTATGCTTCTGGCGTTGACTTCTAAGGCTCTAACTATTCGATCTGTTGGAGCAACGCCCTAGGGTGAAGCCTATGTTGCTCGGAAAGTAGAAATGACCATAAGTTTCATACCGGTTGCAATTATACCTGTTATATGATGGAAACACTGCTGTATTCTTTTTGCATTCTATGGTTCGGGCGTTGACTTCTAAGGCCCTAACTATTCAATCTGTTGGAGCAACGCCCTAGGGTGAAGCCTAGCTTGCTCAGAAAGTAGAAATGACCATAAGTTTCACACTGGTTGCAATTATTCGTTTTATACGATGGAAAAACGGTTGTATTTATATTGTATTTTATGCTTCTGGCGTTGACTTCTAAGGCACTAACTATTCGATCTAGTGGAGCAACGCAATAGAGTGATGCCTAGGTTGCCCGAAACGTAGAATTGGCCATCAATTTCATACTGGTTGCAATTATACCTGTTATATGATGGAAACACTGCTGTATTTTTTTTGCATTCTATGGTTCTGGCGTTGACTTCTAAGGCCCTAACTATTCAATCTGTTGGAGCAACGCCCTAGGGTGAAGCCTAGCTTGCTCAGAAAGTAGAAATGACCATAAGTTTCACACTGGTTGCAATTATTCGTTTTATACGATGGAAAAGCTGTTGTATTTGTATCGTATTTTATGCTTCTGGCGTTGACTTCTTAGGCCGTAACTATTCGGTCTGGTGGAGCAACGCCCTGGAGTGAGACCTAGGTTGCCCGGAACGTAGAGTTGGCCATCGCTTTCAAACTGGTTGCAATTATTCCGGATATATGATGGAAACACTGTTGTATTTTTTTTGCATTTTATGGTTCGGGCGTTGGCTTCTAAGGCCATAACTATTCAATCTGTTGGAGCAACGCTCTAGGGTGAAGCCTAGGTTGCTCGGAAAGTAGAAATGTCCATAAGTTTCATACTGGTTGCAATTATTCGATTTATACGATGGAAAAACTGTTGTATTTATATTGTATTTTATGCTTCTGGCGTTGACTTCTAAGGCACTAACTATTCGATCTGGTGGAGCAACGCAATAGAGTGATGCATAGGTTGCCCGGAACGTAGAATTGGCCATCACTTTCAAACTGGTTGCAATTATTCCTGTTATATGATGGAAACGCTGTTGTATTTTTTTTGCGTTTTATGGTTCGGGCGTTGACTTCTAAGGCCCTAACTATTCAATCCGTTGGAGCAACGCCCTAGGGTGGAGCCTAGGTTGCTCAGAAAGTAGAAATGTCCATAAGTTTCATACTGGTTGCAACTATTCGTTTTATACGATGGAAAGCTGGTGTATTTATATTGTATTTTATGCTTCTGGCGTTGACTTCTAAGGCACTAACTATTCGATCTGGTGGAGCAACGCAATAGAGTGAAGCCTAGGTTGCCCGGAACGTAGAACTGGCCTTCACTTTCAAACTGGTTGCAATTATTCCTGAAATATGATGGAAACACTGTTGTATTTTTTTTGCATCTTATGGTTCGGGCGTTGACTTCTAAGACCCTAACTATTCAATCTGTTGGAGCAACGCCCTAGGGTGAAGCCTAGGTTGCTGGGAAAGTAGAAATGTCCATAAGTTTAATACTGGTTGCAATTATTCGTTTTATACGATGGAAAAACTGTTGTATTTATATCGTATTTTATGCTCCTGGTGTTGACTTCTAAGGCACTATCTATTCGATCTGGTGGAGCAACGCCCTAGAGCGAAGCCTAGGTTGCCCGGAACGTAGAATTAGCCATCACTTTCAAACTGGTTGCAATTATACCTGTTATATGATGGAAACACTGCTGTATTTTTTTTGCATTCTATGGTTCGGGCGTTGACTTCTAAGGCCCTAACTATTCAATCTGTTGGAGCAACGCCCTAGGGTGAAGCCTAGCTTGCTCAGAAAGTAGAAATGACCATAAGTTTCACACTGGTTGCAATTATTCGTTTTATACGATGGAAAAGCTGTTGTATTTGTATCGTATTTTATGCTTCTGGCGTTGACTTCTTAGGCCGTAACTATTCGGTCTGGTGGAGCAACGCCCTGGAGTGAGACCTAGGTTGCCCGGAACGTAGAATTGGCCATCACTTTCAAACTGGTTGCAATTATTCCTGATATATGATGGAAACACTGTTGTATTTTTTCTGCATTTTATGGTTCGGGCGTTGACTTCTTAGGCCGTAACTATTCGGTCTGGTGGAGCAACGCCCTGGAGTGAAACCTAGGTTGCCCGGAACGTAGAATTGGCCATCGCTTTCAAACTGGTTGCAATTATTCCTGATATATGATGGTAACACTGTTGTATTTTTCTTGCATTTTATGGTTCGGCCGTTGACTTCTAAGGACCTAACTATACAATCTGTTGGAGCAACGCCCTAGGGTGAAGCCTAGGTTGCTCGGAAAGTAGAAATGTCCATAAGTTTCATACTGGTTGCAATTATTCGTTTTATACGATGGAAAAACTGTTGTATTCATATTGTATTTTATGCTTCTGGCGTTGACTTCTATGGCTCTAACTATTCGATCTGTTGGAGCAACGCCCTAGGGTGAAGCCTAGGTTGCTCGGAAAGTAGAAATGACCATAAGTTTCATACCGGTTGCAATTATTCGTTTTATACGATGGAAAAACTGTTGTATTTATATTGTACTTTATGCTTCTGGCGTTGACTTCTAAGGCTCTAACTATTCGATCTGGTGGAGCAACACAATAGAGTGAAGCCCAGGTTGCCCGGAACGTAGAATTGGCCAACGCTTTCAAACTGGTTGCAATTATTCCTGTTATATGATGGATACACTTTTGTATTTTTATTGCATTTTTTGGTTCGGGCGTTGACTTCTAAGGCCCTAACTATTCAATCTGTTGGACCAACGCCCTAGGGTGAAGCCTAGCTTGCTCGGAAAGTAGAAATGACCATAACTTTCACACTGCTTGCAATTATTCGTTTTATACGATGGAAACGCTGTTGTATTTATATTGTATTTTATGCCTCTGGCGTTGACTTCTAAGGCCGCAGCTATTAGATGTGTTGGAGCTACGCCCTAGAGCGACGCCTAGGGTGCTCGGAACGTAGAAATGACCATTCCTTTCACACTGGTTGCAATTATTCCTGTTATATGGTGGAAACACTGTTGTATTTTTTTTGCATTTTATGGTTCGGGCGTTGACTTCTAAGGCCCTAACTATTCAATCTGTTGGAGCAACGCCCTAGGGTGAAGCCTAGGTTGCTCGGAAAATAGAAATGACCATAAGTTTCAATCTGGTTGCAATTATTCGTTTTATACGATGGAAAAACTGTTGTATTTATATGGTATTTTATGCTTCTGGCGTTGACTTCTAAGGCACTAACTATTGGATCTGGTGGAGCAACGCTCTAGAGTGAAGCCTAGGTTGTCCGGAAGGTTGAATTGGCCATCACTTTCAAACTGGTTGCAATTATTCGTTTTATACGATGGAAAAACTGTTGTATTTATATTGTATTTTATGCTTCTGACGTTGACTTCTAAGGCACTAACTATTCCATCTGGTGGAGCGACGCCCTAGAGTGAAGCCTAGGTTGCCCGGAACGTAGGATTGGCCATCACTTTCAAACTGGTTGCAATTATTCCTGTTATATGATGGAAACACTGTTGTATTTTTATTGCATTTTATGCTTCGGGCGTTGACTTCTAAGGCCCTAATTATTCAATCTGTTGGAGCAACACCCTAGGGTGATGCCTAGCTTGCTCGGAAAGTAGAAATGTCCATAAGTTTCATACTGGTTGCAGTTATTCGTTTTATACGATGGAAAAACTGTTGTATTCATATTGTATTTTATGCTTCTGGCGTTGACTTCTAAGGCTCTAACTATTCGATCTGGTGGAGCAACGCAATAGAGTGATGCCTAGGTTGCCCGGAACGTAGAATTGGCCATCAATTTCATACTGGTTGCAATTATACCTGTTATATGATGGAAACACTGCTGTATTTTTTTTGCATTCTATGGTTCGGGCGTTGACTTCTAAGGCCCTAACTATTCAATCTGTTGGAGCAACGCCCTAGGGTGAAGCCTAGCTTGCTCAGAAAGTAGAAATGACCATAAGTTTCACACTGGTTGCAATTATTCGTTTTATACGATGGAAAAGCTGTTGTATTTGTATCGTATTTTATGCTTCTGGCGTTGACTTCTTAGGCCGTAACTATTCGGTCTGGTGGAGCAACGCCCTGGAGTGAGACCTAGGTTGCCCGGAACGTAGAATTGGCCATCACTTTCAAACTGGTTGCAATTATTCCTGATATATGATGGAAACACTGTTGTATTTTTTTTGCATTTTATGGTTCGGGCGTTGACTTCTTAGGCCGTAACTATTCGGTCTGGTGGAGCAACGCCCTGGAGTGAAACCTAGGTTGCCCGGAACGTAGAATTGGCCATCGCTTTCAAACTGGTTGCAATTATTCCTGATATATGATGGAAACACTGTTGTATTTTTCTTGCATTTTATGGTTCGGCCGTTGACTTCTAAGGCCCTAACTATTCAATCTGTTGGAGCAACGCCCTAGGGTGAAGCCACGTTGCTCGGATAGTAGAAATGTCCATAAGTTTCATACTGGTTGCAATTATTCGTTTTATACGATGGAAAAACTGTTGTATTTATATTGTATTTTATGCTTCTGGCGTTGACTTCTAAGGCTCTAACTATTCGATCTGTTGGAGCAACGCCCTAGGGTGAAGCCTAGGTTGCTCGGAAAGCAGAAATGACCATAAGTTTCATACCGGTTGCAATTATTCGTTTTATACGATGGAAAAACTGTTGTATTTATATTGTACTTTATGCTTCTGGCGTTGACTTCTAAGGCTCTAACTATTCGATCTGGTGGAGCAACACAATAGAGTGAAGCCCAGGTTGCCCGGAACGTAGAATTGGCCATCGCTTTCAAACTGGTTGCAATTATTCCTGTTATATGATGGATACACTTTTGTATTTTTATTGCATTTTTTGGTTCGGGCGTTGACTTCTAAGGCCCTAACTATTCAATCTGTTGGACCAACGCCCTAGGGTGAAGCCTAGCTTGCTCGGAAAGTAGAAATGACCATAACTTTCACACTGCTTGCAATTATTCGTTTTATACAATGGAAACGCTGTTGTATTTATATTGTATTTTATGCCTCTGGCGTTGACTTCTAAGGCCGCAGCTATTAGATGTGTTGGAGCTACGCCCTAGAGCGACGCCTAGGGTGCTCGGAACGTAGAAATGACCATTCCTTTCACACTGGTTGCAATTATTCCTGTTATATGGTGGAAACACTGTTGTATTTTTTTTGCATTTTATGGTTCGGGCGTTGACTTCTAAGGCCCTAACTATTCAATCTGTTGGAGCAACGCCCTAGGGTGAAGCCTAGGTTGCTCGGAAAATAGAAATGACCATAAGTTTCAATCTGGTTGCAATTATTCGTTTTATACGATGGAAAAACTGTTGTATTTATATTGTATTTTATGCTTCTGACGTTGACTTCTAAGGCACTAACTATTCCATCTGGTGGAGCGACGCCCTAGAGTGAAGCCTAGGTTGCCCGGAACGTAGGACTGGCCATCACTTTCAAACTGGTTGCAATTATTCCTGTTATATGATGGAAACACTGTTGTATTTTTATTGCATTTTATGCTTCGGGCGTTGACTTCTAAGGCCCTAATTATTCAATCTGTTGGAGCAACACCCTAGGGTGATGCCTAGCTTGCTCGGAAAGTAGAAATGTCCATAAGTTTCATACTGGTTGCAGTTATTCGTTTTATACGATGGAAAAACTGTTGTATTCATATTGTATTTTATGCTTCTGGCGTTGACTTCTAAGGCTCTAACTATTCGATCTGTTGGAGGAACGCCCTAGGGTGAAGCCTAGGTTGCTCGGAAAGTAGAAATGACCATAAGTTTCATACCGGTTGCAATTATTCGTTTTATACGATGGAAAAACTGTTGTATTTATATTGTATTTTATGCTTCTGGCGTTGACTTCTAAGGCTCTAACTATTCGATCTGGTGGAGCAACACAATAGAGTGAAGCCTAGGTTGCCCGGAACGTAGAATTGGCCATCAATTTCATACTGGTTGCAATTATACCTGTTATATGATGGAAACACTGCTGTATTTTTTTTGCATTCTATGGTTCGGGCGTTGACTTCTAAGGCCCTAACTATTCAATCTGTTGGAGCAAGGCCCTAGGGTGAAGCCTAGCTTGCTCAGAAAGTGGAAATGACCATAAGTTTCACACTGGTTGCAATTATTCGTTTTATACGATGGAAAAGCTGTTGTATTTATATTGTATTTTATGCTTCTGGCGTTGACTTCTAAGGCACTAACTATTCGATCAGGTGGAGCAACGCCCTGGAGTGAAGCCTAGGTTGCCCGGAACGTAGAATTGTCCATCGCTTTCAAACTGGTTGCAATTATTCCTGTTATATGATGGATACACTGTTGTATTTTTATTGCATTTTATGCTTCGGGCGTTGACTTCTAAGGCCCTAACTATTCAATCTGTTGGACCAACGCCCTAGGGTGAAGCCTAGCTTGCTCGGAAAGTAGAAATGACCATAAGTTTCATACTGGTTGCAATTATTCGTTTTATACGATGGAAAAACTGTTGTATTTATGTTGTATTTTATGCTTCTGGCGTTGACTTCTAAGGCCCTAGCTATTCGATCTAGTGGAGCAACGCCCTAGAGAGAATCCTAGGTTGCCCGGAACGTAGAATTGGCCATCACTTTCAAACTGGTTGCAATTATTCCTGTTATATGATGGATACACTGTTGTATTTTTATTGCATTTTATGCTTCGGGCGTTGACTTCTAAGGCCCTAACTATTCAATCTGTTGGAGCAACGCCCTAGGGTGAAGCCTAGGTTGCTCGGAAAGTAGAAATGACCATAAGTTTCATACCGGTTGCAATTATTCGTTTTATACGATGGAAAAACTGTTGTATTTATATTGTATTTTATGCTTCTGGCGTTGACTTCTAAGGCACTAACTATTCGATCTGGTGGAGCAACGCCCTAGAGAGAAGCCTAGGTTGCCCGGAACGTAGAATTGGCCATCGCCTTCAAACTGGTTGCAATTATTCCTGTTATATGATGGATACACTGTTGTATTTTTATTGCATTTTATGTTTCGGGCGTTGACTTCTAAGTCCCTAACTATTCAATCTGTTGGACCAACGCCCTAGGGTGAGGCCTAGCTTGCTCGGAAAGTAGAAATGACCATAAGTTTCATACTGGTTGCAATTATTCGTTTTATACGATGGAAAAGCTGTTGTATTTATATCGTATTTTATGCTTCTGGCGTTGACTTCTTGGGCCGTAACTATTCGGTCTGGTGGAGCAACGCCCTGGAGTGAAATCTAGGTTGCCCGGAACGTAGAATTGGCCATCGCTTTCAAACTGGTTGCAATTATTCCTGTTATATGATGGAAACACTGCTGTATTTTTTTTGCATTCTATGGTTCGGGCGTTGACTTCTAAGGCCCTAACTATTCAATCTGTTGGAGCAACGCCCTAGGGTGAAGCCTAGCTTGCTCAGAAAGTAGAAATGACCATAAGTTTCACACTGGTTGCAATTATTCGTTTTATACGATGGAAAAACGGTTGTATTTATGTTGTATTTTATGCTTCTGGCGTTGACTTCTAAGGCACTAGCTATTCGATCTGGTGCAGCAACGCAATAGAGTGATGCCTAGGTTGCCCGGAACGTAGAATTGGCCATCAATTTCATACTGGTTGCAATTATACCTGTTATATGATGGAAACACTGCTGTATTTTTTTTGCATTCTATGGTTCGGGCGTTGACTTCTAAGGCCCTAACTATTCAATCTGTTGGTGCAACGCCCTAGGGTGAAGCCTAGCTTGCTCAGAAAGTAGAAATGACCATAAGTTTCACACTGGTTGCAATTATTCGTTTTATACGATGGAAAAGCTGTTGTATTTGTATCGTATTTTATGCTTCTGGCGTTGACTTCTTAGGCCGTAACTATTCGGTCTGGTGGAGCAACGCCCTGGAGTGAGACCTAGGTTGCCCGGAACGTAGAATTGGCCATCACTTTCAAACTGGTTGCAATTATTCCTGATATATGATGGAAACACTGTTGTATTTTTTTTGCATTTTATGGTTCGGGCGTTGACTTCTTAGGCCGTATCTATTCGGTCTGGTGGAGCAACGCCCTGGAGTGAAACCTAGGTTGCCCGGAACGTAGAATTGGCCATCGCTTTCAAACTGGTTGCAATTATTCCTGATATATGATGGTAACACTGTTATATTTTTCTTGCATTTTATGGTTCGGCCGTTGACTTCTAAGGACCTAACTATACAATCTGTTGGAGCAACGCCCTAGGGTGAAGCCTAGGTTGCTCGGAAAGTAGAAATGTCCATAAGTTTCATACTGGTTGCAATTATTCGTTTTATACGATGGAAAAACGGTTGTATTTATATTCGTATTTTATGCTTCTGGCGTTGACTTCTAAGGCACTAACTATTCGATCTGGTGGAGCAACGCAATAGAGTGATGCCTAGGTTGCCCGAAACGTAGAATTGGCCATCAATTTCATACTGGTTGCAATTATACCTGTTATATGATGGAAACACTGCTGTATTTTTTTTGCATTCTATGGTTCGGGCGTTGACTTCTAAGGCCCTAACTATTCAATCTGTTGGAGCAACGCCCTAGGGTGAAGCCTAGGTTGCTCAGAAAGTAGAAATGTCCATAAGTTTCACACTGGTTGCAATTATTCGTTTTACACGATGGAAAGCTGTTGTATTTATATTGTATTTTATGCTTCTGGCGTTGACTTCTAAGGCACTAACTATTCGATCTGGTGGAGCAACGCAATAGAGTGAAGCCTAGGTTGCCCGGAACGTAGAATTGGCCTTCACTTTCAAACTGGTTGCAATTATTCCTGTTATATGATGGAAACACTGTTGTATTTTTTTTGCATTTTATGGTTCGCGCGTTGACATCTAAGGCCCTAGATATTCAATCTGTTGGAGCAACGCCCTAGGGTGAAGCCTAGCTTGCTCGGAAAGTACAAATGACCATAAGTTTCATACTGGTTGCAATTATTCGTTTTATACGATGGAAAAACTGTTGTATTTATATCGTATTTTATGCTTCTGGCGTTGACTTCTAAGGCACTATCTATTCGATCTGGTGGAGCAACGCCCTAAAGCGAAGCCTAGGTTGCCCGGAACGTAGAATTGGCCATCACTTTCAAACTGGTTGCAATTATTCCTGTTATATGATGGAAACGCTGTTGTATTTTTTTTGCATTTTATGGTTAGGGCGTTGACTTCTATGGTCCTAACTATTCAATCTGTTGGAGCAACGCCCTAGGGTGAAGCCTAGGTTGCTCGGAAAGTAGAAATGACCATAAGTTTCATACTGGTTGCAATTATTCGTTTTATACGATGGAAAGACTGTTGTATTTATATTGTATTTTATGCTTCTGGCGTTGACTTGTAAGGCACTAACTATTCGATCTGGTGGAGCAATGCAATAGACTGATGCCTAGGTTGCCCGGAACGTAGAATTGGCCATCAATTTCAAACTGGTTGCAATTATACCTGTTATACGATGGATACACTGTTGTATTTTTATTGCATTTTATGCTTCGGGCGTTGACTTCTAAGGCCCTAACTATTCAATCTGTTGAAGCAACGCCCTAGGGTGAAGCCTAGGTTGCTCGGAAAGTAGAAATGACCATAAGCTTCATACTGGTTGCAATTATTCGTTTTATACGATGGAAAAGCTGTTGTATTTATATCGTATTTTATGCTCCTGGCGTTGACTTCTAAGGCACTAACTATTCGATCTGGTGGAGCAACGCAATAGAGTGATGCCTAGGTTGCCAGGAACGTAGAATTGGCCATCAATTTCAAACTGGTTGCAATTATACCTGTTATATGATGGAAACACTGCTGTATTTTTTTTGCATTCTATGGTTCGGGCGTTGACTTCTAAGGCCCTAACTATTCAATCTGTTGGAGCAACGCCCTAGGGTGAAGCCTAGCTTGCTCGGAAAGTAGAAATGACCATAAGTATCATACTGGTTGCAATTATTCGTTTTATACGATGGAAAAGCTGTTGTATTTATATCGTATTTTATGCTTCTGGCGTTTTCTTCTTAGGCCGTAACTATTCGGTCTGGTGGAGCTACGCCCTGGAGTGAAACCTAGGTTGCCCGGAACGTAGAATTGGCCATCGCTTTCAAACTGGTTGCAATTATTCCTGATATATGATGGAAACACTGTTGTATTTTATTTGCATTGTATGGTTCGGGCGTTGACTTCTAAGGACCTAACTATTCAATCTGTTGAAGCAACGTCCTAGGGTGAAGCCTAGGCTGCCCGGAACGTAGAATTGGCCATCACTTTCAAACTGGTTGCAATCATTCCTGTTATATGATGGAAAAACTGTAGTATTTTTATTGCATTTTATGCTTCGGGCATTGACTTCTAAGGCCCTAACTATTCAATCTGATGGAGCAACGCCCTAGGGTGAAACCTAGGTTGCCCGGAAAGTAGAAATGACCATAGCTTTCATACTGGTTGCAATTATTCGTTTTATACGATGGAAAAGCTTTTGTATTTATATCGTATTTTATGCTTCTGGCGTTGACTTCTTAGGCCGTAACTATTCGGTCTAGTGGAGCAACGCCCTAGAGTGAAACCTAGGTTGCCCGGAACGTACAAATGACCATAACTTTCACACTGGTTGCTATTATTCGTTTTAGACGATGGAAAAACTGTTATATTTATATTGTATTTTATGCTTCTGGCGTTGACTTCTTAGGCCCTAACTATTCGATCTGGTGGAACAACGCCCTAGAGTGAAGCCTAGGTTGCCTGGAACGTAGAATTGGCCATCACTTTCAAACTGGTTGCAATTATTCCTGATATATGATGGAAACACTGTTGTATTTTTTTTGCATTTTATGGTTCGGGCGTTGACTTCTAAGGCCCTAACTATTCAATCTGTTGGAGCAACGCCCTAGGGTGAAGCCGAGGTTGCTCGGAAAGTAGAAATGACCATAAGTTTCATACTGGTGGCAATTATTCGTTTTATACGATGGAAAAGCTGTTGTATTTGTATCGTATTTTATGCTTCTGGCGTTGACTTCTTAGGCCGTAACTATTCGGTCTGGTGGAGCAACGCCCTGGAGTGAGACCTAGGTTGCCCGGAACGTAGAATTGGCCATCACTTTCAAACTGGTTGCAATTATTCCTGATATATGATGGAAACACTGTTGTATTTTTTTTGCATTTTATGGTTCGGGCGTTGACTTCTTAGGCCGTAACTATTCGGTCTGGTGGAGCAACGCCCTGGAGTGAAGCCTAGGTTGCCCGGAACGTAGAATTGGCCATCGCTTTCAAACTGGTTGCAATTATTCCTGTTATATGATGGATACACTTTTGTATTTTTATTGCATTTTTTGGTTCGGGCGTTGACTTCTAAGGCCCTAACTATTCAATCTGTTGGTCCAACGCCCTAGGGTGAAGCCTAGCTTGCTCGGAAAGTAGAAATGACCATAACTTTCACACTGCTTGCAATTATTCGTTTTATACGATGGAAACGCTGTTGTATTTATATTGTATTTTATGCCTCTGGCGTTGACTTCTAAGGCCGCAGCTATTAGATGTGGTGGAGCTACGCCCTAGAGCGACGCCTAGGGTGCTCGGAACGTAGAAATGACCATTCCTTTCACACTGGTTGCAATTATTCCTGTTATATGGTGGAAACACTGTTGTATTTTTTTTGCATTTTATGGTTCGTTCGTTGACTTCTAAGGCCCTAACTATTCAATCTGTTGGAGCAACGCCCTAGGGTGAAGCCTAGGTTGCTCGGAAAATAGAAATGACCATAAGTTTCAATCTGGTTGCAATTATTCGTTTTATACGATGGAAAAACTGTTGTATTTATATTGTATTTTATGCTTCTGACGTTGACTTCTAAGGCACTAACTATTCCATCTGGTGGAGCGACGCCCTAGTGTGAAGCCTAGGTTGCCCGGAACGTAGGATTGGCCATCACTTTCAAACTGGTTGCAATTATTCCTGTTATATGATGGAAACACTGTTGTATTTTTCTTGCATTTTATGGTTCGGCCGTTGACTTCTAAGGCCCTAGCTATTCAATCTGTTGGAGCAACGCCCTAGGGTGAAGCCTAGGTTGCTCGGAAAGTAGAAATGTCCATAAGTTTCATACTGGTTGCAATTATTCGTTTTATACGATGGAAAAACTGTTGTATTTATATTGTATTTTATGCTTCTGGCGTTGACTTCTAAGGCTCTAACTATTCGATCTCTTGGAGCAACGCCCTAGGGTGAAGCCTAGGTTGCTCGGAAAGCAGAAATGACCATAAGTTTCATACCGGTTGCAATTATTCGTTTTATACGATGGAAAAACTGTTGTATTTATATTGTATTTTATGCTTCTGGCGTTGACTTCTAAGGCTCTAACTATTCGATCTGGTGGAGCAACACAATAGAGTGAAGCCTAGGTTGCCCGGAACGTAGAATTGGCCATCGCTTTCAACCTGGTTGCAATTATTCCTGTTATATGATGGATACACTTTTGTATTTTTATTGCATTTTTTGGTTCGGGCGTTGACTTCTAAGGCCCTAACTATTCAATCTGTTGGACCAACGCCCTAGGGTGAAGCCTAGATTGCTCGGAAAGTAGAAATGACCATAACTTTCACACTGCTTGCAATTATTCGTTTTATACGATGGAAACGCTGTTGTATTTATACTGTATTTTATGCCTCTGGCGTTGACTTCTAAGGCCGCAGCTATTAGATGTGGTGGAGCTACGCCCTAGAGCGACGCCTAGGGTGCTCGGAACGTACAAATGACCATTCCTTTCACACTGGTTGCAATTATTCCTGTTATATGGTGGAAACACTGTTGTATTTTTTTTGGATTTTATGGTTCGGGCGTTGACTTCTAAGGCCCTAACTATTCAATCTGTTGGAGCAACGCCCTAGGGTGATGCCTAGCTTGCTCGGAAAGTAGGAATGTCCATAAGTTCCATACTGGTTGCAATTATTCATTTTATACGATGGAAAAACTGTTGTATTTATATTGTATTTTATGCTTCTGGCGTTGACTTCTAAGGCCCTAGCTATTCGATCTAGTGGAGCAACGCCCTAGAGAGAATCCTAGGTTGCGCGGAACGTAGAATTGGCCATCACTTTCAAACTGGTTGCAATTATTCCTGTTATATGATGGATACCCTGTTGTATTTTTATTGCATTTTATGCTTCGGGCGTTGACTTCTAAGGCTCTAGCTACTCAATCTGTTGGAGCAACGCCCTAGGGTGAAGCCTAGGTTGCCCGGAAAGTAGAAATGATGTTAACCTTCATACTCGTTGCAATTATTCGTTTTATACGATGGAAAAACTGTTGTATTTATATTGCATTTTATACATCTGGCGTTGACTTCTAAGGTGCTAACTATTCGATCTAGTGGAGCAACGCCCTAGAGCGAACCCTAGGTTGCCCGGAACGTAGAATTGGCCATCACTTTCAAACTGGTTGCAATTATGCCTGATATATGATTGAAACACAGTTGTATTTTTTTTGCATTTTATGGTTCGGGCGTTGACTTCTAAGGCCCTAACTATTGAATCTGTTGGAGCAACGCCCTAGGGTGAAGCCTATGTTGCTCGGAAAGTAGAAATGTCCATAAGTTTCATACTGGTTGCAATTATTCGTTTTATACGATGGAAAAACAGTTGTATATATATTGTATTTTATGCTTCTGGCGTTGACTTCTAAGGCACTAACTATTCGATCTGTGGATCAACGCCCTAGAGTGAAGCCTAGGTTGCCCGGAACGTAGAATTGGCCATCACTTTCAAACTGGTTGCAATTATTCCTTATATATGATGGAAACACTGTTGTATTTTTTTTTGCATTATATTGTTCGGGCGTTGACTTCTAAGGCCCTAACTATTCAATCTGTTGGAGCAACGCCCTAGGGTGAAGCCTAGGTTGCTCGGAAAGTAGAAATGTCCATAAGTTTCATACTGGTTGCAATTATTCGTTTTATACGATGGAAAAACTGTTGTATTTATATTGTATTTTATGCTTCTGGCGTTGACTTCCAAGGCACTAACTATTCGATCTGGTGGAGCAACGCAATAGAGTGATGCCTATGTTGCCCGGAACGTAGAATTGGCCATCAATTTGAAACTGGTTGCAATTATTCCTGTTATAGGATGGAAAGACTGTTGTATTTTTATTGTATTTTATACTTCAGGCGTTGACTTCTAAGGACCTAACTATTCGGTCTGGTGGAGAAACGCCCCAGAGTGAAGCCTAGGTTGCTCGGAATGTAGAAATGACCATAACTTTCACACTGGTTGCAATTATTCGTTTTATACGATGGAAAAACTGTTGCATCTTTATCGTATTTTGTGCTTCTGGCGTTGACTTCTTAGGCCGTAACTATTCGATCTGGTGTTGCAACGCCCTGGAGTGAAACCTAGGTTTCCCGGAACGTAGAAATGACCACTACTATCACACTGGTTGTAAATTATTCCTGCTATACGATGGAAAAACTGTTCTATTTATTTTGTATTTAATGCTTCGGGCGTTGACTTCTAAGGCCCTAACTGTTTGATCTGGTGGAGCAACGCCCTAGGGTGAAGCCTAGGTTGCCTGGAACGTAGAAATGACCATCACTTTCACACGGGTTGCAATTATTCCTGTTATAGGATGGAAAGACTGTTGTATTTTTATTGTATTTTACACTTCAGGCGTTGACTTCTGAGGCCATAGCTATCCGATGTGGTGGAGGAACGCCATACAGTGAAGCCTAGGTTGCCCGGAACGTACAAATGACCATAACTTTCACACTGGTTGCTATTATTCGTTTTAGACGATGGAAAAACTGTTATATTTATATTGTATTTTATGCTTCTGGCGTTGACTTCTTAGGCCCTAACTATTCGATCTGGTGGAACAACGCCCTAGAGTGAAGCCTAGGTTGCCTGGAACGTAGAATTGGCCATCACTTTCAAACTGGTTGCAATTATTCCTGATATATGATGGAAACACTGTTGTATTTTTTTTGCATTTTATGGTTCGGGCGTTGACTTCTAAGGCCCTAACTATTCAATCTGTTGGAGCAACGCCCTAGGGTGAAGCCGAGGTTGCTCGGAAAGTAGAAATGACCATAAGTTTCATACTGGTTGCAATTATTCGTTTTATACGATGGAAAAGCTGTTGTATTTGTATCGTATTTTATGCTTCTGGCGTTGACTTCTTAGGCCGTAACTATTCGGTCTGGTGGAGCAACACAATAGAGTGAAGCCTAGGTTGCCCGGAACGTAGAATTGGCCATCAATTTCATACTGGTTGCAATTATACCTGTTATATGATGGAAACACTGCTGTATTTTTTTTGCATTCTATGGTTCGGGCGTTGACTTCTAAGGCCCTAACTATTCAATCTGTTGGAGCAAGCCCCTAGGGTGAAGCCTAGCTTGCTCAGAAAGTAGAAATGACCATAAGTTTCACACTGGTTGCAATTATTCGTTTTATACGATGGAAGAGCTGTTGTATTTGTATCGTATTTTATGCTTCTGGCGTTGACTTCTTAGGCCGTAACTATTCGGTCTGGTGGAGCAACGCCCTGGAGTGAGACCTAGGTTGCCCGGAACGTAGAATTGGCCATCACTTTCAAACTGGTTGCAATTATTCCTGATATATGATGGAAACACTGTTGTATTTTTTTTGCATTTTATGGTTCGGGCGTTGACTTCTTAGGCCGTAACTATTCGGTCAGGTGGAGCAACGCCCTGGAGTGAAACCTAGGTTGCCCAGAACGTAGAATTGGCCATCGCTTTCAAACTGGTTGCAATTATTCCTGATATATGATGGAAACACTGTTGTATTTTTCTTGCATTTTATGGTTCGGCCGTTGACTTCTAAGGCCCTAACTATTCAATCTGTTGGAGCAACGCCCTAGGGTGAAGCCTAGGTTGCTCGGAAAGTAGAAATGTCCATAAGTTTCATACTGGTTGCAATTATTCGTTTTATACGATGGAAAAACTGTTGTATTTATATTGTATTTTATGCTTCTGGCGTTGACTTCTAAGGCTCTAACTATTCGATCTGTTGGAGCAACGCCCTAGGGTGAAGCCTAGGTTGCTCGGAAAGCAGAAATGACCATAAGTTTCATACCGGTTGCAATTATTCGTTTTATACGATGGAAAAACTGTTGTATTTATATTGTATTTTATGCTTCTGGCGTTGACTTCTAAGGCTCTAACTATTCGATCTGGTGGAGCAACACAATAGAGTGAAGCCTAGGTTGCCCGGAACGTAGAATTGGCCATTACTTTCAAACTGGTTGCAATTATTCCTGTTATATGATGGATACACTGTTGTATTTTTATTGCATTTTATTCTTCGGGCGTTGACTTCTAAGGCCCTAACTATTCAATCTGTTGGAGCAACGCCCTAGGGTGAAGCCTAGGTTGCTCGGAAAGTAGAAATGTCCATAGGTTTCATACTGGTTGCAATTATTCGTTTTATACGATGGAAAAACTGTTGTATTTATATTGTATTTTATGCTTCTGGCGTTGACTTCTAAGGCTCTAACTATTCGATCTGTTGGAGCAACGCCCTAGGGTGAAGCCTAGGTTGCTCGGAAAGCAGAAATGACCATAAGTTTCATACCGGTTGCAATTATTCGTTTTATACGATGGAAAAACTGTTGTATTTATATTGTATTTTATGCTTCTGGCGTTGACTTCTAAGGCTCTAACTATTCGATCTGGTGGAGCAACACAATAGAGTGAAGCCTAGGTTGCCCGGAACGTAGAATTGGCCATTACTTTCAAACTGGTTGCAATTATTCCTGTTATATGATGGATACACTGTTGTATTTTTATTGCATTTTATTCTTCGGGCGTTGACTTCTAAGGCCCTAACTATTCAATCTGTTGTAGCAACGCCCTAAGGTGAAGCCTAGGTTGCTCGGAAAGTAGAAATGACCATAAGTTTCATACTGGTTGCAATATACGTTTTATACGATGGAAAAACTGTTGTATTTATATTGTATTTTATGCTTCTGGCGTTGACTTCTAAGGAACTAACTATTCGATCAGGTGGAGCAACGCCCTGGAGTGAAGCCTAGGTTGCCCGGAACGTAGAATTGGCCATCGCTTTCAAACTGGTTGCAATTATTCCTGTTATATCATGGATACACTTTTGTATTTTTATTGCATTTTATGGTTCGGGCGTTGACTTCTAAGGCCCTAACTATTCAATCTGTTGGACCAACGCCCTAGGGTGAAGCCTAGCTTGCTCGGAAAGTAGAAATGACCATATCTTTCACACTGCTTGCAATTATTCGTTTTATACGATGGAAACGCTGTTGTATTTGTATTGTATTTTATGCCTCTGGCGTTGACTTCTAAGGCCGCAGCTATTAGATGTGGTGGAGCTACGCCCTAGAGCGACGCCTAGGGTGCTCGGAACGTAGAAATGACCATTCCTTTCACACTGGTTGCAATTATTCCTGTCATATGGTGGAAACACTGTTGTATTTTTTTTGCATTTTATGGTTCGGGCGTTGACTTCTAAGGCCCTAACTATTCAATCTGTTGGAGCAACGCCCTAGGGTGAAGCCTAGGTTGCTCGGAAAATAGAAATGACCATAAGTTTCAATCTGCTTGCAATTATTCGTTTTATACGATGGAAAAACTGTTGTATTTATATGGTATTTTATGCTTCTGGCGTTGACTTCTAAGGCACTAACTATTGGATCTGGTGGAGCAACGCCCTAGAGTGAAGCCTAGGTTGTCCGGAAGGTTGAATTGGCCATCACTTTCAAACTGGTTGCAATTATTCGTTTTATACGATGGAAAAACTGTTGTATTTATATTGTATTTTATGCTTCTGACGTTGACTTCTAAGGCACTAACTATTCCATCTGGTGGAGCGACGCCCTAGAGTGAAGCCTAGGTTGCCCGGAACGTAGGATTGGCCATCACTTTCAAACTGGTTGCAATTATTCCTGTTATATGATGGAAACACTGTTGTATTTTTATTGCATTTTATGCTTCGGGCGTTGACTTCTAAGGCCCTAACTATTCAATCTGTTGGAGCAACGCCCTAGGGTGATGCCTAGCTTGCTCGGAAAGTAGAAATGTCCATAAGTTCCATACTGGTTGCAATTATTCATTTTATACGATGGAAAAACTGTTGTATTTATATTGTATTTTATGCTTCTGGCGTTGACTTCTAAGGCCCTAGCTATTCGATCTAGTGGAGCAACGCCCTAGAGAGAATCCTAGGTTGCGCGGAACGTAGAATTGGCCATCACTTTCAAACTGGTTGCAATTATTCCTGTTATATGATGGATACCCTGTTGTATTTTTATTGCATTTTATGCTTCGGGCGTTGACTTCTAAGGCCCTAGCTACTCAATCTGTTGGAGCAACGCCCTAGGGTGAAGCCTAGGTTGCCCGGAAAGTAGAAATGATGTTAACCTTCATACTCGTTGCAATTATTCGTTTTATACGATGGAAAAACTGTTGTATTTATATTGCATTTTATACATCTGGCGTTGACTTCTAAGGTGCTAACTATTCGATCTAGTGGAGCAACGCCCTAGAGCGAACCCTAGGTTGCCCGGAACGTAGAATTGGCCATCACTTTCAAACTGGTTGCAATTATGCCTGATATATGATTGAAACACAGTTGTATTTTTTTTGCATTTTATGGTTCGGGCGTTGACTTCTAAGGCCCTAACTATTGAATCTGTTGGAGCAACGCCCTAGGGTGAAGCCTATGTTGCTCGGAAAGTAGAAATGTCCATAAGTTTCATACTGGTTGCAATTATTCGTTTTATACGATGGAAAGACTGTTGTATTTATATTGTATTTTATGCTTCTGGCGTTGACTTGTAAGGCACTAACTATTCGATCTGGTGGAGCAATGCAATAGAGTGATGCCTAGGTTGCCCGGAACGTAGAATTGGCCATCAATTTCAAACTGGTTGCAATTATACCTGTTATATGATGGAAACACTGCTGTATTTTTTTTGCATTTTATGCTTCGGGCGTTGACTTCTAAGGCCCTAACTATTCAATCCGTTCGAGCAACACCCTAGGGTGAAGCCTAGGTTTCTCGGAAAGTAGAAATGACCATAAGTTTCATACTGGTTGCAATTATTCGTTTTATACGATGGAAAAACAGTTGTATATATATTGTATTTTATGCTTCTGGCGTTGACTTCTAAGGCACTAACTATTCGATCTGTGGATCAACGCCCTAGAGTGAAGCCTAGGTTGCCCGGAAAGTAGAATTGGCCATCACTTTCAAACTGGTTGCAATTATTCCTTATATATGATGGAAACACTGTTGTATTTTTTTTTGCATTATATTGTTCGGGCGTTGACTTCTAAGGCCCTAACTATTCAATCTGTTGGAGCAACGCCCTAGGGTGAAGCCTAGGTTGCTCGGAAAGTAGAAATGTCCATAAGTTTCATACTGGTTGCAATTATTCGTTTTATACGATGGAAAAACTGTTGTATTTATATTGTATTTTATGCTTCTGGCGTTGACTTCCAAGGCACTAACTATTCGATCTGGTGGAGCAACGCAATAGAGTGATGCCTATGTTGCCCGGAACGTAGAATTGGCCATCAATTTGAAACTGGTTGCAATTATTCCTGTTATAGGATGGAAAGACTGTTGTATTTTTATTGTATTTTATACTTCAGGCGTTGACTTCTAAGGACCTAACTATTCGGTCTGGTGGAGAAACGCCCCAGAGTGAAGCCTAGGTTGCTCGGAATGTAGAAATGACCATAACTTTCACACTGGTTGCAATTATTCGTTTTATACGATGGAAAAACTGTTGCATCTTTATCGTATTTTGTGCTTCTGGCGTTGAGTTCTTAGGCCGTAACTATTCGATCTGGTGTTGCAACGCCCTGGAGTGAAACCTAGGTTTCCCGGAACGTAGAAATGACCACTACTATCACACTGGTTGTAAATTATTCCTACTATACGATGGAAAAACTGTTCTATTTATTTTGTATTTAATGCTCCGGGCGTTGACTTCTAAGGCCCTAACTGTTTGATCTGGTGGAGCAACGCCCTAGGGTGAAGCCTAGGTTGCCTGGAACGTAGAAATGACCATCACTTTCACACGGGTTGCAATTATTCCTGTTATAGGATGGAAAGACTGTTGTATTTTTATTGTATTTTATACTTCAGGCGTTGACTTCTGAGGCCATAGCTATCCGATGTGGTGGAGGAACGCCATACAGTGAAGCCTAGGTTGCCCGGAACGTAGAAATGACCATAACTTTCACACTGGTTGCAATTTTTTGTTTTATACGATGGAAAAGCTGTTGTATTTATATCGTATTTTATGCTTCTGGCGTTGACTTCTTAGGCCCTAACTATTCCATCTGGTGGAACAACGCCCTAGGCTGAACAGCCTAGGTTGCCGGGAACGTAGAAATGACCATAGCTTTTACACTGGCAGCAATTATTCGTTTTATACGATGGAAAAACTGTTGTATTTATATTGTATTTTATGCTTCTGGCGTTCACTTCTTAGGACCTAACTATTCGATCTGTTGGAGCAACGCCCTAGGGTGAAGCCTAGGTTGCCCGGAAAGTAGAAATGACCATAACTTTCATACTCGTTGCAATTATTCGTTTTATATGGAGGAAAAACTGTTGTATTTATATCGTATTTTATGCTTCTGGAGTTGACTTCTAAGGCCCTAACTATTGGATCAGGTGGAGCAACGCCCAAGAGTGAAGCCTATGTTGCTCGAAATGTAGAAATGACCACTACTTTCACACTGTTTGCAATTATTCATTTTATACGGTGTAAAGGCTGTTGTACTTAATTTGTATTTTATTCTTCTGGTGTTGATTTCTTATGCCCTAACTATTCGATCTGGTTGAACAACGCCGTAGAGTGAAGCCTAGGTTAGCCGGAACGTAGGAATGACCATTACTTTCACACTGTTTGCAATTATTCCTTTTATACGATGGAAAAGCTGTTGTATTTATATCGTATTTTATGCTTCTGGCGTTGACTTCTAAGGACCTTACTATTCGATCTGGTGGAGGAACGCCCTACAGTGATGCCTAGGTTGCCCGGAACGTAGATATGACCATAACCTTCACACTGGTTGCAAATTATTCCTGCTATACGATGGAAAATCTGTTGTATTTTTGTTGCATTTTATGCTTCGGGCATTGACTTCTAAGGCCCTAACTATGCTATGTGTTGGAGCAACGCCCTAGGGGGAAGCCTAGGTTGCCCGGAACGTAGAAATGACCATAACTTTCACACTGGTAGCAATTATTCGTTTTATATGGTGGAAAAACTGTTCTATTTATTTTATATTTTATGCTTAGGGCGTTGACTTCTAAGGCCCTAACTATTCGATCTGGTGGAGCAACGCCCTAGAGTGAAGCCTAGGTTGCCCGTTACGTAGAAGTGACCATCACTTTCAAACTGGTTGCAATTATTACTGTTATACGATGGAAAAACTGTTGTATTTTTATTGTATTTTATGCTTCGGGCATTGACTTCTAAGGCCCTAACTATTCAATCTGTTGGAGCAACGCCCTAGGGTGAAGCCTAGGTTGCCCGGAAAGTAGAAATGACCATAACTTTCATACTGGTTGCAATTATTCGTTTTATATGGTGGAAAAACTGTTGTATTTATATTGTATTTTATGCTTCTGGCGTTGACTTCTAAGGCCCTAACTATTGGATCAGGTGGAGCAACGCCCAAGAGTGAAGCCTATGTTGCTCGAAATGTAGAAATGACCATAACTTTCACACTGGTTGCAATTATTCGTTTTATACGATGAAAAAGCTATTGTATTTATATCGTATTTTATGCTTCTGGCGTTGATTTCTTAGGCCCTAACTATTCTATCTGGTGGAACTACGCCCTAGAGTGAAGTCTAGGTTGCTCGGAACGTAGAAATGACCACTACTTTCACACTGTTTGCAATTATTCATTTTATACGGTGTAAAAGCTGTTGTACTTAATTTGTATTTTATTCTTCTGGTGTTGATTTCTTAGGCCCTAACTATTCGTTCTGGTTGAACAACGCCGTAGAGTGAAGCCTAGGTTGCCCGGAACGTAGGAATAACCATTACTTTCACACTGTTTGCAATTATTCCTTTTATACGATGGAAAAGCTGTTGTATTTATATCGTATTTTATGCTTCTGGCGTTGACTTCTAAGGACCTTACTATTCGATCTGGTGGAGCAACGCCCTACAGTGATGCCTAGCTTGCCCGGAACGTAGATATGACCATAACCTTCACACTGGTTGCACATTATTCCTGCTATACGATGGAAAATCTGTTGTATTTTTGTTGCATTTTATGCTTCGGGCATTGACTTCTAAGGCCCTAACTATGCAATCTGTTGGAGCAACGCCCTAGGGGGAAGCCTAGGTTGCCCGGAACGTAGAAATGACCATAACTTTCACACTGGTTGCAATTATTCGTTTTATACGATGGAAAAGCTGTTGTATTTATATCGTATTTTATGCTTCTGGCGTTGACTTCTTAGGCCGTAACTATTCGATCTGGTGTTGCAACGCCCTGGAGTGAATCCTAGGTTTCCCGGAACGTAGAAATGACCACTACTATCACACTGGTTGTAAATTATTACTGCTATACGATGGAAAAACTGTTCTAATTATTTTGTATTTAATGCTTCGGGCGTTTACTTCTAAGGCCCTAACTGTTTGATCTGGTGGAGCAACGCCCTAGAGTGAAGCCTAGGTTGCCTGGAACGTAGAAATGGCCATCACTTTCACACTGGTTGCTATTATTCATTTTATACGATGGCAAAGCTGTTGTATTTATATTGTATTTTATGCTTCTGGCGTTGACTTCTTAGGCCCTAACTATTCGATCAGGTGGAGCGATGCCTCAGAGTTAAGTCTAGGATGCCCGAAACGCCGAAATGATCATTACTTTCACGCTTGTTGCAATTATTATTGTTATCGGATGGAAAGGCTGTTGTATTTTTATTGTATTTTATACTTCAGGCGTTTACTTCTAAGGACCTAACTATTCGGTCTGGTGGAGAAACGCCCTAGAGTGAAGCCTAGGTTGCTCGGGATGTAGAAATAACCATAGCTTTCCCACTGGTTGCAATTATTCGTTTTATACGATCGAAAAGCTGTTGTATTTATATCGTATTTTATGCTTCTGGCGTTGACTTCTTAGGCTCAAACTACTCCATCTGGTGGAACAACGCTCTAGGGTGAAGTCTAGGTTGCCTGGAAAGTAGAAATGACCATAGCTTTCACACTGGTAGCAATTATTCGTTTTACACGATGGAAAAACTGTTCTATTTATTTTATATTTTATGCTTCGGGCGTTGACTTCTAAGGCCCTAACTATTCGATCTGGTGGAGCAACGACCTAGCGTGAAGCCTAGGTTGGCCGGTACGTAGAAATGACCATCACTATCAATCTGGTTGCAATTATTTGTTTTATACGATGGAAAAGCTGTTGTATTTATATCGTATTTTATGCTTCTGGCGGAGACTTCTTAGGCCCTAACTATTCCATCTGGTGGAACAACTCCCTAGGGTGAAGCCTAGGTTGCCCGGAACGTAGAAATGACCATAACTTTTACACTGGCAGCAATTATTCGTTTTATACAATGGAAAAACCGTTCTATTTATTTTGTATTTTATGCTTCGGGCGTTGACTTCTAAGGCCCTAACTGTTTGATCTGGTGGAGCAACGCCCTAGAGTGAAGCCTAGGTTGCCTGGAACGTAGAAATGACCATCCCTTTCACACGGGTTGCAATTATTCCTGTTATAGGATGGAAAGACTGTGGTGGAAGAATTTATATCGTGTTTTATGCTTCGGGCGTTGACTTCTAAGGCCCTAACTATTCGATCTGGTGGAACAACGCCCTAGGGTAAAGCCAAGATTGCGCGGAACGTAGAAATGACCATAACTTTCACACTGGTTGCTATCATTCGTTTTATATGATGGAAAGAGTGATGTATTTATATTGTATTTTATGCTTCTGTCGTTCACTTCTTAGGCCCTAACTATTCGATCTGGTGGAGCAACGGCCCAGGGTGAAGCCTAGGTTTCCCGGAACGTAGAAATGTCCATAACTTTCATACTGGTTGCAATTATTCGTTTTATATGGTGGAAAAACTGTTGTATTTATATTGTATTTTATGCTTCTGGCGTTGACTTCTAAGGCCCTAACTATTCGATCAGGTGGAGTAACGCCCTATAGTGAAGCCTAGGTTGCTCGAAATGTTGAAATGACCATAACATTTACACTGGTAGCAATTAATCGTATTATACAATGGAAAAACTGTTCTATTTATTTTGTATTTAATGCTTCGGGCGTTGACTTCTAAGGCCCTAACTGCTTGATCTGGTGGAGAAACGCCCTAGAGTGAAGCCTAGGTTTCCTGGAACGTAGAAATGCCCATAACTTTCATACTGGTTGCAATTATTCGTTTTATATGGTGGAAAAACTGTTGTATTTATATTGTATTTAATGCTTCTGGCGTTCACTTCTTAGGCCCTAACTATTCGATCTGGTAGAGCAACGCCCTAGAGTGAAGCCTAGGTTGCCCGGTACGTAGAAATGACCATAAGTTTCATACTGGTTGCAATTATTCGTTTTATACGATGGAAAAGCTGTTGTATTTATATTGTATTTTATGCTTCGGGCGTTGACTTCTAAGGCCCTAACTGCTTGACCTGGTGGAGAAACGCCCTAGAGTGAAGCCTAGGTTGCCTGGAACGTAGAAATGACCATCACTTTCACACTGTTTGCAATTATTCCTTTTATGCGATGGAAAAGCTGTTGTATTTATATCGTATTTTATGCTTCTGGCGTCGACTTCTAAGGCCCTAACTATTCGATCTGGTGGAACAACGCCCTAGGGTAAAGCCAAGATTGTGCGGAACGTAGAAATGACCATAACTTTCACACTGGTTGCTATCATTCGTTTTATATGATGGAAAAACTGTTGTATTTATTTTGTATTTTATGCTTCTGGCGTTCACTTCTAAGGCCCTAACTATTCGATCTAGTGGAGCAACGCCCTTGAGTGCAGCCTAGGTTGCCCGGAACGTAGAAATGACCATAACTTTCACACTGGTTGCTATCATTCGTTTTATATGATGGAAAAACTGTTGTATTTATTTTGTATTTTATGCTTCTGGCGTTCACTTCTTAGGCCCTAACTATACGATATGGTGGAACAACGGCCTAGGGTGAAGCCTAGGTTGCCCGGAACGTAGAAATGGCCATAACTTTTACACTGGTAGCAATTATTCGTTTTATACAATGGAAAAACTGTTGTATTTATATTGTATTTTATGCTTCTGGCGTTCACTTCTTAGGCCCTAACTATTCGATCTGGTGGTACAACGCCCTAGGGTGAAGCCTAGGTTGCCCGGAACGTAGAAATGACCATCACTTTCACACGGGTTGCAATTATTCCTGTTATAGGATGGAAAGACTGTTGTATTTTTATTGTATTTTATACTTCAGGCGTTGACTTCTGAGGCCGTAGCTATCCGATGTGGTGGAAGAACGCCATACAGTGAAGCCTAGGTTGCCCGGAACGTAGAAATGACCATAACTTTCACACTGGTTGCAATTATTTGTTTTATACGGTGGAAAAGCTGTTGTATTTATATCGTATCTTATGCTTCTGGCGTTGACTTCTTAGGCCCTAACTATTCCATCTTGTGGAACAACGCCCTAGGGTGAAGCCTAGGTTGCCCGGAACGTAGAAATGACCGTAACTCTCCACTGGTTGCTATCATTCGTTTTATACGATGGAAGAGCTGTTACATTTATATTGTATTTTATGCTTCTGGCGTTGACTTCTTAGGCCCTAGCTGTTCGATCTGGTAGAGCAACGCCCTAGAGTGAAGCCTAGGCTGCCCGGTACGTAGAAATGACCACTACTTTCACACTGTTTGCAATTATTCATTTAATACGATGGAAATGCTGTTGTATTTATATCGTATTTTATGCTTCGGGCGGAGACTTCTTAGGCCCTAACATTTCGATCTGGTGGAGCAACGCCCGACAGTGAAGCCTAGGTTGCCCGGAACGTAGATATGATCATAACCTTCACACAGGTTGCAATTATTCGTTTTATACGGTGTAAAGGCTGTTGTATTTATTTTGTATTTTATTCTTCTGGTGTTGACTTCTTAGGTCCTAACTATTCGATCTGCTGTAACAACGGCGTAGAGTGAAGCCTAGGTTGCCCGGAACGTAGAAATGACCATTACTTTCACACTGTTTGCAATTATTCCTTTTATACGATGGAAAAGCTGTTGTATTTATATCGTATTTTATGCTTCTGGCGTTGACTTCTTCGGCCATAACTACTCGACCTGGTGGAGCAACGCCCTAGAGTGAAACCTAGGTTGCCCGGAACGTAGAAATGACCATTACATTCACACTGGTGGCAATTATTCCTGTTATACGATGGAAAAACTGTTGAATTTTTATTGTATTCTATGCTTCTGGCGCTTAATTCTATGTCGCTAGCTATTTGATCTGGTGGAGCAACGCCCTAGAGAGAAACCTAGGTTATCCGGAACGTAGAAACGACCAGTACATTCACACTGGTTGCAGTTATTCCTGTTAAACGATGAAAAAACTGTTGCATCTTTATTGTATTTTATGCTTCTGGCGCTGACTTCTAAGGCCGCACTCTTCGAACTGGTGGAGCAACGCCCTAAGGTGAAGGGTAGGTTGCCCGGAAAGTAGAAATGACCATAACTTTCATACTGGTTGCAATTATTCGTTTTATACGATGAAAAAACTGTTGTATTTATATTGTACTTTATGCTTCTGGCGTTCACTTCTTAGGCCCTAACTACTCGATCTGGTGGAACAGCGCCGTAGGGTGAAACCTAGGTTACCCGGAACGTAGAAATGATCAGTACTTTAACACTGGCTACAGTTATTCGTTTTATACAATGGAAAAACTGCTCTACTTAATTTGCATTTTATGCTTCGGGCGTTGACTTCTAAGGCCCTAACTATTCGATCGGGTGGAGCAACGCCCTAGAGTGAAGCCTAGGTTGCCCGGAACGTAGAAATGACCATAACTTTCACACTGGTTGCTATTATTCGTTTTATACGATGGAAAAGCTGTTGTACTTATATTGTAATTTATGCTTCTGGCGTTGACTTCTTAGGCCCTAACTATTTGATCCGGTGGAGCACCGCCCTAGAGTGAAGCCTAGGTTGCCCGGAACGTAGAAATGACCACTACTTTCACACTGTTTGCAATTATTCATTTAATACGATGGAAATGCTGTTGTATTTATATCGTATTTTATGCTTCGGGCGTTGACTTCTTAGGCCGTAACATTTCGATCTGGTGGAGCAACGCCCGACAGTGAAGCCTAGGTTGCCCGGAACGTAGATATGTCCATAACCATTACACAGGTTGCAATTATTCGTTTTATACGATGGAAAGGCTGTAGTGTTTATATTGTAGTTTATGCTTCTGGCGTTGACTTCTAAGGCCTTACCTCTTCGATCTGGTGGAGCAACTCCTCAGAGTTAAGTCTAGGATGCCCGAAATGTCGATATGATCATTACTTTCGCACTGGTTGCAATTATTCCTTTTATACGATGGAAAAGCTGTTGTATTTATATCGTATTTTATGCTTCTGGTGTTGACTTCTAAGCACCTAACTGTTCGATCTGGTGGAGCAACGCCCTAGAGTGAAGCCTAGGTTGCTCGGAATGTAGAAATGACCATAACTATCACACTGATTGCAATTATTCGTTTTATACGATGGAAAAACTGTTGCATATTCATCGTATTTTATGCTTCTGGCGTTGACTTCTTAGGCCGTAACTATTCGATCTGGTGGAGCAACGCCCTGGAGTGAAACCTGGATTGCCCGGAACGTAGAAATAACCACTACTATCACACTGGTTGCAAATTATTCCTGCTATACGATGGAAAAGCTGTTGCATTTTTATTGCATTTTATGCTTCTGGCGTTCACTTCTTAGGACCTAACTATTCGATCTGGTGGAACAACGGCCTAGGGTGAAGCCTAGGTTGCCCGGAACGTAGAAATGACCATTACTTTCACACTGGTTGCAATTATTCGTTTTATACGATGGAAAAGCTGTTGTTTTTATATCGTATTTTATGCTTCTGGCGTTGACTTCTTATGACCTAACTATTCGATCTGGTGGAGCAACGCCCTGGAGTGAAACCTGGGTTGCCCGGAACGTAGGAATGAGCATAACTATCACACTGGTTGCAATTATCCGTTTTATACGATGGAAAAGCTGCCGTATTTATATCGTATTTTATGCTTCGGGCGTTGACTTCTAAGGCCCTAACTACTCGACCTGGTGGTGCAACACCCTAGCGTGAAGCCTAGGTTGCTCGGAAAGTAGAAATGACCATAACTTTCATACTGCTTGCGATTATTCGTTTTATATGATGGAAAAACTGTTGTATTTATATCGTGTTTTATGCTTCTGGCGTTGACTTCTTAGGCCCTAACTATTCCACCTGGTGGAACAACTCCCTAGGGTGAAGCCTAGGTTGCCCGGAAAGTAGAAATGCCCATAACTTCCACACAGGTAGAAATTATTCGTTTTATACGATTGAAAAACTGTACTATTAATTTTGTATTTTATGCTTCGGGCGTTGACTTCTAAGGCCCTATCTGTTCGATCTGGTGGGGCAACGCCCTAGAGCGAAGCCTGGGTTGCCCGGAACGTAGAAATGACCATCACTTTCAAACTGGTTGCAATTATTCCTGTTATATGATGGAAAAACTGTTGTATTTTTATTGCATTTTATGCTTCGGCATTGACTTCTAAGGCCCTAACTATTCAATCTGTGGGAGCTACGCCCTAGGGTGAAGCCTAGGTTGCCCGGAAAGTAGAAATGACCATAACTTTCATACTGGTTGCAATTATTCGTTTTATACGATGAAAAAACTGTTGTATTTATATTGTATTTTATGCTTCTGGCGTTCACTTCTTAGGCCCTAACTATTCGATCTGGTGGAACAACGCCGTAGGGTGAAGCCTAGGTTGCCCGGAACGTAGAAATGACCATTACCTTCACGCTTGTTGCAATCATTCCTGTTATACGATGGAAAAACAGTTGCATCTTTATTGTATTTTATGCTTCTGGCGTCGTCTTCTAAGGCTCTAACTATTCGATCTGAGGGAGCGACGCCCTAGAGTGAAGCCTAGGTAGCCCGGAACGTAGAAATGACCATAACTTTCACACTGGTTGCAATTACTCGTTTTATACGATGGAAAAGATGTTGTATTTATATCGTATTTTATGCTTCTGGCTTTGACTTCTTAGGCCCTAACAATTCGAGCTGGTGGAGCAACGCCCTAGAGTGAAGCCTAGGTTGCCCGGAACGTAGAAATGACCATCACTTTCAAACTGGTTGCAATTATTCCTGTTATATGATGGAAAAACTGTTGTATTTTTATTGCATTTTAAGCTTCGGGCATTGACTTCTAAGGGCCTAACTATTCAATCTGTGGGAGCTACGCCCTAGGGTGAAGCCTAGGTTGCCCGTAAAGTAGAAATGACCATAACTTTCATACTGGTTGCAATTACTCCTGTTATACGATGGAAAAACTGTTGCATCTTTATTGTATTTTATGCTTCGGGCGTTGACTTCTAAGGCCCTAACTATGCGATCTGGTGGAGCCACGCCCTAGAGTGCAGTCTAGGCAGCCCGGAACGTAGAAATGACCATAACTTTCACACTGATTGCTATTATTCGTTTTATACGATGGAAAAACTGTTATATTTATATTGTATAGTATGCTTCTTGCATTGACTTCTTAGGCCCTAACTATTCGATCTGGTGGAACAACGACGTAGAGTGAAGCCTAGGTTGCCCGAACGTAGAAATGACCATTACTTTCACACTGTTTGCAATTATTCCTTTTATACGATGGAAAAGCTGTTGTATTTATATCGTATTTTATGCTTCTGGCGTTGACTTCTAAGGACCTAACAGTTCGATCTGGTGGAGCAACGCCCTAGAGTGAAGCCTAGGTTGCTCGGAATGTAGAAATGACAATAACTTTCACACTGATTGCAATTATTCGTTTTATACGATGGAAAAACTGTTGCATATTCATCGTATTTTATGCTTCTGGCGTTGACTTCTTAGGCCGTAACTATTCGATCTGGTGAAGCAACGCCCTGGAGTGAAACCTGGGTTGCCCGGAACGTAGAAATGACCACTACTATCACACTGGTTGCAAATTATTCCTGCTATACGATGGAAAAACTGTTGTATTTTTATTGCATTTTATGCTTCAGGCGTTCACTTCTTAGGACCTAACTATTCCATCTGGTGGAGCAACGCCCTAGAGTAAAGCCCAGGTTGCGCGGAACGTAGAAATGACCATAAGTTTCACACTGGTTTCTCTCATTCGTTTTATATGATGGAAAAACTGATGTATTTATATTGTATTTTATGCTTCTGGCGTTGACTTCTAAGGCCCTAAATATTCGATCTGGTGGAGCAATGCCTCAGAGTTAAGTCTAGGATGCCCGAAACGCCGAAATGATCAATACTTTCACGCTTGTTGCAACTATTCCTGTAAAACGATGGAAAAACTGTTGCATCTTTATTGTATTTCATGCTTCTGGCGTTGACTTCTAAGGCCCTAACTATTCGATCTGGTGGAGCAACGCCCTAGGGTGAAGCCTAGGTTGCCGGAATGGAGAAATGTCCATAACTTTCACACTGGTTGCACTTATTCGTTTTATACGATTGAAAAGCTGTTGTATTTATATTGTATTTTATGCTTCTGGCGTTGACTTCTTAGGCCCTAACTATTCCCTCTGGTGGATCAACGCCCTAGAGTGAATCCTACGTTGCCCGGAACGTAGAAATGACCATTCCTTTCACACTGGTAGCAATTATTCGTTTTATACAATGGAAAAACTGTTCTATTTATATTGTATTTTATGCTTCTGGCGTGACTTCTTATGACCTAACTATTCGATCTGGTGGAGCAACGCCCTGGAGTAAAACCTAGATTGCCCGGAACGTAGGAATGAGCATAACTATCACACTGGTTGCAATTATTCGTTTTATGCGATGGAAAAGCTGCCGTATTTATATCGTATTTTATGCTTCTGGCGTTGACTTCTTAGGCCCTAACTATTCCATCTGGTGGAACAACGCCCTAGCGTGACGCCTAGGTTGCCTGGAAAGTAGAAATGACCATAACTTTCACACTGTTTGCAATTATTCCTTTTATACGATGGAAAAGCTGTTCTATATATTTTGTATTTTATGCTTCGGGCGTTGACTTCTAAGGCCCTAACTACTCGATCTGGTGGTGCAACGCCCTAGAGCGAAGCCTAGGTTACCCGGAACATAGAAATGACCAGTACTTTCACACTGTTTGCAGTTATTCCTGTTGTACGATGGAAAAACTGTTGCATCTTTATTGTATTTTATGCCTCTGGCGTTGACTTCTAAGGCCCTAACTATTCGATCTGGAGGAGCAACGCCCTATAGTGAAGCCTAGGTTGCCAAGAACGTAGAAATGACCAGTACTTTCACACTGGTTGCAGTTATTCGTTTTATACAATGAAAAACTGTTCTATTTATTTTGCATTTTATGCTTCGGGCGCTGACTTCTGAGGCCCTAACCATTCGATCTGGTGGAGCAACGCCCTAGAGTGAAGCCTAGGTTTCCCGGGAAGTAGAAATGACCAGTACTTTCACACTGTTTGCAGTTATTCCTGTTGTATGATGGAAAAACTGTTGCATCTTCGCTGTATTTTATGGTTCTGGCGTTGATTTCTAAGGCCCTAACTATTCGATCTGGTGGAGCGACGCCCTAGAGCGAAGCCTAGGTTGCTCGGAACGTAGAAACGACCATTACTTCCACAATGCCTGCAATTATTCGTTTTCTACGATGGAAAAGCTGTTGCATTTGTATCGTATTTTATGCTTCTGTCGTTGACTTCTTAGGCCCTAACTATTCCATCGGATGGAACAACGCCCTAGGGTCAAGCCTAGGTTGCCCGGAACGTAGAAATGACCATTACTTTCACAATGTTCGCAATCATTCAATTTATACGATGGAAAAACTGTTGTACTTATATTGTATTTTATGCTTCGGGCGTTTGCTTCTAAGGCCCTAACTATTCGATTTGGTGGAGCAACGCCCTACAGTGAAGCCTAGGTCGCCCGGAACGTAGATATGTCCATAACCATCACACAGGTTGCAATTATTCGTTTTATACGATGGAAAGACTGTTGTACTTATTTTGTAGTGTATGCTCCTGGCGTTGACTTCTAAGGCCCTAACTCTTCGATCTGGTGGAGCAACGCCTCAGAGTTAAGTCTAGGATGCCCGAAATGTCGATATGAGCATTACTTTCGCACTGGTTGCAATTAGTCATGCTATACGATGGAAAAACTGCTGCATTTTTATTGTATTTTGTGCTTCTGGCGTTGACTTCTAAGGCCGTAGCTACTCGATATGGTGGAGCAACGCCCTAGAGTGACGCCTAGGTTACCCGGAAAGTAGAAATGACCAGTACTTTCACACTGGTTGCAGTTATTCGTTTTATACAGTGGAAAAACTGTTCTATTTATTTTGCATTTTATGCTCCGGGCGTTGACTCCTAAGACCCTAACCATTCGATCTGGTGTAGCAACGCCCTAGAGTGAAGCCTAGGTTGCCCGGAACGTAGAAATGACCAGTACTTTCACACTGGTTGCAGTTATTCGTTTTATACAATGAAAAACCGTTCTATTTATTTTGCATTTTATGCTTCGGGCGCTGACTTCTGAGGCCCTAACCATTCGATCTGGTGGAGCAACGCCCTAGAGTGAAGACTAGGTTTCCCGGGAAGTAGAAATGACCAGTACTTTCACACTGTTTGCAGTTATTCCTGTTGTATGATGGAAAAACTGTTGCATCTTTGCTGTATTTTATGGTTCTGGCGTTGATTTCTAAGGCCCTAACTATTCGATCTGGTGGAGCAACGCCCTAGAGCGAAGCCTAGGTTGCTCGGAACGTAGAAACGACCATTACTTCCACAATGCCTGCAATTATTCGTTTTCTACGATGGAAAAGCTGTTGCATTTGTATCGTATTTTATGCTTCTGTCGTTGACTTCTTAGGCCCTAACTATTCCATCTGATGGAACAACGCCCTAGGGTCAAGCCTAGGTTGCCCGGAACGTAGAAATGACCATTACTTTCACAATGTTCGCAATCATTCATTTTATACGATGGAAAAACTGTTGTACTTATATTGTATTTTATGCTTCGGGCGTTTGCTTCTAAGGCCCTAACTATTCGATTTGGTGGAGCAACGCCCTACAGTGAAGCCTAGGTTGCCCGGAACGTAGATATGTCCATAACCATCACACAGGTTGCAATTATTCGTTTTATACGATGGAAAGACTGTTGTACTTATTTTGTAGTTTATGCTCCTGGCGTTGACTTCCAAGGCCCTAACTCTTCGATCTGGTGGAGCAACGCCTCAGAGTTAAGTCTAGGATGCCCGAAATGTCGATATGAGCATTACTTTCGCACTGGTTGCAATTAGTCATGCTATACGATGGAAAAACTGCTGCATTTTTATTGTATTTTATGCTTCGGGCGTTGACTTCTAAGGCCCTAGCTATTCAATTTGGTGGAGCAACGCCCTAGAGGGCAGCCTAGATTGCCCGGAACGTAGAAATGACCATAACTTTCACACAGGTTGCTATCATTCGTTTTATATGATGGAAAAACTGTTGTATTTATATTGTATTTTATGCTTCTGGCGTTCACTTATTAGGCCCTAACTATTCGTTCTGGTGGAACAACGGCCTAGCGTGAAGCCTAGGTTGCCCGGAACGTAGAAATGACCATAACTTTCATACTGGTTGCAATTATTCGTTTTATATGGTGGAAAAACTGTTGTATTTATATTGTATTTTATGCTTCTGGCGTTGACTTCTAAGGCCTTACCTCTTCGATCTGGTGGAGCAACTCCTCAGAGTTAAGTCTAGGATGCCCGAAATGTCGATATGATCATTACTTTCGCACTGGTTGCAATTATTCCTTTTATACGATGGAAAAGCTGTTGTATTTATATCGTATTTTATGCTTCTGGCGTTGACTTCTTAGGCCCTAACTATTCGATCTGGTGGAACAACGCCGTAGAGTGAAGCCTAGGTTGCCCGGAACGTAGATATGACCATTACTTTCACACTGTTTGCAATTATTCCTTTTATACGATGGAAAAGCTGTTGTATTTATATCGTATTTTATGCTTCTGGTGTTGACTTCTAAGCACCTAACTGTTCGATCTGGTGGAGCAACGCCCTAGAGTGAAGCCTAGGTTGCTCGGAATCTAGATATGACCATAACTATCACACTGATTGCAATTATTCGTTTTATACGATGGAAAAACTGTTGCATATTCATCGTATTTTATGCTTCTGGCGTTGACTTCTTAGGCCGTAACTATTCGATCTGGTGGTGCAACGCCCTGGAGTGAAACCTGGATTGCCCGGAACGTAGAAATAACCACTACTATCACACTGGTTGCAAATTATTCCTGCTATACGATGGAAAAGCTGTTGTATTTTTATTGCATTTTATGCTTCTGGCGTTCACTTCTTAGGACCTAACTATTCGATCTGGTGGAACAACGGCCTAGGGTGAAGCCTAGGTTGCCCGGAACGTAGAAATGACCATAACTTTCACACTGGTTGCAATTACTTGTTTTATACGATGGAACTGCTGTTGTATTTATATAGTATTTTGTGCTTCTGGCGTTTACTTCTTAGGCCCTAACTATTCCATCTGGTGGAACAACGACCTGGAGTAAAGCCCAGGTTGCGCGGAACGTAGAAATGACCATAACTTTCACACTGGTAGCAATTATTCGTTTTATACATTGGAAAAACTGTTCTATTTATATTGTATTTTATGCTTCTGGCGTTGCCTACTTAGGCCCTGACTATTCGATCTTGTGGAGCAACGCACTAGAGTGAAGCCTAGGTTGCTCGGAATGTAGAAATGACCATAAGTTGCATACTGGTTGCAATTATTCGTTTTATACGATGGAAATACTGTTGTATTTATATAATATTTTATGCTTCTGGCGTTGACTTCGAAGGCCCTAAATATTCGATATGGTGGAGCAATGCCTCAGAGTTAAGTCTAGGATGCCCGAAACGCCGAAATGATCAATACTTTCACGCTTGTTGCAATTATTCCTGTAAAACGATGGAAAAACTGTTGCATCTTTATTGTATTTCATGCTTCTGGCGTTGACTTCTTAGGCCCTAACTATTCCCTCTGGTGGATCAACGCCCTAGAGTGAAACCTACGTTGCCCGGAACGTAGAAATGACCATTCCTTTCACACTGGTTGCAATTATTCCTGTTATACGATGGAAAAACTGTTGTATTTTGATTCTATTTTATGCATTTAGCGATGAATTCTAAGTCCCTAGCTATTCGATCTGGTGGAGCAACGCCCTAGAGTGACGCCTAGGTTGCTCGGAACGTAGAAATGACCATTACTTTCACACTGGTTGCAATTATTCGTTTTATACGATGGAAAAACTGTTCTATATATTTTGTATTTTATGCTTCGGGCGTTGACTTCTAAGGCCCTAACTACTCGATCTGGTGGTGCAACTCCCTAGCGTGAAGTCTAGGTTGCTCGGAAAGTAGAAATGACCATAGCTTCCATACTGCTTGCGATTATTCGTTTTATGTGATGGAAAAACTGTTGTATTTATATCGTGTTTTATGCTTCTGGCGTTGACTTCTTAGGCCCTAACTATTCCATCTGGTGGAACAACTCCCTAGGGTGAAGCCTAGGTAGCCCGGAAAGTAGAAATGCCCATAACTTCCACACTGGTAGAAATTATTCGTTTTATACGATTGAAAAACTGTACTATTTATTTTGTATTTTATGCTTCGGGCGTTGACTTCTAAGGCCCTAACTGTTTGATCTGGTGGAGCAACGCCCTAGAGCGAAGCCTAGGTTGCATGGAACGTAGAAATGATCATAACTTTTACACTGGTAGCAATTATTCGTTTTATACAATGGAAAAACTGTAATACTTATTTTGTACTTTATGCTTCGGGCGTTGACTTCTAAGGCCCTAACTGCTTGATCTGGTGGAGCAACACCCTAGAGTGAAGCCTAGGTTGCCCGGAACGAAGAAATGACCATTACTTTCACACTGTTTGCAATTGTTCCTTTTATACGATGGAAAAGCTGTTGTATTTATATCGTATTTTATGCTTCTGGCGTTGACTTCTTAGGCCCTAACATTTCGATGTGGTGGAGCAACGCCCTACAGTGAAGCCTTGGTTGCCCGGAACGTAGATATGACCATAACCTTCACACAGGTTGCAATTATTCGTTTTATACGCTGTAAAGGCTGTTGTACTTAATTTGTATTTTATTCTTCTGGTGTTGATTCCTTAGGCCCTAACTATTCGATCTAGATGAACAACGCCGTAGAGTGAAGCCTAGGTTGCCCGGAACGTAGGAATAACCATTACTTTCACACTGTTTGCATTTATTCCTTTTATACGATGGAAAAGCTGTTGTATTTATATCGTATTTTATGCTTCTGGCGTTGACTTCTAAGGACCTAACTATTCGATCAGGTGGAGCGATGCCTCAGAGTTAAGTCTAGGATGCCCGAAACGTCGAAATGATCATTACTTTCACGCTTGTTGCAATTATTCCTGTTATAGGATGGAAAGACTGTTGTATTCTTATTGTATTTTATACTTCAGGCGTTGACTTCTGAGGACCTAACTATTCGGTCTGGTGGAGAAACGCCCTAGGGTGAAGTCTATGTTGCCCGGAAAGTAGAAATTACCATAACTTTCACACTGGTAGCAATTATTCGTTTTACACGATGGAAAAACTGTTCTATTTATTTTATATTTTATGCTTCGGGCGTTGACTTCTAAGGCCCTAACTATTCGATCTGGTGGAGCAACGCCCTAGAGTGAAGCCTAGGTTGCCCGGTACGTAGAAATGGCCATCACTATCAATCTGGTTGCAATTATTTGTTTTATACGATGGAAAAGCTGTAGTATTTATATCGCATTTTATGCTTCTGGCGTTGACTTCTTAGGCCCTAACTATTCCATCTGGAGGAACAACGCCCTAGGGTGAAGCCTAGGTTGCCCGGAAAGTAGAAATGACCATAACTTTCACACTGGTAGCAATAATTCGTTTTATACGATGGAAAAACTGTTGTATTTATTTTGTATTTTATGCTTCGGGCGTTGACTTCTAAGGCCCTAACTATTCCATCTGGTAGAGCAACGCCCTAGAGTGAAGCCTAAGTTGCCCGGTACGTAGAAATGACCATAAGTTTCATACTGGTTGCAATTATTCGTTTTATACGATGGAAAAACTGTTGTATTTATATTGTATTTTATGCTTCTGGCGTTGACTTCTTAGGCCCTAACTCTTCGATCAGGTGGAGCGATGCCTCAGAGATAAGTCTAGGATGCCCGAAACGCCGAAATGATCATTACTTTCACGCTTGTTGCAATTATTCCTGTTATAGGATGGAAAGACTGTTGTATTTTTATTGTAGTTTATACTTCAGGCGTTGACTTCTAAGGACCTAACTATTCGGTCTGGTGGAGAAACGCCCTAGAGTGAAGCCTAGGTTGCTCGGAATGTAGAAATGACCATAACTTTCAGACTGGTTGCAATTATTCGTTTTATACGATGGAAAAACTGTTGTATTTATTTTGCATTTTATGCTTCGGGCGTTGACTTCTAAGGCCCTAACTATTCGATCTGGTAGAGCAACGCCCTAGAGTGTAGCCTAGGTTGCCCGGTACGTAGAAATGACCATAAGTTACATACTGGTTGCAATTATTCGTTTTATACGATGGAAAAACTGTTGTATTTATATTGTATTTTATGCTTCTGGCGTTCACTTCTTAGGCCCTAACTATTCGATCTGGTGGTACAACGCCCTAGGGTGAAGCCTAGGTTGCCCGGAACGTAGAAATGACCATAACTTTTACACTGGCAGCAATTATTCGTTTTATACAATGGAAAAACCGTTCTATTTATTTTGTATTTTATGCTTCGGGCGTTGACTTCTAAGGACCTAACTGCTTGATCTGGTGGAGCGCCGCCGTAGAGTGAAGCCTAGGTTGCCCGGAACGTAGAAATGACCATAACTTTCACACTGGTTGCTATTATTCGTTTTATACGATGGAAAAACTGTTATATTTATATTGTATTTACGCTTCTGGCGTTGACTTCTGAGGCCGATGCTATTCGATGTGGTGGAAGAACGCCATAGAATGAAGCCTAGGTAGCCCGGATCGTAGAAATGTCCATATCTTTCACACTGTTTGCAATTTTTCGTTTTATACGATGGAAAAACTGTCTTATTTATTTTGTATTTTATGCTTCGGGCGTTGACTTCTAAGGCCCTAACTATTCGATCTGGTGGAGCAGCGCCCTAGAGTGCAGCCTAGATTGCCCGGAACGTAGAAATGAACATAACTTTCACACTGGTTGCTATCATTCGTTTTATGTGATGGAAAAACTGTTGTATTTATATTGTATTTTATGCTTCTGGCGTTCACTTCTTAGGCCCTAACTATTCGATCTGGTGGAACAACGGCCTAGGGTGAAGCCTAGGTTGCCCGGAACGTAGAAATGACCATAACTTTTACACTGGTAGCAATTACTCGTTTTATACAATGGAAAAACTGTTCTATTTATTTTGTATTTAATGCTTCGGGCGTTGCCTTCTAAGGCCCTAACTGTTTGATCTGGTGGAGCAACGCCCTAGAGTGAAGCCTAGGTTGCCTGGAACGTAGAAATGACCACCCTTTTCACACGGGTTGCAATTATTCCTGTTATAGGATGGAAGGACTGTTGTATTTTTATTGTATTTTATGCTTCAGGCGTTGACTTCTGAGGCCGTAGCTATCCGATGTGGTGGAAGAACTCCATACAGTGAAGCCTAGGTTGCCCGGAACGCAGAAATGACCATAACTTTCACACTGGTTGCAATTATTTGTTTTATACGATGGAAAAGCTGTTGTATTTATATCGTATTTTATGCTTCTGGCGTTGAACTCTTAGGCCCTAACTATTCCATCTGGTGGAACAACGCCCTAGAGTAAAGCCCAGGTTGCGCGGAACGTAGAAATGACCATAGCTTTCACACTGGTAGCAATTATTCGTTTGATACAATGGAAAAACTGTTCTATTTATTTTGTATTTAATGCTTCGGGCGTTGACTTCTAAGGCCCTAACTATTCGATCAGGTGGTGCATCGCCCTAGAGTGAAGCCTAGGTTGCTCGAAATGTAGAAATGACTATAACTTTCACACTGGTTGCTATTATTCGTTTTATATGATGGAAAGACTGTTGTATTTATATTGTATTTTATGCTTCGGGCGTTGACTTCTAAGGCCCCAACTGTTTGATCTGGTGGAGCAACGACCTAGAGTGAAGCCTAGGTTGCCTGGAACGTAGAAATGACCATAACCTTCACACTGGTAGCAATTATTCGTTTTATACGATGGAAGAACTGTTATATTTATATTGCATTTTATGCTTCGGGCATTGACTTCTAAGGCCCTAACTATTCAATCTGTTGGAGGAACGCCCTAGGGTGAAGCCTAGGTTGCCCGGAAAGTAGACATGACCATAACTTTCATACTGGTTGCAATTATTCGTTTTATACGATGAAAAAACTGTTGTATTTATATTGTACTTTATGCTTCTGGCGTTCACTTCTTAGGCCCTAACTACTCGATCTGGTGGAACAGCGCCGTAGGGTGAAACCTAGGTTACCCGGAACGTAGAAATGATCAGTACTTTAACACTGGTTACAGTTATTCGTTTTATACAATGGAAAAACTGCTCTACTTAATTTGCATTTTATGCTTCGGGCGTTGACTTCTAAGGCCCTAACTATTCGATCGGGTGGAGCAACGGCCTAGAGTGAAGCCTAGGTTGCCCGGAACGTAGAAATGACCATAACTTTCACACTGGTTGCTATTATTCGTTTTATACGATGGAAAAGCTGTTGCATATTCATCGTATTTTATGCTTCTGGCGTTGACTTCTTAGGCCGTAACTATTCGATCTGGTGGAGCAACGCCCTGGAGTGAAACCTGGATTGCCCGGAACGTAGAAATAACCACAACTATCACACTGGTTGCAAATTATTCCTGCTATACGATGGAAAAGCTGTTGTATTTTTATTGCATTTTATGCTTCTGGCGTTCACTTCTTAGGACCTAACTATTCTATCTGGTGGAACAACGGCCTAGGGTGAAGCCTAGGTTGCCCGGAACGTAGAAATGACCATTACTTTCACACTGGTTGCAATTATTCGTTTTATACGATGGAAAAGCTGTTGTTTTTATATCGTATTTTATGCTTCTGGCGTTGACTTCTTATGACCTAACTATTCGATCTGGTGGAGCAACGCCCTGGAGTGAAACCTGGGTTGCCCGGAACGTAGGAATGAGCATAACTATCACACTGGTTGCAATTATTCGTTTTATACGATGGAAAAGCTGCCGTATTTATATCGTATTTTATGCTTCTGGCGTTGACTTCTTAGGCCCTAACTATTCCATCTGGTGGAACAACGCCCTAGTGTGACGCCTAGGTTGCCTGGAAAGTAGAAATGACCATAACTTTCACACTGGTAGCAATTATTCGTTTTATACGATGGAAAAACTGTTCTATATATTTTGTATTTTATGCTTCGGGCGTTGACTTCTAAGGCCCTAACTAGTCGATCTGGTGGTGCAACTCCCTAGGGTGAAGCCAAGGTTGCTCGGAAAGTAGAAATGACCATAACTTTCATACTGCTTGCGATTATTCGTTTTATACAATGGAAAAACTGTTGTATTTATATCGTGTTTTATGCTTCTGGCGTTGACTTCTTAGGCCCTAACTATTCCATCTGGTGGAACAACTCCCTAGGGTGAAGCCTAGGTTGCCCGGAAGGTAGAAATGACCATAACTTTCATACTGGTTGCAATTATTCGTTTTATACGATGAAAGAACTGTTGTATTTATATTGTATTTTATGCTTCTGGCGTTCACTTCTGAGGCCCTAACTATTCGATCTGGTGGAACAACGCCGTAGGGTGAAGCCTAGGTTGCCCGGAACGTAGAAATGACCATTACCTTCACGCTTGTTGCAATTATTCCTGGTATACGATGGAAAAACAGTTGCATCTTTAATGTATTTTATGCTTCTGGCGTCGACTTCTGAGGCTCTAACTATTCGATCTGATGTAGCGACGCCCTAGACTGAAGCCTAGGTAGCCCGGAACGTAGAAATGACCATAACTTTCACACTGGTTGCAATTATTCGTTTTATACGATGGAAAAGCTGTTGTATTTGTATCGTATTTTATGATTCTGGCTTTGACTTCTAAGGACCTAACTGCTTGATCTGGTGGAGCGCCGCCGTAGAGTGAAGCCTAGGTTGCCCGGAACGTAGAAATGACCATAACTTTCACACTGGTTGCTATTATTCGTTTTATACGATGGAAAAACTGTTATATTTATATTGTATTTACGCTTCTGGCGTTGACTTCTGAGGCCGATGCTATTCGATGTGGTGGAAGAACGCCATAGAATGAAGCCTAGGTAGCCCGGATCGTAGAAATGTCCATATCTTTCACACTGTTTGCAATTTTTCGTTTTATACGATGGAAAAACTGTCTTATTTATTTTGTATTTTATGCTTCGGGCGTTGACTTCTAAGGCCCTAACTATTCGATCTGGTGGAGCAGCGCCCTAGAGTGCAGCCTAGATTGCCCGGAACGTAGAAATGAACATAACTTTCACACTGGTTGCTATCATTCGTTTTATGTGATGGAAAAACTGTTGTATTTATATTGTATTATATGCTTCTGGCGTTCACTTCTTAGGCCCTAACTATTCGATCTGGTGGAACAACGGCCTAGGGTGAAGCCTAGGTTGCCCGGAACGTAGAAATGACCATAACTTTTACACTGGTAGCAATTACTCGTTTTATACAATGGAAAAACTGTTCTATTTATTTTGTATTTAATGCTTCGGGCGTTGCCTTCTAAGGCCCTAACTGTTTGATCTGGTGGAGCAACGCCCTAGAGTGAAGCCTAGGTTGCCTGGAACGTAGAAATGACCACCCTTTTCACACGGGTTGCAATTATTCCTGTTATAGGATGGAAGGACTGTTGTATTTTTATTGTATTTTATGCTTCAGGCGTTGACTTCTGAGGCCGTAGCTATCCGATGTGGTGGAAGAACTCCATACAGTGAAGCCTAGGTTGCCCGGAACGCAGAAATGACCATAACTTTCACACTGGTTGCAATTATTTGTTTTATACGATGGAAAAGCTGTTGTATTTATATCGTATTTTATGCTTCTGGCGTTGAACTCTTAGGCCCTAACTATTCCATCTGGTGGAACAACGCCCTAGAGTAAAGCCCAGGTTGCGCGGAACGTAGAAATGACCATAGCTTTCACACTGGTAGCAATTATTCGTTTGATACAATGGAAAAACTGTTCTATTTATTTTGTATTTAATGCTTCGGGCGTTGACTTCTAAGGCCCTAACTATTCGATCAGGTGGTGCATCGCCCTAGAGTGAAGCCTAGGTTGCTCGAAATGTAGAAATGACTATAACTTTCACACTGGTTGCTATTATTCGTTTTATATGATGGAAAGACTGTTGTATTTATATTGTATTTTATGCTTCGGGCGTTGACTTCTAAGGCCCCAACTGTTTGATCTGGTGGAGCAACGACCTAGAGTGAAGCCTAGGTTGCCTGGAACGTAGAAATGACCATAACCTTCACACTGGTAGCAATTATTCGTTTTATACGATGGAAGAACTGTTATATTTATATTGCATTTTATGCTTCGGGCATTGACTTCTAAGGCCCTAACTATTCAATCTGTTGGAGGAACGCCCTAGGGTGAAGCCTAGGTTGCCCGGAAAGTAGACATGACCATAACTTTCATACTGGTTGCAATTATTCGTTTTATACAATGAAAAAACTGTTGTATTTATATTGTACTTTATGCTTCTGGCGTTCACTTCTTAGGCCCTAACTACTCGATCTGGTGGAACAGCGCCGTAGGGTGAAACCTAGGTTACCCGGAACGTAGAAATGATCAGTACTTTAACACTGGTTACAGTTATTCGTTTTATACAATGGAAAAACTGCTCTACTTAATTTGCATTTTATGCTTCGGGCGTTGACTTCTAAGGCCCTAACTATTCGATCGGGTGGAGCAACGCCCTAGAGTGAAGCCTAGGTTGCCCGGAACGTAGAAATGACCATAACTTTCACACTGGTTGCTATTATTCGTTTTATACGATGGAAAAGCTGTTGTACTTATATTGTAATTTATGCTTCTGGCGTTGACTTCTTAGGCCCTAACTATTTGATCCGGTGGAGCACCGCCCTAGAGTGAAGCCTAGGTTGCCCGGAACGTAGAAATGACCACTACTTTCACACTGTTTGCAATTATTCATTTAATACGATGGAAATGCTGTTGTATTTATATCGTATTTTATGCTTCGGGCGTTGACTTCTTAGGCCCTATCATTTCGATCTGGTGGAGCAACGCCCGACAGTGAAGCCTAGGTTGCCCGGAACGTAGATATGTCCATAACCATTACACAGGTTGCAATTATTCGTTTTATACGATGGAAAGGCTGTAGTGTTTATATTGTAGTTTATGCTTCTGGCGTTGACTTCTAAGGCCTTACCTCTTCGATCTGGTGGAGCAACTCCTCAGACTTAAGTCTAGGATGCCCGAAATGTCGATATGATCATTACTTTCGCACTGGTTGCAATTATTCCTTTTATACGATGGAAAAGCTGTTGTATTTATATCGTATTTTATGCTTCTGGTGTTGACTTCTAAGCACCTAACTGTTCGATCTGGTGGAGCAACGCCCTAGAGTGAAGCCTACGTTGCTCGGAATGTAGAAATGACCATAACTATCACACTGATTGCAATTATTCGTTTTATACGATGGAAAAACTGTTGCATATTCATCGTATTTTATGCTTCTGGCGTTGACTTCTTAGGCCGTAACTATTCGATCTGGTGGAGCAACGCCCTGGAGTGAAACCTGGATTGCCCGGAACGTAGAAATAACCACAACTATCACACTGGTTGCAAATTATTCCTGCTATACGATGGAAAAGCTGTTGTATTTTTATTGCATTTTATGCTTCTGGCGTTCACTTCTTAGGACCTAACTATTCTATCTGGTGGAACAACGGCCTAGGGTGAAGCCTAGGTTGCCCGGAACGTAGAAATGACCATTACTTTCACACTGGTTGCAATTATTCGTTTTATACGATGGAAAAGCTGTTGTTTTTATATCGTATTTTATGCTTCTGGCGTTGACTTCTTATGACCTAACTATTCGATCTGGTGGAGCAACGCCCTGGAGTGAAACCTGGGTCGCCCGGAACGTAGGAATGAGCATAACTATCACACTGGTTGCAATTATTCGTTTTATACGATGGAAAAGCTGCCGTATTTATATCGTATTTTATGCTTCTGGCGTTGACTTCTTAGGCCCTAACTATTCCATCTGGTGGAACAACGCCCTAGTGTGACGCCTAGGTTGCCTGGAAAGTAGAAATGACCATAACTTTCACACTGGTAGCAATTATTCGTTTTATACGATGGAAAAACTGTTCTATATATTTTGTATTTTATGCTTCGGGCGTTGACTTCTAAGGCCCTAACTAGTCGATCTGGTGGTGCAACTCCCTAGGGTGAAGCCAAGGTTGCTCGGAAAGTAGAAATGACCATAACTTTCATACTGCTTGCGATTATTCGTTTTATACAATGGAAAAACTGTTGTATTTATATCGTGTTTTATGCTTCTGGCGTTGACTTCTTAGGCCCTAACTATTCCATCTGGTGGAACAACTCCCTAGGGTGAAGCCTAGGTTGCCCGGAAAGTAGAAATGACCATAACTTTCATACTGGTTGCAATTATTCGTTTTATACGATGAAAGAACTGTTGTATTTATATTGTATTTTATGCTTCTGGCGTTCACTTCTGAGGCCCTAACTATTCGATCTGGTGGAACAACGCCGTAGGGTGAAGCCTAGGTTGCCCGGAACGTAGAAATGACCATTACCTTCACGCTTGTTGCAATTATTCCTGGTATACGATGGAAAAACAGTTGCATCTTTAATGTATTTTATGCTTCTGGCGTCGACTTCTGAGGCTCTAACTATTCGATCTGATGTAGCGACGCCCTAGACTGAAGCCTAGGTAGCCCGGAACGTAGAAATGACCATAACTTTCACACTGGTTGCAATTATTCGTTTTATACGATGGAAAAGCTGTTGTATTTGTATCGTATTTTATGTTTCTGGCTTTGACTTCTTAGGCCCTAACTGTTTGATATGGTGGAGCACCGCCCTAGAGTGAAGCCTAGGTTGCCCGGAACGTACAACATACCATTACCTTCATCCTGGTTGCAATTATTCCTGTTATACGATGGAAAAACTGTTGCATCTTTATTGTATTTTATGCTTCTGGCGTTGACTTCTAAGGCCCCAACTAGTCGATCTGGTGGAGCAACGCCCTAGAGTGAAGCCTAGGTTGCCGGTACGTAGAAATGACCAGTACCTTCACAATGTTAGCAATTATTCATTTTATACGATGGAAAAACTGTTGTACATATATTGTGTTTTATTCTTCTGGCGTTGACTTCTCAGGCCCTAACTATTCGATCTATTGGGGCGACGCCCTAGAGTGAAACTTAGGTTGCCCGGAACGTAGAAATGACCAACACTTTCAAACTGGTTGGAATCATTCCTGTTATACGATGGAAAAACTGTTGTACTTTTATTGCATTTTATGCTTCTGGCGTTGACTTCTTAGGCCCTAAATATTCGAGCTGGTGGAGCAACGCCCTAGAGTGAAGCCTAGGTTGCCCGGAACGTAGAAATGACCATTACATTCACACTGGTTGCAATTACTCCTGTTATACGATGGAAAAACTGTTGCATCTTTATTGTATTTTATGCTTCGGGCGTTGACTTCTAAGGCCCTAACTATGCGATCTGGTGGAGCAACGCCCTAGAGTGCAGTCTAGGTAGCCCGGAACGTAGAAATGACCATAACTTTCACACTGATTGCTATTATTCGTTTTATACGATGGAAAAACTGTTATATTTATATTGTATATTATGCTTCTTGCATTGACTTCTTAGGCCCTAACTATTCGATCTGGTGGAACAACGACGTAGAGTGAAGCCTAGGTTGCCCGAACGTAGAAATGACTATTACTTTCACACTGTTTGCAATTATTCCTTTTATACGATGGAAAAGCTGTTGTATTTATATCGTATTTTATGCTTCTGGCGTTGACTTCTAAAGACCCAACAGTTCGATCTGGTGGAGCAACGCCCTAGAGTGAAACCTAGGTTATCCGGAACGTAGAAATGACCAGTACATTCACACTGGTTGCAGTTATTCCTGTTAAACGATGAAAAAACTGTTGCATCTTTATTGTATTTTATGCTTCTGGCGCTGACTTCTAAGGCCGCACTATTCGAACTGGTGGAGCAACGCCCTAAGGTGAAGGGTAGGTTGCCCGGAAAGTAGAAATGACCATAACTTTCATACTGGTTGCAATTATTCGTTTTATACGATGAAAAAACTGTTGTATTTATATTGTACTTTATGCTTCTGGCGTTCACTTCTTAGGCCCTAACTACTCGATCTGGTGGAACAGCGCCGTAGGGTGAAACCTAGGTTACCCGGAACGTAGAAATGATCAGTACTTTAACACTGGTTACAGTTATTCGTTTTATACAATGGAAAAACTGCTCTACTTAATTTGCATTTTATGCTTCGGGCGTTGACTTCTAAGGCCCTAACTATTCGATCGGGTGGAGCAACGCCCTAGAGTGAAGCCTAGGTTGCCCGGAACGTAGAAATGACCATAACTTTCACACTGGTTGCTATTATTCGTTTTATACGATGGAAAAGCTGTTGTACTTATATTGTAATTTATGCTTCTGGCGTTGACTTCTTAGGCCCTAACTATTTGATCCGGTGGAGCACCGCCCTAGAGTGAAGCCTAGGTTGCCCGGAACGTAGAAATGACCACTACTTTCACACTGTTTGCAATTATTCATTTAATACGATGGAAATGCTGTTGTATTTATATCGTATTTTATGCTTCGGGCGTTGACTTCTTAGGCCCTAACATTTCGATCTGGTGGAGCAACGCCCGACAGTGAAGCCTAGGTTGCCCGGAACGTAAATGTGTCCATAACCATTACACAGGTTGCAATTATTCGTTTTATACGATGGAAAGGCTGTAGTGTTTATATTGTAGTTTATGCTTCTGGCGTTGACTTCTAAGGCCTTACCTCTTCGATCTGGTGGAGCAACTCCTCAGAGTTAAGTCTAGGATGCCCGAAATGTCGATATGATCATTACTTTCGCACTGGTTGCAATTATTCCTTTTATACGATGGAAAAGCTGTTGTATTTATATCGTATTTTATGCTTCTGGTGTTGACTTCTAAGCACCTAACTGTTCGATCTGGTGGAGCAACGCCCTAGAGTGAAGCCTAGGTTGCTCGGAATGTAGAAATGACCATAACTATCACACTGATTGCAATTATTCGTTTTATACGATGGAAAAACTGTTGCATATTCATCGTATTTTATGCTTCTGGCGTTGACTTCTTAGGCCGTAACTATTCGATCTGGTGGAGCAACGCCCTGGAGTGAAACCTGCATTGCCCGGAACGTAGAAATAACCACTACTATCACACTGGTTGCAAATTATTCCTGCTATACGATGGAAAAGCTGTTGTATTTTTATTGCATTTTATGCTTCTGGCGTTCACTTCTTAGGACCTAACTATTCCACCTGGTGGAACAACTCCCTAGGGTGAAGCCTAGGTTGCCCGGAAAGTAGAAATGCCCATAACTTCCACACAGGTAGAAATTATTCGTTTTATACGATTGAAAAACTGTACTATTAATTTTGTATTTTATGCTTCGGGCGTTGACTTCTAAGGCCCTAACTGTTCGATCTGGTGGGGCAACGCCCTAGAGCGAAGCCTAGGTTGCCCGGAACGTAGAAATGACCATCACTTTCAAACTGGTTGCAATTATTCCTGTTATATGATGGAAAAACTGTTGTATTTTTATTGCATTTTATGCTTCGGCATTGACTTCTAAGGCCCTAACTATTCAATCTGTGGGAGCTACGCCCTAGGGTGAAGCCTAGGTTGCCCGGAAAGTAGAAATGACCATAACTTTCATACTGGTTGCAATTATTCGTTTTATACCATGAAAAAACTGTTGTATTTATATTGTATTTTATGCTTCTGGCGTTCACTTCTTAGGCCCTAACTATTCGATCTGGTGGAACAACGCTGTAGGGTGAAGCCTAGGTTGCCCGGAACGTAGAAATGACCATTACCTTCACGCTTGTTGCAATCATTCCTGTTATACGATGGAAAAACAGTTGCATCTTTATTGTATTTTATGCTTCTGGCGTCGACTTCTAAGGCTCTAACTATTCGATCTGAGGGAGCGACGCCCTAGAGTGAAGCCTAGGTAGCCCGGAACGTAGAAATGACCATAACTTTCACACTGGTTGCAATTACTCGTTTTATACGATGGAAAAGCTGTTGTATTTATATCGTATTTTATGCTTCTGGCTTTGACTTATTAGGCCCTAACTGTTTGATATGGTGGAGCACCGCCCTGGAGTGAAGCCTAGGTTGCCCGGAACGTAGAACATAACATTACCTTCACCCTGGTTGCAATTATTCCTTTTATACGATGGAAAAACTGTTGCATCTTTATTGTATTTTATGCTTCTGGCGTTGACTTCTAAGGACCTAACAGTTCGATCTGGTGGAGCAACGCCCTAGAGTGAAGCCTAGGTTGCTCGGAATGTAGAAATGACCATAACTTTCACACTGATTGCAATTATTCGTTTTATACGATGGAAAAACTGTTGCATATTCATCGTATTTTATGCTTCTGGCGTTGACTTCTTAGGCCGTAACTATTCGATCTGGTGAAGCAACGCCCTGGGGTGAAACCTGGGTTGCCCGGAACGTAGAAATGACCACTACTATCACACTGGTTGCAAATTATTCCTGCTATACGATAGAAAAACTGTTGTATTTTTATTGCATTTTATGCTTCAGGCGTTCACTTCTTAGGACCTAACTATTCCATCTGGTGGAGCAACGCCCTAGAGTAAAGCCCAGGTTGCGCGGAACGTAGAAATGACCATAAGTTTCACACTGGTTTCTCTCATTCGTTTTATATGATGGAAAAACTGATGTATTTATATTGTATTTTATGCTTCTGGCGTTGACTTCTAAGACCCTAAATATTCGATCTGGTGGAGCAATGCCTCAGAGTTAAGTCTAGGATGCCCGAAACGCCGAAATGATCAATACTTTCACGCTTGTTGCAACTATTCCTGTAAAGCGATGGAAAAACTGTTGCATCTTTATTGTATTTCATGCTTCTGGCGTTGACTTCTAAGGCCCTAACTATTCGATCTGGTGGAGCAACGCCCTAGGGTGAAGCCTAGGTTGCCCGGAATGGAGAAATGTCCATAACTTTCACACTGGTTGCACTTATTCGTTTTATACGATTGAAAAGCTGTTGTATTTATATTGTATTTTATGCTTCTGGCGTTGACTTCTTAGGCCCTAACTATTCCCTCTGGTGGATCAACGCCCTAGAGTGAATCCTACGTTGCCCGGAACGTAGAAATGACCATTCCTTTCACACTGGTAGCAATTATTCGTTTTATACAATGGAAAAACTGTTCTATTTATATTGTATTTTATGCTTCTGGCGTGACTTCTTATGACCTAACTATTCCCTCTGGTGGATCAACGCCCTAGAGTGAATCCTACGTTGCCCGGAACGTAGAAATGACCATTACTTTCACACTGTTTGCAATTATTCATTTTATACGATGGAAAAGCTGTTGTATTTATATTGTATTTTATGCTCCTGGCGTTGACTTCTAAGGCCGTAGCTATTAGATGTGGCGGAGCAACGCCCTAGAGTGACGCCTAGGTTGACCGGAACGTAGAAATGACCATTACTTTCACAATGTCTGCAATTACTCATTTTATACGATGGAAAAACTGTTGTACTTATATTGTATTTTATCTTTCTGGCGTTGAATTCTAAGTCCCTAGCTATTCGATCTGGTGGAGCAACGCCCTAGACTGAAGTCTAGGTTGCCCGGAACGTAGAAATGACCAGTACTTTCACACTGGTTGCAGTTATTCGTTTTATACAGTGGAAAAACTGTTCTATTTATTTTGCATTTTATGCTTCGGGCGTGGACTTCTTAGGCCTTAACTATTCCAACTGGTGGAACAACGCCCTAGGGTCAAGCCTAGGTTGCCCGGAACGTAGAAATGACCATTACTTTCACAATGTTCGCAATCATTCATTTTATACGATGGAAAAACTGTTGTACTTATATTGTATTTTATGCTTCGGGCGTTTGCTTCTAAGGCCCTAACTATTCGATTTGGTGGAGCAACGCCCTACAGTGAAGCCTAGGTTGCCCGGAACGTAGATATGTCATTAACCATCACACAGGTTGCAATTATTCGTTTTATACGATGGAAAGACTGTTGTACTTATTTTGTAGTTTATGCTCCTGGCGTTGACTTCTAAGGCCCTAACTCTTCGATCTGGTGGAGCAACGCCTCAGAGTTAAGTCTAGGATGCCCGAAATGTCGATATGAGCATTGCTTTCGCACTGGTTGCAATTAGTCATGCTATACGATGGAAAAACTGCTGCATTTTTATTGTATTTTGTGCTTCTGGCGTTGACTTCTAAGGCCGTAGCTACTCGATATGGTGGAGCAACGCCCTAGAGTGACGCCTAGGTTACCCGGAAAGTAGAAATGACCAGTACTTTCACACTGGTTGCAGTTATTCGTTTTATACAGTGGAAAAACTGTTCTATTTATTTTGCATTTTATGCTCCGGGCGTTGACTCCTAAGACCCTAACTATTCGATCTGGTGTAGCAACGCCCTAGAGTGAAGCCTAGGTTGCCCGGAACGTAGAAATGACCAGTACTTTCACACTGGTTGCAGTTATTCGTTTTATACAATGGAAAAACTGTTCTATTTATTTTGCATTTTATGCTTCTGGCGGTGACGTCTTAGGCCCTAACTATTCCATCTGGTGGAGCAACGCCCTGGAGTGAAGCCTATGTTGCCCGGAACGTAGAAATGACCATAACTTTCACACTGGTAGCAATTATTCGTTTTATACGATGGAAAATCTGTTGTATTTATATCGTATTTTATGCTTCTGTCGTCGACTTCTTAGGCCCCAACCATTCCATCTGGTGGAACAACGCCCTATGGTGAAGCCTAGGTTGCCCGGGACGTAGAAATGACCATAACTTTCACACTGGAAGCAATTATTCGTTTTATACATGGAAAAGCTGTTCTATTTATTTTGCATGTTATGCTTCGGGCGTTGACTTCTAAGGCCCTAACTATTCGATCTGTTGGAGCAACACCATAGAGTGAAGCTTCAGTTGCCCGGAACGTAGAAATGTCCATAACTTTCACACTGGCAGCAATTATTCATGCTATACGATGGAAAAGCTGTTGTATTTATATCGTATTTTATGCTGCTGGCGTTGACTTCTTAGGCCCTACCTATTCCATCTGGTGGAGCAACGCCTCAGAGTTAAGTCTACGATGCCCGAAATGTCGATATGAGCATTACTTTCGCAATGGTTGCAATTAGTCATGCTATACGATGGAAAAACTGCTGCATTTTTATTGTATTTTGTGCTTCTGGCGTTGACTTCTAAGGCCGTAGCTACTAGATATGATGGAGCAACGCCCTAGAGTGAAGCCTAGGTTACCCGGAACGTAGAAATGACCAGTACTTTCACAGTGTTTGCAATTATTCATTTTATACAATGGAAAAGCTGTTGTATTTATATTGTATTTTATGCTCCTAGCGTTGACTTATAAGGCTGTAGCTATTAGATGTGGTGGAGCAACGCCCTAGAGTGACGCCTAGGTTGACCGGAACGTAAAAATGACCATTACTTTCACAATGTCTGCAATTACTCATTTTATACGATGGAAAAACTGTTGTACTTATATTGTATTTTATCCTTCTGGCGTTGAATTCTAAGTCCCTAGCTATTCGATCTGGTGCAGCAACGCCCTAGACTGAAGTCTAGGTTGCCCGGAACGTAGAAATGACCAGTACTTTCACACTGGTTGCAGTTATTCGTTTTATACAGTGGAAAAACTGTTCTATTTATTTTGCATTTTATGCTTCGGGCGTTGACTTCTAAGACCCTAATTATTCGATCTGGTGTAGCAACGCCCTAGAGTGAAGCCTAGGTTGCCCGGAACGTAGAAATGACCAGTACTTTCACACTGGTTGCAGTTATTCGTTTTATACAATGGAAAAACTGTTCCATTTATTTTGCATTTTATGCTTCTGGCGGTGACCTCTTAGGCCCTAACTATTCCATCTGGTGGAACAACGCCCTGGAGTGAAGCCTATGTTGCCCGGAACGTAGAAATGACCATAACTTTCACACTGGTAGCAATTATTCGTTATATACATGGAAAAACTGTTCTATTTATTTTGCATTTTATGCTTCGGGCGTTGACTTCTTAGGCCTTAACTATTCCATCTGGTGGAACAACGCCCTGTGGTGAAGCCTAGGTTGCCCGGGACGTAGAAATGACCATAACTTTCACACTGGAAGCAATTATTCGTCTTATACATGGAAAAGCTGTTCTATTTTTTTGTATTTTATGCTTCGGGCGTTGACTTCTAAGGCCCTAGCTATTCGATCTGATGGAGCAACGCCCTAGAGTGAAACCTAGGTTACCCGGAACGTAGAAATGACAAGTACTTTCACACTGTTTGCAGTTATTCCTGTTGTACGATGGAAAAACTGTTGCATCTTTATTGTATTTTATGCTTCTGGCGTTGACTTCTAAGGCCCTAACTATTCGATCTGGAGGAGCAACGCCCTATAGTGAAGCCTAGGTTGCCCGGAACGTAGAAATGACCAGTACTTTCACACTGGTTGCAGTTATTCGTTTTATACAATGAAAAACTGTTCTATTTATTTTGCATTTTATGCTTCGGGCGCTGACTTCTAAGGCCCTAGCTATTCGGTCTGGTGGAGCAACGCCCTAGAGTGAAGCCTAGGTTTCCCGGGAAGTAGAAATGACCAGTACTTTCACACTGTCTGCAGTTATTCCTGTTGTATGATGGAAAAACTGTTGGATCTTTATTGTATTTTATGCTTCTGGCGTTGACTTCTAAGGCCCTAACTATTCGATTTGGTGGAGCAACGCCCTAGAGCGAAGCCTAGGTTGCTCGGAACGTAGAAACGACCATTACTTTCACAATGCCAGCAATTATTCGTTTTCTACGATGGAAAAGCTGTTGTATTTGTATCGTATTTTATGCTTCTGGCGTTGACTTCTTAGGCCCTAACTATTCCATCTGGTGGAACAACGCTCTAGGGTCAAGCCTAGGTTGCCCGGAACGTAGAAATGACCATTACTTTCACAATGTTCGCAATCATTCATTTTATACGATGGAAAAACTGTTGTACTTATATTGTATTTTATGCTTCGGGCGTTGGCTTCTAAGGCCCTAACTATTCGATTTGGTGGAGCAACGCCCTACAGTGAAGCCTAGGTTGCCCGGAACGTAGATATGTCCATAACCATCACACAGGTTGCAATTATCCGTTTTATACGATGGAAAGACTGCTGTATTTATTTTGTAGTTTATGCTCCTGGCATTGACTTCTAAGGCCCTAACTCTTCGATCTGGTGGAGCAACGCCTCAGAGTTAAGTCTACGATGCCCGAAATGTCGATATGAGCATTACTTTCGCACTGGTTGCAATTAGTCATGCTATACGATGGAAAAACTGCTGCATTTTTATTGTATTTTGTGCTTCTGGCGTTGACTTCTAAGGCCGTAGCTACTAGATATGGTGGAGCAACGCCCTAGAGTGACGCCTAGGTTCCCCGGAACGTAGAAATGACCATTACTTTCACACTGTTTGCAATTATTCATTTTATACGATGGAAAAGCTGTTGTACTTATATTGTATTTTATCTTTCTGGCGTTGAATTCTAAGTCCCTAGCTATTCGATCTGGTGGAGCAACGCCCTAGACTGAAGTCTAGGTTGCCCGGAACGTAGAAATGACCAGTACTTTCACACTGGTTGCAGTTATTCGTTTTATACAGTGGAAAAACTGTTCTATTTATTTTGCATTTTATGCTTCGGGCGTTGACTTCTAAGACCATAACTATTCGATCTGGCGTAGCAACGCCCTAGAGTGAAGCCTAGGTTGCCCGGAACGTAGAAATGACCAGTACTTTCACACTGGTTGCAGTTATTCGTTTTATACAATGGAAAAACTGTTCCATTTATTTTGCATTTTATGCTTCTGGCGGTGACCTCTTAGGCCCTAACTATTCCATCTGGTGGAACAACGCCCTGGAGTGAAGCCTGTGTTGCCCGGAACGTAGAAATGACCATAACTTTCACACTGGTAGCAATTATTCGTTATATACATGGAAAAACTGTTCCATTTATTTTGTATTTTATGCTTTGAGCGTTGACTTCTAAGACCCTACCTATCCGATCTGGCGGAGCAACGCCCTCGAGTGAAGCCTAGGTTGCCCGGAACGTAGAAATGACCATAACTTCACACTGGTTGCAATTATTCCTGTTATACGATGGAAAAACAGTTGCATCTTTATTGTATTTTATGCTTCTGGCGTCGACTTCTGAGGCTCTAACTATTCGATCTGATGTAGCGACGCCCTAGACTGAAGCCTAGGTAGCCCGGAACGTAGAAATGACCATAACTTTCACACTGGTTGCAATTATTCGTTTTATACGATGGAAAAGCTGTTGTATTTGTATTGTATTTTATGCTTCTGGCTTTGACTTCTTAGGCCCTAACTGTATGATATGGTGGAGCACCGCCCTAGAGTGAAGCCTAGGTTGCCCGGAACGTACAACATACCATTACCTTCATCCTGGTTGCAATTATTCCTGTTATACGATGGAAAAACTGTTGCATCTTTATTGTATTTTATGCTTCTGGCGTTGACTTCTAAGGCCCCAACTAGTCGACCTGGTGGAGCAACGCCCTAGAGTGAAGCCTAGGTTGCCGGTACGTAGAAATGACCAGTACCTTCACAATGTTAGCAATTATTCATTTTATACGATGGAAAAACTGTTGTACATATATTGTGTTTTATTCTTCTGGCGTTGACTTCTCAGGCCCTAACTATTCGATCTATTGGGGCGACGCCCTAGAGTGAAACTTAGGTTGCCCGGAACGTAGAAATGACCAACACTTTCAAACTGGTTGGAATCATTCCTGTTATACGATGGAAAAACTGTTGTACTTTTATTGCATTTTATGCTTCTGGCGTTGACTTCTTAGGCCCTAAATATTCGAGCTGGTGGAGCAACGCCCTAGAGTGAAGCCTAGGTTGCCCGGAACGTAGAAATGACCAATACATTCACACTGGTTGCAATTACTCCTGTTATACGATGGAAAAACTGTTGCATCTTTATTGTATTTTATGCTTCGGGCGTTGACTTCTAAGGCCCTAACTATGCGATCTGGTGGAGCAACGCCCTAGAGTGAAGCCTAGGTTGCTCGGAATGTAGAAATGACCATAACTTTCACACTGATTGCAATTATTCGTTTTATACGATGGAAAAACTGTTGCATATTCATCGCATTTTATGCTTCTGGCGTTGACTTCTTAGGCCGTAACTATTCGATCTGGCGGAGCAACGCCCTGGAGTGAAACCTGGGTTGCCCGGAACGTAGAAATGACCACTACTATCACACTGGTTGCAAATTATTCCTGCTATACGATGGAAAAACTGTTGTATTTTTATTGCATTTTATGCTTCAGGCGTTCACTTCTTAGGACCTAACTATTCCATCTGGTGGAGCAACGCCCTAGAGTAAAGCCCAGGTTGCGCGGAACGTAGAAATGACCATAACTTTCACACTGGTAGCAATTATTCGTTTTATACAATGGAAAAACTGTTCTATTTATATTGTATTTTATGCTTCTGGCGTTGCCTACATAGGCCCTAACTATTCGATCTTGTGGAGCAACGCACTAGAGTGAAGCCTAGGTTGCTCGGAATGTAGAAATGAACATAAGTTGCATACTGGTTGCAATTATTCGTTTTATACGATGGAAATACTGTTGTATTTATATTGTATTTTATGCTTCTGGCGTTGACTTCTAAGGCCCTAAATATTCGATCTGGTGGAGCAATGCCTCAGAGTTAAGTCTAGGATGCCCGAAACGCCGAAATGATCAATACTTTCACGCTTGTTGCAACTATTCCTGTAAAACGATGGAAAAACTGTTGCATCTTTATTGTATTTCATGCTTCTGGCGTTGACTTCTAAGGCCCTAACTATTCGATCTGGTGGAGGAATGCCCTAGGGTGAAGCCTAGGTTGCCCGGAATGGAGAAATGTCCATAACTTTCACACTGGTAGCAATTATTCGTTTTATACGATGGAAAAACTGTTCTATATATTTTGTATTTTATGCTTCGGGCGTTGACTTCTAAGGCCCTAACTACTCGATCTGGTGGTGCAACTCCCTAGGGTGAAGCCTAGGTTGCTCGGAAAGTAGAAATGACCATAACTTTCATACTACTTGCGATTATTCGTTTTATACGATGGAAAAACTGTTGTATTTATATCGTGTTTTATGCTTCTGGCGTTGACTTCTGAGGCCCTAACTATTCCATCTGGTGGAACAACTCCCTAGGGTGAAGCCTAGGTTGCCCGGAAAGTAGAAATGCCCATAACTTCCACACTGGTAGAAATTATTCGTTTTATACGATTGAAAAACTGTACTATTTATTTTGTATTTTATGCTTCGGGCGTTGACTTCTAAGGCCCTAACTGTTCGATCTGGTGGGGCAACGCCCTAGAGCGAAGCCTAGGTTGCCCGGAACGTAGAAATGACCATTACCTTCACGCTTGTTGCAATTATTCCTGTTATACGATGGAAAAACAGTTGCATCTTTATTGTATTTTATGCTTCTGGCGTTGACTTCTCAGGCCCTAACTATTCGATCTATTGGGGCGACGCCCTAGAGTGAAACTTAGGTTGCCCGGAACGTAGAAATGACCAACACTTTCAAACTGGTTGGAATCATTCCTGTTATACGATGGAAAAACTGTTGTACTTTTATTGCATTTTATGCTTCTGGCGTTGACGTCTTAGGCCCTAATTATTCGAGCTGGTGGAGCAACGCCCTAGAGTGAAGCCTAGGTTGCCCGGAACGTAGAACATACCATTACCTTCACCCTGGTTGCAATTATTCCTGTTATACGATGGAAAAACTGTTGTACATATATTGTGTTTTATTCTTCTGGCGTTGACTTCTTAGGCCCTAAATATTCGAGCTGGTGGAGCAACACCCTAGAGTGAAGCCTAGGTTGCCCGGAAAGTAGAAATGACCATTACATTCACACTGGTTGCAATTATTCCTGTTATACGATGGAAGAACTGTTGCATCTTTATTGTATTTTATGCTTCGGGCGTTGACTTCTAAGGCCCTAACTATGCGATCTGGTGGAGCAACGCCCTAGAGTGAAACCTGGGTTGCCCGGAACGTAGAAATGACCACTACTATCACACTGGTTGCAAATTATTCCTGCTATACGATGGAAAAACTGTTGTATTTTTATTGCATTTTATGCTTCAGGCGTTCACTTCTTAGGACCTAACTATACCATCTGGTGGAGCAACGCCCTAGAGTAAAGCCCAGGTTGCGCGGAACGTAGAAATGACCATAACTTTCACACTGGTAGCAATTATTCGTTTTATACAATGGAAAAACTGTTCTATTTATATTGTATTTTATGCTTCTGGCGTTGCCTACTTAGGCCCTAGCTATTCGATCTTGTGGAGCAACGCACTAGAGTGAAGCCTAGGTTGCTCGGAATGTAGAAATGAACATAAGTTGCATACTGGTTGCAATTATTCGTTTTATACGATGGAAATGCTGTTGTATTTATATTGTATGTTATGCTTCTGGCGTTGACTTCTAAGGCCCTAAATATTCGATCTGGTGGAGCAATGCCTCAGAGTTAAGCCTAGGATGCCCGAATCGCCGAAATGATCAATATTTTCACGCTTGTTGCAATTATTCCTGTAAAACGATGGAAAAACTGTTGCATCTTTATTGTATTTCATGCTTCTGGCGTTGACTTCTAAGGCCCTAACTATTCGATCTGGTGGAGCAACGCCCTAGGGTGAAGCCTAGGTTGCCCGGAATGGAGAAATGTCCATAAGTTTCACACTGGTTGCAATTATTCGTTTTATACGATTGAAAAGCTGTTGTATTTATATTGTATTTTATGCTTCTGGCGTTGACTTCTTAGGCCCTAGCTATTCCCTCTGGTGGATCAACGCCCTAGAGTGAAACCTACGTTGCCCGGAACGTATAAATGACCATTCCTTTCACACTGGTTGCAATTATTCCTGTTATACGATGGAAAAACTGTTGTATTTTGATTCTATTTTATGCTTTTAGCGATGAATTCTAAGTCCCTAGCTATTCGATCTGGTGGAGCAACGCCCTAGAGTGACGCCTAGGTTGCTCGGAACGTAGAAATGACCATTACTTTCACACTGGTAGCAATTATTCGTTTTATACGATGCAAAAGCTGTTGTATTTATATCGTATTTTATGCTTCTGGCGAAGACTTCTTATGACCTAACTATTCGATCTGGTGGAGCAACGCCCTGGAGTGAAACCTAGGTTGCCCGGAACGTAGGAATGAGCATAACTATCACACTGGTTGCAATTATTCGTTTTATGCGATGGAAAAGCTGCCGTATTTATATCGTATTTTATGCTTCTGGCGTTGACTTCTTAGGCGCTAACTATTCCATCTGGTGGAACAACGCCCTAGGGTGACGCCTAGGTTGCCTGGAAAGTAGAAATGACCATAACTTTCACACTGGTAGCAATTATTCGTTTTATACGATGGAAAAACTGTTCTATATATTTTGTATTTTATGCTTCGGGCGTTGACTTCTAAGGCCCTAACTACTCGATCTGGTTGTGCAACTCCCTAGGTTGAAGCCTAGGTTGCACGGAAAGTAGAAATGACCATAACTTTCATACTGCTTGCGTTTATTCGTTTTATACGATGGAAAAACTGTTGTATTTGTATCGTGTTTTATGCTTCTGGCGTTGACTTCTTAGGCCCTAACTATTCCATCTGGTGGAACAACTCCCTAGGGTGAAGCCTAGGTTGCTCGGAAAGTAAAAATGCCCGTAACTTCCACACTGGTAGAAATTATTCGTTTTATACGATTGAAAAACTGTACTATTTATTTTGTATTTTATGCTTCGGGCGTTGACTTCTAAGGCCCTAACTGTTCGATCTGGTGGGGCAACGCCCTAGAGCGAAGCCTAGGTTGCGCGGAACGTAGAAATGACCATCACTTTCAAACTGGTTGCAATTATTCCTGTTATACGATGGAAAAACTGTTGTATTTTTATTGCATTTTATGCTTCGGGCATTGACTTCTAACGCCCTAACTATTCAATCTGTGGGAGCTACGCCCTAGGGTGAAGCCTAGGTTGCCCGGAACGTAGAAATGACCATAACGTTCACACTGGTAGCAATTATTCGTTTTACACATGGAAAAACAGTTCTATTTTTTTGTATTTTATGCTTCGGGCGTTGACTTCTAAGGCCCTAGCTATTCGATCTGGTGGAGCAACGCCCTAGAGTGAAGCCTAGGTTTCCCGGGAAGTTGAAATGACCAGTACTTTCACACTGTTTGCAGTTATTCCTGTTGTATGATGGAAAAACTGTTGCATCTTTATTGTATTTTATGCTTCTGCCGTTGACTTCTAAGGCCCTAACTATTCGATCTGGTGGAGCAACGCCCTAGAGCGAAGCCTAGGTTGCTCGAAACGTAGAAACGACCATTACTTTCACAATGCCTGCAATTATTCGTTTTCTACGATGGAAAAGCTGTTGTATTTGTATCGTATTTTATGCTTCTGGCGTTGACTTCTTAGGCCCTAACTATTCCATCTGGTGGAACATCGCCCTGGAGTGAAGCCTATGTTGCCCGGAACGTAGAAATGACCATAACTTTCACACTGGTAGCAATTATTCGTTATATACATGGAAAAACTGTTCTATTTATTTTGTATTTTATGCTTTGGGCGTTGACTTCTAAGGCCCTACCTATCCGATCTGGCGGAGCAACGCCCACGAGTGAAGCCTAGGTTGCCCGGAACGTAGAAATGACCATAACTTTCACACTGGTAGCAATTATTCGTTTTATACAATGGAAAAACTGTTCTATTTATATTGTATTTTATGCTTCTGGCGTTGCCTACTTAGGCCCTAGCTATTCGATCTTGTGGAGCAACGCACTAGAGTGAAGCCTAGGTTGCTCGGAATGTAGAAATGAACATAAGTTGCATACTGGTTGCAATTATTCGTTTTATACGATGGAAATGCTGTTGTATTTATATTGTATGTTATGCTTCTGGCGTTGACTTCTAAGGCCCTAAATATTCGATCTGGTGGAGCAATGCCTCAGAGTTAAGCCTAGGATGCCCGAATCGCCGAAATGATCAATATTTTCACGCTTGTTGCAATTATTCCTGTAAAACGATGGAAAAACTGTTGCATCTTTATTGTATTTCATGCTTCTGGCGTTGACTTCTAAGGCCCTAACTATTCGATCTGGTGGAGCAACGCCCTAGGGTGAAGCCTAGGTTGCCCGGAATGGAGAAATGTCCATAAGTTTCACACTGGTTGCAATTATTCGTTTTATACGATTGAAAAGCTGTTGTATTTATATTGTATTTTATGCTTCTGGCGTTGACTTCTTAGGCCCTAGCTATTCCCTCTGGTGGATCAACGCCCTAGAGTGAAACCTACGTTGCCCGGAACGTATAAATGACCATTCCTTTCACACTGGTTGCAATTATTCCTGTTATACGATGGAAAAACTGTTGTATTTTGATTCTATTTTATGCTTTTAGCGATGAATTCTAAGTCCCTAGCTATTCGATCTGGTGGAGCAACGCCCTAGAGTGACGCCTAGGTTGCTCGGAACGTAGAAATGACCATTACTTTCACACTGGTAGCAATTATTCGTTTTATACGATGCAAAAGCTGTTGTATTTATATCGTATTTTATGCTTCTGGCGAAGACTTCTTATGACCTAACTATTCGATCTGGTGGAGCAACGCCCTGGAGTGAAACCTAGGTTGCCCGGAACGTAGGAATGAGCATAACTATCACACTGGTTGCAATTATTCGTTTTATGCGATGGAAAAGCTGCCGTATTTATATCGTATTTTATGCTTCTGGCGTTGACTTCTTAGGCGCTAACTATTCCATCTGGTGGAACAACGCCCTAGGCTGACGCCTAGGTTGCCTGGAAAGTAGAAATGACCATAACTTTCACACTGGTAGCAATTATTCGTTTTATACGATGGAAAAACTGTTCTATATATTTTGTATTTTATGCTTCGGGCGTTGACTTCTAAGGCCCTAACTACTCGATCTGGTTGTGCAACTCCCTAGGTTGAAGCCTAGGTTGCACGGAAAGTAGAAATGACCATAACTTTCATACTGCTTGCGTTTATTCGTTTTATACGATGGAAAAACTGTTGTATTTGTATCGTGTTTTATGCTTCTGGCGTTGACTTCTTAGGCCCTAACTATTCCATCTGGTGGAACAACTCCCTAGGGTGAAGCCTAGGTTGCTCGGAAAGTAAAAATGCCCGTAACTTCCACACTGGTAGAAATTATTCGTTTTATACGATTGAAAAACTGTACTATTTATTTTGTATTTTATGCTTCGGGCGTTGACTTCTAAGGCCCTAACTGTTCGATCTGGTGGGGCAACGCCCTAGAGCGAAGCCTAGGTTGCGCGGAACGTAGAAATGACCATCACTTTCAAACTGGTTGCAATTATTCCTGTTATACGATGGAAAAACTGTTGTATTTTTATTGCATTTTATGCTTCGGGCATTGACTTCTAACGCCCTAACTATTCAATCTGTGGGAGCTACGCCCTAGGGTGAAGCCTAGGTTGCCCGGAACGTAGAAATGACCATAACGTTCACACTGGTAGCAATTATTCGTTTTACACATGGAAAAACAGTTCTATTTTTTTGTATTTTATGCTTCGGGCGTTGACTTCTAAGGCCCTAGCTATTCGATCTGGTGGAGCAACGCCCTAGAGTGAAGCCTAGGTTTCCCGGGAAGTTGAAATGACCAGTACTTTCACACTGTTTGCAGTTATTCCTGTTGTATGATGGAAAAACTGTTGCATCTTTATTGTATTTTATGCTTCTGCCGTTGACTTCTAAGGCCCTAACTATTCGATCTGGTGGAGCAACGCCCTAGAGCGAAGCCTAGGTTGCTCGAAACGTAGAAACGACCATTACTTTCACAATGCCTGCAATTATTCGTTTTCTACGATGGAAAAGCTGTTGTATTTGTATCGTATTTTATGCTTCTGGCGTTGACTTCTTAGGCCCTAACTATTCCATCTGGTGGAACATCGCCCTGGAGTGAAGCCTATGTTGCCCGGAACGTAGAAATGACCATAACTTTCACACTGGTAGCAATTATTCGTTATATACATGGAAAAACTGTTTTATTTATTTTGTATTTTATGCTTTGGGCGTTGACTTCTAAGGCCCTACCTATCCGATCTGGCGGAGCAACGCCCACGAGTGAAGCCTAGGTTGCCCGGAACGTAGAAATGACCATAACTTCACACTGGTTGCAGTTATTCGTTTCATACGATGGAAAAGCTGTTGTATTTATATCGTATTTCATGCTTCTGGCGTCGACTTCTTAGGCCCCAACTATTCCATCTGGTGGAACAACGCCCTGTGGTGAAGCCTAGGTTGCCCGGGACGTAGAAATGACCATAACTATCACACTGGAAGCAATTATTCGTTTTATACATGGAAAAACTGTTCTATTTATTTTGCATTTTATGCTTCTGGCGGTGACGTCTTAGGCCCTAACTATTCCATCTGGTGGAACAACGCCCTGGAGTCAAGCCTATGTTGCCCGGAACGTAGAAATGACCATAACTTTCACACTGGTAGCAATTATTCGTTTTATACGATGGAAAAGCTGTTGTATTTATATCGTATTTTATGCTTCTGTGGTCGACTTCTTAGGACCCAACTATTCCATCTGGTGGAACAACGCCCTATGGTGAAGCCTAGGTTGTCCGGGACGTAGAAATGACCATAACTTTCACACTGGAAGCAATTATTCGTTTTATACATGGAAAAGCTGTTCTATTTATTTTGCATGTTATGCTACGGGCGTTGACTTCTAAGGCCCTAACTATTCGATCTGTTGGAGCAACACCATAGAGTGAAGCTTCGGTTGCCCGGAACGTAGAAATGTCCATAACTTTCACACTGGCAGCAATTATTCATGCTATACGATGGAAAAGCTGTTGTATTTATATCGTATTTTATGCTGCTGGCGTTGACTTCTTAGGCCCTACCTATTCCATCTGGTGGAGCAACGCCTCAGAGTTAAGTCTACGATGCCCGAAATGTCGATATGAGCATTACTTTCGCAATGGTTGCAATTAGTCATGCTATACGATGGAAAAACTGCTGCATTTTTATTGTATTTTGTGCTTCTGGCGTTGACTTCTAAGGCCGTAGCTACTAGATATGGTGGAGCAACGCCCTAGAGTGAAGCCTAGGTTACCCGGAACGTAGAAATGACCAGTACTTTCACACTGTTTGCAATTATTCATTTTATACGATGGAAAAGCTGTTGTATTTATATTGTATTTTATGCTCCTAGCGTTGACTTCTAAGGCCGTAGCTATTAGATGTGGTGGAGCAACGCCCTAGAGTGACGCCTAGGTTGACCGGAACGTAGTAATGACCATTACTTTCACAATGTCTGCAATTACTCATTTTATACGATGGAAAAACTGTTGTACTTATATTGTATTTTATCCTTCTGGCGTTGAATTCTAAGTCCCTAGCTATTCGATCTGGTGGAGCAACGCCCTAGACTGAAGTCTAGGTTGCCCGGAACGTAGAAATGACCAGTACTTTCACACTGGTTGCAGTTATTCGTTTTATACAATGGAAAAACTGTTCCATTTATTTTGCACTTTATGCTTCTGGCGGTGACCTCTTAGGCCCTAACTATTCCATCTGGTGGAACAACGCCCTGGAGTGAAGCCTATGTTGCCCGGAACGTAGAAATGACCATAACTTTCACACTGGTAGCAATTATTCGTTATATACATGGAAAAACTGTTCTATTTATTTTGTATTTTATGCTTTGGGCGTTGACTTCTAAGGCCCTACCTATCCGATCTGGCGGAGCAACGCCCTCGAGTGAAGCCTAGGTTGCCCGGAACGTAGAAATGACCATAACTTCACACTGTTTGCAGTTATTCCTGTTGTACGATGGAAAAACTGTTGCATCTTTATTGTATTTTATGCTTCTGGCGTTGACTTCTAAGGCCCTAACTATTCGATCTGGAGGAGCAACGTCCTATAGTGAAGCCTAGGTTGCCCGGAACGTAGAAATGACCAGTACTTTCACACTGGTTGCAGTTATTCGTTTTATACAATGAAAAACTGTTCTATTTATTTTGCATTTTATGCTTCGGGCGCTGACTTCTAAGGCCCTAACTATTCGATCTGGTGGAGCAACGCCCTAGAGTGAAGCCTAGGTTTCCCGGGAAGTAGAAATGACCAGTACTTCCACACTGTCTGCAGTTATTCCTGTTGTATGATGGAAAAACTGTTGGATCTTTATTATATTTTATGCTTCTGGCGTTGACTTCTAAGGCCCTAACTATTCGATCTGGTGGAGCAACGCCCTAGAGCGAAGCCTAGGTTGTTCGGAACGTAGAAACGACCATTACTTTCACAATGCCTGCAATTATTCGTTTTCTACGATGGAAAAGCTGTTGTATTTGTATCGTATTTTATGCTTCTGGCGTTGACTTCTTAGGCCCTAACTATTCCATCTGGTGGAACAACGCCCTAGGGTCAAGCCTAGGTTGCCCGGAACGTAGAAATGACCAGTACTTTCACACTGGTTGCAGTTATTCGTTTTATACAATGAAAAACTGTTCTATTTATTTTGCATTTTATGCTTCGGGCGCTGACTTCTAAGGCCCTAACTATTCGATCTGGTGGAGCAACGCCCTAGAGTGAAGCCTAGGTTTCCCGGGAAGTAGAAATGACCAGTACTTCCACACTGTCTGCAGTTATTCCTGTTGTATGATGGAAAAACTGTTGGATCTTTATTATATTTTATGCTTCTGGCGTTGACTTCTAAGGCCCTAACTATTCGATCTGGTGGCGCAACGCCCTAGAGCGAAGCCTAGGTTGTTCGGAACGTAGAAACGACCATTACTTTCACAATGCCTGCAATTATTCGTTTTCTACGATGGAAAAGCTGTTGTATTTGTATCGTATTTTATGCTTCGGGCGTTGGCTTCTAAGGCCCTAACTATTCGATTTGGTGGAGCAACGCCCTACAGTGAAGCCTAGGTTGCCCGGAACGTAGATATGTCCATAACCATCACACAGGTTGCAATTATCCGTTTTATACGATGGAAAGACTGTTGTATTTATTTTGTAGTTTATGCTCCTGGCGTTGACTTCTAAGGCCCTAACTCTTCGATCTGGTGGAGCAACGCCTCAGAGTTAAGTCTACGATGCCTGAAATGTCGATATGAGCATTACTTTCGCACTGGTGGCAATTAGTCATGCTATACGATGGAAAAACTGCTGCATTTTTATTGTATTTTATGCTTCTGGCGTTGACTTCTAAGGCCGCAGCTACTAGATATGGTGGAGCAACGCCCTAGAGTGACGCCTAGGTTCCCCGGAACGTAGAAATGACCATTACTTTCACACTGTTTGCAATTATTCATTTTATACGATGGAAAAGCTGTTGTATTTATATTGTATTTTATGCTCCTGGCGTTGACTTCTAAGGCCGTAGCTATTAGATGTGGCGGAGCATCGCCCTAGAGTGACGCCTAGGTTGACCGGAACGTAGAAATGACCGTTACTTTCACAATGTCTGCAATTACTCATTTTATACGATGGAAAAACTGTTGTACTTATATTGTATTTTATCTTTCTGGCGTTGAATTCTAAGTCCCTAGCTATTCGATCTGGTGGAGCAACGCCCTAGACTGAAGTCTAGGTTGCCCGGAACGTAGAAATGACCAGTACTTTCACACTGGTTGCAGTTATTCGTTTTATACAGTGGAAAAACTGTTCTATTTATTTTGCATTTTATGCTTCGGGCGTTGACTTCTTAGGCCTTAACTATTCCAACTGGTGGAACAACGCCCTAGGGTCAAGCCTAGGTTGCCCGGAACGTAGAAATGACCAGTACTTTCACACTGGTTGCAGTTATTCGTTTTATACAATGAAAAACTGTTCTATTTATTTTGCATTTTATGCTTCGGGCGCTGACTTCTGAGGCCCTAACCATTCGATCTGGTGGAGCAACGCCCTAGAGTGAAGCCTAGGTTTCCCGGGAAGTAGAAATGACCAGTACTTTCACACTGTTTGCAGTTATTCCTGTTGTATGATGGAAAAACTGTTGCATCTTTGCTGTATTTTATGGTTCTGGCGTTGACTTCTAAGGCCCGAACTATTCGATCTGGTGGAGCAACGCCCTAGAGCGAAGCCTAGGTTGCTCGGAACGTAGAAACGACCATTACTTCCACAATGCCTGCAATTATTCGTTTTCTACGATGGAAAAGCTGTTGCATTTGTATCGTATTTTATGCTTCTGTCGTTGACTTCTTAGGCCCTAACTATTCCATCTGATGGAACAACGCCCTAGGGTCAAGCCTAGGTTGCCCGGAACGTAGAAATGACCATTACTTTCACAATGTTCGCAATCATTCATTTTATACGATGGAAAAACTGTTGTACTTATATTGTATTTTATGCTTCGGGCGTTTGCTTCTAAGGCCCTAACTATTCGATTTGGTGGAGCAACGCCCTACAGTGAAGCCTAGGTTGCCCGGAACATAGATATGTCCATAACCATCACACAGGTTGCAATTATTCGTTTTATACAATGGAAAGACTGTTGTACTTATTTTGTAGTTTATGCTCCTGGCGTTGACTTCTAAGGCCCTAACTCTTCGATCTGGTGGAGCAACGCCTCAGAGTTAAGTCTAGGATGCCCGAAATGTCGATATGAGCATTACTTTCGCACTGGTTGCAATTAGTCATGCTATACGATGGAAAAACTGCTGCACTTTTATTGTATTTTGTGCTTCTGGCGTTGACTTCTAAGGCCGTAGCTGCTAGATTTGGTGGAGCAACGCCCTAGAGTGAAGCCTAGGTTACCCGGAACGTAGAAATGACCAGTATTTTCACACTGTTTGCAATTATTCATTTTATACGATGGAAAAGCTGTTGTATTTATATTGTATTTTATGCTCCTAGCGTTGACTTCTAAGGCCGTAGCTATTAGATGTGGTGGAGCAACGCCCTAGAGTGACGCCTAGGTTGACCGGAACGTAGTAATGACCATTACTTTCACAATGTCTGCAATTACTCATTTTATACGATGGAAAAACTATTGTACTTATATTGTATTTTATCCTTCTGGCGTTGAATTCTAAGTCCCTAGCTATTCGATCTGGTGGAGCAACGCCCTAGACTGAAGTCTAGGTTGCCCGGAACGTAGAAATGACCAGTACTTTCACACTGGTTGCAGTTATTCGTTTTATACAGTGGAAAAACTGTTCTATTTATTTAGCATTTTATGCTTCGGGCGTTGACTTCTAAGACCCTAACTATTCGATCTGGTGTAGCAACGCCCTAGAGTGAAGCCTAGGTTGCCCGGAACGTAGAAATGACCAGTACTTTCACACTGGTTGCAGTTATTCGTTTTATACAATGGAAAAACTGTTCCATTTATTTTGCATTTTATGCTTCTGGCGGTGACCTCTTAGGCCCTAACTATTCCATCTGGTGGAACAACGCCCTGGAGTGAAGCCTATGTTGCCCGGAACGTAGAAATGACCATAACTTTCACACTGGTAGCAATTATTCGTTATATACATGGAAAAACTGTTCTATTTATTTTGTATTTTATGCTTTGGGCGTTGACTTCTAAGGCCCTACCTATCCGATCTGGCGGAGCAACGCCCTCGAGTGAAGCCTAGGTTGCCCGGAACGTAGAAATGACCATAACTTCACACTGGTTGCAGTTATTCGTTTCATACGACGGAAAAGCTGTTGTATTTATATCGTATTTCATGCTTCTGGCGTCGACTTCTTAGGCCCCAACTATTCCATCTGGTGGAGCAACGCCCTGTGGTGAAGCCTAGGTTGCCCGGGACGTAGAAATGACCATAACTTTCACACTGGAAGCAATTATTCGTTTTATACATGGAAAAGCTGTTCTATTTTTTTGTATTTTATGCTTCGGGCGTTGACTTCTAAGGCCCTAGCTATTCGATCTGGTGGAGCAACGCCCTAGAGTGAAACCTAGGTTACCCGGAACGTAGAAATGACCAGTACTTTCACACTGTTTGCAGTTATTCCTGTTGTACGATGGAAAAACTGTTGCATCTTTATTGTATTTTATGCTTCTGGCGTTGACTTCTAAGGCCCTAACTATTCGATCTGGCGGAGCAACGTCCTATAGTGAAGCCTAGGTTGCCCGGAACGTAGAAATGACCAGTACTTTCACACTGGTTGCAGTTATTCGTTTTATACAATGAAAAACTGTTCTATTTATTTTGCATTTTATGCTTCGGGCGCTGACTTCTAAGGCCCTAACTATTCGATCTGGTGGAGCAACGCCCTAGAGTGAAGCCAAGGTTTCCCGGGAAGTAGAAATGACCAGTACTTCCACACTGTCTGCAGTTATTCCTGTTGTATGATGGAAAAACTGTTGGATCTTTATTATATTTTATGCTTCTGGCGTTGACTTCTAAGGCCCTAACTATTCGATCTGGTGGAGCAACGCCCTAGAGCGAAGCCTAGGTTGTTCGGAACGTAGAAACGACCATTACTTTCACAATGCCTGCAATTATTCGTTTTCTACGATGGAAAAGCTGTTGTATTTGTATCGTATTTTATGCTTCTGGCGTTGACTTCTTAGGCCCTAACTATTCCATCTGGTGGAACAACGCCCTAGGGTCAAGCCTAGGTTGCCCGGAACGTAGAAATGACCAGTACTTTCACACTGGTTGCAGTTATTCGTTTTATACAATGAAAAACTGTTCTATTTATTTTGCATTTTATGCTTCGGGCGCTGACTTCTAAGGCCCTAACTATTCGATCTGGTTTAGCAACGCCCTAGAGTGAAGCCTAGGTTTCCCGGGAAGTAGAAATGACCAGTACTTCCACACTGTCTGCAGTTATTCCTGTTGTATGATGGAAAAACTGTTGGATCTTTATTATATTTTATGCTTCTGGCGTTGACTTCTAAGGCCCTAACTATTCGATCTGGTGGCGCAACGCCCTAGAGCGAAGCCTAGGTTGTTCGGAACGTAGAAACGACCATTACTTTCACAATGCCTGCAATTATTCGTTTTCTACGATGGAAAAGCTGTTGTATTTGTATCGTATTTTATGCTTCGGGCGTTGGCTTCTAAGGCCCTAACTATTCGATTTGGTGGAGCAACGCCCTACAGTGAAGCCTAGGTTGCCCGGAACGTAGATATGTCCATAACCATCACACAGGTTGCAATTATCCGTTTTATACGATGGAAAGACTGTTGTATTTATTTTGTAGTTTATGCTCCTGGCGTTGACTTCTAAGGCCCTAACTCTTCGATCTGGTGGAGCAACGCCTCAGAGTTAAGTCTACGGTGCCCGAAATGTCGATATGAGCATTACTTTCGCACTGGTGGCAATTAGTCATGCTATACGATGGAAAAACTGCTGCATTTTTATTGTATTTTATGCTTCTGGCGTTGACTTCTAAGGCCGCAGCTACTAGATATGGTGGAGCAACGCCCTAGAGTGACGCCTAGGTTCCCCGGAACGTAGAAATGACCATTACTTTCACACTGTTTGCAATTATTCATTTTATACGATAGAAAAGCTGTTGTGTTTATATTGTATTTTATGCTCCTAGCGTTGACTTCTAAGGCCGTAGCTATTAGATGTGGTGGAGCAACGCCCTAGAGTGACGCCTAGGTTGACCGGAACGTAGAAATGACCATTACTTTCACAATGTCTGCAATTACTCATTTTATACGATGGAAAAACTGTTGTACTTATATTGTATTTTATGCTTCTGGCGTAGACTTCTAAGGCCCTAACTATCCGATCTGGTGGAACAACGCCCATGAGTGAAGCCTAGGTTGCCCGGAACGTAGAAATGACCATCACTTTCACACTGGTTGCAATTATTCCTGTTATACGATGGAAAAACTCTTGTATATTTATCGTATTTTATGCTTCGGGCGTTGACTTCTATGGCCCTACCTATTCGATCTGGTGGAGCAACACCCTACGGTGAAGCCTAGTTTGTCCGGAACGGAGGTATGACCATAACCTTCACACAGGTTACAATTATTCGTTTTATACGATTGAAAGACTGTTGTATTTATTTTGTAGTTTATGGTTCTGGCGTTGAATTCCAAGGCCCTAACACTTCGACCTGGTGGAGCAATGCCTCAGAGTTAATTCTAGGATGCCCGAAACGTCGAAATGATCGTTCTTTCACACTGGTTGCAATTATTCATGCTATACGATTGAAGAACTGTTGCATTTTTACTGTATTTTCTGCTTCTGTATTTGAATTCAATGGTCCTAGCTATTCGATATAGTGGGGCAACGTCCAAGAGTGAAGCCTAGGTTGCGAGGAACGTAGTTATGTCCATATCTTTCACACTGGTTGCAATTATTCCTGTTATGCGATGGAACAACTGTTGTGTTTATATTGTATTTTATGCTTCTGGCGTTGACTTCTAAGGCCCTAACTATCCGATCTGGTGGAGCAACGCCCAAGAGTGATGCCTAGGTTGCCCGGAACGTAGAAATGACCATTACCTTCACGCTTGCTCTAATTATTCCTGTTATACGATGAAAAAACTGTTGTATTTTTATTGCATTTTATGCTTCAGGCGTTGACTTCTACGGCCGTAGCTATTCGATGTGGCCGAGTAACGCCCTAGAGTGAAACCTGGGTTACCCGGATCGTAGAAATGACCATCAGTTTCACACTGGTTGCAATTATTCCTGTTATACGATGGTAAACCTGTTGTATTTTTATTGTATTGTATGCTTCAGGTGATGACTTCTAAGGCCCTAACTATTCCATCTGGTGGAACAACGCCCTAGGGTGAAGCCTAGGTTGCCCGGAACGTAGAAATGACCAACTCTTTCACACTGGTAGCAATTATTCGTCTTATACATGGAAAAGCTGTTATATATATATATTGCATTTTATGCTTCTGGCGTTGACTTCTTAGGCCCTAACTATTCGATCTCGAGGAGCATCGTCCTAGAGTGAAGCCTAGGTTGCCCGGAACGTAGAAGTGACCACTACTTTCACACTGTTTGCAACTATTCATTTAATATGATGAAAAGCTGTTGTATTTATAACGTATTTTATGCTTCGGGCGTTGACTTCTTAGGCCCTAACATTTCGATCTGGTGGAGCAACGCCCTACAGTGAAGCCTAGGTTGCCCGGAACGTATAAACGACCATTACTTTCACATGGTTGCAGTTATTCGTTTTATACAGTGGAAAAACTGTTCTATTTATTTTGCATTTTATGATTCGGGCGTTGACTTCTAAGACCCTAACAATTCGATCTGGTGTAGCAACGCCCTAGAGTGAAGCCTAGGTTGCCCGAAACGTAGAAATGACCAGTACTTTCACACTGGTTGCAGTTATTCGTTTTATACAATGGAAAAACTGTTCCATTTATTTTGCATTTTATGCTTCTGGCGGTGACCTCTTAGGCCCTAACTATGCCATCTGGTGGAACAACGCCCTGGAGTGAAGCCTATGTTGCCCGGAACGTAGAAATGACCATAACTTTCACACTGGTAGCAATTATTCGTTATATACCTGGAAAAACTGTTCTATCTATCTTGTATTTTATGCTTTGGGCGTTGCCTTCTAAGGCCCTACCTATCCGATCTGGTGGAGCAACGCCCTAGAGTGAAGCCTAGGTTTCACGGGAAGTAGAAATGACCAGTACTTTCACACTGTTTGCAGTTATTCCTGTTGTATGATGGAAAAACTGTTGGATCTTTATTGTATTTTATGCTTCTGGCGTTGACTTCTAAGGCCCTAACTATTCGATCTGGTGGAGCAACGCCCTAGAGCGAAGCCTAGGTTGCTCGGAACGTTGAAACGACCATTACTTTCACAATGCCTGCAATTATTCGTTTTCTACGATGGAAAAGCTGTTGTATTTGTATCGCATTTTATGCTTCTGGCGTTGACTTCTTAGGCCCTAACTATTCCATCTGGTGGAACAACGCCCTAGTGTCAAGCCTAGGTTGCCCGGAACGTAGAAATGACCATTACTTTCACAATGTTCGCAATCATTCATTTTATACGATGGAAAAACTGTTGTACTTATATTGTATTTTATGCTTCGGGCGTTGGCTTCTAAGGCCCTAACTATTCGATTTGGTGGAGCAACGCCCTACAGTGAAGCCTAGGTTGCCCGGAACGTAGATATGTCCATAACCATCACACAGGTTGCAATTATGCGTTTTATACGATGGAAAGATTGTTGTATTTATTTTGTAGTTTATGCTCCTGGCGTTGACTTCTAAGGCCCTAACTCTTCGATCTGGTGGAGCAACGCCTCAGAGTTAAGTCTACGATGCCCGAAATGTCGATATGAGCATTACTTTCGCACTGGTTGCAATTAGTCATGCTATACGATGGAAAAACTGCTGCATTTTTATTGTATTTTGTGCTCCTGGCGTTGACTTCTAAGGCCGTAGCTACTAGATATGGTGGAGCAACGCCCTAGAGTGACGCCTAGGTTCCCCGGAACGTAGAAATGACCATTACTTTCACACTGTTTGCAATTATTCATTTTATACGATGGTAAAGCTGTTGTATTTATATTGTATTTTATGCTCCTGGCGTTGACTTCTAAGGCCGTAGCTATTAGATGTGGCCGAGCAACGCCCTAGAGTGACGCCTAGGTTGACCGGAACGTAGAAATGACCATTACTTTCACAATGTCTGCAATTACTCATTTTATACGATGGAAAAACTGTTGTACTTATATTGTATTTTATGCTTCTGGCGTTGACATCTTAGGCCCTAACTGTTCCATCTGGTGGAACAACGCACTAGGGTGAAGCCTAGGTTGCCCGGAACGTAGAAATGTCCATAACTTTCACTCTGGTAGCAATTATTCGTTTTATACAATGGAAAACTGTTCTATTTATTTTGCATTTTATGCTTCGGGCGTTGACTTCTAAGGCCCTAACTATTCGATCTGGTGGAGCAACGCCCTAGAGTGAAGCCTAGGTTGCCCGGAACGTAGAACATAAGATTACCTTCACACTGGTTGCATTATTCCTGTCATACGATGGAAAAACTGTTGCACCATTATTGTATTTTATGCTTCTGGCGTAGACTTCATAGGCCCTAACTATTTGATCTGGTGGAGCAACGCCCTAGAGTGATACCTAGGTTACCCGGAACGTAGAAATGACCAGTACTTTCACACTGGTTGCAGTTATTCGTTTTATACGATGGAAAAGCTGTTGTATTTATATCGCATTTTATGCTTCTGGCGTCGACTTCTTAGGCCCCAACTATTCCATCTGGTGGAACAACGCCCTGTGGTGAAGCCTAGGTTGCCCGGGACGTAGAAATGACCATAACTTTAACACTGGAAGCAATTATTCATGCTATACGATGGAAACGCTGTTGCATTTATATTGTATTTTATGCTTCTGGCGTTGACTTCTTAGGCCCTAACTATTTGGTCTGGTGGAGCAACGCCCTAGAATGACGTCTAGGTTGCCCGGAACGTCGAACGTACCATTACCTTCACACTGGTTGCAATTATTCCTGTTATACGATGGAACAACTGTTGCATCTTTATTGCATTTTATGCTTCTGGCGTTGACTTCTTAGGACCTAACCATTCGATCTGGAGGAGCAAGGCCCTAGAGTGAAGCCTAGGTTGCCCGGAACGTAGAAATGACCATAACTTTCACACTGGTTACCATTATTCGTTTTATACGATGGAAAAGCTGTTGTATTTACATCGTATTTTATGCTTCTGGCGTTGACTTCTAAGGCCCTAACTATTCGATCTGGTGGAGCAACGCCCTAGAGTGAAGCCTAGGTTTCCTGGAACGTAGAAATGACCATAACGTTCACACTGGTAGCAATTATTCGTTTTACACATGGAAATACTGTTCTATTTTTTTGTATTTTATGCTTCGGGCGTTGACTTCTAAGGCCCTAGCTGTTCGATCTGGTGGAGCAACTCCCTAGAGTGAAACCTAGGTTACCCGGAACGTAGAAATGACCAGTACTTTCACACTGTTTGCAGTTATTCCTGTTGTACGATGGAAAAACTGTTGCATCTTTATTGTATTTTATGCTTCTGGCGTTGACTTCTAAGGCCCTAACTATTCGATCTGGTGGAGCAACGCCCTAGAGTGAAGCCTAGGTTGCCCGGAACGTAGAAATGACCAGTACTCTCACACTGTTTGCAATTATTCATTTTATGCGATGGAAATGCTGTTGTATTTATATTGTATTTTATGCTCCTGGCGTTGACTTCTAAGGCCGTAGCTCTTAGATGTGCCGGAGCAACGCCCTAGAGTGAAGCCTAGGTTGCCCGGAATGTAGAAATGACCAGTACTTTCACACTGGTTGCAGTTATTCGTTTTATACAATGGAAAAACTGTTCCATTTATTTTGCATTTTATGCTTCAGGCGGTGACCTCTTAGGCCCTAACTATTCCATCTGGTGGAACAACGCCCTGGAGTGAAGCCTATGTTGCCCGGAACGTAGAAATGACCATAACTTTCACACTGGTAGCAATTATTCGTTATATACATGGAAAAACTGTTCCATTTATTTTGTATTTTATGCTTTGGGCGTTGACTTCTAAGGCCCTACCTATCCGATCTGGCGGAGCAACGCCCTCGAGTGAAGCCTAGGTTGCCCGGAACGTAGAAATGACCATAACTTCACACTGGTTGCTATTATTCATTTTATACGATGAAAAAACTGTTATATTTATATTGCATTTTATGCTTCTGGCGTTGACTTCTTAGGCCCTAACTGTTCCATCTGGTGGAACAACGCACTAGGGTGAAGCCTAGGTTGCCCGGAACCTAGAAATGTCCATAACTTTCACTCTGGTAGCAATTATTCGTTTTACACAATGGAAAACTGTTCTATTTATTTTGCATTTTATGCTTCGGGCGTTGACTTCTAAGGCCCTAACTATTTGGTCTGGTGGAGCAACGCCCTAGAGTGATACCTAGGTTACCCGGAACGTAGAAATGACCAGTACTTTCGCACTGGTTGCAGTTATTCGTTGTATACAATTGAAAAACTGTTCTATTTATTTTGCATTTTATGCTTCGAGCGTTGACTTCTAAGGCCCTAACTATTCGATCTGGTGGAGCAACACCCTACAGTGAAGCCTAGGTTGCCCGGAACGTAGAAATGACCATAACGTCACACTGGTTGCTATTATTCGTTTTATACGATGAAAAAACTGTTATATTTATATTGCATTTTATTCTTCTGCCGTTGACTTCTTAGGCCCTGTCTGTTCGATCTGGTGGAACAGCGCCCTAGAGTGAAGTCTAGGTAGCCCGGAACGTAGAAATGACCATAACTTTCACACTGGTTGCCATTATTCGTTTTATAGGATGGAAAATCTGTTGTATTTATATCGTATTTTATGCTTCTGGCGTTGACATCTTAGGCCGCAACTATTCCATCTGGTGGAACAACGCCCTATGGTGAAGCCTAGGTTGCCCGGAACGTAGAAATGATGATAACTTTCACACTGGAAACAATTATTCGTTTTATACATGGAACAGCTGTTCTATTTATTTTGTATTTTATGCTTCGGGCGTTGACTTCTAAGGCCCTAACTATTCGATCGGGTGGAGCAACGGCCTAGAGTGAAGCCTAGGTTGCCCGGAACGTAGAAATGACCATAGCTTTCACACTGGTTGCTATTATTCGTTTTATACAATGGAATAACTGTTATATTTATATTGTATTTTATGCTTCAGGCGTTGACTTCTAAAGCCCTAACTATTCGATCTGGTGGAACAACTCCCTATGGTCAAGCCTAGGTTGCCAGGAACGTAGAAATGATCATAACTTTCACACTGGAAACAATTATTCGTTTTATACATGGAACAGCTGTTCTATTTATTTTGTATTTTATGCTTCGGGCGTTGACTTCTAAGGCCCTAACTATTCGATCGGGTGGAGCAACGGCCTAGAGTGAAGCCTAGGTTGCCCGAAACGTAGAAATGACCATAGCTTTCACACTGGTTGCTATTATTCGTTTTATACAATGGAATAACTGTTATATTTATATTGTATTTTATGCTTCGGGCGTTGACTTCTAAGGCCCTAACTATTCGATCGGGTGGAGCAACGGCCTAGAGTGAAGCCTAGGTTGCCCGAAACGTAGAAATGACCATAGCTTTCACACTGGTTGCTATTATTCGTTTTATACAATGGAATAACTGTTATATTTATATTGTATTTTATGCTTCTGGCGTTGACTTCTAAGGCCCTAACTATCCGATCTGGTGGAACAACGCCCAAGGGTGATGCCTAGGTTGCCCGGAACGTAGAAATGACCATTAGCTTCACGCTTGCTGCAATTATTCCTGTTATACGATGGTAAACGTGTTGCATTTTTATTGTATTGTATGCTTCAGGCGATGACTTCTAAGGCCCTAACTATTCCATCTGGTGGAACAACGCCCTAGGGTGAAGCCTAGGTTGCCCGGAACGTAGAAATGAGCAACTCTTTCACACTGGTAGCAATTATTCGTTTTATACATGGAAAAGCTGTTATTTAAATATTGCATTTTATGCTTCTGGCGTTGACTTCTTAGGCCCTAACTATTCGATCGGGTGGAGCAACGGCCTAGAGTGAAGCCTAGGTTGCCCGGAACGTAGAAATGACCATAGCTTTCACACTGGTTGCTATTATTCGTTTTATACAATGGAACAGCTGTTCTATTTATTTTGTATTTTATGCTTCGGGCGTTGACTTCTAAGGCCCTAAATATTCGATCGGGTGGAGCAACGGCCTAGAGTGAAGCCTAGGTTGCCCGGAACGTAGAAATGACCATCACTTTCACACTGGTTGCAATAATTCCTGTTATACGATGGAAAAACTCTTGTATATTTATTGCATTTTATGCTTGGGGCGTTGACTTCTATGGCCCTGCCTATTCGATCTGGTGGAACAACGCCCTAGGGTGAAGCCAGGGTTGCCCGGAACGTAGAAATGACCAACTCTTTCACACTGGAAGCAATTATTCGTTTTATACATGGAAAATCTGTTCTATTTATATTGTATTTTATGCTTCGGGCGTTGACTTCTAAGGCACTAGCTATTCGATCTGGTGGAGCAACGCCCTAGAGTGAAGCCTAGGTTGCCCGGAACGTAGAAATGACCATAGCTTTCACACTGGTAGCAATTATTCGTTTTATACATGGAAGAACTGTTCTATTTATTTCGTATTTTATGCTTCTGGCGTTGACTTCTAAAGCCCTAACTATTCGATCTGGTGGAACAACGCCCTATGGTCAAGCCTAGGTTGCCAGGAACGTAGAAATGATCATAACTTTCACACTGGAAACAATTATTCGTTTTATACATGGAACAGCTGTTCTATTTATTTTGTATTTTATGCTTCGGGCGTTGACTTCTAAGGCCCTAACCATTCGATCGGGTGGAGCAACGGCCTAGAGTGAAGCCTAGGTTGCTCGAAACGTAGAAATGACCATAGCTGTCACACTGGTTGCTATTATTCGTTTTATACAATGGAATAACTGTTGTATTTATATTGTATTTTATGCTTCCGGCGTTGACTCCTTAGGCCCCAACTATTTAACCTGGTGGAGCACCGCCCCAGAGTGAAGCCTAGGTTGCCCGGAACGTAGAACATACCGTTACCTTCACACTGGTTGCAATTATTCCTGTTATGCGATGGAACAACTGTTGTGTTTATATTGTATTTTATGCTTCTGGCGTTGACTTCTAAGACCCTAACTATCCGATCTGGTGGAACAACGCCCCAGAGTGAAGCCTAGGTTGGCCGGAACGTAGAAATGACCATCACTTTCACACTGGTTGCAATTATTCCTGTTATACGATGGAAAAACTCTTGTATATTTATCGTATTTTATGCTTCGGGCGTTGACTTCTATGGCCCTACCTATTCGATCTGGTGGAGCAACACCCTACAGTGAAGCCTAGTTTGTCCGGAACGGAGGTATGACCATAACCTTCACACAGGTTGCAATTATTCGTTTTATACGATTGAAAGACTGTTGTATTTATTTTGTAGTTTATGGTTCTGGCGTTGAATTCCAAGGCCCTAACACTTCGACCTGGTGGAGCAATGCCGCAGAGTTAAGTCTAGGATGCCCGAAACGTCGAAATGATCGTTACTTTCACACTGGTTGCAATTATTCATGCTATACGATTGAAGAACTGTTGCATCTTTATTGTATTTTATGCTTCTGGCGTTGACTTCTTAGGCCCTAACTATTCGATCTCGTGGAGCATCGTCCTAGAGTGAAGCCTAGGTTGCCCGGAACGTAGAAATGACGATAACCTTCACACTGGTTACCATTATTCGTTTTATACGATGGAAAAGCTGTTGTATTTATATCGTATTTTATGCTTCTGGCGTTGACTTCTTAGGCCCTTACTATTCCATCTGGTGGAACAACGCCCAAGAGTGATGCCTAGGGTGCCCGGAACGTAGAAATGACCATTATCTTCACGCTTGCTGCAATTATTCCTGTTATACGATGATAAAACTGTTGTATTTTTATTGCATTTTATGCTTCAGGCGTTGACTTCTACGGCCGTAGCTATTCGATGTGGTGGAGTAATGCCCTAGAGTGAAACCTGGGTTACCCGGATCCTAGAAATGACCATCACTTTCACACTGGTTGCAATTATTCCTGTTATACAATGGAAAAGCTGTTGTATCTTTATTTCATTTTATGCTTCGGGCATTGACATCTAAGGCCCTAACTATTCAATCTGTTGGAGCAACGCCCTAGAGTGAAGCCTAGGATGCCCGGAAAGTAGAAATGACGTTAACTTTCAAACTGGTTGCAATTATTCGTTTTATACGATGGAAAAACTGTTATATTTATATTGTATTTTATGCTTCTGCCGTTGACTTCTTAGGCCCTAACTATTCGATCTGGTGGAACAACGCCCCAGAGTGAAGCCTAGGTTGCCCGGAACGTAGAAATGACCATCACTTTCACACTGGTTGCAATTATTCCTGTTATACGATGGAAAAACTCTTGTATATTTATCGTATTTTATGCTTCGCGCGTCGAACTTCTATGGCCCTACCTATTCGATCTGGTGGAGCAACACCCTACAGTGAAGCCTAGTTTGTCCGGAACGGAGGTATGACCATAACCTTCACACAGGTTGCAATTATTCGTTTTATACGATTGAGAGACTGTTGTATTTATTTTGTAGTTTATGCTTCTGGCGTTGAATTCCAAGGCCCTAACACTTCGACCTGGTGGAGCAATGCCTCAGAGTTAATTCTAGGATGCCCGAAACGTCGAAATGATCGTTACTTTCACACTGGTTGCAATTATTCATGCTATACGATTGAAGAACTGTTGTATTTTTATTGTATTTTCTGCTTCTGTATTTGAATTCAATGGTCCTAACTATTCGATATGGTGGGGCAACGTCCAAGAGCGAAGCCTAGGTTGCCCGGAACGTAGTAATGTCCATATCTTTCACACTGGTTGCAATTATTCCTGTTATGCGATGGAACAACTGTTGTATTTATATTGTATTTTATGATTCTGGCGTTGACTTCTTAGGCCCTAACTATCCAATCTGGTGGAGCAACGCCCAAGGGTGATGCCTAGGTTGCCCTAGAACGTAGAAATGACCATTAGCATCACGCTTGCTGCAATTATTCCTGTTATACGATGAAAAAACTGTTGTATTTTTAATGCATTTTATGCTTCAGGCGTTGACTTCTACGGCCGTAGGTATTCGATGTGGCCGAGTAACGCCCTAGAGTGAAACCTGGGTTACCCGGATCGTAGAAAGACCATCACTTTCACACTGGTTGCAATTATTCCTGTTATACGATGGTAAACCTGTTGCATTTTTATTGTATTGTATGCTTCAGGCGATGACGTCTAAGGCCCTAACTGTTCCATCTGGTGGAACAACGCCCTAGGGTGAAGCCTAGGTTGCCCGGAACGTAGAAATGAGCAACTCTTTCACACTGGTAGCAATTATTCGTTTTATACATGGAAAAGCTGTTATTTAAATATTGCATTTTATGCTTCTGGCGTTGACTTCTTAGGCCCTAACTATTGGATCTCGTGGAGCATCGTCCTAGAGTGAAGCCTAGGTTGCCCGGAACGTAGAAATGACCACTACTTTCACACTGTTTGCAACTATTCATTTAATATGATGGAAAAGCTGTTGTATTTATATCGTATTTTATGCTTCGGGCGTTGACTTCTTAGGCTCTAACATTTCGATCTGGTGGAGCAACGCCCTACAGCGAAGCCTAGGTTGCCCGGAACGTAGATATGACCATTACCGTCACACAGGTTGCAATTATTCGTTTTATACGGTGTAAAGGCTGTTGTGTTTATTTTGTATTTTATTCTTCTGGTGTTGACTTCTTAGGCCCTATCTATTCGATCTGGTGGGACAACGCCGTAGAGTGAAGCCCGGAACGTAGAAATGACCATTAGTATCACACTGTTTGCAATTATTCCTTTTACACGATGGAAAAGCTGTTGTATTTATATTGTTTTTTATGCTTCTGGCGTTGACTTCTAAGGCCCTAACTATTCAATCTGTTGGAGCAACGCCCTAGGGTGTAGCCTAGGTTGCCCGGAAAGTAGAAATGTCCACAACTTTCATACTCGTTGCAATTACTCGTTTTATATGATGGAAAAACTGTTGTATTTATATTGTATTTTACGCTTCTGGCGTTCACTTCTTAGGCCTTAACTATTCGATCTGGTGGAGCAACGCCCTAGAGTGAAGCCGAGGTTGCCCGGAACGTAGAAATGACCATCACTTTCAAACTGGTTGCAATTAATACTTTTATACGATGGAAAAGCTGTTATATATATATTGCATTTTATGCTTCTGCCGTTGACTTCTTAGGCCGTAACTATTCGATCTCGTGGAGCATCGTCCTAGAGTGAAGCCTAGGTTGCCCGGAACGTAGAAATGACCACTACTTACACACTGTTTGCAACTATTCATTTAATATGATGGAAAAGCTGTTGTATTTATATCGTATTTTATGCTTCGGGCGTTGACTTCTTAGGCCCTAACTATTCGATCTGGTGGAACAACGCCCCAGAGTGAAGCCTAGGTTGCCCGGAACGTAGAAATGACCGTTACTTTCACACTGTTTGCAAATATACATTATATACGATGGAAAGACTGTTGTATTTATATTGTATTTTATGTTTCGGCGTTGACTTCTTAGCCCCTAACTATTTAACCTGGTGGAGCACCGCCCTAGAGTGAAGTCTAGGTTGCCCGGAGCGTAGAACATACCGTTACCTTCACACTGGTTGCAATTATTCCTGTTATACGATGGAAAAACTGTTGCATCTTTATTGTATTTCATGCTTCTGGCGTTGACTTCTTAGGCCCTAACTATTCCATCTGGTGGAACAACGCCCTAGGGTTAAGCCTAGGTTGCCCGGAACGTAGAAATGACCATTACTTTCACACTGTTTGCAATTATTCCTTTTATAGGATGGAAAAGCTGTTGTATCTATATCGTATTTTATGCTCCTGGCGTTGACTTCTAAGCCCCTAGCTATTCGATCTGGTGGTGCAACGCACTAGAGTGAAGCCTAGGTTGCCTGGAACGGAGAAATAACCACAACTTTCATCCTTGCTGCAATTATTCGTTTTATACGATGGAAAACCTGTTATATTTATATTGTATTTTATGCTTCTGGCGTTGACTTCTAAGGCCCTAACTATTCGATCTGGTGGAGCAACGCCCTAGAGTGAAACCTAGGTTGCCCGGTACGTAGAAATGACCATCACTTTCAAACTGGTTGCAATTATTCGTTTTATACGATGGAAAAGCTGTTGTATTTATATCGTATTTTATGCTTCTGGCGTTGACTTCTAAGGCCCTAACTACTCAATCTGTTGGAGCAACGCCCTAGGGTGAAGCCTAGGTTGCTCGGAAAGTAGAAATGACCATAAGTTTCATACTGGTTGCAATTATTAGTTTTATACGATGGAAAAACTGTTGAATTTATATTGTATTTTATGCTTCTGGCGTTGACTTCTAAGGCACTAACTATTCGATCTGGTGGAGCAACTCCCTAGAGTGAAGCCTAGGTTGCCCGGAACGTAGAATTGTCCATCACTTTCAAACTGGTTGCAATTATTCCTGTTATACGATGGAAACACTGTTGTATTTTTTTTGCACTATATGGTTCGGGCGTTGACTTCTAAGGCCCTAACTACTCAATCTGTTGGAGCAACGCCCTAGGGTGAAGCCTAGGTTGCTCGGAAGGTAGAAATGGCCATAAGTTTCATACTGGCTGCAATTACTCGTTTTATACGATGGAAAAACTGTTGTATTTATATTGTATTTTATGCTTCTGGCGTTGACTTCTAAGGCCCCAACTACTCAATCTGTTGGAGCAACGCCCTAGGGTGAAGGCTAGGTTGCTCGGAAAGTAGAAATGACCATAAGTTTCATACTGGTGGCAATTATTAGTTTTATACGATGGAAAAACTGATGATTTTATATTGTATTTTATGCTTCTGGCGTTGACTTCTAAGGCCCTAACTATTCGATCTGGTGGAGCAACGCCCTAGAGTGAAACCTAGGTTACCCGGTACGTAGAAATGACCATCACTTTCAAACTGGTTGCAATTATTCGTTTTATTAGATGGAAAAGCTGTTGTATTTATATCGTATTTTATGCTTCTGGCGTTGACTTATAAGGCCCTAACTACTCAATCTGTTGGAGCAACGCCCTAGGGTGAAGCCTAGGTTGCTCGGAAAGTAGAAATGACCATAACTTTCACACCGGTAGCAATTATTCGTTTTATACGGTGGAAAAACTGTTGTATTTATATTGTATTTTATGCTTCTGGCGTTGACTTCTAAGGCACTAACTATTCGATCTGGTGGAACAACGCTCTAGGGTGAAGCCTAGGTTGCCCGGAACGTAGGACATACCATTACCTTCACACTGGTTGCAATTATTCCTGTTATACAATGGAAAAGCTGTTGCATCTTTATTATACTTTATGCTTCTGGCGATGACTTCTAAGGCCCTAACTCTTCGATCTGGTGGAGCAACGCCCTAGAGTGAACCCTAGGTTGCCCGGAACGTAGAAATGACAATATCTTTCACACTGGTTGCTATTATTCCTGTTATACGATGGAAAAACTGTTGTATTTTTATTGCATTCTATGCTTCGGGCGTTGACTTCTAAGCCCCTAGCTATTCGATCTGGTGGTGCAACGCACTAGAGTGAAGCCCAGGTAGCCTGGAACGGAGAAATAACCATAACTTTCACACGGGTTGCTATTATTCGTTTTATACGATGCAAAACCTGTTATATTTATATTGTATTTTATGCTTCTGGCGTTGACTTCTAAGGCCCTAACTATTCGATCTGGTGGAGCAACGCCCTAGAGTGAAACCTAGGTTACCCGGTACGTAGAAATGACCATCACTTTCAAACTGGTTGCAATTATTCGTTTTATTAGATGGAAAAGCTGTTGTATTTATATCGTATTTTATGCTTCTGGCGTTGACTTATAAGGCCCTAACTACTCAATCTGTTGGAGCAACGCCCTAGGGTGAAGCCTAGGTTGCTCGGAAAGTAGAAATGACCATAACTTTCACACCGGTAGCAATTATTCGTTTTATACGATGGAAAAACTGTTGTATTTATATTGTATTTTATGCTTCTGGCGTTGACTTCTAAGGCACTAACTATTCGATCTGGTGGAACAACGCTCTAGGGTGAAGCCTAGGTTGCCCGGAACGTAGGACATACCATTACCTTCACACTGGTTGCAATTATTCCTGTTATACAATGGAAAAGCTGTTGCATCTTTATTGTACTTTATGCTTCTGGCGTTGACTTCTAAGGCCCTAACTCTTCGATCTGGTGGAGCAACGCCCTAGAGTGAACCCTAGGTTGCCCGGAACGTAGAAATGACCATATCTTTCACACTGGTTGCTATTATTCCTGTTATACGATGGAAAAAGTGTTGTATTTGTATTGCATTCTATGCTTCGGGCGTTGACATCTAAGGCCCTAACTATTCTATCTATTGGAGCAACGCCCTAGGGGGAAGCCTAGGTTGCCCGGAAAGTAGAAATGACCATAACTTTCACACTGGTAGCAATTATTCGTTTTATACAATGGATAAAACTGTTGTATTTATTTTGTAGTTTATGCTTCGGGCGGTGACTTCTAATGCCCTAACTATTCGACCTGGTGGTGCAACGCCCTAGAGTGAGGCCTAGGTTGCCCGGAACGTAGAAATGACCATAACTTTCACACCGGTAGCAATTATTCGTTTTATACGATGGAAAAACTGTTGTATTTATATTGTATTTTATGCTTCTGGCGTTGACTTCTAAGGCACTAACTATTCCATCTGGTGGAACAACACACTAGGGTGAAGCCTAGGTTGCCCGGAACGTAGGACATACCATTACCTTCACACTGGTTGCAATTATTCCTGTTATACAATGGAAAAGCTGTTGCATCTTTGTTGTACTTTATGCTTCTGGCGTTGACTTCTAAGGCCCTAACTCTTCGATCTGGTGGAGCAACGCCCTAGAGTGAAGCCTAGGTTGCCCGGAACATCGAAATGACCATCGCTTTCATACTGGTTGCAATTACTCGTTTTATATGATGGAAAAGCTGTTGCATATTTATTGTATTTTATGCTTCTGGCGTTGACTTCTAAGGCCCTAACTATTCGATCTGGTGGAGCAACGCCCTAGAGTGAAGCCTAGGTTGCCCGGAACGTAGAAATGACCATCGCTTTCATACTGGTTGCAATTACTCGTTTTATATGATGGAAAAACTGTTGTACTTATATTGTATTTTATGCTTCTGGCGTTCACTTCTTAGGCCCTAACTATTCGATCTGGTGGAGCAACGCCCTTGGGTGAAGCCTAGGTTGCCCGGAACGTAGAAATGACCATAACTTTTACACTGGTAGCAATTATTCGTTTTACACAATGGAAAAACTGTTGTATTTATTTTGTGTCTTATGCTTCGGGCGTTGACTTCTTAGGCCCTAACAATTCGATCTGGTGGAACAACGCCCTAGAGTGAAGCCTAGGTTGCCTGGAACGTACAAATGACCATCACTTTCACACGGGTTGCAATTATTCCTGTTATAGGATGGAAAGACTGTTGTATTTTTATTGTATTTTATGCTTCAGGCGTTGACTTCTGAGGCCGCATCTATTCGATGTGGTGGAAGAACGCCATAGAGTGAAGCCTAGGTTGCCCGGAACGTAGAAATGACACATAACTTTCATACTGGTCGCTATTACTCGTTTTATATAATGGAAGAACTGTTGTATTTATATTGTATTTTCTGCTGCTGGCGTTCACTTCTTAGGCCCTAACTATTCTAGCTGGTGGAACTACGCCCTGGGGTGAAGCCCAGGTTGCCCGGAACGTAGAAATGACCATAACTTTGACACTGGTTGATATTATTCGTTTTATACGATGGAAAAACTGTTCTATTAATTTTGTATTTTATGCTTCGGGCGTTGACTTCTAAGGCCCTAACTGTTTGATCTGGTGGAGCAACGCCCTAGGGTGTGGCCTAGGTTGCCCGGAAAGTAGAAATGACCATCACTTTCATACTGGTTGCAATTACTCGTTTTATATGATGAAAAACTGTTGTATTTATATTGTATTTTATGCTTCTGGCATTCACTTCTTAGGCCGTAACTATTCGATCTGGTGGAACAACGCCCTAGGGTGAAGCATAGGTTGCCCGGAACGTAGAAATGACCATAACTTTTACACTGGTAGCAATTATTCGTTTTATACGATGGAAAAACTGTTCTATTTATTTTGTATTTTATGCTTCGGGCGTTCACTTCTTAGGTCCTAACTAGTCGATCTGGTGGAACAACGCCCTGGGGTGAAGCCTAGGTTGCCCGGAACGTAGAAATGACCATAACTTTCACACTGGTTGCTATTATTCGTTTTATACGATGGAAAAACTGTTATATTTATATTGTATTTTATTCTTCTGGCGTTGAATTCCAAGTCCCTAGCTATTCGATCTGGTGGAGCCGCGCCCTAGAGTGAAACCTAGGTTGCTCGGAATGTAGAAATGACTTTAACTTTCACACTGGTCCCAATTATTCGTTTTATACGATGGAAAAGCTGTTGTATTTTGTATCGTATTTTATGCTTCGGGCGTTTACTTCTAAGGCCCTCACTATTCGATCTGGTGGAGCAACGCCCTAGAGTGAGACCTAGGTTGCCCGAAACGTAGAAATGACCATAACTTTTACACTGGTAGCAATTATTCGTTTTATACGATGGAAAAACTGTTGTATTTATATTGTATTTTATGCTTCAGGCGTTGACTTCTGAGGCCGTAGCTATTCGATGTGGTGGAAGAACGCCATAGAGTGAATCCTAGGTTGCCCGAAACGTAGAAATGACCATAACTTTCATACTGGTTGCAATTATTCGTTTTATATGATGGAAGGACTGTTGTATTTATATTGTATTTTATGCTGCTGGCGTTCACTTCTTAGGCCCTAACTAGTCGATCTGGTGGAACAACGCCCTGGGGTGAAGCCTAGGTTGCCCGGAGCGTAGAAATGACCATAACTTTCACACTGGTTGCTATTATTCGTTTTATACGATGGAAAAACTGTTATATTTATATTGTATTTTATGCTTCTGGCGTTGCCTTCTTAGGCCCTAACTGTTCGATCTCGTGCAACAACGCCCTAGAGTGAAGCCTAGGTTACCCGGAACGTATAAATGACCAGTACTTTCACACTGTTTGCAATTATTCATTTTATACGATGGAAAAGCTGTTGTATTTATATTGTATTTTATGCTTCTGGCGCTGACTTCTAGGGCACTAACTATTCGATCTGGTGGAGCAAGGCCCTAGAGTGAAGCCGAGGTTGCCCGGAACGTAGAAATGACCATCAGTTTCAAACTGGTTGCAATTATTCCGGTTGTATGATGGAAAAGCTGTTGTATTTTTATTGCATTTTATGCTTCGGGCATTGGCTTCTAAGGCCCTAACTATTCAATTTGTTGGAGCAACGCCCTAGGGTGAAACCTAGGTTGCCCGGAAAGTAGAAATGACCATCGCTTTCATACTGGTTGCAATTACTCGTTTTATATGATGGAAAAACTGTTGTACTTATATTGTATTTTATGCTTCTGGCGTTCACTTCTTAGGCCCTAACTATTCGATCTGGTGGAGCAACGCCCTTGGGTGAAGCCTAGGTTGCCCGGAACGTAGAAATGACCATAACTTTTACACTGGTAGCAATTATTCGTTTTACACAATGGAAAAACTGTTGTATTTATTTTGTGTCTTATGCTTCGGGCGGTGACTTCTAATGCCCTAACTATTCGACCTGGTGGTGCAACGCCCTAGAGTGAGGCCTAGGTTGCCCGGAACGTAGAAATGACCATAACTTTCACACCGGTAGCAATTATTCGTTTTATACGATGGAAAAACTGTTGTATTTATATTGTATTTTATGCTTCTGGCGTTGACTTCTAAGGCACTAACTATTCCATCTGGTGGAACAACACACTAGGGTGAAGCCTAGGTTGCCCGGAACGTAGGACATACCATTACCTTCACACTGGTTGCAATTATTCCTGTTATACAATGGAAAAGCTGTTGCATCTTTGTTGTACTTTATGCTTCTGGCGTTGACTTCTAAGGCCCTAACTCTTCGATCTGGTGGAGCAACGCCCTAGAGTGAAGCCTAGGTTGCCCGGAACATAGAAATGACCATCGCTTTCATACTGGTTGCAATTACTCGTTTTATATGATGGAAAAGCTGTTGCATATTTATTGTATTTTATGCTTCTGGCGTTGACTTCTAAGGCCCTAACTATTCGATCTGGTGGAGCAACGCCCTAGAGTGAAGCCTAGGTTGCCCGGAACGTAGAAATGACCATCGCTTTCATACTGGTTGCAATTACTCGTTTTATATGATGGAAAAACAGTTGTACTTATATTGTATTTTAAGCTTCTGGCGTTCACTTGTTAGGCCCTAACTATTCGATCTGGTGGAGCAACGCCCTTGGGTGAAGCCTAGGTTGCCTGGAACGTACAAATGACCATCACTTTCACACGGGTTGCAATTATTCCTGTTATAGGATGGAAAGACTGTTGTATTTTTATTGTATTTTATGCTTCAGGCGTTGACTTCTGAGACCGCATCTATTCGATGTGGTGGAAGAACGCCATAGAGTGAAGCCTAGGTTGCCCGGAACGTAGAAATGACCATCACTTTCAAACTGGTTGCAATTATTCGTTTTATACGATGGAAAAGCTGTTGTATTTATATCGTATTTTATGCTTCTGGCGTTGACTTCTAAGGCCCTAACTACTCAATCTGTTGGAGCAACGCCCTAGGGTGAAGCCTAGGTTGCTCGGAAAGTAGAAATGACCATAAGTTTCATACTGGTTGCAATTATTAGTTTTATACGATGGAAAAACTGTTGAATTTATATTGTATTTTATGCTTCTGGCGTTGACTTCTAAGGCACTAACTATTCGATCTGGTGGAGCAACTCCCTAGAGTGAAGCCTAGGTTGCCCGGAACGTAGAATTGTCCATCACTTTCAAACTGGTTGCAATTATTCCTGTTATACGATGGAAACACTGTTGTATTTTTTTTGCATTATATGGTTCGGGCGTTGACTTCTAAGGCCCTAACTACTCAATCTGTTGGAGCAACGCCCTAGGGTGAAGCCTAGGTTGCTCGGAAGGTAGAAATGGCCATAAGTTTCATACTGGCTGCAATTGCTCGTTTTATACGATGGAAAAACTGTTGTATTTATATTGTATTTTATGCTTCTGGCGTTGACTTCTAAGGCCCCTACTACTCAATCTGTTGGAGCAACGCCCTAGGGTGAAGGCTAGGTTGCTCGGAAAGTAGAAATGACCATAAGTTTCATACTGGTGGCAATTATTAGTTTTATACGATGGAAAAACTGATGATTTTATATTGTATTTTATGCTTCTGGCGTTGACTTCTAAGCCCCTAGCTATTCGATCTGGTGGTGCAACGCACTAGAGTGAAGCCCAGGTAGCCTGGAACGGAGAAATAACCATAACTTTCACACGGGTTGCTATTATTCGTTTTATACGATGCAAAACCTGTTATATTTATATTGTATTTTATGCTTCTGGCGTTGACTTCTAAGGCCCTAACTATTCGATCTGGTGGAGCAACGCCCTAGAGTGAAACCTAGGTTACCCGGTACGTAGAAATGACCATCACTTTCAAACTGGTTGCAATTATTCGTTTTATTAGATGGAAAAGCTGTTGTATTTATATCGTATTTTATGCTTCTGGCGTTGACTTATAAGGCCCTAACTACTCAATCTGTTGGAGCAACGCCCTAGGGTGAAGCCTAGGTTGCTCGGAAAGTAGAAATGACCATAACTTTCACACCGGTAGCAATTATTCGTTTTATACGATGGAAAAACTGTTGTATTTATATTGTATTTTATGCTTCTGGCGTTGACTTCTAAGGCACTAACTATTCGATCTGGTGGAACAACGCTCTAGGGTGAAGCCTAGGGTGCCCGGAACGTAGGACATACCATTACCTTCACACTGGTTGCAATTATTCCTGTTATACAATGGAAAAGCTGTTGCATCTTTATTGTACTTTATGCTTCTGGCGTTGACTTCTAAGGCCCTAACTCTTCGATCTGGTGGAGCAACGCCCTAGAGTGAACCCTAGGTTGCCCGGAACGTAGATATGACCATATCTTTCACACTGGTTGCTATTATTCCTGTTATACGATGGAAAAACTGTTGTATTTGTATTGCATTCTATGCTTCGGGCGTTGACATCTAAGGCCCTAACTATTCTATCTATTGGAGCAACGCCCTAGGGGGAAGCCTAGGTTGCCCGGAAAGTAGAAATGACCATAACTTTCACACTGGTAGCAATTATTCGTTTTATACAATGGATAAAACTGTTGTATTTATTTTGTAGTTTATGCTTCGGGCGGTGACTTCTAATGCCCTAACTATTCGACCTGGTGGTGCAACGCCCTAGAGTGAGGCCTAGGTTGCCCGGAACGTAGAAATGACCATAACTTTCACACCGGTAGCAATTATTCGTTTTATACGATGGAAAAACTGTTGTATTTATATTGTATTTTATGCTTCTGGCGTTGACTTCTAAGGCACTAACTATTCCATCTGGTGGAACAACACACTAGGGTGAAGCCTAGGTTGCCCGGAACGTAGGACATACCATTACCTTCACACTGGTTGCAATTATTCCTGTTATACAATGGAAAAGCTGTTGCATCTTTGTTGTACTTTATGCTTCTGGCGTTGACTTCTAAGGCCCTAACTCTTCGATCTGGTGGAGCAACGCCCTAGAGTGAAGCCTAGGTTGCCCAGAACATAGAAATGACCATCGCTTTCATACTGGTTGCAATTACTCGTTTTATATGATGGAAAAGCTGTTGCATATTTATTGTATTTTATGCTTCTGGCGTTGACTTCTAAGGCCCTAACTATTCGATCTGGTGGAGCAACGCCCTAGAGTGAAGCCTAGGTTGCCCGGAACGTAGAAATGACCATCGCTTTCATACTGGTTGCAATTACTCGTTTTATATGATGGAAAAACTGTTGTACTTATATTGTATTTTATGCTTCTGGCGTTCACTTCTTAGGCCCTAACTATTCGATCTGGTGGAGCAACGCCCTTGGGTGAAGCCTAGGTTGCCCGGAACGTAGAAATGACCATAACTTTTACACTGGTAGCAATTATTCGTTTTACACAATGGAAAAACTGTTGTATTTATTTTGTGTCTTATGCTTCGGGCGTTGACTTCTCAGGCCCTAACAATTCGATCTGGTGGAACAACGCCCTAGAGTGAAGCCTAGGTTGCCTGGAACGTACAAATGACCATCACTTTCACACGGGTTGCAATTATTCCTGTTATAGGATGGAAAGACTGTTGTATTTTTATTGTATTTTATGCTTCAGGCGTTGACTTCTGAGGCCGCATCTATTCGATGTGGTGGAAGAACGCCATAGAGTGAAGCCTAGGTTGCCCGGAACGTAGAAATGACACATAACTTTCATACTGGTCGCTATTACTCGTTTTATATAATGGAAGAACTGTTGTATTTATATTGTATTTTCTGCTGCTGGCGTTCACTTCTTAGGCCCTAACTATTCTAGCTGGTGGAACTACGCCCTGGGGTGAAGCCCAGGTTGCCCGGAACGTAGAAATGACCATAACTTTGACACTGGTTGATATTATTCGTTTTATACGATGGAAAAACTGTTCTATTAATTTTGTATTTTATGCTTCGGGCGTTGACTTCTAAGGCCCTAACTGTTTGATCTGGTGGAGCAACGCCCTAGGGTGTGGCCTAGGTTGCCCGGAAAGTAGAAATGACCATCACTTTCATACTGGTTGCAATTACTCGTTTTATATGATGAAAAACTGTTGTATTTATATTGTATTTTATGCTTCTGGCATTCACTTCTTAGGCCCTAACTATTCGATCTGGTGGAACAACGCCCTAGGGTGAAGCATAGGTTGCCCGGAACGTAGAAATGACCATAACTTTTACACTGGTAGCAATTATTCGTTTTATACGATGGAAAAACTGTTCTATTTATTTTGTATTTTATGCTTCGGGCGTTCACTTCTTAGGTCCTAACTAGTCGATCTGGTGGAACAACGCCCTGGGGTGAAGCCTAGGTTGCCCGGAACGTAGAAATGACCATAACTTTCACACTGGTTGCTATTATTCGTTTTATACGATGGAAAAACTGTTATATTTATATTGTATTTTATTCTTCTGGCGTTGAATTCCAAGTCCCTAGCTATTCGATCTGGTGGAGCCACGCCCTAGAGTGAAACCTAGGTTGCTCGGAATGTAGAAATGACTTTAACTTTCACACTGGTCCCAATTATTCGTTTTATACGATGGAAAAGCTGTTGTATTTTGTATCGTATTTTATGCTTCGGGCGTTTACTTCTAAGGCCCTCACTATTCGATCTGGTGGAGCAACGCCCTAGAGTGAGACCTAGGTTGCCCGAAACGTAGAAATGACCATAACTTTTACACTGGTAGCAATTATTCGTTTTATACGATGGAAAAACTGTTGTATTTATATTGTATTTTATGCTTCAGGCGTTGACTTCTGAGGCCGTAGCTATTCGATGTGGTGGAAGAACGCCATAGAGTGAATCCTAGGTTGCCCGAAACGTAGAAATGACCATAACTTTCATACTGGTTGCAATTATTCGTTTTATATGATGGAAGGACTGTTGTATTTATATTGTATTTTATGCTGCTGGCGTTCACTTCTTAGGCCCTAACTAGTCGATCTGGTGGAACAACGCCCTGGGGTGAAGCCTAGGTTGCCCGGAACGTAGAAATGACCATAACTTTCACACTGGTTGCTATTATTCGTTTTATACGATGGAAAAACTGTTATATTTATATTGTATTTTATGCTTCTGGCGTTGCCTTCTTAGGCCCTAACTGTTCGATCTCGTGCAACAACGCCCTAGAGTGAAGCCTAGGTTACCCGGAACGTATAAATGACCAGTACTTTCACACTGTTTGCAATTATTCATTTTATACGATGGAAAAGCTGTTGTATTTATATTGTATTTTATGCTTCTGGCGCTGACTTCTAGGGCACTAACTATTCGATATGGTGGAGCAAGGCCCTAGAGTGAAGCCGAGGTTGCCCGGAACGTAGAAATGACCATCAGTTTCAAACTGGTTGCAATTATTCCGGTTGTATGATGGAAAAACTGTTGTATTTTTATTGCATTTTATGCTTCGGGCATTGGCTTCTAAGGCCCTAACTATTCAATTTGTTGGAGCAACGCCCTAGGGTGAAACCTAGGTTGCCCGGAAAGTAGAAATGACCATCACTTTCAAACTGGTTGCAATTAATCCTTTTATACGATGGAAAAACTGTTGTATTTTTATTGCATTTTATGCTTCCGGCGTTGACTTCTAAGGCCCTAACTATTCAATCTGTTGGAGCAACGCCCTAGGGTGAAGCCTAGGTTGCCCGGAAAGTAGAAATGACCACAACTTTCATACTGGTTGCAATTACTCGTTTTATAAGATGGAAAAACTGTTGTATTTTTATTGCATTTTATGCTTCCGGCGTTGACTTCTAAGGCCCTAACTATTCAATCTGTTGGAGCAACGCCCTTGGGTGAAGCCTAGGTTGCCCGGAAAGTAGAAATGACGTTAACTCCCATACAGTTTGCAATTATTCGTTTTATACGATGGAAAAACTGTTGTATTTATATTGTATTTTATGATTCTGTCGTTGACGTCTAAGGCCGTAGGTAGTAGATGTGGTGGAGCAACGCACTAGAGTGACGCCTAGGTTGCCCGGAACGTGGAATGACCATTACTTTCGCAATGTTTGCAATTATACATTTTATACGATGGAAAAACTGTTGTACTTATATTGTATTTTATGCTTCTGGCGTTGACTTCTAAGGCACTAACTATTCGATCTGGTGGAACAACGCCCTAGGGGCAAGCCTAGGTTGCCCGCAACGTAGAAATGACCATAACTTTTACACTGGTAGCAATTATTCGTTTTATACAATGGAAGAACTGTTGTATTTATATGGTATTTTATGCGGCTGGCGTTCACTTCTTAGGCCCTAACTAGTCGATCTGGTGGAACAACGCCCTGGGGTGAAGCCTAGGTTGCCGGGAACGTAGAAATGACCATAACTTTCACACTGGTTGCTATTATTCGTTTTATACGATGGAAAAACTGTTAGATTTATATTGTATTTTATGCTTCTGGCGTTGCCTTCTTAGGCCCTAACTGTTCGATCTGGTGCAACAACGCCCTAGAGTGAAGCCTAGGCTACCCGGAACGTATAAATGACCAGTACTTTCACACTGTTTGCAATTATTCATTTTATACGATGGAAAAGCTGTTGTATTTATATTGTATTTTATGCTTCTGGCGCTGACTTCTAGGGCACTAACTATTCGATATGGTGGAGCAAGGCCCTAGAGTGAAGCCGAGGTTGCCCGGAACGTAGAAATGACCATCAGTTTCAAACTGGTTGCAATTATTCCGGTTGTATGATGGAAAAACTGTTGTATTTTTATTGCATTTTATGCTTCGGGCATTGACTTCTAAGGCCCTAACTATACAATCTGTTCGAGCAACGCCCTAGGGTGTGGCCTAGGTTGCCCGGAAAGTAGAAATGACCATCACTTTCATACTGGTTGCAATTAATCGTTTTATATGATGAAAAACTGTTGTATTTATATTGTATTTTATGCTTCTGGCGTTCACTTCTTAGGCCCTAACTATTCGATCTGGTGGAACAACGCCGTAGGGTGAAGCCTAGGTTGCCCGGAACGTAGAAATGACCATATCTTTCACACTGGTTGCTATTATTCCTGTTATACGATGGAAAAACTGTTGTATTTTTATTGCATTCTATGCTTCGGGCGTTGACAGCTAAGGCCCTAACTATTCTATCTGGTGGAGCAACGGCCCAGGGTGAAGCCTAGGTTTCCCGGAACGTATAAATGACCATAGCTTTCATACCGGTTGCAATTATTCGTTTTATATGGTGGAAAAACTGTTGCATTTTTATTGTATTCTCTGCTTCTGGCTTTGACTTCTAAGGTCGTAGCTATTAGCTGTGGTGGGGCAACGTCCAAGAGTGAAGCCTATGCTGCCCGGAACGCAGAAATGACCATAACTTTCACACTGGTTGCAATTACTCGTTTTATACAATGGAAAAACTGTTGTATTTATATTGTATTTTATGCTTCTGGCGTTGACTTCTAAAGCACTAACTATTCGATCTGGTGGAAGAACGCACTAGGGTGAAGCCTAGGTTGCCCGGAACGTAGGACATACCATTACCTTCACACTGGTTGCAATTATTCCTGTTATACAATGGAAAAGCTGTTGCACATTTATTGTACTTTATACTTCTGGCTTTGACTTCTAAGACCCTAACTCTTCGATCTGTTGGAGCAACGCCCTAGAGTGAGGCCTAGGTTGCCCGGAACGTAGAAATGACCATAACTTTCACACTGTTAGCAATTAATCGTTTTATACAAACGAAAAACTGTTCTATCTATTTTGTAGTTTATGCTTCGGGCGTTGACTTCTAAGCCCCTAACAATTCGATCTGGTGGAGCAACGCCTCAGAGTTAAGTCTAGGATGCCCGAAACGTCGAAATGATCATTACTTTCGCACTGGTTGCAATGAGTCATGCTATACGATGGAAAAACTGTTGCATTTTTATTGTATTCTCTGCTTCTGGCTTTGACTTCTAAGGTCGTAGCTATTAGCTGTGGTGGGGCAACGTCCAAGAGTGAAGCCTATGTTGCCCGGAACGCAGAAATGACCATAACTTTCACACTGGTTGCAATTACTCGTTTTATACAATGGAAAAACTGTTGTATGTATATTGTGTTTTATGCTTCTGGCGTTGACTTTTAAGGCCGTAGCCATTAGCTGTGGGGGAGCAACGCCCTACAGTGACGCCTAGGTTGCCCGGAACGTAGAAATGACCATTAATTTCACAGTGTTTGCAATTATTCATTTTATACAATGGAAAAACTGTTGTACTTATATTGTGTTTCATTCTTCTGGCGTTGAATTCCAAGTCCCTAGCTATTCGATCTCGTGGAGCAACGCCCTAGAGTGAAACCTAGGTTGCTCGGAATGTAGAAATGACCATAACTTTCACACTGGTCCCAATTATTCGTTTTATACGATGGAAAAGCTGTTGCACATTTATTGTACTTTATACTTCTGGCTTTGACTTCTAAGGCCCTAACTCTTCGATCTGGTGGAGCAACGCCCTAGAGTGAGGCCTAGGTTGCCCGGAACGTAGAAATGACCATAACTTTCACACTGTTAGCAATTAATCGTTTTATACAAACGAAAAACTGTTCTATCTATTTTGTAGTTTATGCTTCGGGCGTTGACTTCTAAGCCCCTAACAATTCGATCTGGTGGAGCAACGCCTCAGAGTTAAGTCTAGGATGCCCGAAACGTCGAAATGATCATTACTTTCGCACTGGTTGCAATGAGTCATGCTATACGATGGAAAAACTGTTGCATTTTTATTGTATTCTCTGCTTCTGGCTTTGACTTCTAAGGTCGTAGCTATTAGCTGTGGTGGGGCAACGTCCAAGAGTGAAGCCTATGTTGCCCGGAACGCAGAAATGACCATAACTTTCACACTGGTTGCAATTACTCGTTTTATACAATGGAAAAACTGTTGTATGTATATTGTATTTTATGCTTCTGGCGTTGACTTTTAAGGCCGTAGCCATTAGCTGTGGGGGAGCAACGCCCTACAGTGACGCCTAGGTTGCCCGGAACGTAGAAATGACCATTAATTTCACAGTGTTTGCAATTATTCATTTTATACAATGGAAAAACTGTTGTACTTATATTGTGTTTCATTCTTCTGGCGTTGAATTCCAAGTCCCTAGCTATTCGATCTCGTGGAGCAACGCCCTAGAGTGAAACCTAGGTTGCTCGGAATGTAGAAATGACCATAACTTTCACACTGGTCCCAATTATTCGTTTTATACGATGGAAAAGCTGTTGTATTTTGTATCGTATTTTATGCTTCGGGCGTTGACTTCTAAGGCCCTAACTTTTCGATCTGGTGGAACAACGCCCTAGAGTGAAGCCTAGGTTGCCCGGAACGTAGAAATGACCATCACTTTCACACTGGTAGCAATTATTCGTTTTATACAATGGAAAAACCGTTCTATTTATTTTGTATTTCATGCTTCGTACGTTGACTTCTATGGCCCTACCTATTCGATCTAGTGGATCAACACCCTACAGTCAAGCCTAGGTTGCCCGGAACGTAGAAATGACCATAACATTCACACCGGTTGCTATTATTCATGCTATACGATGGAAAAACTGTTGCATCTGTATTGTATTTTATGCTTCTAGCGTTGACTTCTAAGGCCGTAGCTATTCGATGTGGTGGAGCAAAGACCTAGAGTGAAGTCTAGGTTGCCCGGCACGTAGAAATGACCATAACTTTCACACTGGTAGCAATTATTCGTTCTATACAATGGAAAAACTGTTCTTTTTATTTTGTAGTTTATGCTTCGGGCGTTGACTTCTAAGGCCCTAACTATTCGATCTGGTGGTGCAACGCCCTAGAGTGAGGCCTAGGTTGCCCGGAACGTAGAAATGACCATAACTTTGACACTGGTTGATATTATTCGTTTTATACGATGGAAAAACTGTTCTATTAATTTTGTATTTTATGCTTCGGGCGTTGACTACTAAGGCCCTAGCTGTTTGATCTGGTGGAGCAACGCCCTAGAGTGAAGCCTAGGTTGCCCGGAACGTAGAAATGACCATGACTTTCACACTGGATGCTATTATTCGTTCTAAACGATGGAAAAACTGTTACATTTATATTGTATCTTATGCTCCTGGCGTTGACTTCTAAGGCCCTAACTATTTGATCTGGTGGAGCAACGCCCTAGAGTGAAGCCTAGATTGCCCGGAACGTAGAAATGACCATCACTTTCAAACTGGTTGCAATTAATCCTTTTATACGATGGAAAAACTGTTATATTTATATTGTATTTTATGCTTCTGGCGTTGCCATCTTAGGCCCTACTGTTCGATCTGGTGGAACAACGCCCTAGAGTGAAGCCTAGGTTACCCCGAACGTAGAAATGACCAGTACTTTCACACTGTTTGCAATTATACATTTTATACGATGGAAAAGCTGTTGTATTGATATTGTATTTTATGCTTCCGGCGTTGACTTCTAAGGCCCTAACTATTCTATCTGGTGTATCAAAGCCCTAGAGTGAAGCCTAGGTTGCTCGGAATGTAAAAATGACCATAACATTCACACTGGTTGAAATTATTCGTTTTATACGATGGAAAAACTGTTATATTTATATTGTATTTTATGCTTCTGGCGTTGACTTCTTAGGACCAAACGTTTCGATCTGGTGGAATAACGCCCTAGAGTGAAGCCTAGGTTGCCCGGCACATAGAAATGACCATCACTTTCACACTGGTAGCAATTATTCGTTTTATACGATGGAACAACTGTTCTAGTTATTTTGTATTTCATGCTTCGGGCGTTGACTTCTAAGGCCCTAACTATTCAATCTGTTGGAGCAACGCCCTAGGGTCAAGCCTAGGTTGACCGGAAAGTAGAAATGACGTTAACTTTCATACTGGTTGCAATTATTCGTTTTATACGATGGAAAAGCTGTTTTATTTTTATTGCATTTTACGCTTCGGGCACTGACTTCTAAGGCCCTAACTATTCAATCTGTTGGAGCAACGCCCTAGGGTGTAGCCTAGGTTTCCCGGAAAGTAGAAACGACCATAACTTTCATACAGGTTGCAATTATACGTTTTATACGATGGAAAAGCTGTTGTATTTATACCGTATTTAATGCTTCTGGCGTTGACTTCTTATGACCTAACTATTCCATCTGGTGGAACAACGCTCTATGGTGAAGCCTAGGTTGCCAGAAACGTAGAAATGACCATAACTTTCACACCGGTAGCAATTATTCGTTTTATACGACGGAAAAACTGTTCTATTTATTTTGTATTTTATGCTTCTAGCGTTGACTTCTAAGGCCCTAACTATTCAAGCTGTTGGAGCAACGCCCTAGGGTGAAGCCTAGGTTGCCCGGAACGTAGGACATACCATTACCTTCACACTGGTTGCAATTATTCCTGTTATCCGATGGAAAAGCTGTTGCATCTTTATTGTACTTTATGCTTCTGGCGTTGACTTCTAAGGCCCTAACTATTCGATCTGGTGGAGCAACGCCCTAGAGTGAAACCTAGGTTGCCCGGAACGTAGAAATGACCATATCTTTCACACTGGTTGCTATTATTCCCGTTATACGATGGAAAAACTGTTGTATTTTTATTGCATTCTATGCTTCGGGCGTTGACTTCTAAGGCCCTAATTATTCGATCTGGTGGAGCAACGCCCTAGAGTGAAGCCTAGGTTGCCCGGAACGTAGAAATGACCATCACTTTCATACTGGTTGCAATTACTCGTTTTATATGATGGAAAAACTGTTGTATTTATATTGTATTTTATGCTTCTGGCGTTCACTTCTTAGGCCCTAACTATTCGATCTGGTGGAGCAACGCCCTAGGGTGAAGCCTAGGTTGCCCGGAACGTAGAAATGACCATAACTTTTACACTGGTAGCAATTATTCGTTTTACACAATGGAAAAACTGTTGTATTTATTTTGTATCTTATGCTTCTGGCGTTGACTTCTTAGGCCCTAACAATTCGATTTGGTGGAGCAACGCCCTAGAGTGAAGCCTAGGTTGCCTGGAACGTACAAATGACCATCACTTTCACACGGGTTGCTATTATTCCTGTTATAGGATGGAAAGACTGTTGTATTTTTATTGTATTTTATGCTTCAGGCGTTGACTTCTGAGGCCGCAGCTATTCGATGTGGTGGAGAACGCCATAGAGTGAAGCCTAGGTTGCCCGGAACGTAGAAATGACACATAACTTTCATACTGGTTGCAATTACTCGTTTTATATAATGGAAGAACTGTTGTATCTATATTGTATTTTCTGCTGCTGGCGTTCACTTCTTAGGCCCTAACTATTCTAGCTGGTGGAACAACGCCCAGGGGTGAAGCCCAGGTTGCCCGGAACGTAGAAATGACCATAACTTTGACACTGGTTGATATTATTCGTTTTATACGATGGAAAAACAGTTCTATTAATTTTGTATTTTATGCTTCGGGCGTTGACTTCTAAGGCCCTAACTGTTTGATCTGGTGGAGCAACGCCCTAGAGTGAAGCCTAGGTTGCCCGGAACGTAGAAATGACCATAACTTTCACACTGGATGCTATTATTCGTTCTAAACGATGGAAAAACTGTTACATTTATACTGTATCTTATGCTCCTGGCGTTGACTTCTAAGGCCCTAACTATTCAATCTGTTGGGTCAACGCCCTAGAGAGAAGCGTAGGTTACTCGGAATGCAGAAGTGACCATAACATTCACACTGGTTGAAATTATTCGTTTTATACGATGGAAAAGCTGTTGCATCTTTATTGTATTTTATGCTTCTGGCGTTGACTTCTAAGGCCCTAACTATTCGATCTGGTGGAGCAACGCCCTAGAGTGAAGCCTAGGTTGCCCGGAACGTAGAAATGACAATCACTTTCAAACTGGTTGCAATTAATCCTTCTATACGATGGAAAAACTGTTATATTTATATTGTATTTTATGCTTCTGGCGTTGCCATCTTAGGCCCTACTGTTCGATCTGGTGGAACAACGCCCTAGAGTGAAGCCTAGGTTACCCCGAACGTAGAAATGACCAGTACTTTCACACTGTTTGCAATTATACATTTTATACGATGGAAAAGCTGTTGTATTGATATTGTATTTTATGCTTCCGGCGTTGACTTCTAAGGCCCTAACTATTCTATCTGGTGTATCAAAGCCCTAGAGTGAAGCCTAGGTTGCTCGGAATGTAAAAATGACCTTAACATTCACACTGGTTGAAATTATTCGTTTTATACGATGGAAAAACTGTTATATTTATATTGTATTTTATGCTTCTGGCGTTGACTTCTTAGGACCAAACGTTTCGATCTGGTGGAACAACGCCCTAGAGTGAAGCCTAGGTTGCCCGGCACATAGAAATGACCATCACTTTCACACTGGTAGCAATTATTCGTTTTATACGATGGAAAAACTGTTGTATTTATATTGTATTTTATGCTTCAGGCGTTGACTTCTGAGGCCGTAGCTATTCGATGTGGTGGAAGAACGCCATAGAGTGAAGCCTAGGTTGCCCGAAACGTAGAAATAACCATAACTTTCATACTGGTTGCAATTATTCGTTTTATATGATGGAAGGACTGTTGTATTTATATTGTATTTTATGCTGCTGGCGTTCACTTCTTAGGCCCTAACTAGTCGATCTGGTGGAACAACGCCCTGGGGTGAAGCCTAGGTTGCCGGAACGTAGAAATGACCATAACTTTCACACTGGTTGCTATTATTCGTTTTATACGATGGAAAAACGGTTATATTTATATTGTATTTTATGCTTCTGGCGTTGCCTTCTTAGGCCCTAACTGTTCGATCTGGTGCAACAACGCCCTAGAGTGAAGCCTAGGTTACCCGGAACGTATAAATGACCAGTACTTTCACACTGCTTGCAATTATTCATTTTATACGATGGAAAAGCTGTTGTACTTATATTGTATTTTATGCTTCTGGCGCTGACATCTAGGGCACTAACTATTCGATCTGGTGGAGCAACGCCCTAGAGAGAAGCCGAGGTTGCCCGGAACGTAGAAATGACCATCACTTTCAAACTGGTTGCAATTATTCCGGTTATATGATGGAAAAACTGTTGTATTTTTATTGCATTTTATGCTTCGGGCATTGACTTCTAAGGCCCTAACTATTCAATTTGTTGGAGCAACGCCCTAGGGTGAAACCTAGGTTTCCCGGAAAGTAGAAATGACCATCACTTTCAAACTGGTTGCAATTAATCCTTTTATACGATGGAAAAACTGTTGTATTTTTATTGCATTTTATGCTTCCGGCGTTGACTTCTAAGGCCCTAACTATTCAATCTGTTGGATCAACGCCCTAGGGTGACGCCTAGGTTGCCCGGAAAGTAGAAATGACCACAACTTTCATACTGGTTGCAATTACTCGTTTTATAAGATGGAAAAACTGTTGTATTTTTATTGCATTTTATGCTTCCGGCGTTGACTTCTAAGGCCCTAACTATTCAATCTGTTGGATCAACGCCCTAGGGTGACGCCTAGGTTGCCCGGAAAGTAGAAATGACCACAACTTTCATACTGGTTGCAATTACTCGTTTTATAAGATGGAAAAACTGTTGTATTTTTATTGCATTTTATGCTTCCGGCGTTGACTTCTAAGGCCCTAACTATTCAATCTGTTGGAGCAACGCCCTTGGGTGAAGCCTAGGTTGCTCGGAAAGTAGAAATGACGTTAACTCCCATACTGTTTGCAATTATTCGTTTTATACGATGGAAAAACTGTTGTATTCATATTGTATTTTATGATTCTGTCGTTAACGTCTAAGGCCGTAGGTAGTAGATGTGGTGGAGCAACGCACTAGAGTGACGCCTAGGTGGCCCGGAACGTGGAATGACCATTACTTTCGCAATGTTTGCAATTATACATTTTATACGATGGAAAAACTGTTGTACTTATATTGTATTTTATGCTTCTGGCGTTGACTTCTAAGGCACTAACTATTCGATCAGGTGGAACAACGCCCTAGGGTGAAGCCTAGGTTGCCCGGAACGTAGAAGTGACCATAACTTTTACACTGGTAGCAATTATTCGTTTTATACGATGGAAAAACTGTTCTATTTATTTTGTATTTTATGCTTCGGGCGTTCACTTCTTAGGTCCTAACTAGTCGATCTGGTGGAACAACGCCCTGGGGTGAAGCCTAGGTTGCCCGGAACGTAGAAATGACCATAACTTTCACACTGGTTGCTATTATTCGTTTTATACGATGGAAAAACTGTTATATTTATATTGTATTTTATGCTTCTGGCGTTGACCTGTAAGGCCGTAGCTAATAGCTGTGGTGGAGCAACGACCTACAGTGACGCCTTAGTTGCCCGGGACGTAGAAATGACCATTAATTTCACAATGTTTGCAATTACTCATTTTATGCAATGGAAAAACGGTTATACTTATATTGTGTTTTATTCTTCTGGCGTTGAATTCCAAGTCCCTAGCTATTCGATCTGGTGGAGCCACGCCCTAGAGTGAAACCTAGGTTGCTCGGAATGTAGAAATGACTTTAACTTTCACACTGGTCCCAATTATTCGTTTTATACGATGGAAAAGCTGTTGTATTTTGTATCGTATTTTATGCTTCGGGCGTTTACTTCTAAGGCCCTCACTATTTGATCTGGTGGAGCAACGCCCTAGAGTGAGACCTAGGTTGCCCGAAACGTAGAAATGACCATAACTTTTACACTGGTAGCAATTATTCGTTTTATACGATGGAAAAACTGTTGTATTTATATTGTATTTTATGCTTCAGGCGTTGACTTCTGAGGCCGTAGCTATTCGATGTGGTGGAAGAACGCCATAGAGTGAAGCCTAGGTTGCCCGAAACGTAGAAATGACCATCACTTTCAAACTGGTTGCAATTAATCCTTTTATACGATGGAAAAACTGTTGTATTTTTATTGCATTTTATGCTTCCGGCGTTGACTTCTAAGGCCCTAACTATTCAATCTGTTGGAGCAACGCCCTAGGGTGAAGCCTAGGTTGCCCGGAAAGTAGAAATGACCACAACTTTCATACTGATTGCAATTACTCGTTTTATAAGATGGAAAAACAGTTGTATTTTTATTGCATTTTATGCTTCGGGCATTGACTTCTAAGGCCCTAACTATTCAATCTGTTGGAGCTACGCCCTAGGGTGAAACCTAGGTTGCCCGGAAAGTAGAAATGACCATCACTTTCAAACTGGTTGCAATTAATCCTTTTATACGATGGAAAAGCTGTTGTATTTTTATTGCATTTTATGCTTCCGGCGTGGACTTCTAAGGCCCTAACTATTCAATCTGTTGGAGCAACGCCCTAGGGTGAAGCCTAGGTTGCCCGGAAAGTAGAAATGACGTTAACCTTCATACTGGTTGCAATTATTCGTTTTATACGATGGAAAAACTGTTGTATTTATATTGTTTTTTATGCTTCTGGGATTGACTTCTAAGGCACTAACTATTCGATCTGGTGGAGCAACGACCTAGGGTGAAGCCGAGGTTGCCCGGAACGTAGAAATGACCATCACTTTCAAACTGGTTGCAATTATTCCGGTTATATGATGGAAAAACTGTTGTATTTTTATTGCATTTTATGCTTCGGGCATTGACTTCTAAGGCCCTAACTATTCAATCTGTTGGAGCAACGCCCTAGGGTGAACCCTAGGTTGCCCGGAAAGTAGAAATGACCATCACTTTCAAACTGGTGGCAATTAATCCTTTTATACGATGGAAAAACTGTTGTATTTTTATTGCATTTTATGCTTCCGGCGTTGACTTCTAAGGCCCTAACTATTCAATCTGTTGGAGCAACGCCCTAGGGTGATGCCTAGGTTGCCAGGAACTTAGAAATGACCATAACTTTCACACTGGTTGCTATTATTCGTCTTATACGATGGAAAAACTGTTTTATTTATATTGTATTTTATGCTTCTGGCGGTGCCTTCTTAGGCCCTAAGTGTTCGATCTGGTGGAGCAACGGCCTAGAGTGATGCCTAGGTTGCCCGGAACGTAGAAATGATCATCACTTTCAAACTGGTTGCTATTATTCACTTTATACGATGGAAAAGGTGTTGTATTTATATTGTATTTTATGCTTCTAGCGTTGACTGCTAAGGCCGTAGCTATTAGATGTGGTGGAGCAACGAACTAGAGTGACGCCTACGTTGCCTGGAACGTTGAAATGACCATAACTTTCACACTTGTTGCAATTACTCTTTTTATACAATGGAAAAACTGTTGTATCTATATTGTATTTTATGCTTCTGGCGTTGACTTCTAAGGCCGTAGCTATTCGATGTGGTGGAGCAACGCCCTAGATTGAAGCCTAGGTTGCACGGAAAGTAGAAATGACCATAACTTTCACACTGGTTGCAATTATCCGTTTTATACGATGGAAAAGCTGTTGTATTCATATCGTATTTTATGCCTCTGGCGTTGACTTCTTAGGCCCTAACTATTCGAACTGGTGGAGCAATGCCATAGAGTGAAACGTACGTTGCCCAGAACGTAGAAATGACCATTACTTTCACACTGGTTGCAATTATTCCTCTTATACAATGGAAAAACAGTTGTATTTTTATTGTATTTTATGTTTCTGGCGTTGAATTCTAAGTCCATAGCTATTCGATCTGGTGGAGCAACGCCCTAGAGTGAAGCCTAGGTTGCCCGGAACGTAGAAATGACCATTACTTTCACACTGTTTGCAATTATTCATTTTATACGATGGAAAAGCTGTTGAATTTATAATGTATTTTATGCTTCTGGCGTTGACTTCTAAGGTCGTAGCTATTAGCTGTGGTGGAGCAACGCCCTACAGTGACGCCTAGGTTGCCCGGAACATAGAAATGACCATTAATTTCACAATGTTTGCAATTATTCATTTTATACAATGGAAAAACTGTTGTACTTATATTGTATTTTATCCTTCTGGCGTTGAATTCCAAGTCGCTAGCTATTGGATCTGGTGGAACAACGACCTAGATTGAAAACTAGGTTGCTCGTAATGTAGCAATGACCATAACTTTCGCACTGGTCCCAATTATTCGTTTTATACGAAGGAAAAGCTGTTGTATTTTGTATCGTATTTTATGCTTCGGGCGTTGACTTCTTAGGCCCTAACTATTCGAACTGGTGGAGCAATGCCATAGAGTGAAACGTACGTTGCCCAGAACGTAGAAATGACCATTACTTTCACACTGTTTGCAATTATTCATTTTATACGATGGAAAAACTGTTGTATTTATATTGTATTTTATGTTTCTGGCGCTGACTTCTAGGGTACTAACTATTCGATCTGGTGGAGCAGCGCCCTAGGGTGAAGCCTAGGTTGCCCGGAACGTGGAAATGACCATAACTTTCACACTTGTTGCAATTACTCTTTTTATACAATGGAAAAACTGTTGTATCTATATTGTATTTTATGCTTCTGGCGTTGACTTCTAAGGCCCTAACTATTCAATCCGTTGGAGCAACGCCCTAGGGTGAAGCCTAGGTTGCTCGGAAAGTAGAAATGACCATAAGCTTCACACTGGCTGCAATTATTCGTTTTATACGATGGAAAAACTGTTGTATTTATATTGTATTTTATGCTTCTGGCGTTGACTTCTAAGGCACTAGCTATTCGTTCTGGTGGAGCAACGCCCTAGAGTGAAGCCTAGGATGCACGGAACGTAGAATTGTCCATCACTTTCAAACTGGTTGCAATTATTCCTGTTATATGATGGACACACTGTTGTATTTTTATTGCATTTTATGCTTCGGGCGTTGACTTCTAAGGCCGTAACTATTCAATCTGTTGGAGCAACGCCGTAGGGTGAAGCCTAGGTTGTTCGGAAAGTAGAAATGTCCATAAGTTTCATACTGGTTGCAATTATTCGTTTTATACGATGGAAAAACTGTTGTATTTATATTGTATTTTATGCTTCTGGCGTTGACTTCTAAGGCACTAACTATTCGATCTGGTGGAGCAACGCAATAGAGTGATGCCTAGGTTGCCCGGAACGTAGAATTGGCCGTCAATTTCAAACTGGTTGCAATTATACCTGTTATATGATGGAAAAACTGCTGTATTTTTCTTGCATTTTATGGTTCGGGCGTTGACTTCTAAGGCCCTAACTATTCAATCCGTTGGAGCAACGCCCTAGGGTGAAGCCTAGGTTGCTCGGAAAGTTGAAATGACCATAAGTTTCATACTGGTTGCAATTATTCGTTTTATACGATGGACAAACTGTTGTATTTATATTGTATTTTATGCTTCTGGCGTTGACTTCTAAGGCACTAACTATTCGATCTGGTGGAGCAACGCCCTGGAGTGAAGCATAGGTTGCCCGGAACGTAGAATTGGCCATCACTTTCAAACTGGTTGCAATTATTCCTGATATATGATGGAAACACTGTTGTATTTTTTATGCATTTTATGGTGCGGGCGTTGACTTCTAAGGCCCTAACTATTCAATCTGTTGGAGCAACGCCCAAGGGTGAAGCCTAGGTTGCTCGGAAAGTAGAAGTGTCCATAAGTTTGATATTGGTTGCAATTATTCGTTTTATACGATGGAAGAACAGTTGTATTTATATTGTACTTTATGCTTCTGGCGTTGACTTCTAAGGCACTAGCTATTCGTTCTGGTGGAGCAACGCCCTAGAGTGAAGCCTAGGTTGCACGGAACGTAGAATTGTCCATCACCTTCAAACTGGTTGCAATTATTCCTGTTATATGATGGATACACTGTTGTATTTTTATTGCATTTTATGCTTCGGGCGTTGACTTCTAAGGCCTTAACTATTCGGTGTGGTGGAGCAACGCCCTAGAGTGAAGCCTATGTTGGCCGGAACGTAGAATTGGCCATCACTTTCAAACTGGTTGCAATTATTCCTGATATATGATGGAAACACTGTTGTATTTTTTTTGCATTTTATGCTTCTGGCGTTGACTTCTAAGGCACTAACTATTCTATCTGGTGGAGCAACGGAATAGAGTGATGTCTAGGTTGCCCGGAACGTAGAATCGGCCATCAATTTCAAACTGGTTGCAATTATACCTGTTATATGATGGAAACACAGCTGTATTTTTTTTGCATTTTATGGTTCGGGCGTTGACTTCTAAGGCCCTAACTATTCAATCCGTTGGAGCAACGCCCTAGGGTGAAGCCTAGGTTGCTCGGAAAGTAGAAATGACCATAAGTTTCATACTGGTTGAAATTATTCGTTTTATACGATGGAAAAACTGTTGTATTTATATTGTATTTTATGCTTCTGGCGTTGACTTCTAAGGCGCTAACTATTCGATCTGGTGGAGCAACGCAATAGAGTGATGCCTAGGTTGTCCGGAACGTAGAATTGGCCGTCAATTTCAAACTGGTTGCAATTATACCTGTTATATGATGGAAACACTGCTGTATTTTTTTTGCATTTTATGGTTCAGGCGTTGACTTCTAAGGCCCTAACTATTCAAGCCGTTGGAGCAACGCCCTAGGGTGAAGCCTAGGTTGCTCGGAAAGTAGAAATGACCATAAGTTTCATACTGGTTGCAATTATTCGTTTTATACGATGGACAAACTGTTGTACTTATATTGTATTTTATGCTTCTGGCGTTGACTTCTAAGGCACTAACTATTCGATCTGGTGGAGCAACGCCCTGGAGTGAAGCATAGGTTGCTCGGAACGTAGAATTGGCCATCACATTCAAACTGGTTGCAATTATTCCTGTTATATGATGGAAACACTGTTGTATTTTTTTTGCATTTTATGGTTCGGGCGTTGACTTCTAAGGTCCTAACTATTCAATCTGTGGGAGCAACGCCCTAGGGTGAAGCCTAGGTTGCTCGGAAAGTAGAAATATCCATAAGTTTCATACTGGTTGCAATTATTCGTTTTATACGATGGAAGAACAGTTGTATTTATATTGTATTTTATGCTTCTGGCGTTGACTTCTAAGGCACTAACTATTCGATATGGTGGAGCAACGCATTAGTGTGATGCCTAGGTTGCCGGAACGTAGGATTGGCCATCATTTTGAAACTGGTTGCAATTATACCTGGTATATGATGGAAACACTGCTGTATTTTTTTTGCATTTTATGGTTCGGGCGTTGACTTCTAAGGCCCTAACTATTCAATCTGTTGGAGGAACGCCCTAGGGTGAAGCCTAGGTTGCCCGGAAAGTGGAAATGACCATAGCTTTCATACTGGTTGTAATTATTCGTTTTATATGATGGAAAAACTGTTGTATTTATATTGTATTTTATGCTTCTGGCGTTCCCTTCTTAGGCCCTAACTATTCGACCTGGTGGAACAACGGCCTAGGGTGAAGCCTAGGTTGCCCGGAAGGTAGAAATAACCATAACTTTTACACTGGTAGCAATTATTCGTTTTATACTATGGAAAAACTGTTCTATTTATTTTGTATTTAATGCTTCGGGCGTTGGCTTCTAAGGCCCTAACTGTTTGATCTGGTGGAGCAACGCCCTAGAGTGAAACCTAGGTTGCCCGGAACGTAGAAATGACCATAGCTTTCATACTGGTTGCAATTATTCGTTTTATATGATGGAAAATCTGTTGTATTTTTTTTGCATTTTATGGTTCGGGCGTTGACTTCGAAGGCCCTAACTATTCAATCTGTTGGAGCAACGCCCTAGGGTGAAGCCTAGGTTGCTCGGACAGTAGAAATGTCCATAAGTTTCATACTGGTTGCAATTATTCGTTTTCTACGATGGAAAAGCTGTTGTATTTGTATCGCCTTTTATGCTTCTGGCGTTGACTTCTTAGGCCGTAACTATTCGGTCTGGTGGAGCAACGCCCTGGAGTGAAACCTAGGTTGCCCGCAACGTAGAATTGGCCATCACTTTCAAACAGGTTGCAATTATTCCTGATATATGATGGAAACACTGTTGTATTTTTGCTGCATTTTATGGTTCGGGCATTGACTTCTAAGGCCCTAACTATTCAATCTGTTGGAGCAACGCCCTAGGGTGAAGCCTAGGTTGCTCGGAAAGTAGAAATGACCATAAGTTTCATACTGGTTGAAATTATTCGTTTTATACGATGGAAAAACTGTTGTATTTATATTGTATTTTATGCTTCTGGCGTTGACTTCTAAGGCGCTAACTATTCGATCTGGTGGAGCAACGCAATAGAGTGATGCCTAGGTTGCCCGGAACGTAGAATTGGCCGTCAATTTCAAACTGGTTGCAATTATACCTGTTATATGATGGAAACACTGCTGTATTTTTTTTGCATTTTATGGTTCAGGCGTTGACTTCTAAGGCCCTAACTATTCAAGCCGTTGGAGCAACGCCCTAGGGTGAAGCCTAGGTTGCTCGGAAAGTTGAAATGACCATAAGTTTCATACTGGTTGCAATTATTCGTTTTATACGATGGACAAACTGTTGTATTTATATTGTATTTTATGCTTCTGGCGTTGACTTCTAAGGCACTAACTATTCGATCTGGTGGAGCAACGCCCTGGAGTGAAGCATAGGTTGCCCGGAACGTAGAATTGGCCATCACATTCAAACTGGTTGCAATTATTCCTGTTATATGATGGAAACACTGTTGTATTTTTTTTGCATTTTATGGTTCGGGCGTTGACTTCAAAGGTCCTAACTATTCAATCTGTGGGAGCAACGCCCTAGGGTGAAGCCTAGGTTGCTCGGAAAGTAGAAATGTCCATAAGTTTCATACTGGTTGCAATTATTCGTTTTATACGATGGAAGAACAGTTGTATTTATATTGTATTTTATGCTTCTGGCGTTGACTTCTAAGGCACTAACTATTCGATATGGTGGAGCAACGCATTAGTGTGATGCCTAGGTTGCCGGAACGTAGGATTGGCCATCAATTTCAAACTGGTTGCAATTATACCTGGTATATGATGGAAACACTGCTGTATTTTTTTTGCATTTTATGGTTCGGGCGTTGACTTCTAAGGCCCTAACTTTTCAATCTGTTGGAGGAACGCCCTAGGGTGAAGCCTAGGTTGCCCGGAAAGTGGAAATGACCATAGCTTTCATACTGGTAGCAATTATTCGTTTTATACTATGGAAAAACTGTTCTATTTATTTTGTATTTGATGCTTCTGGCGTTCCCTTCTTAGGCCCTAACTATTCGATCTGGTGGACCAACGGCCTTGGGTGAAGCCTAGGTTGCCCGGAACGTAGAAATAACCATAACTTTTACACTGGTAGCAATTATTCGTTTTATACGATGGAAAAACTGTTGTATTTATATTGTATTTTATGCTTCTGGCGTTGACTTCTAAGGCACTAACTATTCGATATGGTGGAGCAACGCATTAGTGTGATGCCTAGGTTGCCGGAACGTAGGCTTGGCCATCAATTTCAAACTGGTTGCAAATATACCTGGTATATGATGGAAACACTGCTGTATTTTTTTTGCATTTTATGGTTCGGGCGTTGACTTCTAAGGCCCTAACTATTCAATCTGTTGGAGGAACGCCCTAGGGTGAAGCCTAGGTTGCCCGGAAAGTGGAAATGACCATAGCTTTCATACTGGTTGTAATTATTCGTTTTATATGATGGAAAAACTGTTGTATTTATATTGTATTTTATGCTTCTGGCGTTCCCTTCTTAGGCCCTAACTATTCGACCTGGTGGAACAACGGCCTAGGGTGAAGCCTAGGTTGCCCGGAACGTAGAAATAACCATAACTTTTACACTGGTAGCAATTATTCGTTTTATACTATGGAAAAACTGTTCTATTTATTTTGTATTTAATGCTTCGGGCGTTGGCTTCTAAGGCCCTAACTGTTTGATCTGGTGGAGCAACGCCCTAGAGTGAAACCTAGGTTGCCCGGAACGTAGAAATGACCATAGCTTTCATACTGGTTGCAATTATTCGTTTTATATGATGGAAAATCTGTTGTATTTTTTTTGCATTTTATGGTTCGGGCGTTGACTTCGAAGGCGCTAACTATTCAATCTGTTGGAGCAACGCCCTAGGGTGAAGCCTAGGTTGCTCGGACAGTAGAAATGTCCATAAGTTTCATACTGGTTGCAATTATTCGTTTTATACGATGGAAAAGCTGTTGTATTTGTATCGCCTTTTATGCTTCTGGCGTTGACTTCTTAGGCCGTAACTATTCGGTCTGGTGGAGCAACGCCCTGGAGTGAAACCTAGGTTGCCCGCAACCTAGAATTGGCCATCACTTTCAAACAGGTTGCAATTATTCCTGATATATGATGGAAACACTGTTGTATTTTTGTTGCATTTTATGGTTCGGGCATTGACTTCTAAGGCCCTAACTATTCAATCTGTTGGAGCAACGCCCTAGGGTGAAGCCTAGGTTGCTCGGAAAGTAGAAATGACCATAAGTTTCATACTGGTTGAAATTATTCGTTTTATACGATGGAAAAACTGTTGTATTTATATTGTATTTTATGCTTCTGGCGTTGACTTCTAAGGCGCTAACTATTCGATCTGGTGGAGCAACGCAATAGAGTGATGCCTAGGTTGCCCGGAACGTAGAATTGGCCATCAATTTCAAACTTGTTGCAATTATACCTGTTATATGATGGAAACACTGCTGTATTTTTTTTGCATTTTATGGTTCGGGCGTTGACTTCTAAGGCCCTAACTATTCAATCCGTTGGAGCAACGCCCTAGGGTGAAGCCTAGGTTGCTCGGAAAGTAGAAATGACCATAAATTTCATACTGGCTGCAATTATTCGTTTTATACGATGGAAAAACTGTTGTATTTATATTGTATTTTATGCTTCTGGCGTTGACTTCTAAGGCACTAGCTATTCGTTCTGGTGGAGCAGCGCCCTAGAGTGTAGCCTAGGATGCACGGAACGTAGAATTGTCCATCACTTTCAAACTGGTTGCAATTATTCCTGTTATATGATGGATACACTGTTGTATTTTTATTGCATTTTATGCTTCGGGCGTTGACTTCTAAGGCCGTAACTATTCAATCTGTTGGAGCAACGCCGTAGGGTGAAGCCTATGTTGCTCGGAAAGTAGAAATGTCCATAAGTTTCATACTGGTTGCAATTATTCGTTTTATACGATGGAAAAACTGTTGTATTTATATTGTATTTTATGCTTCTGGCGTTGACTTCTAAGGCACTAACTATTCGATCTGGTGGAGCAACGCAATAGAGTGATGCCTAGGTTGCCCGGAACGTAGAATTGGCCGTCAATTTTAAACTGGTTGCAATTATACCTGTTATATGATGGAAACACTGCTGTATTTTTTTTGCATTTTATGCTTCGGGCGTTGACTTCTAAGGCCCTAACTATTCAATCTGTTGGAGCAACGCCCTAGGGTGAAGCCCAGCTTGCTCGGAAAGTAGAAATGACCGTATGTTTCATACTGGTTGCAATTATTCGTTTTATACGATGGAAAAGCTGTTGCATTTATATCGTATTTTATGATTCTGGCGTTGACTTCTTAGGCCGTAACTATTCGATCTGGTGGAGCAACGCCCTGGAGTGAAGCATAGGTTGCCCGGAACGTAGAATTGGCCATCACTTTCAAACTGGTTGCAATTATTCCTGATATATGATGGAAACACTGTTGTATTTTTTTTGCGTTTTATGGTTCGGGCGTTGACTTCTAAGGCCCTAACTATTCAATCTGCTGGAGCTACGCCCAAGGGTGAAGCCTAGGTTGCTCGGAAAGTAGAAATGTCCATAAGTTTCATATTGGTTGCAATTATTCGTTTTATACGATGGAAGAACAGTTGTATTTATATTGTACTTTATGCTTCTGGCGTTGACTTCTAAGGCGCTAACTAGTCGATCTGGTGGAGCAACGCAATCGAGTGATGCCTAGGTTGCCCGGAACTTAGAATTGGCCATCAATTTCAAACTGGTTGCAATTATACCTGTTATATGATGGAAACACTGCTGTATTTTTTTTGCATTTTATGCTTCGGGCGTTGACTTCTAAGGCATTAACTATTCAATCCGTTGGGGCAACGCCCTAGGGTGGAGCCTAGGTTGCTCGGAAAGTAGAAATGACCATAAGTTTCATACTGGTTGCAATTTTTCGTTTTATACGGTGGAAAAACTGTTGTATTTATATTGGATTTTATACATCTGGCTTGACTTCTAAGGTACTAACTATTCGATCTAGTGGAGCAACGCCCTAGAGTGAAGCCTATGTTGCCGGAACGTAGAAATGACCATCACTCTCAAACTGGTTGCAATTATTCCTGTTATATGATGGAAAAACTGTTGTATTTTTATTGCATTTTATGCTTCGGGCATTGACTTCTAAGGCCCTAACTATTCAATCTGTTGGAGCAACGCCCTAGGGTGAAGCCTAGGCTGCCCGGAAAGTAGAAATGACCATAGCTTTCATACTGGTTGCAATTATTCGTTTTATATGATGGAAAAGCTGTTGTATTTATATATTATTTTATGCTTCTGGCGTTCCCTTCTTAGGCCCTAACCATTCGATCTGGTGGAACAACGGCCTAGGGTGAAGCATAGGTTGCCCGGAACGTAGAAATAACCATAACTTTTACACTGGTAGCAATTATTCGTTTTGTACTATGGAAAAACTGTTCTATTTATTTTGTATTTAATGCTTCAGGCGTTGGCTTCGAAGGCCCTAACTGTTTGATCTGGTGGAGCAACGCCCTAGAGTGAAACCTAGGTTGCCCGGAACGTAGAATTGGCCATCACTTTCAAACTGGTTGCAATTATTCCTGATATATGATGGAAACACTGTTGTATTTTTTTTGCATTTTATGGTTCGGGCGTTGACTTCTAAGGCCCTAACTATTCAATCTGTTGGAGCAACGCCCTAGGGTGAAGCCTAGGTTGTTCGGAAAGTAGAAATGTCCATAAGTTTCATACTGGTTGAAATTATTCGTTTTATACGATGGAAAAACTGTTGTATTTATATTGTATTTTATGCTTCTGGCGTTGACTTCTAAGGCGCTAACTATTCGATCTGGTGGAGCAACGCAATAGAGTGATGCCTATGTTGCCCGGAACGTAGAATTGGCCATCAGTTTCAAACTGGTTGCAATTATACCTGTTATATGATAGAAACACTGCTGTATTTTTTTTGCATTTTATGCTTCGGGCGTTGACTTCTAAGGCCCTAACTATTCAATATGTTGGAGCAACACCCTAGGGTGAAGCCCAGCTTGCTCGGAAAGTAGAAATGACCGTAAGTTTCATACTGGTTGCAATTATTCGTTTTATACGATGGAAAAGCTGTTGCATTTATATCGTATTTTATGATTCTGGCGTTGACTTCTTAGGCCGTAACTATTCAGTCTGGTGGAGCAACGCCCTGTAGTGAAACCTAGGCTGCCCGGAACGTAGAATTGGCCGTCAATTTCAAACTGGTTGCACTTATTCCTGATATATGATGGAAACACTGTTGTATTTTTTTTGCATTTTAAGGTTCGGGCGTTGACTTCTAAGGCCCTAACTATTCAATCTGGTGGAGCAACGCCCAAGGGTGAAGCCTAGGTTGCTCGGAAAGTAGAAATGTCCATAAGTTTCATATTGGTTGCAATTATTCGTTTTATACGATGGAAGAACTGTTGTATTTATATTGTATTTTATACATCTGGCGTTGACTTCTAAGGTACTAACTATTCGATCTAGTGGAGCTACGCCCTAGAGTGAAGCCTATGTTGCCGGAACGTAGAAATGACCATCACTCTCAAACTGGTTGCAATTATTCCTGTTATATGATGGAAAAACTGTTGTATTTATATTGTACTTTATGCTTCTGGCGTTGACTTCTAAGGCACTAACTATTCGATCTGGTGGAGCAATGCAATAGTGTGATGCCTAGGTTGCCGGAACGTAGAATTGGCCATCAATTTCAAACTGGTTGCAATTATACCTGTTATATGATGGAAACACTGCTGTATTTTTTTTGCATTTTATGGTTCGGGCGTTGACTTCTAAGGCATTAACTATTCAATCCGTTGGGGCAACGCCCTAGGGTGGAGCCTAGGTTGCTCGGAAAGTAGAAATGACCATAAGTTTCATACTGGTTGCAATTATTCGTTTTATACGATGGAAAAACTGTTGTATTTATATTGTATTTTATACATCTGGCGTTGACTTCTAAGGTACTAACTATTCGATCTAGTGGAGCAACGCACTAGAGTGAAGCCTATGTTGCCGGAACGTAGAAATGACCATCACTCTCAAACTGGTTGCAATTATTCCTGTTATATGATGGAAAAACTGTTGTATTTTTATTGCATTTTATGCTTCGGGCATTGACTTCTAAGGCCCTAACTATTCAATCTGTTGGAGCAACGCCCTAGGGTGAAGCCTAGGTTGCCCGGAAAGTAGAAATGACCATAGCTTTCATACTGGTTGCAATTATTCGTTTTATATGATGGAAAAGCTGTTGTATTTATATTGTATTTTATGCTTCTGGCGTTCCCTTCTTAGGCCCTAACCATTCGATCTGGTGGAACAACGGCCTAGGGTGAAGCCTAGGTTGCCCGGAACGTAGAAAGAACCATAACTTTTACACTGGTAGCAATTATTCGTTTTGTACTATGGAAAAACTGTTCTATTTATTTTGTATTTAATGCCTCGGGCGTTGGCTTCGAAGGCCCTAACTGTTTGATCTGGTGGAGCAACGCCCTAGAGTGAAACCTAGGTTGCCCGGAACGTAGAATTGGCCATCACTTTCAAACTGGTTACAATTATTCCTGATATATGATGGAAACACTGTTGTATTTTTTTTGCATTTTATGGTTCGGGCGTTGACTTCTAAGGCCCTAACTAATCAATCTGTTGGAGCAACGCCCTAGGGTGAAGCCTAGGTTGTTCGGAAAGTAGAAATGTCCATAAGTTTCATACTGGTTGCAATTATTCGTTTTATACGATGGAAAAACTGTTGTATTTATATTGTATTTTATGCTTCTGGCGTTGACTTCTAAGGCACTAACTATTCGATCTGGTGGAGCAACGCAATAGAGTGATGTCTAGGTTGCCCGGAACGTAGAATTGGCCATCAATTTCAAACTGGTTGCAATTATACCTGTTATATGATGGAAACACTGCTGTATTTTTTTTGCATTTTATGGTTCGGGCGTTGACTTCTAAGGCCCTAACTATTCAATCCGTTGGAGCAACGCCCTAGGGTGAAGCCTAGGTTGCTCGGAAAGTTGAAATGACCATAAGTTTCATACTAATTGCAATTATTCGTTTTATACGATGGACAAACTGTTGTATTTATATTGTATTTTATGCTTCTGGCGTTGACTTCTAAGGCACTAACTATTCGGTCTGGTGGAGCAACGCCCTAGAGTGAAGCCTATGTTGCCCGGAACGTAGAAATGACCATAGCTTTCATACTGGTTGCAATTATTCGTTTTATATGATGCAAAACTGTTGTATTTTTTTTGCATTTTATGGTTCGGGCGTTGACTTCGAAGGCCCTAACTATTCAATCCGTTCGAGCAACGCCCTAGGGTGAAGCCTAGGTTGCTCGGAAAGTTGAAATGACCATAGCTTTCATACTGGTTGTAATTATTCGTTTTATACGATGGAAAAACTGTTGTACTTATATTGTATTTTATGCTTCTGGCGTTGACTTCTAAGGCACTATCTATTCGATCTGGTGAAGCAAGGCCCTTGAGCGAAGCCTAGGTTGCCCGGAACGTAGAATTGGCCATCACATTCAAACTGGTTGCAATTATTCTTGTTATATGATGGAAACACTGTTGTATTTTTTTTGCATTTTATGCTTCGGGCATTGACTTCTAAGGCCCTAACTATTCAATCTGTTGGAGCAACGCCCTAGGGTGAAGCCTAGGTTGCCCGGAAAGTAGAAATGACCATAGCTTTCATACTGGTTGCAATTATTCGTTTTATATGATGGAAAAGCTGTTGTATTTATATTGTATTTTATGCTTCTGGCGTTCCCTTCTTAGGCCCTAACCATTCGATCTGGTGGAACAACGGCCTAGGGTGAAGCCTAGGTTGCCCGGAACGTAGAAAGAACCATAACTTTTACACTGGTAGCAATTATTCGTTTTGTACTATGGAAAAACTGTTCTATTTATTTTGTATTTAATGCTTCAGGCGTTGGCTTCGAAGGCCCTAACTGTTTGATCTGGTGGAGCAACGCCCTAGAGTGAAACCTAGGTTGCCCGGAACGTAGAATTGGCCATCACTTTCAAACTGGTTGCAATTATTCCTGATATATGATGGAAACACTGTTGTATTTTTTTTGCATTTTATGGTTCGGGCGTTGACTTCTAAGGCCCTAACTATTCAATCTGTTGGAGCAACGCCCTAGGGTGAAGCCTAGGTTGTTCGGAAAGTAGAAATGTCCATAAGTTTCATACTGGTTGAAATTATTCGTTTTATACGATGGAAAAACTGTTGTATTTATATTGTATTTTATGCTTCTGGCGTTGACTTCTAAGGCGCTAACTATTCGATCTGGTGGAGCAACGCAATAGAGTGATGCCTATGTTGCCCGGAACGTAGAATTGGCCATCAGTTTCAAACTGGTTGCAATTATACCTGTTATATGATAGAAACACTGCTGTATTTTTTTTGCATTTTATGCTTCGGGCGTTGACTTCTAAGGCCCTAACTATTCAATATGTTGGAGCAACACCCTAGGGTGAAGCCCAGCTTGCTCGGAAAGTAGAAATGACCGTAAGTTTCATACTGGTTGCAATTATTCGTTTTATACGATGGAAAAGCTGTTGCATTTATATCGTATTTTATGATTCTGGCGTTGACTTCTTAGGCCGTAACTATTCAGTCTGGTGGAGCAACGCCCTGTAGTGAAACCTAGGCTGCCCGGAACGTAGAATTGGCCGTCAATTTCAAACTGGTTGCACTTATTCCTGATATATGATGGAAACACTGTTGTATTTTTTTTGCATTTTAAGGTTCGGGCGTTGACTTCTAAGGCCCTAACTATTCAATCTGGTGGAGCAACGCCCAAGGGTGAAGCCTAGGTTGCTCGGAAAGTAGAAATGTCCATAAGTTTCATATTGGTTGCAATTATTCGTTTTATACGATGGAAGAACTGTTGTATTTATATTGTATTTTATACATCTGGCGTTGACTTCTAAGGTACTAACTATTCGATCTAGTGGAGCTACGCCCTAGAGTGAAGCCTATGTTGCCGGAACGTAGAAATGACCATCACTCTCAAACTGGTTGCAATTATTCCTGTTATATGATGGAAAAACTGTTGTATTTATATTGTACTTTATGCTTCTGGCGTTGACTTCTAAGGCACTAACTATTCGATCTGGTGGAGCAATGCAATAGTGTGATGCCTAGGTTGCCGGAACGTAGAATTGGCCATCAATTTCAAACTGGTTGCAATTATACCTGTTATATGATGGAAACACTGCTGTATTTTTTTTGCATTTTATGGTTCGGGCGTTGACTTCTAAGGCATTAACTATTCAATCCGTTGGGGCAACGCCCTAGGGTGGAGCCTAGGTTGCTCGGAAAGTAGAAATGACCATAAGTTTCATACTGGTTGCAATTATTCGTTTTATACGATGGAAAAACTGTTGTATTTATATTGTATTTTATACATCTGGCGTTGACTTCTAAGGTACTAACTATTCGATCTAGTGGAGCAACGCACTAGAGTGAAGCCTATGTTGCCGGAACGTAGAAATGACCATCACTCTCAAACTGGTTGCAATTATTCCTGTTATATGATGGAAAAACTGTTGTATTTTTATTGCATTTTATGCTTCGGGCATTGACTTCTAAGGCCCTAACTATTCAATCTGTTGGAGCAACGCCCTAGGGTGAAGCCTAGGTTGCCCGGAAAGTAGAAATGACCATAGCTTTCATACTGGTTGCAATTATTCGTTTTATATGATGGAAAAGCTGTTGTATTTATATTGTATTTTATGCTTCTGGCGTTCCCTTCTTAGGCCCTAACCATTCGATCTGGTGGAACAACGGCCTAGGGTGAAGCCTAGGTTGCCCGGAACGTAGAAAGAACCATAACTTTTACACTGGTAGCAATTATTCGTTTTGTACTATGGAAAAACTGTTCTATTTATTTTGTATTTAATGCCTCGGGCGTTGGCTTCGAAGGCCCTAACTGTTTGATCTGGTGGAGCAACGCCCTAGAGTGAAACCTAGGTTGCCCGGAACGTAGAATTGGCCATCACTTTCAAACTGGTTACAATTATTCCTGATATATGATGGAAACACTGTTGTATTTTTTTTGCATTTTATGGTTCGGGCGTTGACTTCTAAGGCCCTAACTAATCAATCTGTTGGAGCAACGCCCTAGGGTGAAGCCTAGGTTGTTCGGAAAGTAGAAATGTCCATAAGTTTCATACTGGTTGCAATTATTCGTTTTATACGATGGAAAAACTGTTGTATTTATATTGTATTTTATGCTTCTGGCGTTGACTTCTAAGGCACTAACTATTCGATCTGGTGGAGCAACGCAATAGAGTGATGTCTAGGTTGCCCGGAACGTAGAATTGGCCATCAATTTCAAACTGGTTGCAATTATACCTGTTATATGATGGAAACACTGCTGTATTTTTTTTGCATTTTATGGTTCGGGCGTTGACTTCTAAGGCCCTAACTATTCAATCCGTTGGAGCAACGCCCTAGGGTGAAGCCTAGGTTGCTCGGAAAGTTGAAATGACCATAAGTTTCATACTAATTGCAATTATTCGTTTTATACGATGGACAAACTGTTGTATTTATATTGTATTTTATGCTTCTGGCGTTGACTTCTAAGGCACTAACTATTCGGTCTGGTGGAGCAACGCCCTAGAGTGAAGCCTATGTTGCCCGGAACGTAGAAATGACCATAGCTTTCATACTGGTTGCAATTATTCGTTTTATATGATGCAAAACTGTTGTATTTTTTTTGCATTTTATGGTTCGGGCGTTGACTTCGAAGGCCCTAACTATTCAATCCGTTCGAGCAACGCCCTAGGGTGAAGCCTAGGTTGCTCGGAAAGTTGAAATGACCATAGCTTTCATACTGGTTGTAATTATTCGTTTTATACGATGGAAAAACTGTTGTACTTATATTGTATTTTATGCTTCTGGCGTTGACTTCTAAGGCACTATCTATTCGATCTGGTGAAGCAAGGCCCTTGAGCGAAGCCTAGGTTGCCCGGAACGTAGAATTGGCCATCACATTCAAACTGGTTGCAATTATTCTTGTTATATGATGGAAACACTGTTGTATTTTTTTTGCATTTTATGCTTCGGGCATTGACTTCTAAGGCCCTAACTATTCAATCTGTTGGAGCAACGCCCTAGGGTGAAGCCTAGGTTGCCCGGAAAGTAGAAATGACCATAGCTTTCATACTGGTTGCAATTATTCGTTTTATATGATGGAAAAGCTGTTGTATTTATATTGTATTTTATGCTTCTGGCGTTCCCTTCTTAGGCCCTAACCATTCGATCTGGTGGAACAACGGCCTAGGGTGAAGCCTAGGTTGCCCGGAACGTAGAAAGAACCATAACTTTTACACTGGTAGCAATTATTCGTTTTGTACTATGGAAAAACTGTTCTATTTATTTTGTATTTAATGCTTCGGGCGTTGGCTTCGAAGGCCCTAACTGTTTGATCTGGTGGAGCAACGCCCTAGAGTGAAACCTAGGTTGCCCGGAACGTAGAATTGGCCATCACTTTCAAACTGGTTACAATTATTCCTGATATATGATGGAAACACTGTTGTATTTTTTTTGCATTTTATGGTTCGGGCGTTGACTTCTAAGGCCCTAACTATTCAATCTGTTGGAGCAACGCCCTAGGGTGAAGCCTAGGTTGTTCGGAAAGTAGAAATGTCCATAAGTTTCATACTGGTTGCAATTATTCCTTTTATACGATGGATAAACTGTTGTATTTATATTGTATTTTATGCTTCTGGCGTTGACTTCTAAGGCACTAACTATTCGATCTGGTGGAGCAACGCAATAGAGTGATGTCTAGGTTGCCCGGAACGTAGAATTGGCCATCAATTTCAAACTGGTTGCAATTATACCTGTTATATGATGGAAACACTGCTGTATTTTTTTTGCATTTTATGGTTCGGGCGTTGACTTCTAAGGCCCTAACTATTCAATCCGTTGGAGCAACGCCCTAGGGTGAAGCCTAGGTTGCTCGGAAAGTTGAAATGACCATAGCTTTCATACTGGTTGTAATTATTCGTTTTATACGATGGAAAAACTGTTGTACTTATATTGTATTTTATGCTTCTGGCGTTGACTTCTAAGGCACTATCTATTCGATCTGGTGAAGCAAGGCCCTTGAGCGAAGCCTAGGTTGCCCGGAACGTAGAATTGGCCATCACATTCAAACTGGTTGCAATTATTCCTGTTATATGATGGAAACACTGTTGTATTTTTTTTGCAGTTTATGGTTCGGGCGTTGACTTCTAAGGCCCTAACTATTCAATCCGTTGGAGCAACGCCCTAGGGTGATGCCTAGGTTGCTCGGAAAGTAGAAATGACCATAAGTTCCATACTGGTTGAAATTATTCGTTTTATACGATGGAAAAGCTGTTGTACTTATATTGTATTTTATGCTTCTGGCGTTGACTTCTAAGGCACTATCTATTCGATCTGGTGAAGCAAGGCCCTTGAGCGAAGCCTAGGTTGCCCGGAACGTAGAATTGGCCATCACATTCAAACTGGTTGCAATTATTCCTGTTATATGATGGAAACACTGTTGTATTTTTATTGCATTTTATGCTTCGGGCATTGACTTCTAAGGCCCTAACTATTCAATCTGTTGGAGCAACGCCCTAGGGTGAAGGCTAGGTTGCTCGGAAAGTAGAAATGACCATAAGTTTCATACTGGTTGCAATTATTCGTTTTATACGATGGTAAAACTGTTGTATTTCTATTGTATTTTATACATCTGGCGTTGACTTCTAAGGTACTAACTATTCGATCTAGTGGAGCAACGCCCTAGAGTGAAGCCTATGTTGCCCGGAACGTAGAAATGACCATCACTTTCAAACTGGTTGCAATTATTCCTGTTATATGATGGAAAAACTGTTGTATTTTTATTGCATTTTATGCTTCGGGCATAGACTTCTAAGGCCCTAACTGTTCAATCTGTTGGAGCAACGCCCTAGGGTGAAGCCAAGGTTGCCCAGAAAGTAGAAATGGCCATAGCTTTCATACTGGTTGCAATTATTCGTTTTATATGATGGAAAAACTGTTGTATTTATATTGTATTTTATGCTTCTGGCGTTCCCTTCTTAGGACCTAACTATTCGATATGGTGGAACAACGGCCTAGGGTGAAGTCTAGGTTGCCCGGAACGTAGAAATAACCATAACTTTTACACTGGTTGCAATTATTCGTTTTATACTATGGAAAAACTGTTCTATTTATTTTGTATTTAATGCTTCGGGCGTTGGCTTCTAAGGCCCTAACTGTTTGATCTGGTGGAGCAACGCCCTAGAGTGAAACCTAGGTTGCCCGGAACGTAGAAATGACCATAACTTGCACACTGGTTGCTATTATTCGTTTTATACGATGGAAAAACTGTTATATTTATATTGTATTTTATGCTTCTGGCGTTGACTTCTTAGGCCTAACTATTCGATCTGGTGGAACAACGCCCTAGTGTGAAGCCTAGGTTGCCCGGAACGTAGAAACAACCATAACTTCTACACTGGTAGCAATTATTCGTTTTATACGATGGAAAAACTGTTGTATCTATATTGTATTTTACGCTTCTGGCGTTGACTTCTAAGGCACTAACTATTCGATCTGGTGAAGCAAGGCCCTAGAGCGAAGCCTAGGTTGCCCGGAACGTAGAATAGGCCATCACTTTCAACCTGGTTGCAATTATTCCTGTTATATGATGGAAACACTGTTGTATTTTTATTGCATTTTATCCTTCGGGCATTGACTTCTAAGGCCGTAACTATTCGGTCTGGTGGAGCAACGCCCTAGAGTGAAGCCTATGTTGCCCGGAACGTAGAATTGGCCATCACTTTCAAACTGGTTGCAATTATTCCTGATATATGATGGAAACACTGTTGTATTTTTTTTTGCATTTTATGCTTCTGGCGTTGACTTCTAAGGCACTAACTATTCTATCTGGTGGAGCAACGCAATAGAGTGATGTCTAGGTTGCCCGGAACGTAGAATTGGCCATCAATTTCAAACTGGTTGCAATTATACCTGTTATATGATGGAAACACTGTTGTATTTTTTTTGCATTTTATGGTTCGGGCGTTGACTTCTAAGGCCCTAACTATTCAATCCGTTGGAGCAACGCCCTAGGGTGGTGCCTAGGTTGCTCGGAAAGTAGAAATGACCATAAGTTTCATACAGGTTGCAATTATTCGTTTTATACGATGGAAAAACTGTTGTATTTATATTGTATTTTATGCTTCTGGCGTCGACTTCTAAGGCACTAACTATTCGATCTGGTGGAGCAACGCAATAGAGTGATGCCTAGGTTGCCCGGAACGTAGAATTGGCCATCAACTTCAAACTGGTTGCAATTATACCTTTTATATGATGGAAACACTGCTGAATTTTTTTGGCATTTTATGGTTCTGGCGTTGACTTCTAAGGCCCTAACTATTCAATCCGTTGGAGCAACGCCCTAGGGTGAAGCCTAGGTTGCTCGGAAAGTAGAAATGACCATACGTTTCATACTGGTTGCAATTATTCGTTTTATACGATGGTAAAACTGTTGTATTTATATTGTATTTTATACATCTGGCGTTGTCTTCTAAGGTACTAACTATTCGATCTAGTGCAGCAACGCCCTAGAGTGAAGCCTATGTTGCCCGGAACGTAGAAATGACCATCACTTTCAAACTGGTTGCAATTATTCCTGTTATATGATGGAAAAACTGTTGTATTTTTAGTGCATTTTATCCTTCGGGCATTGACTTCTAAGGCCGTAACTATTCGGTCTGGTGGAGCAACGCCCTAGAGTGAAGCCTATGTTACCCGGAACGTAGAATTGGCCATCACTTTCAACCTGGTTGCAATTATTCCTGATATATGATGGAAACACTGTTGTATTTTTTTTGCATTTTATGCTTCTGGCGTTGACTTCTAAGGCACTAACTATTCTATCTGGTGGAGCAACGCAATAGAGTGATGTCTAGGTTGCCCGGAACGTAGAATTGGCCATCAATTTCAAACTGGTTGCAATTATACCTGTTATATGATGGAAACACTGTTGTATTTTTTTTGCATTTTATGGTTCGGGCGTTGACTTCTAAGGCCCTAACTATTCAATCCGTTGGAGCAACGCCCTAGGGTGATGCCTAGGTTGCTCGGAAAGTAGAAATGACCATAAGTTCCATACTGGTTGAAATTAATCGTTTTATACGATGGAAAAACTGTTGTATTTATATTGTATTTTATGCTTCTGGCGTTGACTTCTAAGGCACTAACTATTCGATCTGGTGGAGCAACGCCCTAGAGTGAAGCCTATGTTGCCCGGAACGTAGAATTGGCCATCACTTTCAAACTGGTTGCAATTATTCCTGATATATGATGGAAACTCTGTTGTATTTTTTTTGCATTTTATGGTTCTGGCGTTGACTTCTAAGGCCCTAACTATTCAATCTGTTGGAGCAACGCCCTAGGGTGAAGCCTAGGTTGCCCAGAAAGTAGAAATGGCCATAGCTTTCATACTGGTTGCAATTATTCGTTTTATATGATGGAAAAACTGTTGTATTTTTATTGTATTTTATGCTTCTGGCGTTCCCTTCTTAGGACCTAACTATTCGATCTGGTGGAACAACGGCCTAGGGTGAAGCCTAGGTTGCCCGGAACGTAGAAATAACCATAACTTTTACACTGGTTGCAATTATTCGTTTTATACTATGGAAAAACTGTTCTATTTATTTTGTATTTAATGCTTCGGGCGTTGGCTTCTAAGGCCCTAACTGTTTGATCTGGTGGAGCAACGCCCTAGAGTGAAACCTAGGTTGCCCGGAAAGTAGAAATGACCATAGCTTACATACTTGTTGCAATTATTCGTTTTATATGATGGAAAAACTGTTCTATTTATATTGTATTTGATGCTTCTGGCGTTCCCTTCTTAGGCCCTAACTATTCGATCTGGTGGACCAACGGCCTAGGGTGAAGCCTAGGTTGCCCGGAACGTAGAAATAACCATAACTTTTACACTGGTAGCAATTATTCGTTTTATACGATGGAAAAACTGTTGTATCTATATTGTATTTTATGCTTCTGGCGTTGACTTCTAAGGCACTAACTATTCGATCTGGTGGAGCAGCGCAATAGAGTGATGGCTAGGTTGCCGGAACGTAGAATTGGCCATCAATTTCAAACTGGTTGCAATTATACCTGTTATATGATGGAAACACTGCTGTATTTTTTTTGCATTTTATGGTTCGGACGTTGACTTCTAAGGCCCTAACTGTTCAATCTGTTGGAGCAACGCCCTAGGGTGAAGCCTAGGTTGCTCGGAAAGTAGAAATGTCCATAAGTTTCATACTGGTTGCATTTATTCGTTTTATACGATGGAAGAACTGTTGTATTTATATTGTATTTTATGCTTCTGGCGTTGACTTCTAAGGCACTAACTATTCGATATGGTGGAGCAACGCCCTAGAGTGAAGCCTGGGTTGCGCGGAACGTAGAATTGGCCATCACTTTCAAACTGGTTGCAATTATTCCTGATATATGATGGAAACACTGTTGTATTTTTTTTGCATTTTATGGTTCGGGCGTTGACTTCTAAGGCCCTAACTATTCAATCCTTTGGAGCAACGCCCTAGGGTGAAGCCTAGGTTGCTCGGAAAGTAGAAATGACCATAAGTTTCATACAGGTTGCAATTATTCGTTTTATACGATGGAAAAACTGTTGTATTTATATTGTATTTTATGCTTCTGGCGTCGACTTCTAAGGCACTAACTATTCGATCTGGTGGAGCAACGCAATAGAGTGATGCCTAGGTTGCCCGCAACGTAGAATTGGCCATCAACTTCAAACTGGTTGCAATTATACCTGTTATATGATGGAAACACTGCTGAATTTTTTTGGCATTTTATGGTTCTGGCGTTGACTTCTAAGGCCCTAACTATTCAATCCGTTGGAGCAACGCCCTAGGGTGAAGCCTAGGTTGCTCGGAAAGTAGAAATGACCATAAGTTTCATACTGGTTGCAATTATTCGTTTTATACGATGGTAAAACTGTTGTATTTATATTGTATTTTATACATCTGGCGTTGACTTCTAAGGTACTAGCTATTCGATCTAGTGCAGCAACGCCCTAGAGTGAAGCCTATGTTGCCCGGAACGTAGAAATGACCATCACTTTCAAACTGGTTGCAATTATTCCTGTTATATGATGGAAAAACTGTTGTATTTTTATTGCATTTTATCCTTCGGGCATTGACTTCTAAGGCCGTAACTATTCGGTCTGGTGGAGCAACGCCCTAGAGTGAAGCCTATGTTGCCCGGAACGTAGAATTGGCCATCACTTTCAAACTGGTTGCAATTATTCCTGATATATGATGGAAACACTGTTGTATTTTTTTTGCATTTTATGCTTCTGGCGTTGACTTCTAAGGCACTAACTATTCTATCTGGTGGAGCAACGCAATAGAGTGATGTCTAGGTTGCCCGGAACGTAGAATTGGCCATCAATTTCAAACTGGTTGCAATTATACCTGTTATATGATGGAAACACTGTTGTATTTTTTTTGCATTTTATGGTTCGGGCGTTGACTTCTAAGGCCCTAACTATTCAATCCGTTGGTGCAACGCCCTAGGGTGATGCCTAGGTTGCTCGGAAAGTAGAAATGACCATAAGTTTCATACTGGTTGAAATTAAACGTTTTATACGATGGAAAAACTGTTGTATTTATATTGTATTTTATGCTTCTGGCGTTGACTTCTAAGGCACTAACTATTCGATCTGGTGGAGCAACGCAATAGAGTGATGCCTAGGTTGACCGGAACGTAGAATTGGCCATCAATTTCAAACTGGTTGCAATTATACCTGTTATATGATGGAAACACTGCTGTATTTTTTTTGCATTTTATGGTTCGGACGTTGACTTCTAAGGCCCTAACTGTTCAATCTGTTGGAGCAACGCCCTAGGGTGAAGCCTAGGTTGCTCGGAAAGTAGAAATGTCCATAAGTTTCATACTGGTTGCATTTATTCGTTTTATACGATGGAAGAACTGTTGTATTTATATTGTATTTTATGCTTCTGGCGTTGACTTCTAAGGCACTAACTATTCGATATGGTGGAGCAACGCCCTAGAGTGAAGCCTGGGTTGCGCGGAACGTAGAATTGGCCATCACTTTCAAACTGGTTGCAATTATTCCTGATATATGATGGAAACACTGTTGTATTTTTTTTGCATTTTATGGTTCGGGCGTTGACTTCTAAGGCCCTAACTATTCAATCCTTTGGAGCAACGCCCTAGGGTGAAGCCTAGGTTGCTCGGAAAGTAGAAATGACCATAAGTTTCATACAGGTTGCAATTATTCGTTTTATACGATGGAAAAACTGTTGTATTTATATTGTATTTTATGCTTCTGGCGTCGACTTCTAAGGCACTAACTATTCGATCTGGTGGAGCAACGCAATAGAGTGATGCCTAGGTTGCCCGGAACGTAGAATAGGCCATCACTTTCAAACTGATTGCAATTATTCCTGATATATGATGGAAACACTGTTGTATTTTTTTTGCATTTTATGGTTCGGGCGTTGTCTTCTAAGGCCCTAACTGTTCAATCTGTTGGAGCAACGTCCTAGGGTGAAGCCTAGGTTGCTCGGAAAGTAGAAATGTCCATAAGTTTCAAACTGTTTGCAATTATTCGTTTTATACGATGGAAAAACTGTTGTATTTATATTGTACTTTATGCTTCTGGCGTTGACCTCTAAGGCACTAACTATTCGATCTGGTGGAGCAACGCCCGGGAGTGAAGCCTAGGTTGCCCGGAACGTAGAATTGGCCATCACCTTCAAACTGGTTGCAATTACTCGTTTTATACAATGGAAGACTGTTGTATCTATATTGTATTTTATGCTTCTGGCGTTGTCTTCTAAGGCCATAGCTATTCGACCTGGTGGAGCAACGCCCTAGAGCGAAGCCTAGGTTGCCCGGAACGTAGAATTGGCCATCACTATCAAACTGGTTGCAATTATTCCTGTTATATGATGGAAACACTGTTGTATTTTTTTTGCATTTTATGGTTCGGGCGTTGACTTCAAAGGTCCTAACTATTCAATCTGTTGGAGCAACGCCCTAGGGTGAAGCCTAGGTTGCTCGGAAAGTAGAAATGACCATAAGTTTCATGCTGGGTGCAATTATTCGTTTTATACGATGGAAAAACTGTTGTATTTATATTGTATTTTATGCTTCTGGGGTTGACTTCTTAGGCCGTAACTATTCGGTCTGGTGGAGCAACGCCCTGGAGTGAAACCTAGGTTGCCCGAAACGTAGAATTGGCCATCACTTTCAAACTGGTTGCAATTATTCCTGATATGTGATGTAAACACTGTTGTATTTTTTTTGCATTTTATGGTTCGGGCGTTGACTTCTAAGGCCCTAACTATACAATCTGTTGGAGCAACGCCCTAGGGTGAAGCCTAAGTTGCTCGGAAAGTAGAAATATCCATAAGTTTCATACTGGTTGCAATTATTCGTTTTATACGATGGAAAAACTGTTGTATTTATATTGTATTTTATGCTTCTGGCGTTGACTTCTAAGGCACTAACTACTCGATCTGGTGGAGCAACGCCCTAGAGTGAAGCCTATGTTGCCCGGAACGTAGAATAGGCCATCACTTTCAAACTGATTGCAATTATTCCTGATATATGATGGAAACACTGTTGTATTTTTTTTGCATTTTATGGATCGGGCGTTGACTTCTAAGGCCCTAACTATTCAATCCGTTGGAGCAACGCCCTAGGGTGAAGCCTAGGTTGCTCAGAAAGTAGAAATGGCCATAAGTTTCATACTGGTTGCAATTATTCGTTTTATACGATGGAAAAACTGTTGTATTTATATTGTATTTTATGCTTCTGGCGTTGACTTCTAAGGTACTAACTATTCGATCTGGTGGAGCAACGCCCTAGGGTGAAGCCTAGCTTGCTCGGAAAGTAGAAATGACCATAAGATTCATACTGGTTGCAATTATTCGTTTTATACGATGGAAAAGCTGTTGTATTTATATCGCATTTTATGCTTCTGGCGTTGACTTCTTAGGCCGTAACTATCCGGTCTGGTGGAGCAACGCCCTAGAGTGATGCCTAGGTTGCCCGGAACGTAGAATTGGCCATCACTTTCAAACTGGTTGCAATTATTCCTGTTATATGATGGATACACTGTTGTATTTTTATTGCATTTTATGCTTCGGGCGTTTACTTCTAAGGACCTAACTATTCAATCTGTTGGACCAACGCCCTAGGGTGAAGGCTAGCTTGCTCGGAAAGTAGAAATGGCCATAGCTTACATACTTGTTGCAATTATTCGTTTTATATGATGGAAAAACTGTTGTATTTATATTGTATTTTATGCTTCTGGCGTTCCGTTCTTAGGCCCTAACTATTCGATCTGGTGGAACAACGGCCTAGGGTGAAGCCTAGGTTGCCCGGAACGTAGAAATAACCATAACTTTTACACTGGTAGCAATTATTCGTTTTATACGATGAAAAAACTGTTGTATCTATATTGTATTTTATGCTTCTGGCGTTGACTTCTAAGGCACTAACTATTCGATCTGGTGGAGCAACGCCCTAGAGTGAAGCCTATGTTGCCCGGAACGTAGAATTGGCCATCACTTTCAAACTGGTTGCAATTATTCCTGATATATGATGGAAACTCTGTTGTATTTTTTTTGCATTTTATGGTTCTGGCGTTGACTTCTAAGGCCCTAACTATTCAATCTGTTGGAGCAACGCCCTAGGGTGAAGCCTAGGTTGCCCAGAAAGTAGAAATGGCCATAGCTTTCATACTGGTTGCAATTATTCGTTTTATATGATGGAAAAACTGTTGTATTTTTATTGTATTTTATGCTTCTGGCGTTCCCTTCTTAGGACCTAACTATTCGATCTGGTGGAACAACGGCCTAGGGTGAAGCCTAGGTTGCCCGGAACGTAGAAATAACCATAACTTTTACACTGGTTGCAATTATTCGTTTTATACTATGGAAAAACTGTTCTATTTATTTTGTATTTAATGCTTCGGGCGTTGGCTTCTAAGGCCCTAACTGTTTGATCTGGTGGAGCAACGCCCTAGAGTGAAACCTAGGTTGCCCGGAAAGTAGAAATGACCATAGCTTACATACTTGTTGCAATTATTCGTTTTATATGATGGAAAAACTGTTCTATTTATATTGTATTTGATGCTTCTGGCGTTCCCTTCTTAGGCCCTAACTATTCGATCTGGTGGACCAACGGCCTAGGGTGAAGCCTAGGTTGCCCGGAACGTAGAAATAACCATAACTTTTACACTGGTAGCAATTATTCGTTTTATACGATGGAAAAACTGTTGTATCTATATTGTATTTTATGCTTCTGGCGTTGACTTCTAAGGCACTAACTATTCGATCTGGTGGAGCAGCGCAATAGAGTGATGGCTAGGTTGCCGGAACGTAGAATTGGCCATCAATTTCAAACTGGTTGCAATTATACCTGTTATATGATGGAAACACTGCTGTATTTTTTTTGCATTTTATGGTTCGGACGTTGACTTCTAAGGCCCTAACTGTTCAATCTGTTGGAGCAACGCCCTAGGGTGAAGCCTAGGTTGCTCGGAAAGTAGAAATGTCCATAAGTTTCATACTGGTTGCATTTATTCGTTTTATACGATGGAAGAACTGTTGTATTTATATTGTATTTTATGCTTCTGGCGTTGACTTCTAAGGCACTAACTATTCGATATGGTGGAGCAACGCCCTAGAGTGAAGCCTGGGTTGCGCGGAACGTAGAATTGGCCATCACTTTCAAACTGGTTGCAATTATTCCTGATATATGATGGAAACACTGTTGTATTTTTTTTGCATTTTATGGTTCGGGCGTTGACTTCTAAGGCCCTAACTATTCAATCCTTTGGAGCAACGCCCTAGGGTGAAGCCTAGGTTGCTCGGAAAGTAGAAATGACCATAAGTTTCATACAGGTTGCAATTATTCGTTTTATACGATGGAAAAACTGTTGTATTTATATTGTATTTTATGCTTCTGGCGTCGACTTCTAAGGCACTAACTATTCGATCTGGTGGAGCAACGCAATAGAGTGATGCCTAGGTTGCCCGCAACGTAGAATTGGCCATCAACTTCAAACTGGTTGCAATTATACCTGTTATATGATGGAAACACTGCTGAATTTTTTTGGCATTTTATGGTTCTGGCGTTGACTTCTAAGGCCCTAACTATTCAATCCGTTGGAGCAACGCCCTAGGGTGAAGCCTAGGTTGCTCGGAAAGTAGAAATGACCATAAGTTTCATACTGGTTGCAATTATTCGTTTTATACGATGGTAAAACTGTTGTATTTATATTGTATATTATACATCTGGCGTTGACTTCTAAGGTACTAGCTATTCGATCTAGTGCAGCAACGCCCTAGAGTGAAGCCTATGTTGCCCGGAACGTAGAAATGACCATCACTTTCAAACTGGTTGCAATTATTCCTGTTATATGATGGAAAAACTGTTGTATTTTTATTGCATTTTATCCTTCGGGCATTGACTTCTAAGGCCGTAACTATTCGGTCTGGTGGAGCAACGCCCTAGAGTGAAGCCTATGTTGCCCGGAACGTAGAATTGGCCATCACTTTCAAACTGGTTGCAATTATTCCTGATATATGATGGAAACACTGTTGTATTTTTTTTGCATTTTATGCTTCTGGCGTTGACTTCTAAGGCACTAACTATTCTATCTGGTGGAGCAACGCAATAGAGTGATGTCTAGGTTGCCCGGAACGTAGAATTGGCCATCAATTTCAAACTGGTTGCAATTATACCTGTTATATGATGGAAACACTGTTGTATTTTTTTTGCATTTTATGGTTCGGGCGTTGACTTCTAAGGCCCTAACTATTCAATCCGTTGGTGCAACGCCCTAGGGTGATGCCTAGGTTGCTCGGAAAGTAGAAATGACCATAAGTTTCATACTGGTTGAAATTAAACGTTTTATACGATGGAAAAACTGTTGTATTTATATTGTATTTTATGCTTCTGGCGTTGACTTCTAAGGCACTAACTATTCGATCTGGTGGAGCAACGCAATAGAGTGATGCCTAGGTTGACCGGAACGTAGAATTGGCCATCAATTTCAAACTGGTTGCAATTATACCTGTTATATGATGGAAACACTGCTGTATTTTTTTTGCATTTTATGGTTCGGACGTTGACTTCTAAGGCCCTAACTGTTCAATCTGTTGGAGCAACGCCCTAGGGTGAAGCCTAGGTTGCTCGGAAAGTAGAAATGTCCATAAGTTTCATACTGGTTGCATTTATTCGTTTTATACGATGGAAGAACTGTTGTATTTATATTGTATTTTATGCTTCTGGCGTTGACTTCTAAGGCACTAACTATTCGATATGGTGGAGCAACGCCCTAGAGTGAAGCCTGGGTTGCGCGGAACGTAGAATTGGCCATCACTTTCAAACTGGTTGCAATTATTCCTGATATATGATGGAAACACTGTTGTATTTTTTTTGCATTTTATGGTTCGGGCGTTGACTTCTAAGGCCCTAACTATTCAATCCTTTGGAGCAACGCCCTAGGGTGAAGCCTAGGTTGCTCGGAAAGTAGAAATGACCATAAGTTTCATACAGGTTGCAATTATTCGTTTTATACGATGGAAAAACTGTTGTATTTATATTGTATTTTATGCTTCTGGCGTCGACTTCTAAGGCACTAACTATTCGATCTGGTGGAGCAACGCAATAGAGTGATGCCTAGGTTGCCCGGAACGTAGAATAGGCCATCACTTTCAAACTGATTGCAATTATTCCTGATATATGATGGAAACACTGTTGTATTTTTTTTGCATTTTATGGTTCGGGCGTTGTCTTCTAAGGCCCTAACTGTTCAATCTGTTGGAGCAACGTCCTAGGGTGAAGCCTAGGTTGCTCGGAAAGTAGAAATGTCCATAAGTTTCAAACTGTTTGCAATTATTCGTTTTATACGATGGAAAAACTGTTGTATTTATATTGTACTTTATGCTTCTGGCGTTGACCTCTAAGGCACTAACTATTCGATCTGGTGGAGCAACGCCCGGGAGTGAAGCCTAGGTTGCCCGGAACGTAGAATTGGCCATCACCTTCAAACTGGTTGCAATTACTCGTTTTATACAATGGAAGACTGTTGTATCTATATTGTATTTTATGCTTCTGGCGTTGTCTTCTAAGGCCATAGCTATTCGACCTGGTGGAGCAACGCCCTAGAGCGAAGCCTAGGTTGCCCGGAACGTAGAATTGGCCATCACTATCAAACTGGTTGCAATTATTCCTGTTATATGATGGAAACACTGTTGTATTTTTTTTGCATTTTATGGTTCGGGCGTTGACTTCAAAGGTCCTAACTATTCAATCTGTTGGAGCAACGCCCTAGGGTGTAGCCTAGGTTGCTCGGAAAGTAGAAATGACCATAAGTTTCATGCTGGGTGCAATTATTCGTTTTATACGATGGAAAAACTGTTGTATTTATATTGTATTTTATGCTTCTGGGGTTGACTTCTTAGGCCGTAACTATTCGGTCTGGTGGAGCAACGCCCTGGAGTGAAACCTAGGTTGCCCGAAACGTAGAATTGGCCATCACTTTCAAACTGGTTGCAATTATTCCTGATATGTGATGTAAACACTGTTGTATTTTTTTTGCATTTTATGGTTCGGGCGTTGACTTCTCAGGCCCTAACTATACAATCTGTTGGAGCAACGCCCTAGGGTGAAGCCTAAGTTGCTCGGAAAGTAGAAATATCCATAAGTTTCATACTGGTTGCAATTATTCGTTTTATACGATGGAAAAACTGTTGTATTTATATTGTATTTTATGCTTCTGGCGTTGACTTCTAAGGCACTAACTACTCGATCTGGTGGAGCAACGCCCTAGAGTGAAGCCTATGTTGCCCGGAACGTAGAATAGGCCATCACTTTCAAACTGATTGCAATTATTCCTGATATATGATGGAAACACTGTTGTATTTTTTTTGCATTTTATGGATCGGGCGTTGACTTCTAAGGCCCTAACTATTCAATCCGTTGGAGCAACGCCCTAGGGTGAAGCCTAGGTTGCTCAGAAAGTAGAAATGGCCATAAGTTTCATACTGGTTGCAATTATTCGTTTTATACGATGGAAAAACTGTTGTATTTATATTGTATTTTATGCTTCTGGCGTTGACTTCTAAGGTACTAACTATTCGATCTGGTGGAGCAACGCCCTAGGGTGAAGCCTAGCTTGCTCGGAAAGTAGAAATGACCATAAGATTCATACTGGTTGCAATTATTCGTTTTATACGATGGAAAAGCTGTTGTATTTATATCGCATTTTATGCTTCTGGCGTTGACTTCTTAGGCCGTAACTATCCGGTCTGGTGGAGCAACGCCCTAGAGTGATGCCTAGGTTGCCCGGAACGTAGAATTGGCCATCACTTTCAAACTGGTTGCAATTATTCCTGTTATATGATGGATACACTGTTGTATTTTTATTGCATTTTATGCTTCGGGCGTTTACTTCTAAGGACCTAACTATTCAATCTGTTGGACCAACGCCCTAGGGTGAAGGCTAGCTTGCTCAGAAAGTAGAAATGGCCATAGCTTACATACTTGTTGCAATTATTCGTTTTATATGATGGAAAAACTGTTGTATTTATATTGTATTTTATGCTTCTGGCGTTCCGTTCTTAGGCCCTAACTATTCGATCTGGTGGAACAACGGCCTAGGGTGAAGCCTAGGTTGCCCGGAACGTAGAAATAACCATAACTTTTACACTGGTAGCAATTATTCGTTTTATACGATGAAAAAACTGTTGTATCTATATTGTATTTTATGCTTCTGGCGTTGACTTCTAAGGCACTAACTATTCGATCTGGTGGAGCAACGCCCTAGAGTGAAGCCTGGGTTGCCCGGAACGTAGAATTGGCCATCACTTTCAAACTGGTTGCAATTATTCCTGATATATGATGGAAACACTGTTGTATTTTTTTTGCATTTTATGGTTCGGGCGTTGACTTCTAAGGCCCTAACTGTTCAATCTGTTGGAGCAACGCCCTAGGGTGAAGCCTAGGTTGCTCGGAAAGTAGAAATGTCCATAAGTTTCAAACTGTTTGCAATTATTCGTTTTATACGATGGAAAAACTGTTGTATTTATATTGTACTTTATGCTTCTGGCGTTGACCTCTAAGGCACTAACTATTCGATCTGGTGGAGCAACACCCTAGAGTGAAGCCTATGTTGCCCGGAACGTAGAAATGACCATCACTTTCAAACTGGTTGCAATTATTCCTGTTATATGATGTAAAAACTGTTGTATTTTTATTGCATTTTATGCTTCGGGCATAGACTTCTAAGGCCCTAACTGTTCAATCTGTTGGAGCAACGCCCTAGGGTGAAGCCACGGTTGCCCAGAAAGTAGAAATGGCCATAGCTTTCATACTGGTTGCAATTATTCGTTTTATATGATGGAAAAACTGTTCTATTTATTTTGTATTTAATGCTTCGGGCGTTGGCTTCTAAGGCCCTAACTGTTTGATCTGGTGGAGCAACGCCCTAGAGTGAAACCTAGGTTGCCCGGAACGTAGAAATGACCATAACTTTCACACTGGTAGCTATTCTTCGTTTTATACGATGGAAAAACTGTTATATTTATATTGTATTTTATGCTTCTGGCGTTGACTTCTTAGGCCTAACTATTCGATCTGGTGGAACAACGCCCTAGTGTGAAGCCTAGGTTGCCCGGAACGTAGAAACAACCATAACTTCTACACTGGTAGCAATTATTCGTTTTATACCATGGAAAAACTGCTGTATCTATATTGTATTTTACGCTTCTGGCGTTGACTTCTAAGGCACTAACTATTCGATCTGGTGAAGCAAGGCCCTGGAGCGAAGCCTAGGTTGGCCGGAACGTAGAATAGGCCATCACTTTCAAACTGGTTGCAATTATTCCTGTTATATGATGGAAACACTGTTGTATTTTTTTTGTATTTTATGGTTCGGGCGTTGACTTCTAAGGCCCTAACTATTCAATCTGTTGGAGCAACGCCCTAGGCTGAAGCCTAGGTTGCTCGGAAAGTGGAAATGTCCATAAGTTTCATACTGGTCGCAATTATTCGTTTTATACGATGGAAAAACTGTTGTATTTATATTGTATTTTATGCTTCTGGCGTTGACTTCTAAGGCACTAACTATTCGATCTGGTGGAGCAACGCAATAGAGTGATGCCTAGGTTGACCGGAACGTAGAATTGACCATCAATTTCAAACTGGTTGCAATTATACCTGTTATATGATGGAAACACTGCTGTATTTTTTTTGCATTTTATGGTTCGGGCGTTGACTTCTGAGGCCCTAACTATTCAATCCGTTGGAGCAACGCCATAGGGTGAAGCCTAGGTTGCTCGGAAGGTAGAAATGACCATAAGTTTCATACTGGTTGCATTTATTCGTTTTATACGATGGAAAAGCTGTTGTATTTATATGGTATTTTATGCTTCTGGCGTTGACTTCTTAGGTCGTAACTATTCGGTCTGGTGGAGCAACGCCCTGGAGTGAAGCCTAGGTTGCCCGGAACGCAGAATTGGCCATCACTTTCAAACTGGTTGCAATTACTCGTTTTATACAATGGAAGACTGTTGTATCTATATTGTATTTTATGCTTCTGGCGTTGTCTTCTAAGGCCGTAGCTATTCGATCTGGTGGAGCAACGCCCTAGAGCGAAGCCTAGGTTGCCCGGAACGTAGAATTGGCCATCACTTTCAAACTGGTTGCAATTATTCCTGATATATGATGGAAACACTGTTGTATTTTTTTTGCATTTTATGGTTCGGGCGTTGACTTCTAAGGCCCTAACTATTCAATCTGTTGGAGCAACGCCCTAGGGTGAAGCCTAGGTTGCTCGGAAAGTGGAAATGTCCATAAGTTTCATACTGGTCGCAATTATTCGTTTTATACGATGGAAAAACTGTTGTATTTATATTGTATTTTATGCTTCTGGCGTTGACTTCTAAGGCACTAACTATTCGATCTGGTGGAGCAACGCAATAGAGTGATGCCTAGGTTGACCGGAACGTAGAATTGGCCATCAATTTCAAACTGGTTGCAATTATACCTGTTATATGATGGAAACACTGCTCTATTTTTTTTGCATTTTATGGTTCGGGCGTTGACTTCTGAGGCCCTAACTATTCAATCCTTTGGAGCAACGCCATAGGGTGAAGCCTAGGTTGCTCGGAAGGTAGAAATGACCATAAGTTTCATACTGGTTGCATTTATTCGTTTTATACGATGGAAAAGCTGTTGTATTTATATGGTATTTTATGCTTCTGGCGTTGACTTCTTAGGTCGTAACTATTCGGTCTGGTGGAGCAACGCCCTGGAGTGAAGCCTAGGTTGCCCGGAACGTAGAATTGGCCATCACTTTCAAACTGGTTGCAATTACTCGTTTTATACAATGGAAGACTGTTGTATCTATATTGTATTTTATGCTTCTGGCGTTTTCTTCTAAGGCCGTAGCTATTCGATCTGGTGGAGCAACGCCCTAGAGCGAAGCCTAGGTTGCCCGGAACGTAGAATTGGCCATCACTTTCAAACTGGTTGCAATTATTCCTGTTATATGATGGAAACACTGTTGTATTTTTTTTGCATTTTATGGTTCGGGCGTTGACATCAAAGGTCCTAACTATTCAATCTGTTGGAGAAACGCCCTAGGGTGAAGCCTAGGTTGCTCGGAAAGTAGAAATGACCATAAGTTTCATACTGGGTGCAATTATTCGTTTTATACGATGGAAAAACTGTTGTATTTATATTGTATTTTATGCTTCTGGGGTTGACTTCTTAGGCCGTAACTATTCGGTCTGGTGGAGCAACGCCCTGGAGTGAAACCTAGGTTGCCCGAAACGTAGAATTGGCAATCACTTTGAAACTGGTTGCAATTATTCCTGATATATGATGTAAACACTGTTGTATTTTTTTTGCATTTTATGGTTCGGGCGTTGACTTCTAAGGCCCTAACTATACAATCTGTTGGAGCAACGCCCTAGGGTGAAGCCTAAGTTGCTCGGAAAGTAGAAATATCCATAAGTTTCATACTGGTTGCAATTATTCGTTTTATACGATGGAAAAGCTGTTGTATTTATATTGTATTTTATGCTTCTGGCGTTGACTTCTAAGGCACTAACTACTCGATCTGGTGGAGCAACGCAATAGAGTGATGCCTAGGTTGCCCGGAACGTAGAATTGGCCATCAATTTCTAACTGGTTGCAATTATACCTGTTATATGATGGAAACACTGCTGTATTTTTTTTGCATATTATGGATCGGGCGTTGACTTCTAAGGCCCTAACTATTCAATCCGTTGGAGCAACGCCCTAGGGTGAAGCCTAGCTTGCTCGGAAAGTAGAAATGACCATAAGATTCATACTGGTTGCAATTATTCGTTTTATACGATGGAAAAGCTGTTGTATTTATATCGTATTTTATGCTTCTGGCGTTGACTTCTTAGGCCGTAACTATCCGGTCTGGTGGAGCAACGCCCTAGAGTGAAGCCTAGGTTGACCGGAACGTAGAATTGGCCATCACTTTCAAACTGGTTGCAATTATTCCTGTTACATGATGGATACACTGTTGTATTTTTATTGCATTTTATGCTTCGGGCGTTTACTTCTGAGGCCCTAACTATTCAATCTGTTGGACCAACGCCCTAGGGTGAAGGCTAGCTTGCTCGGAAAGTAGAAATGACCATAGCTTACATACTTGTTGCAATTATTCGTTTTATATGATGGAAAAACTGTTGTATTTATATTGTATTTTATGCTTCTGGCGTTCCGTTCTTAGGCCCTAACTATTCGATCTGGTGGAACAACGGCCTAGGGTGAAGCCTAGGTTGCCCGGAACGTAGAAATAACCATAACTTTTACACTGGTAGCAATTATTCGTTTTATACGATGGAAAAACTGTTGTATCTATATTGTATTTTATGCTTCTGGCGTTGACTTCTAAGGCACTAACTATTCGATCTGGTGGAGCAACGCCCTAGAGTGAAGCCTGGGTTGCCCGGAACGTAGAATTGGCCATCACTTTCAAACTGGTTGCAATTATTCCTGATATATGATGGAAACACTGTTGTATTTTTTTTTGCATTTTATGGTTCGGGCGTTGACTTCTAAGGCCCTAACTGTTCAATCTGTTGGAGCAACGCCCTAGGGTGAAGCCTAGGTTGCTCGGAAAGTAGAAATGTCCATAAGTTTCAAACTGTTTGCAATTATTCGTTTTATACGATTGAAAAACTGTTGTATTTATATTGTACTTTATGCTTCTGGCGTTGACCTCTAAGGCACTAACTATTCGATCTGGTGGAGCAACGCAATAGAGTGATGCCTAGGTTGCCCGGAACGTAGAATTGGCCATCAATTTCAAACTGGTTGCACTTATACCTGTTATATGATGGAAACACTGTTGTATTTTTTTTGCATTTTGTGGTTCTGGCGTTGACTTCTAAGGCCCTAACTATTCAGTCCGTTGGAGCAACGCCCTAGGGTGAAGCCTATGTTGCCCGGAACGTAGAAATGACCATCACTTTCAAACTGGTTGCAATTATTCCTGTTATATGATGGAAAAACTGTTATATTTATATTGTATTTTATGCTTCTGGCGTTGACTTCTTAGGCCCTAACTATTCGATCTGGTGGAGCAACGCCCTGGAGTGAAACCTAGGTTGCCCGAAACGTAGAATTGGCAATCACTTTGAAACTGGTTGCAATTATTCCTGATATATGATGTAAACACTGTTGTATTTTTTTTGCATTTTATGGTTCGGGCGTTGACTTCTAAGGCCCTAACTATACAATCTGTTGGAGCAACGCCCTAGGGTGAAGCCTAAGTTGCTCGGAAAGTAGAAATATCCATAAGTTTCATACTGGTTGCAATTATTCGTTTTATACGATGGAAAAGCTGTTGTATTTATATTGTATTTTATGCTTCTGGCGTTGACTTCTAAGGCACTAACTACTCGATCTGGTGGAGCAACGCAATAGAGTGATGCCTAGGTTGCCCGGAACGTAGAATTGGCCATCAATTTCTAACTGGTTGCAATTATACCTGTTATATGATGGAAACACTGCTGTATTTTTTTTGCATATTATGGATCGGGCGTTGACTTCTAAGGCCCTAACTATTCAATCCGTTGGAGCAACGCCCTAGGGTGAAGCCTAGCTTGCTCGGAAAGTAGAAATGACCATAAGATTCATACTGGTTGCAATTATTCGTTTTATACGATGGAAAAGCTGTTGTATTTATATCGTATTTTATGCTTCTGGCGTTGACTTCTTAGGCCGTAACTATCCGGTCTGGTGGAGCAACGCCCTAGAGTGAAGCCTAGGTTGACCGGAACGTAGAATTGGCCATCACTTTCAAACTGGTTGCAATTATTCCTGTTACATGATGGATACACTGTTGTATTTTTATTGCATTTTATGCTTCGGGCGTTTACTTCTGAGGCCCTAACTATTCAATCTGTTGGACCAACGCCCTAGGGTGAAGGCTAGCTTGCTCGGAAAGTAGAAATGACCATAGCTTACATACTTGTTGCAATTATTCGTTTTATATGATGGAAAAACTGTTGTATTTATATTGTATTTTATGCTTCTGGCGTTCCGTTCTTAGGCCCTAACTATTCGATCTGGTGGAACAACGGCCTAGGGTGAAGCCTAGGTTGCCCGGAACGTAGAAATAACCATAACTTTTACACTGGTAGCAATTATTCGTTTTATACGATGGAAAAACTGTTGTATCTATATTGTATTTTATGCTTCTGGCGTTGACTTCTAAGGCACTAACTATTCGATCTGGTGGAGCAACGCCCTAGAGTGAAGCCTGGGTTGCCCGGAACGTAGAATTGGCCATCACTTTCAAACTGGTTGCAATTATTCCTGATATATGATGGAAACACTGTTGTATTTTTTTTTGCATTTTATGGTTCGGGCGTTGACTTCTAAGGCCCTAACTGTTCAATCTGTTGGAGCAACGCCCTAGGGTGAAGCCTAGGTTGCTCGGAAAGTAGAAATGTCCATAAGTTTCAAACTGTTTGCAATTATTCGTTTTATACGATTGAAAAACTGTTGTATTTATATTGTACTTTATGCTTCTGGCGTTGACCTCTAAGGCACTAACTATTCGATCTGGTGGAGCAACGCAATAGAGTGATGCCTAGGTTGCCCGGAACGTAGAATTGGCCATCAATTTCAAACTGGTTGCACTTATACCTGTTATATGATGGAAACACTGTTGTATTTTTTTTGCATTTTGTGGTTCTGGCGTTGACTTCTAAGGCCCTAACTATTCAGTCCGTTGGAGCAACGCCCTAGGGTGAAGCCTATGTTGCCCGGAACGTAGAAATGACCATCACTTTCAAACTGGTTGCAATTATTCCTGTTATATGATGGAAAAACTGTTATATTTATATTGTATTTTATGCTTCTGGCGTTGACTTCTTAGGCCCTAACTATTCGATCTGGTGGAACAACGGCCTAGAGTGAAGCCTAGGTTGCGCGGAACGTAGAAATAACCATAACTTTTACACTGGTAGCAATTATTCGTTTTATACTATGGAAAAACTGTTCTATTTATATTGTATTTTATGCTTCTGGCGTTCCCTTCTTAAGCCCTAACTATTGGATCTGGTGGAGCAACGGCCTAGAGTGAAGCCTAGGTTGCCCGGAACGTAGAGATAACCATAACTTTTACACTGGTAGCAATTATTCGTTTTATACGATGGAAAAACTGTTGTATCTATATTGTATTTTATGCTTCTGGCGTTGACTTCTAAGGCCCTAACTATTCAATCCGTTGGAGCAAAGCCCTAGGGTGAAGCCTAGGTTGCTCGGAATGTAGAAATGACCATAAGTTTCATACTGGTTGCATTTATTCGTTTTATACGATGGAAAAGCTGTTGTATTTATATGGTATTTTATGCTTCTGGCGTTGACTCCTTAGGTCGTAACTATTCGGTCTGGTGGAGCAACGCCCTGGAGTGAAGCCTAGGTTGCCCGGAACGTAGAATTGGCCATCACTTTCAAACTGGTTGCAATTACTCGTTTTATACAATGAAAGACTGTTGTATCTATATTGTATTATATGCTTCTGGCGTTGTCTTCTAAGGCCGTAGCTATTCGATCTGGTGGAGCAACGCCCTAGAGCGAAGCCTGGGATGCCCGGAACGTAGAATTGGCCATCACTTTCAAACTGGTTGCAATTATTCCTGTTATATGATGGAAACACTGTTGTATTTTTTTTTGCATTTTATGGTTCGGGCGTTGACTTCTAAGGTCCTAACTATTCAATCTGTTGGAGCAACGCCCTAGGGTGAAGCCTAGGATGCTCGGAAAGTAGAAATAACCATAAGTTTCATACTGGGTGAAATTAATCGTTTTATACGATGGAAAAACTGTTGTATATATATTGTATTTTATGCTTCTGGCATAGACTTCTAAGGCACTATCTGTTCGATCTGGTGGAGTAACGCCCTAGGGCGAAGCCTAGGTTGCCCGGAACGTAGAATTGGCCATCACTATCAAACTGGTTGCAATTATTCCTGTTATATGATGGAAACACTGTTGTATTTTTTTGCATTTTATGGTTCGGGCGTTGACTTCAAAGGTCCTAACTATTCAATCTGTTGGAGAAACGCCCTAGGGTGAAGCCTAGGTTGCTCGGAAAGTAGAAATGACCATAAGTTTCATACTGGTTGCAATTATTCGTTTTATACGATGGAAAAGCTGTTGTATTTATATTGTACTTTATGCTTCTGGCGTTGACCTCTAAGGCACTAACTATTCGATCTGGTGGAGCAACGCAATAGAGTGATGCCTAGGTTGCCCGGAACGTAGAATTGGCCATCAATTTCAAACTGGTTGCACTTATACCTGTTATATGATGGAAACACTGTTGTATTTTTTTTGCATTTTGTGGTTCTGGCGTTGACTTCTAAGGCCCTAACTATTCAGTCCGTTGGAGCAACGCCCTAGGGTGAAGCCTATGTTGCCCGGAACGTAGAAATGACCATCACTTTCAAACTGGTTGCAATTATTCCTGTTATATGATGGAAAAACTGTTATATTTATATTGTATTTTATGCTTCTGGCGTTGACTTCTTAGGCCCTAACTATTCGATCTGGTGGAACAACGGCCTAGAGTGAAGCCTAGGTTGCGCGGAACGTAGAAATAACCATAACTTTTACACTGGTAGCAATTATTCGTTTTATACTATGGAAAAACTGTTCTATTTATATTGTATTTTATGCTTCTGGCGTTCCCTTCTTAAGCCCTAACTATTGGATCTGGTGGAGCAACGGCCTAGAGTGAAGCCTAGGTTGCCCGGAACGTAGAAATAACCATAACTTTTACACTGGTAGCAATTATTCGTTTTATACGATGGAAAAACTGTTGTATCTATATTGTATTTTATGCTTCTGGCGTTGACTTCTAAGGCCCTAACTATTCAATCCGTTGGAGCAAAGCCCTAGGGTGAAGCCTAGGTTGCTCGGAATGTAGAAATGACCATAAGTTTCATACTGGTTGCATTTATTCGTTTTATACGATGGAAAAGCTGTTGTATTTATATGGTATTTTATGCTTCTGGCGTTGACTCCTTAGGTCGTAACTATTCGGTCTGGTGGAGCAACGCCCTGGAGTGAAGCCTAGGTTGCCCGGAACGTAGAATTGGCCATCACTTTCAAACTGGTTGCAATTACTCGTTTTATACAATGAAAAACTGTTGTATCTATATTGCATTATATGCTTCTGGCGTTGTCTTCTAAGGCCGTAGCTATTCGATCTGGTGGAGCAACGCCCTAGAGCGAAGCCTGGGATGCCCGGAACGTAGAATTGGCCATCACTTTCAAACTGGTTGCAATTATTCCTGTTATATGATGGAAACACTGTTGTATTTTTTTTTGCATTTTATGGTTCGGGCGTTGACTTCTAAGGTCCTAACTATTCAATCTGTTGGAGCAACGCCCTAGGGTGAAGCCTAGGATGCTCGGAAAGTAGAAATAACCATAAGTTTCATACTGGGTGAAATTAATCGTTTTATACGATGGAAAAACTGTTGTATATATATTGTATTTTATGCTTCTGGCATAGACTTCTAAGGCACTATCTGTTCGATCTGGTGGAGTAACGCCCTAGGGCGAAGCCTAGGTTGCCCGGAACGTAGAATTGGCCATCACTATCAAACTGGTTGCAATTATTCCTGTTATATGATGGAAACACTGTTGTATTTTTTTGCATTTTATGGTTCGGGCGTTGACTTCAAAGGTCCTAACTATTCAATCTGTTGGAGAAACGCCCTAGGGTGAAGCCTAGGTTGCTCGGAAAGTAGAAATGACCATAAGTTTCATACTGGTTGCAATTATTCGTTTTATACGATGGAAAAGCTGTTGTATTTATATTGTATTTTATGCTTCTGGCGTTGACTTCTAAGGCACTAACTACTCGATCTGGTGGAACAACGGCCTAGAGTGAAGCCTAGGTTGCGCGGAACGTAGAAATAACCATAACTTTTACACTGGTAGCAATTATTCGTTTTATACTATGGAAAAACTGTTCTATTTATATTGTATTTTATGCTTCTGGCGTTCCCTTCTTAAGCCCTAACTATTGGATCTGGTGGAGCAACGGCCTAGAGTGAAGCCTAGGTTGCCCGGAACGTAGAAATAACCATAACTTTTACACTGGTAGCAATTATTCGTTTTATACGATGGAAAAACTGTTGTATCTATATTGTATTTTATGCTTCTGGCGTTGACTTCTAAGGCCCTAACTATTCAATCCGTTGGAGCAAAGCCCTAGGGTGAAGCCTAGGTTGCTCGGAATGTAGAAATGACCATAAGTTTCATACTGGTTGCATTTATTCGTTTTATACGATGGAAAAGCTGTTGTATTTATATGGTATTTTATGCTTCTGGCGTTGACTCCTTAGGTCGTAACTATTCGGTCTGGTGGAGCAACGCCCTGGAGTGAAGCCTAGGTTGCCCGGAACGTAGAATTGGCCATCACTTTCAAACTGGTTGCAATTACTCGTTTTATACAATGAAAAACTGTTGTATCTATATTGCATTATATGCTTCTGGCGTTGTCTTCTAAGGCCGTAGCTATTCGATCTGGTGGAGCAACGCCCTAGAGCGAAGCCTGGGATGCCCGGAACGTAGAATTGGCCATCACTTTCAAACTGGTTGCAATTATTCCTGTTATATGATGGAAACACTGTTGTATTTTTTTTTGCATTTTATGGTTCGGGCGTTGACTTCTAAGGTCCTAACTATTCAATCTGTTGGAGCAACGCCCTAGGGTGAAGCCTAGGATGCTCGGAAAGTAGAAATAACCATAAGTTTCATACTGGGTGAAATTAATCGTTTTATACGATGGAAAAACTGTTGTATATATATTGTATTTTATGCTTCTGGCATAGACTTCTAAGGCACTATCTGTTCGATCTGGTGGAGTAACGCCCTAGGGCGAAGCCTAGGTTGCCCGGAACGTAGAATTGGCCATCACTATCAAACTGGTTGCAATTATTCCTGTTATATGATGGAAACACTGTTGTATTTTTTTGCATTTTATGGTTCGGGCGTTGACTTCAAAGGTCCTAACTATTCAATCTGTTGGAGAAACGCCCTAGGGTGAAGCCTAGGTTGCTCGGAAAGTAGAAATGACCATAAGTTTCATACTGGTTGCAATTATTCGTTTTATACGATGGAAAAGCTGTTGTATTTATATTGTATTTTATGCTTCTGGCGTTGACTTCTAAGGCACTAACTACTCGATCTGGTGGAGCAACGCAATAGAGTGATGCCTAGGTTGCCCGGAACGTAGAATTGGCCATCAATTTCTAACTGGTTGCAATTATACCTGTTATATGATGGAAACACTGCTGTATTTTTTTTGCATATTATGGATCGGGCGTTGACTTCTAAGGCCCTAACTATTCAATCCGTTGGAGCAACGCCCTAGGGTGAAGCCTAGCTTGCTCGGAAAGTAGAAATGACCATAAGATTCATACCGGTTGCAATTATTCGTTTTATACGATGGAAAAGCTGTTGTATTTATATCGTATTTTATGCTTCTGGCGTTGACTTCTTAGGCCGTAACTATCCGGTCTGGTGGAGCAACGCCCTAGAGTGAAGCCTAGGTTGACCGGAACGTAGAATTGGCCATCACTTTCAAACTGGTTGCAATTATTCCTGTTACATGATGGATACACTGTTGTATTTTTATTGCATTTTATGCTTCGGGCGTTTACTTCTGAGGCCCTAACTATTCAATCTGTTGGACCAACGCCCTAGGGTGGAGGCTAGCTTGCTCGGAAAGTAGAAATGACCATAGCTTACATACTTGTTGCAATTATTCGTTTTATATGATGGAACAACTGTTGTATTTATATTGTATTTTATGCTTCTGGCGTTCCGTTCTTAGGCCCTAACTATTCGATCTGGTGGAACAACGGCCTAGGGTGAAGCCTAGGTTGCCCGGAACGTAGAAATAACCATAACTTTTACACTGGTAGCAATTATTCGTTTTATACGATGGAAAAACTGTTGTATCTATATTGTATTTTATGCTTCTGGCGTTGACTTCTAAGGCACTAACTATTCGATCTGGTGGAGCAACGCCCTAGAGTGAAGCCTGGGTTGCCCGGAACGTAGAATTGGCCATCACTTTCAAACTGGTTGCAATTATTCCTGATATATGATGGAAACACTGTTGTATTTTTTTTTGCATTTTATGGTTCGGGCGTTGACTTCTAAGGCCCTAACTGTTCAATCTGTTGGAGCAACGCCCTAGGGTGAAGCCTAGGTTGCTCGGAAAGTAGAAATGTCCATAAGTTTCAAACTGTTTGCAATTATTCGTTTTATACGATTGAAAAACTGTTGTATTTATATTGTACTTTATGCTTCTGGCGTTGACCTCTAAGGCACTAACTATTCGATCTGGTGGAGCAACGCAATAGAGTGATGCCTAGGTTGCCCGGAACGTAGAATTGGCCATCAATTTCAAACTGGTTGCACTTATACCTGTTATATGATGGAAACACTGTTGTATTTTTTATGCATTTTGTGGTTCTGGCGTTGACTTCTAAGGCCCTAACTATTCAGTCCGTTGGAGCAACGCCCTAGGGTGAAGCCTATGTTGCTCAGAAAGTAGGAATGACCATAAGTTTCATACTGGTTGCAATTATTCGTTTTATACGATGGAAAAACTGTTGTATTTATATTGTATTTTATGCTTCTGGCGTTGACTTCTAAGGTACTAACTATTCGATCTGGTGGAGCAACGCCCTAGGGTGAAGCCTAGCTTGCTCGGAAAGTAGAAATGACCATAAGATTCATACTGGTTGCAATTATTCGTTTTATACGATGGAAAAGCTGTTGTATTTATATCGTATTTTATGCTTCTGGCGTTGTCTTCTTAGGCCGTAACTATCCGGTCTGGTGGAGCAACGCCCTAGAGTGATGCCTAGGTTGCCCGGAACGTAGAAATGGCCATCACTTTCAAACTGGTTGCAATTATTCCTGTTATATGATGGATACACTGTTGTATTTTTATTGCATTTTATGCTTCGGGCGTTTACTTCTAAGGCCCTAACTATTCAATCTGTTGGACCAACGCCCTAGGGTGAAGGCTAGCTTGCTCGGAAAGTAGAAATGGCCATAGCTTACATACTTGTTGCAATTATTCGTTTTATACCATGGAAAAACTGCTGTATCTATATTGTATTTTACGCTTCTGGCGTTGACTTCTAAGGCACTAACTATTCGATCTGGTGAAGCAAGGCCCTAGAGCGAAGCCTAGGCTGCCCGGAACGTAGAATAGGCCATCACTTTCAAACTGGTTGCAATTATTCCTGTTATATGATGGAAACACTGTTGTATTTTTTTTGTATTTTATGGTTCGGGCGTTGACTTCTAAGGCCCTAACTATTCAATCTGTTGGAGCAACGCCCTAGGGTGAAGCCTAGGTTGCTCGGAAAGTGGAAATGTCCATAAGTTTCATACTGGTCGCAATTATTCGTTTTATACGATGGAAAAACTGTTGTATTTATATTGTATTTTATGCTTCTGGCATAGACTTCTAAGGCACTATCTGTTCGATCTGGTGGAGCAACGCCCTAGGGCGAAGCCTAGGTTGCCCGGAACGTAGAATTGGCCATCACTATCAAACTGGTTGCAATTATTCCTGTTATATGATGGAAACACTGTTGTATTTTTTTTGCATTTTATGGTTCGGGCGTTGACATCAAAGGTCCTAACTATTCAATCTGTTGGAGAAACGCCCTAGGGTGAAGCCTAGGTTGCTCGGAAAGTAGAAATGACCATAAGTTTCATACTGGGTGCAATTATTCGTTTTATACGATGGAAAAACTGTTGTATTTATATTGTATTTTATGCTTCTGGGGTTGACTTCTTAGGCCGTAACTATTCGGTCTGGTGGAGCAACGCCCTGGAGTGAAACCTAGGTTGCCCGAAACGTAGAATTGGCAATCACTTTGAAACTGGTTGCAATTATTCCTGATATATGATGTAAACACTGTTGTATTTTTTTTGCATTTTATGGTTCGGGCGTTGACTTCTAAGGCCCTAACTATACAATCTGTTGGAGCAACGCCCTAGGGTGAAGCCTAAGTTGCTCGGAAAGTAGAAATATCCATAAGTTTCATACTGGTTGCAATTATTCGTTTTATACGATGGAAAAGCTGTTGTATTTATATTGTATTTTATGCTTCTGGCGTTGACTTCTAAGGCACTAACTACTCGATCTGGTGGAGCAACGCAATAGAGTGATGCCTAGGTTGCCCGGAACGTAGAATTGGCCATCAATTTCTAACTGGTTGCAATTATACCTGTTATATGATGGAAACACTGCTGTATTTTTTTTGCATATTATGGATCGGGCGTTGACTTCTAAGGCCCTAACTATTCAATCCGTTGGAGCAACGCCCTAGGGTGAAGCCTAGCTTGCTCGGAAAGTAGAAATGACCATAAGATTCATACTGGTTGCAATTATTCGTTTTATACGATGGAAAAGCTGTTGTATTTATATCGTATTTTATGCTTCTGGCGTTGACTTCTTAGGCCGTAACTATCCGGTCTGGTGGAGCAACGCCCTAGAGTGAAGCCTAGGTTGACCGGAACGTAGAATTGGCCATCACTTTCAAACTGGTTGCAATTATTCCTGTTACATGATGGATACACTGTTGTATTTTTATTGCATTTTATGCTTCGGGCGTTTACTTCTGAGGCCCTAACTATTCAATCTGTTGGACCAACGCCCTAGGGTGAAGGCTAGCTTGCTCGGAAAGTAGAAATGACCATAGCTTACATACTTGTTGCAATTATTCGTTTTATATGATGGAAAAACTGTTGTATTTATATTGTATTTTATGCTTCTGGCGTTCCGTTCTTAGGCCCTAACTATTCGATCCGGTGGAACAACGGCCTAGTGTGAAGCCTAGGTTGCCCGGAACGTAGAAATAACCATAACTTTTACACTGGTAGCAATTATTCGTTTTATACGATGGAAAAACTGTTGTATCTATATTGTATTTTATGCTTCTGGCGTTGACTTCTAAGGCACTAACTATTCGATCTGGTGGAGCAACGCCCTAGAGTGAAGCCTGGGTTGCCCGGAACGTAGAATTGGCCATCACTTTCAAACTGGTTGCAATTATTCCTGATATATGATGGAAACACTGTTGTATTTTTTTTTGCATTTTATGGTTCGGGCGTTGACTTCTAAGGCCCTAACTGTTCAATCTGTTGGAGCAACGCCCTAGGGTGAAGCCTAGGTTGCTCGGAAAGTAGAAATGTCCATAAGTTTCAAACTGTTTGCAATTATTCGTTTTATACGATTGAAAAACTGTTGTATTTATATTGTACTTTATGCTTCTGGCGTTGACCTCTAAGGCACTAACTATTCGATCTGGTGGAGCAACGCAATAGAGTGATGCCTAGGTTGCCCGGAACGTAGAATTGGCCATCAATTTCAAACTGGTTGCACTTATACCTGTTATATGATGGAAACACTGTTGTATTTTTTTTGCATTTTGTGGTACTGGCGTTGACTTCTAAGGCCCTAACTATTCAGTCCGTTGGAGCAACGCCCTAGGGTGAAGCCTATGTTGCCCGGAACGTAGAAATGACCATCACTTTCAAACTGGTTGCAATTATTCCTGTTATATGATGGAAAAACTGTTATATTTATATTGTATTTTATGCTTCTGGCGTTGACTTCTTAGGCCCTAACTATTCGATCTGGTGGAACAACGGCCTAGAGTGAAGCCTAGGTTGCGCGGAACGTAGAAATAACCATAACTTTTACACTGGTAGCAATTATTCGTTTTATACTATGGAAAAACTGTTCTATTTATATTGTATTTTATGCTTCTGGCGTTCCCTTCTTAGGCCCTAACTATTGGATCTGGTGGAGCAACGGCCTAGAGTGAAGCCTAGGTTGCCCGGAACGTAGAAATAACCATAACTTTTACACTGGTAGCAATTATTCGTTTTATACGATGGAAAAACTGTTGTATCTATATTGTATTTTATGCTTCTGGCGTTGACTTCTAAGGCCCTAACTATTCAATCCGTTGGAGCAAAGCCCTAGGGTGAAGCCTAGGTTGCCCGGAACGTAGAAATGACCATAACTTTCACACTGGTTGCTATTCTTCGTTTTATACGATGGAAAAACTGTTATATTTATATTGTATTTTATGCTTCTGGCGTTGACTTCTTAGGCCTAACTATTCGATCTGGTGGAACAACGCCCTAGTGTGAAGCCTAGGTTGCCCGGAACGTAGAAACAACCATAACTTCTACACTGGTAGCAATTATTCGTTTTATACCATGGAAAAACTGCTGTATCTATATTGTATTTTACGCTTCTGGCGTTGACTTCTAAGGCACTAACTATTCGATCTGGTGAAGCAAGGCCCTAGAGCGAAGCCTAGGCTGCCCGGAACGTAGAATAGGCCATCACTTTCAAACTGGTTGCAATTATTCCTGTTATATGATGGAAACACTGTTGTATTTTTTTTGTATTTTATGGTTCGGGCGTTGACTTCTAAGGCCCTAACTATTCAATCTGTTGGAGCAACGCCCTAGGGTGAAGCCTAGGTTGCTCGGAAAGTGGAAATGTCCATAAGTTTCATACTGGTCGCAATTATTCGTTTTATACGATGGAAAAACTGTTGTATTTATATTGTATTTTATGCTTCTGGCGTTGACTTCTAAGGCACTAACTATTCGATCTGGTGGAGCAACGCAATAGAGTGATGCCTAGGTTGACCGGAACGTAGAATTGGCCATCAATTTCAAGCTGGTTGCAATTATACCTGTTATATGATGGAAACACTGCTGTATTTTTTTTGCATTTTATGGTTCGGGCGTTGACTTCTGAGGCCCTAACTATTCAATCCTTTGGAGCAACGCCATAGGGTGAAGCCTAGGTTGCTCGGAAGGTAGAAATGACCATAAGTTTCATACTGGTTGCATTTATTCGTTTTATACGATGGAAAAGCTGTTGTATTTATATGGTATTTTATGCTTCTGGCGTTGACTTCTTAGGTCGTAACTATTCGGTCTGGTGGAGCAACGCCCTGGAGTGAAGCCTAGGTTGCCCGGAACGTAGAATTGGCCATCACTTTCAAACTGGTTGCAATTACTCGTTTTATACAATGGAAGACTGTTGTATCTATATTGTATTTTATGCTTCTGGCGTTTTCTTCTAAGGCCGTAGCTATTCGATCTGGTGGAGCAACGCCCTAGAGCGAAGCCTAGGTTGCCCGGAACGTAGAATTGGCCATCACTTTCAAACTGGTTGCAATTATTCCTGTTATATGATGGAAACACTGTTGTATTTTTTTTGCATTTTATGGTTCGGGCGTTGACTTCTAAGGTCCTAACTATTCAATCTGTTGGAGCAACGCCCCAGGGTGAAGCCTAGGATGCTCGGAAAGTAGAAATGACCATAAGTTTCATACTGGGTGAAATTAATCGTTTTATACGATGGAAAAACTGTTGTATCTATATTGTATTTTATGCTTCTGGCGTTGACTTCTAAGGCACTAACTATTCGATCTGGTGGAGCAACGCCCTAGAGTGAAGCCTGGGTTGCCCGGAACGTAGAATTGGCCATCACTTTCAAACTGGTTGCAATTATTCCTGATATATGATGGAAACACTGTTGTATTTTTTTTTGCATTTTATGGTTCGGGCGTTGACTTCTAAGGCCCTAACTGTTCAATCTGTTGGAGCAACGCCCTAGGGTGAAGCCTAGGTTGCTCGGAAAGTAGAAATGTCCATAAGTTTCAAACTGTTTGCAATTATTCGTTTTATACGATTGAAAAACTGTTGTATTTATATTGTACTTTATGCTTCTGGCGTTGACCTCTAAGGCACTAACTATTCGATCTGGTGGAGCAACGCAATAGAGTGATGCCTAGGTTGCCCGGAACGTAGAATTGGCCATCAATTTCAAACTGGTTGCACTTATACCTGTTATATGATGGAAACACTGTTGTATTTTTTTTGCATTTTGTGGTACTGGCGTTGACTTCTAAGGCCCTAACTATTCAGTCCGTTGGAGCAACGCCCTAGGGTGAAGCCTATGTTGCCCGGAACGTAGAAATGACCATCACTTTCAAACTGGTTGCAATTATTCCTGTTATATGATGGAAAAACTGTTATATTTATATTGTATTTTATGCTTCTGGCGTTGACTTCTTAGGCCCTAACTATTCGATCTGGTGGAACAACGGCCTAGAGTGAAGCCTAGGTTGCGCGGAACGTAGAAATAACCATAACTTTTACACTGGTAGCAATTATTCGTTTTATACTATGGAAAAACTGTTCTATTTATATTGTATTTTATGCTTCTGGCGTTCCCTTCTTAGGCCCTAACTATTGGATCTGGTGGAGCAACGGCCTAGAGTGAAGCCTAGGTTGCCCGGAACGTAGAAATAACCATAACTTTTACACTGGTAGCAATTATTCGTTTTATACGATGGAAAAACTGTTGTATCTATATTGTATTTTATGCTTCTGGCGTTGACTTCTAAGGCCCTAACTATTCAATCCGTTGGAGCAAAGCCCTAGGGTGAAGCCTAGGTTGCCCGGAACGTAGAAATGACCATAACTTTCACACTGGTTGCTATTCTTCGTTTTATACGATGGAAAAACTGTTATATTTATATTGTATTTTATGCTTCTGGCGTTGACTTCTTAGGCCTAACTATTCGATCTGGTGGAACAACGCCCTAGTGTGAAGCCTAGGTTGCCCGGAACGTAGAAACAACCATAACTTCTACACTGGTAGCAATTATTCGTTTTATACCATGGAAAAACTGCTGTATCTATATTGTATTTTACGCTTCTGGCGTTGACTTCTAAGGCACTAACTATTCGATCTGGTGAAGCAAGGCCCTAGAGCGAAGCCTAGGCTGCCCGGAACGTAGAATAGGCCATCACTTTCAAACTGGTTGCAATTATTCCTGTTATATGATGGAAACACTGTTGTATTTTTTTTGTATTTTATGGTTCGGGCGTTGACTTCTAAGGCCCTAACTATTCAATCTGTTGGAGCAACGCCCTAGGGTGAAGCCTAGGTTGCTCGGAAAGTGGAAATGTCCATAAGTTTCATACTGGTCGCAATTATTCGTTTTATACGATGGAAAAACTGTTGTATTTATATTGTATTTTATGCTTCTGGCGTTGACTTCTAAGGCACTAACTATTCGATCTGGTGGAGCAACGCAATAGAGTGATGCCTAGGTTGACCGGAACGTAGAATTGGCCATCAATTTCAAGCTGGTTGCAATTATACCTGTTATATGATGGAAACACTGCTGTATTTTTTTTGCATTTTATGGTTCGGGCGTTGACTTCTGAGGCCCTAACTATTCAATCCTTTGGAGCAACGCCATAGGGTGAAGCCTAGGTTGCTCGGAAGGTAGAAATGACCATAAGTTTCATACTGGTTGCATTTATTCGTTTTATACGATGGAAAAGCTGTTGTATTTATATGGTATTTTATGCTTCTGGCGTTGACTTCTTAGGTCGTAACTATTCGGTCTGGTGGAGCAACGCCCTGGAGTGAAGCCTAGGTTGCCCGGAACGTAGAATTGGCCATCACTTTCAAACTGGTTGCAATTACTCGTTTTATACAATGGAAGACTGTTGTATCTATATTGTATTTTATGCTTCTGGCGTTTTCTTCTAAGGCCGTAGCTATTCGATCTGGTGGAGCAACGCCCTAGAGCGAAGCCTAGGTTGCCCGGAACGTAGAATTGGCCATCACTTTCAAACTGGTTGCAATTATTCCTGTTATATGATGGAAACACTGTTGTATTTTTTTTGCATTTTATGGTTCGGGCGTTGACTTCTAAGGTCCTAACTATTCAATCTGTTGGAGCAACGCCCCAGGGTGAAGCCTAGGATGCTCGGAAAGTAGAAATGACCATAAGTTTCATACTGGGTGAAATTAATCGTTTTATACGATGGAAAAACTGTTGTATATATATTGTATTTTATGCTTCTGGCATAGACTTCTAAGGCACTATCTGTTCGATCTGGTGTAGCAACGCCCTAGGGCGAAGCCTAGGTTGCCCGGAACGTAGAATTGGCCATCACTATCAAACTGGTTGCAATTATTCCTGTTATATGATGGAAACACTGTTGTATTTTTTTTGCATTTTATGGTTCGGGCGTTGACATCAAAGGTCCTAACTATTCAATCTGTTGGAGAAACGCCCTAGGGTGAAGCCTAGGTTGCTCGGAAAGTAGAAATGACCATAAGTTTCAAACTGTTTGCATTTATTCGTTTTATACGATTGAAAAACTGTTGTATTTATATTGTACTTTATGCTTCTGGCGTTGACCTCTAAGGCACTAACTATTCGATCTGGTGGAGCAACGCAATAGAGTGATGCCTAGGTTGCCCGGAACGTAGAATTGGCCATCAATTTCAAACTGGTTGCACTTATACCTGTTATATGATGGAAACACTGTTGTATTTTTTTTGCATTTTGTGGTACTGGCGTTGACTTCTAAGGCCCTAACTATTCAGTCCGTTGGAGCAACGCCCTAGGGTGAAGCCTATGTTGCCCGGAACGTAGAAATGACCATCACTTTCAAACTGGTTGCAATTATTCCTGTTATATGATGGAAAAACTGTTATATTTATATTGTATTTTATGCTTCTGGCGTTGACTTCTTAGGCCCTAACTATTCGATCTGGTGGAACAACGGCCTAGAGTGAAGCCTAGGTTGCGCGGAACGTAGAAATAACCATAACTTTTACACTGGTAGCAATTATTCGTTTTATACTATGGAAAAACTGTTCTATTTATATTGTATTTTATGCTTCTGGCGTTCCCTTCTTAGGCCCTAACTATTGGATCTGGTGGAGCAACGGCCTAGAGTGAAGCCTAGGTTGCCCGGAACGTAGAAATAACCATAACTTTTACACTGGTAGCAATTATTCGTTTTATACGATGGAAAAACTGTTGTATCTATATTGTATTTTATGCTTCTGGCGTTGACTTCTAAGGCCCTAACTATTCAATCCGTTGGAGCAAAGCCCTAGGGTGAAGCCTAGGTTGCTCGGAATGTAGAAATGACCATAAGTTTCATACTGGTTGCATTTATTCGTTTTATACGATGGAAAAGCTGTTGTATTTATATGGTATTTTATGCTTCTGGCGTTGACTCCTTAGGTCGTAACTATTCGGTCTGGTGGAGCAACGCCCTGGAGTGAAGCCTAGGTTGCCCGGAACGTAGAATTGGCCATCACTTTCAAACTGGTTGCAATTACTCGTTTTATACAATGAAAGACTGTTGTATCTATATTGTATTATATGCTTCTGGCGTTGTCTTCTAAGGCCGTAGCTATTCGATCTGGTGGAGCAACGCCCTAGAGCGAAGCCTGGGATGCCCGGAACGTAGAATTGGCCATCACTTTCAAACTGGTTGCAATTATTCCTGTTATATGATGGAAACACTGTTGTATTTTTTTTTGCATTTTATGGTTCGGGCGTTGACTTCTAAGGTCCTAACTATTCAATCTGTTGGAGCAACGCCCTAGGGTGAAGCCTAGGATGCTCGGAAAGTAGAAATAACCATAAGTTTCATACTGGGTGAAATTAATCGTTTTATACGATGGAAAGACTGTTGTATATATATTGTATTTTATGCTTCTGGCATAGACTTCTAAGGCACTATCTGTTCGATCTGGTGGAGTAACGCCCTAGGGCGAAGCCTAGGTTGCCCGGAACGTAGAATTGGCCATCACTATCAAACTGGTTGCAATTATTCCTGTTATATGATGGAAACACTGTTGTATTTTTTTGCATTTTATGGTTCGGGCGTTGACTTCTAAGGTACTAACTATTCGATCTGGTGGAGCAACGCCCTAGGGTGAAGCCTAGCTTGCTCGGAAAGTAGAAATGACCATAAGTTTCATACTGGTTGCAATTATTCGTTTTATACGATGGAAAAGCTGTTGTATTTATATCGTATTTTATGCTTCTGGCGATGACTTCTTAGGCCGTAACTATCCGGTCTGGTGGAGCAACGCCCTAGAGTGAAGCCTAGGTTGCCCGGAACGTAGAATTGGCCATCACTTTCAAACTGGTTGCAATTATTCCTGTTATATGATGGATACACTGTTGTATTTTTATTGCATTTTATGCTTCGGGCGTTGACTTCTAAGGCCCTAACTATTCAATCTGTTGGACCAACGCCCTAGGGTGAAGGCTAGCTTGCTCGGAAAGTAGAAATGACCATAGCTTACATACCTGTTGCAATTATTCGTTTTATATGATGGAAAAACTGTTGTATTTATATTGTATTTTATGCTTCTGGCGTTCCCTTCTTAGACCCTAACTATTCGATCTGGTGGAACAACGGCCTAGGGTGAAGCCTAGGTTGCCCAGAACGTAGAAATAACCATAACTTTTACACTGGTAGCAATTATTCGTTTTATACGATGGAAAAACTATTGTATCTATATTGTATTTTATGCTTCTGACGTTGACTTCTAAGGCACTAACTATTCGGTCTGGTGGAGCAACGCCCTGGAGTGAAACCTAGGTTGCCCGAAACGTAGAATTGGCAATCACTTTGAAACTGGTTGCAATTATTCCTGATATATGATGTAAACACTGTTGTATTTTTTTTGCATTTTATGGTTCGGGCGTTGACTTCTAAGGCCCTAACTATACAATCTGTTGGAGCAACGCCCTAGGGTGAAGCCTAAGTTGCTCGGAAAGTAGAAATATCCATAAGTTTCATACTGGTTGCAATTATTCGTTTTATACGATGGAAAAGCTGTTGTATTTATATTGTATTTTATGCTTCTGGCGTTGACTTCTAAGGCACTAACTACTCGATCTGGTGGAGCAACGCAATAGAGTGATGCCTAGGTTACCCGGAACGTAGAATTGGCCATCAATTTCTAACTGGTTGCAATTATACCTGTTATATGATGGAAACACTGCTGTATTTTTTTTGCATATTATGGATCGGGCGTTGACTTCTAAGGCCCTAACTATTCAATCCGTTGGAGCAACGCCCTAGGGTGAAGCCTAGCTTGCTCGGAAAGTAGAAATGACCATAAGATTCATACTGGTTGCAATTATTCGTTTTATACGATGGAAAAGCTGTTGTATTTATATCGTATTTTATGCTTCTGGCGTTGACTTCTTAGGCCGTAACTATCCGGTCTGGTGGAGCAACGCCCTAGAGTGAAGCCTAGGTTGACCGGAACGTAGAATTGGCCATCACTTTCAAACTGGTTGCAATTATTCCTGTTACATGATGGATACACTGTTGTATTTTTATTGCATTTTATGCTTCGGGCGTTTACTTCTGAGGCCCTAACTATTCAATCTGTTGGACCAACGCCCTAGGGTGAAGGCTAGCTTGCTCGGAAAGTAGAAATGACCATAGCTTACATACTTGTTGCAATTATTCGTTTTATATGATGGAAAAACTGTTGTATTTATATTGTATTTTATGCTTCTGGCGTTCCGTTCTTAGGCCCTAACTATTCGATCCGGTGGAACAACGGCCTAGTGTGAAGCCTAGGTTGCCCGGAACGTAGAAATAACCATAACTTTTACACTGGTAGCAATTATTCGTTTTATACGATGGAAAAACTGTTGTATCTATATTGTATTTTATGCTTCTGGCGTTGACTTCTAAGGCACTAACTATTCGATCTGGTGGAGCAACGCCCTAGAGTGAAGCCTGGGTTGCCCGGAACGTAGAATTGGCCATCACTTTCAAACTGGTTGCAATTATTCCTGATATATGATGGAAACACTGTTGTATTTTTTTTTGCATTTTATGGTTCGGGCGTTGACTTCTAAGGCCCTAACTGTTCAATCTGTTGGAGCAACGCCCTAGGGTGAAGCCTAGGTTGCTCGGAAAGTAGAAATGTCCATAAGTTTCAAACTGTTTGCATTTATTCGTTTTATACGATTGAAAAACTGTTGTATTTATATTGTACTTTATGCTTCTGGCGTTGACCTCTAAGGCACTAACTATTCGATCTGGTGGAGCAACGCAATAGAGTGATGCCTAGGTTGCCCGGAACGTAGAATTGTCCATCAATTTCAAACTGGTTGCACTTATACCTGTTATATGATGGAAACACTGTTGTATTTTTTTTGCATTTTGTGGTACTGGCGTTGACTTCTAAGGCCCTAACTATTCAGTCCGTTGGAGCAACGCCCTAGGGTGAAGCCTATGTTGCCCGGAACGTAGAAATGACCATCACTTTCAAACTGGTTGCAATTATTCCTGTTATATGATGGAAAAACTGTTATATTTATATTGTATTTTATGCTTCTGGCGTTGACTTCTTAGGCCCTAACTATTCGATCTGGTGGAACAACGGCCTAGAGTGAAGACTAGGTTGCGCGGAACGTAGAAATAACCATAACTTTTACACTGGTAGCAATTATTCGTTTTATACTATGGAAAAACTGTTCTATTTATATTGTATTTTATGCTTCTGGCGTTCCCTTCTTAGGCCCTAACTATTGGATCTGGTGGAGCAACGGCCTAGAGTGAAGCCTAGGTTGCCCGGAACGTAGAAATAACCATAACTTTTACACTGGTAGCAATTATTCGTTTTATACGATGGAAAAACTGTTGTATCTATATTGTATTTTATGCTTCTGGCGTTGACTTCTAAGGCCCTAACTATTCAATCCGTTGGAGCAAAGCCCTAGGGTGAAGCCTAGGTTGCTCGGAATGTAGAAATGACCATAAGTTTCATACTGGTTGCATTTATTCGTTTTATACGATGGAAAAGCTGTTGTATTTATATGGTATTTTATGCTTCTGGCGTTGACTCCTTAGGTCGTAACTATTCGGTCTGGTGGAGCAACGCCCTGGAGTGAAGCCTAGGTTGCCCGGAACGTAGAATTGGCCATCACTTTCAAACTGGTTGCAATTACTCGTTTTATACAATGAAAGACTGTTGTATCTATATTGTATTATATGCTTCTGGCGTTGTCTTCTAAGGCCGTAGCTATTCGATCTGGTGGAGCAACGCCCTAGAGCGAAGCCTGGGATGCCCGGAACGTAGAATTGGCCATCACTTTCAAACTGGTTGCAATTATTCCTGTTATATGATGGAAACACTGTTGTATTTTTTTTTGCATTTTATGGTTCGGGCGTTGACTTCTAAGGTCCTAACTATTCAATCTGTTGGAGCAACGCCCTAGGGTGAAGCCTAGGATGCTCGGAAAGTAGAAATAACCATAAGTTTCATACTGGGTGAAATTAATCGTTTTATACGATGGAAAGACTGTTGTATATATATTGTATTTTATGCTTCTGGCATAGACTTCTAAGGCACTATCTGTTCGATCTGGTGGAGTAACGCCCTAGGGCGAAGCCTAGGTTGCCCGGAACGTAGAATTGGCCATCACTATCAAACTGGTTGCAATTATTCCTGTTATATGATGGAAACACTGTTGTATTTTTTTGCATTTTATGGTTCGGGCGTTGACTTCAAAGGTCCTAACTATTCAATCTGTTGGAGAAACGCCCTAGGGTGAAGCCTAGGTTGCTCGGAAAGTAGAAATGACCATAAGTTTCATACTGGGTGCAATTATTCGTTTTATACGATGGAAAAACTGTTGTATTTATATTGTATTTTATGCTTCTGGCGTTCACTTCTATGGCACTAACTACTCGATCTGGTGGAGGAACGCAATAGAGTGATGCCTAGGTTGGCCGGAACGTAGAATTGGCCATCAATTTCAAACTGGTTGCAATTATACGTGTTATATGATGGAAACACTGCTGTATTTTTTTTGCATTTTATGGATCGGGCGTTGACTTCTAAGGCCCTAACTATTCAATCCGTTGGAGCAACGCCCTAGGGTGAAGACTAGGACGCTCAGAAAGTAGAAATGACCATAAATTTCATACTGGTTGCAATTATTCGTTTTATACGATGGAAAAACTGTTGTATTTATATTGTATTTTATGCTTCTGGCGTTGACTTCTAAGGTACTAACTATTCGATCTGGTGGAGCAACGCCCTAGGGTGAAGCCTAGCTTGCTCGGAAAGTAGAAATGACCATAAGTTTCATACTGGTTGCAATTATTCGTTTTATACGATGGAAAAGCTGTTGTATTTATATCGTATTTTATGCTTCTGGCGATGACTTCTTAGGCCGTAACTATCCGGTCTGGTGGAGCAACGCCCTAGAGTGAAGCCTAGGTTGCCCGGAACGTAGAATTGGCCATCACTTTCAAACTGGTTGCAATTATTCCTGTTATATGATGGATACACTGTTGTATTTTTATTGCATTTTATGCTTCGGGCGTTGACTTCTAAGGCCCTAACTATTCAATCTGTTGGACCAACGCCCTAGGGTGAAGGCTAGCTTGCTCGGAAAGTAGAAATGACCATAGCTTACATACCTGTTGCAATTATTCGTTTTATATGATGGAAAAACTGTTGTATTTATATTGTATTTTATGCTTCTGGCGTTCCCTTCTTAGACCCTAACTATTCGATCTGGTGGAACAACGGCCTAGGGTGAAGCCTAGGTTGCCCAGAACGTAGAAATAACCATAACTTTTACACTGGTAGCAATTATTCGTTTTATACGATGGAAAAACTATTGTATCTATATTGTATTTTATGCTTCTGACGTTGACTTCTAAGGCACTAACTATTCGATCTGGTGGAGCAACGCCCTAGAGTGAAGCCTGGGTTGCCCGGAACGTAGAATTGTCCATCACTTTCAAACTGGTTGCAATTATTCCTGATATATGATGGAAACACTATTGTATTTTTTTTGCATTTTATGGTTCGAGCGTTGACTTCTAAGGCCCTAACTATTCAATCTGTTGGAGCAACGCCCTAGGGTGAAGCCTAGGTTGCTCGGAAAGTGGAAATGTCCATAAGTTTCATACTGGTTGCATTTATTCGTTTTATACGATGGAAAAGCTGTTGTGTTTATATGGTATTTTATGCTTCTGGCGTTGACTTCTTAGGTCGTAACTATTCGGTCTGGTGGAGCAACGCCCTGGAGTGAAGCCTAGGTTGCCCGGAACGTAGAATTGGCCACCACTTTCAAACTGGTTGCAATTACTCGTTTTATACAATGGAAGACTGTTGTATCTATATTGTATTTTATGCTTCTGGCGTTGTCTTCTAAGGCCGTAGCTATTCGATCTGGTGGAGCAACGCCCTAGAGCGAAGCCTAGGTTGCCCGGAACGTAGAATTGGCCATCACTTTCAAACTGGTTGCAATTATTCCTGTTATATGATGGAAACACTGTTGTATTTTTTTTGTATTTTATGTTTCGGGCGTTGACTTCTAAGGCCCTAACCATTCAATCTGTTGGAGCAACGCCCTAGGGTGAAGCCTAGGTTGCTCGGAAAGTAGAAATGTCCATAAGTTTCATACTGGTTGCAATTATTCGTTTTATACGATGGAAAAACTGTTGTATTTATATTGTATTTTATGCTTCTGGCGTTGACTTCTAAGGCACTAACTATTCGATCTGGTGGAGCAACGCAATAGAGTGATGCCTAGGTTGACCGGAACGTAGAATTGGCCATCAATTTCAAACTGGTTGCAATTATACCTGTTATATGATGGAAACACTGCTGTATTTTTTTGCATTTTATGGTTCGGGCGTTGACTTCTGAGGCCCTGACTATTCAATCCGTTGGAGCAACGCCCTAGGGTGAAGCCTAGGTTGCTCCGAAGGTAGAAATGACCATAAGTTTCATACTGGTTGCAATTATTCGTTATATACGATGGAAAAACTGTTGTATTTATATTGTACTTTATGCTTCTGGCATAGACTTCTAAGGCACTATCTGTTCGATCTGGTGGAGCAACGCCCTAGAGCGAAGCCTAGGTTGCCCGGAACGTAGAATTGGCCATCAATTTCAAACTGGTTGCAATTATACCTGTTATATGATGGAAACACTGCTGTATTTTTTTTGCATTTTATGGATCGGGCGTTGACTTCTAAGGCCCTAACTATTCAATCCGTTGGAACAACGCCCTAGGGTGAAGCCTAGGTTGCTCAGAAAGTAGAAATGACCATAAGTTTCATACTGGTTGCAATTATTCGTTTTATACGATGGAAAAACTGTTGTATTTATATTGTATTTTATGCTTCTGGCGTTGACTTCTAAGGTACTAACTATTCGATCTGGTGGAGCAACGCCCTAGGGTGAAGCCTAGCTTGCTCGGAAAGTAGAAATGACCATAAGATTCATACTGGTTGCAATTATTCGTTTTATACGATGGAAAAGCTGTTGTATTTATATCGTATTTTATGCTTCTGGCGTTGACTTCTTAGGCCGTAACTATCCGGTCTGGTGGAGCAACGCCCTAGAGTGATGCCTAGGTTGCCCGGAACGTAGAATTGGCCATCACTTTCAAACTGGTTGCAATTATTCCTGTTATATGATGGATACACTGTTGTATTTTTATTGCATTTTATGCTTCGGGCGTTTACTTCTAAGGCCCTAACTATTCAATCTGTTGGACCAACGCCCTAGGGTGAAGGCTAGCTTGCTCGGAAAGTAGAAATGGCCATAGCTTACATACTTGTTGCAATTATTCGTTTTATATGATGGAAAAACTGTTGTATTTATATTGTATTTTATGCTTCTGGCGTTCCGTTCTTAGGCCCTAACTATTCGATCTGGTGGAACAACGGCCTAGGCTGAAGCCTAGGTTGCCCGGAACGTAGAAATAACCATAACTTTTACACTGGTAGCAATTATTCGTTTTATACGATGGAAAAACTGTTGTATCTATATTGTATTTTATGCTTCTGGCGTTGACTTCTAAGGCACTAACTATTCGATCTGGTGGAGCAACGCCCTAGAGTGAAGCCTGGGTTGCCCGGAACGTAGAATTGGCCATCACTTTCAAACTGGTTGCAATTATTCCTGATATATGATGGAAACACTGTTGTATTTTTTTTGCATTTTATGGTTCGGGCGTTGACTTCTAAGGCCCTAACTGTTCAATCTGTTGGAGCAACGCCCTAGGGTGAAGCCTAGGTTGCTCGGAAAGTAGAAATGTCCATAAGTTTCAAACTGTTTGCAATTATTCGTTTTATACGATGGAAAAACTGTTGTATTTATATTGTACTTTATGCTTCTGGCGTTGACCTCTAAGGCACTAACTATTCGATCTGGTGGAGCAACACGCTAGAGTGAAGCCTATGTTGCCCGGAACGTAGAAATGACCATCACTTTCAAACTGGTTGCAATTATTCCTGTTATATGATGTAAAAACTGTTGTATTTTTGTTGCATTTTATGCTTCGGGCATAGACTTCTAAGGCCCTAACTGTTCAATCTGTTGGAGCAACGCCCTAGGGTGAAGCCATGGTTGCCCAGAAAGTAGAAATGGCCATAGCTTTCATACTGGTTGCAATTATTCGTTTTATATGATGGAAAAACTGTTCTATTTATTTTGTATTTAATGCTTCGGGCGTTGGCTTCTAAGGCCCTAACTGTTTGATCTGGTGGAGCAACGCCCTAGAGTGAAACCTAGGTTGCCCGGAACGTAGAAATGACCATAACTTTCACACTGGTTGCTATTCTTCGTTTTATACGATGGAAAAACTGTTATATTTATATTGTATTTTATGCTTCTGGTGTTGACTTCTTAGGCCTAACTATTCGATCTGGTGGAACAACGCCCTAGTGTGAAGCCTAGGTTGCCCGGAACGAAGAAACAACCATAACTTCTACACTGGTAGCAATTATTCGTTTTATACCATGGAAAAACTGCTGTATCTATATTGTATTTTACGCTTCTGGCGTTGACTTCTAAGGCACTAACTATTCGATCTGGTGAAGCAAGGCCCTAGAGCGAAGCCTAGGTTGCCCGGAACGTAGAATAGGCCATCACTTTCAAACTGGTTGCAATTATTCCTGTTATATGATGGAAACACTGTTGTATTTTTTTTGTATTTTATGGTTCGGGCGTTGACATCTAAGGCCCTAACTATTCAATCTGTTGGAGCAACGCCCTAGGGTGAAGCCTAGGTTGCTCGGAAAGTGGAAATGTCCATAAGTTTCATACTGGTCGCAATTATTCGTTTTATACGATGGAAAAACTGTTGTATTTATATTGTATTTTATGCTTCTGGCGTTGACTTCTAAGGCACTAACTATTCGATCTGGTGGAGCAACGCAATAGAGTGATGCCTAGGTTGACCGGAACGTAGAATTGGCCATCAATTTCAAACTGGTTGCAATTATACCTGTTATATGATGGAAACACTGCTGTATTTTTTTTGCATTTTATGGTTCGGGCGTTGACTTCTGAGGCCCTAACTATTCAATCCGTTGGAGCAACGCCATAGGGTGAAGCCTAGGTTGCTCGGAAGGTAGAAATGACCATAAGTTTCATAGTGGTTGCATTTATTCGTTTTATACGATGGAAAAGCTGTTGTATTTATATGGTATTTTATGCTTCTGGCGTTGACTTCTTAGGTCGTAACTATTCGGTATGGTGGAGCAACGCCCTGGAGTGAAGCCTAGGTTGCCCGGAACGTAGAATTGGCCATCACTTTCAAACTGGTTGCAATTACTCGTTTTATACAATGGAAGACTGTTGTATCTATATTGTATTTTATGCTTCTGGCGTTGTCTTCTAAGGCCGTAGCTATTCGATCTGGTGGAGCAACGCCCTAGAGCGAAGCCTAGGTTGCGCGGAACGTAGAATTGGCCATCACTTTCAAACTGGTTGCAATTATACCTGTTATATGATGGAAACACTGCTGTATTTTTTTTGCATTTTATGGTTCGGGCGTTGACTTCTGAGGCCCTAACTATTCAATCCGTTGGAGCAACGCCATAGGGTGAAGCCTAGGTTGCTCGGAAGGTAGAAATGACCATAAGTTTCATACTGGTTGCATTTATTCGTTTTATACGATGGAAAAGCTGTTGTACTTATATGGTATTTTATGCTTCTGGCGTTGACTTCTTAGGTCGTAACTGTTCGGTCTGGTGGAGCAACGCCCTGGAGTGAAGCCTAGGTTGCCCGGAACGCAGAATTGGCCATCACTTTCAAACTGGTTGCAATTACTCGTTTTATACAATGGAAGACTGTTGTATCTATATTGTATTTTATGCTTCTGGCGTTGTCTTCTAAGGCCGTAGCTATTCGATCTGGTGGAGCAACGCCCTAGAGCGAAGCCTAGGTTGCCCGGAACGTAGAATTGGCCATCACTTTCAAACTGGTTGCAATTATTCCTGTTATATGATGGAAACACTGTTGTATTTTTTTTGTATTTTATGTTTCGGGCGTTGACTTCTAAGGTCCTAACCATTCAATCTGTTGGAGCAACGCCCTAGGGTGAAGCCTAGGTTGCTCGGAAAGTAGAAATGTCCATAAGTTTCATACTGGTTGCAATTATTCGTTTTATACGATGGAAAAACTGTTGTATTTATATTGTATTTTATGCATCTGGCGTTGACTTCTAAGGCACTAACTATTCGATCTGGTGGAGCAACGCAATAGAGTGATGCCTAAGTTGACCGGAACGTAGAATTGGCCATCAATTTCAAACTGGTTGCAATTATACCTGTTATATGATGGAAACACTGCTGTATTTTTTTTGCATTTTATGGTTCGGGCGTTGACTTCTGAGGCCCTGACTATTCAATCCGTTGGAGCAACGCCCTAGGGTGAAGCCTAGGTTGCTCGGAAGGTAGAAATGACCATAAGTTTCATACTGGTTGCAATTATTCGTTTTATACGATGGAAAAACTGTTGTATTTATATTGTATTTTATACATCTGGCGTTGACTTCTAAGTTACTAACTATTCGATCTAGAGGAGCAACGCCCTAGAGTGAAGCCTATGTTGCCCGGAACGTAGAATTGGCCATCACTTTCAAACTGATTGCAATTATTCCTGATATATGATGGAAACACTGTTGTATTTTTTTTGCATTTTATGGTTCGGGCGTTGTCTTCTAAGGCCCTAACTGTTAAATCTGTTGGAGCAACGCCCTAGGGTGAAGCCTAGGTTGCTCGGAAAGTAGAAATGTCCATAAGTTTCAAACTGTTTGCAATTATTCGTTTTATACGATGGAAAAACTGTTGTATTTATATTGTACTTTATGCTTCTGGCGTTGACCTCTAAGGCACTAACTATCCGATCTGGTGGAGCAACGCGATAGGGTGATGCCTAGGTTGCCCGGAACGTAGCATTGGCCATCAATTTCAAACTGGTTGCAATTATTCCTGTTATATGATGGAAACACTGTTGTATTTTTTTTGCATTTTATGGTTCGGGCGTTGACTTCTAAGGTCCTAACTATTCAATCTGTTGGAGCAACGCCCTAGGGTGAAGCCTAGGATGCTCGGAAAGTAGAAATGAGCATAAGTTTCATACTGGGTGAAATTAATCGTTTTATACGATGGAAAAACTGTTGTATATATATTGTATTTTATGCTTCTGGCGTTGACTTCTTAGGCCGTAACTATCCGGTCTGGTGGAGCAACGCCCTAGAGTGAAGCCTAGGTTGACCGGAACGTAGAATTGGCCATCACTTTCAAACTGGTTGCAATTATTCCTGTTACATGATGGATACACTGTTGTATTTTTATTGCATTTTATGCTTCGGGCGTTTACTTCTGAGGCCCTAACTATTCAATCTGTTGGACCAACGCCCTAGGGTGAAGGCTAGCTTGCTCGGAAAGTAGAAATGACCATAGCTTACATACTTGTTGCAATTATTCGTTTTATATGATGGAAAAACTGTTGTATTTATATTGTATTTTATGCTTCTGGCGTTCCGTTCTTAGGCCCTAACTATTCGATCTGGTGGAACAACGGCCTAGGGTGAAGCCTAGGTTGCCCGGAACGTAGAAATAACCATAACTTTTACACTGGTAGCAATTATTCGTTTTATACGATGGAAAAACTGTTGTATCTATATTGTATTTTATGCTTCTGGCGTTGACTTCTAAGGCACTAACTATTCGATCTGGTGGAGCAACGCCCTAGAGTGAAGCCTGGGTTGCCCGGAACGTAGAATTGGCCATCACTTTCAAACTGGTTGCAATTATTCCTGATATATGATGGAAACACTGTTGTATTTTTTTTTGCATTTTATGGTTCGGGCGTTGACTTCTAAGGCCCTAACTGTTCAATCTGTTGGAGCAACGCCCTAGGGTGAAGCCTAGGTTGCTCGGAAAGTAGAAATGTCCATAAGTTTCAAACTGTTTGCAATTATTCGTTTTATACGATTGAATAACTGTTGTATTTATATTGTACTTTATGCTTCTGGCGTTGACCTCTAAGGCACTAACTATTCGATCTGGTGGAGCAACGCAATAGAGTGATGCCTAGGTTGCCCGGAACGTAGAATTGGCCATCAATTTCAAACTGGTTGCACTTATACCTGTTATATGATGGAAACACTGTTGTATTTTTTTTGCATTTTGTGGTTCTGGCGTTGACTTCTAAGGCCCTAACTATTCAGTCCGTTGGAGCAACGCCCTAGGGTGAAGCCTATGTTGCTCGGAATGTAGAAATGACCATAAGTTTCATACTGGTTGCAATTATTCGTTTTTTACGATGGTAAAACTGTTGTATTTATATTGTATTTTATACATCTGGCGTTGACTTCTAAGGTACTAACTATTCGATCTAGTGGAGCAACGCCCTAGAGTGAAGCCTATGTTGCCCGGAACGTAGAAATGACCACCACTTTCAAACTGGTTGCAATTATTCCTGTTATATGATGGAAAAACTGTTATATATATATTGTATTTTATGCTTCTGGCGTTGACTTCTTAGGCCCTAACTATTCGATCTGGTGGAACAACGGCCTAGAGTGAAGCCTAGGTTGCGCGGAACGTAGAAATAACCATAACTTTTACACTGGTAGCAATTATTCGTTTTATACTATGGAAAAACTGTTCTATTTATATTGTATTTTATGCTTCTGGCGTTCCCTTCTTAGGCCCTAACTATTGGATCTGGTGGAGCAACGGCCTAGAGTGAAGCCTAGGTTGCCCGGAACGTAGAAATAACCATAACTTTTACACTGGTAGCAATTATTCGTTTTATACGATGGAAAAACTGTTGTATCTATATTGTATTTTATGCTTCTGGCGTTGACTTCTAAGGCCCTAACTATTCAATCCGTTGGAGCAAAGCCCTAGGGTGAAGCCTAGGTTGCTCGGAATGTAGAAATGACCATAAGTTTCATACTGGTTGCATTTATTCGTTTTATACGATGGAAAAGCTGTTGTATTTATATGGTATTTTATGCTTCTGGCGTTGACTCCTTAGGTCGTAACTATTCGGTCTGGTGGAGCAACGCCCTGGAGTGAAGCCTAGGTTGCCCGGAACGTAGAATTGGCCATCACTTTCAAACTGGTTGCAATTACTCGTTTTATACAATGAAAGACTGTTGTATCTATATTGTATTATATGCTTCTGGCGTTGTCTTCTAAGGCCGTAGCTATTCGATCTGGTGGAGCAACGCCCTAGAGCGAAGCCTGGGATGCCCGGAACGTAGAATTGGCCATCACTTTCAAACTGGTTGCAATTATTCCTGTTATATGATGGAAACACTGTTGTATTTTTTTTTGCATTTTATGGTTCGGGCGTTGACTTCTAAGGTCCTAACTATTCAATCTGTTGGAGCAACGCCCTAGGGTGAAGCCTAGGATGCTCGGAAAGTAGAAATGACCATAAGTTTCATACTGGGTGAAATTAATCGTTTTATACGATGGAAAAACTGTTGCATATATATTGTATTTTATGCTTCTGGCATAGACTTCTAAGGCACTATCTGTTCGATCTGGTAGAGTAACGCCCTAGGGCGAAGCCTAGGTTGCCCGGAACGTAGAATTGGCCATCACTATCAAACTGGTTGCAATTATTCCTGTTATATGATGGAAACACTGTTGTATTTTTTTGCATTTTATGGTTCGGGCGTTGACTTCAAAGGTCCTAACTATTCAATCTGTTGGAGAAACGCCCTAGGGTGAAGCCTAGGTTGCTCGGAAAGTAGAAGTGACCATATGTTTCATACTGGGTGCAATTATTCGTTTTATACGATGGAAAAACTGTTGTATTTATATTGTATTTTATGCTTCTGGGGTTGACTTCTTAGGCCGTAACTATTCGGTCTGGTGGAGCAACGCCCTGGAGTGAAACCTAGGTTGCCCGAAACGTAGAATTGGCAATCACTTTGAAACTGGTTGCAATTATTCCTGATATATGATGTAAACACTGTTGTATTTTTTTTGCATTTTATGGTTCGGGCGTTGACTTCTAAGGCCCTAACTATACAATCTGTTGGAGCAACGCCCTAGGGTGAAGCCTAAGTTGCTCGGAAAGTAGAAATATCCATAAGTTTCATACTGGTTGCAATTATTCGTTTTATACGATGGAAAAGCTGTTGTATTTATATTGTATTTTATGCTTCTGGCGTTGACTTCTAAGGCACTAACTACTCGATCTGGTGGAGCAACGCAATAGAGTGATGCCTAGGTTGCCCGGAACGTAGAATTGGCCATCAATTTCTAACTGGTTGCAATTATACCTGTTATATGATGGAAACACTGCTGTATTTTTTTTGCATATTATGGATCGGGCGTTGACTTCTAAGGCCCTAACCATTCAATCCGTTGGAGCAACGCCCTAGGGTGAAGCCTAGCTTGCTCGGAAAGTAGAAATGACCATAAGATTCATACTGGTTGCAATTATTCGTTTTATACGATGGAAAGGCTGTTGTATTTATATCGTATTTTATGCTTCTGGCGTTGACTTCTTAGGCCGTAACTATCCGGTCTGGTGGAGCAACGCAATAGAGTGATGCCTAGGTTGCCCGGAACGTAGAATTGGCCATCAATTTCAAACTGGTTGCACTTATACCTGTTATATGATGGAAACACTGTTGTATTTTTTTTGCATTTTGTGGTTCTGGCGTTGACTTCTAAGGCCCTAACTATTCAGTCCGTTGGAGCAACGCCCTAGGGTGAAGCCTATGTTGCTCGGAATGTAGAAATGACCATAAGTTTCATACTGGTTGCAATTATTCGTTTTTTACGATGGTAAAACTGTTGTATTTACATTGTATTTTATACATCTGGCGTTGACTTCTAAGGTACTAACTATTCGATCTAGTGGAGCAACGCCCTAGAGTGAAGCCTATGTTGCCCGGAACGTAGAAATGACCATCACTTTCAAACTGGTTGCAATTATTCCTGTTATATGATGGAAAAACTGTTACATTTATATTGTATTTTATGCTTCTGGCGTTGACTTCTTAGGCCTTAACTATTCGATCTGGTGGAACAACGGCCTGGAGTGAAGCCTAGGTTGCCCGGAACGTAGAAATAACCATAACTTTTACACTGGTAGCAATTATTCGTTTTATACTATGGAAAAACTGTTCTATTTATATTGTATTTTATGCTTCTGGCGTTCCCTTCTTAGGCCCTAACTATTGGATCTGGTGGAACAACGGCCTAGACTGAAGCCTAGGTTGCCCGGAACGTAGAAATAACCATAACTTTTACACTGGTAGCAATTATTCGTTTTATACGATGGAAAAACTGTTGTATCTATATTGTATTTTATGCTTCTGGCGTTGACTTCTAAGGCCCTAACTATTCAATCCGTTGGAGCAAAGCCCTAGGGTGAAGCCTAGGTTGCTCGGAATGTAGAAATGACCATAAGTTTCATACTGGTTGCATTTATTCGTTTTATACGATGGAAAAGCTGTTGTATTTATATGGTATTTTATGCTTCTGGCGTTGACTTCTTAGGTCGTAACCATTCGGTCTGGCGGAGAAACGCCCTGGAGTGAAGCCTAGGTTGCCCGGAACGTAGAATTGGCCATCACTTTCAAACTGGTTGCAATTACTCGTTTTATACAATGAAAGACTGTTGTATCTATATTGTATTTTATGCTTCTGGCGTTGTCTTCTAAGGCCGTAGCTATTCGACCTGGTGGAGCAACGCCCTAGAGCGAAGCCTGGGATGCCCGGAACGTAGAATTGGCCATCACTTTCAAACTGGTTGCAATTATTCCTGTTATATGATGGAAACACTGTTGTATTTTTTTTGCATTTTATGGTTCGGGCGTTGACTTCTAAGGTCCTAACTATTCAATCTGTTGGAGCAACGCCCTAGGGTGAAGCCTAGGATGCTCGGAAAGTAGAAAAGACCATAAGTTTCATACTGGGTGCAATTATTCGTTTTATACGATGGAAAAACTGTTGTATTTATATTGTATTTTATGCTTCTGGGGTTGACTTCTTAGGCCGTAACTATTCGGTCTGGTGGAGCAACGCCCTGGAGTGAAACCTAGGTTGCCCGAAACGTAGAATTGGCCATCACTTTCAAACTGGTTGCAATTATTCCTGATATATGATGTAAACACTGTTGTATTTTTTTTGCATTTTATGGTTCGGGCGTTGACTTCTAAGGCCCTAACTATACAATCTGTTGGAGCAACGCCCTAGGGTGAAGCCTAAGTTGCTCGGAAAGTAGAAATATCCATAAGTTTCATACTGGTTGCAATTATTCGTTTTATACGATGGAAAAACTGTTGTATTTATATTGTATTTTATGCTTCTGGCGTTCACTTCTAAGGCACTAACTACTCGATCTGGTGGAGGAACGCAATAGAGTGATGCCTAGGTTGCCCGGAACGTAGAATTGGCCATCAATTTCAAACTGGTTGCAATTATACGTGTTATATGATGGAAACACTGCTGTATTTTTTTTGCATTTTATGGATCGGGCGTTGACTTCTAAGGCCCTAACTATTCAATCCGTTGGAGCAACGCCCTAGGGTGAAGACTAGGACGCTCAGAAAGTAGAAATGACCATAAATTTCATACTGGTTGCAATTATTCGTTTTATACGATGGAAGAACTGTTGTATTTATATTGTATTTTATGCTTCTGGCGTTGACTTCTAAGGTACTAACTATTCGATCTGGTGGAGCAACGCCCTAGGGTGAAGCCTAGCTTGCTCGGAAAGTAGAAATGACCATAAGTTTCATACTGGTTGCAATTATTCGTTTTATACGATGGAAAAGCTGTTGTATTTATATCGTATTTTATGCTTCTGGCGATGACTTCTTAGGCCGTAACTATCCGGTCTGGTGGAGCAACGCCCTAGAGTGAAGCCTAGGTTGCCCGGAACGTAGAATTGGCCATCACTTTCAAACTGGTTGCAATTATTCCTGTTATATGATGGATACACTGTTGTATTTTTATTGCATTTTATGCTTCGGGCGTTGACTTCTAAGGCCCTAACTATTCAATCTGTTGGACCAACGCCCTAGGGTGAAAGCTAGCTTGCTCGGAAAGTAGAAATGACCATAGCTTACATACCTGTTGCAATTATTCGTTTTATATGATGGAAAAACTGTTGTATTTATATCGCATTTTATGCTTCTGGCGTTGACTTCTAAGGCACTATCTTTTCGATCTGGTGGAGCAACGCCCTAGAGCGAAGCCTAGGTTGCCCGGAACGTAGAAATAACCATAACTTTTACACTGGTAGCAATTATTCGTTTTATACGATAGAAACACTGTTGTATTTTTTTTGTATTTTATGTTTCGGGCGTTGACTTCTAAGGCCCTAACCATTCAATCTGTTGGAGCAACGCCCTAGGGTGAAGCCTAGGTTGCTCGGAAAGTAGAAATGTCCATAAGTTTCATACTGGTTGCAATTATTCGTTTTATACGATGGAAAAACTGTTGTATTTATATTGTATTTTATGCTTCTGGCGTTGACTTCTAAGGCACTAACTATTCGATCTGGTGGAGCAACGCAATAGAGTGATGCCTAGGTTGACCGGAACGTAGAATTGGCCATCAATTTCAAACTGGTTGCAATTATACCTGATATATGATGGAAACACTGTTGTATTTTTTTGCATTTTATGGTTCGGGCGTTGACTTCTGAGGCCCTGACTATTCAATCCGTTGGAGCAACGCCCTAGGGTGAAGCCTAGGTTGCTCCGAAGGTAGAAATGACCATAAGTTTCATACTGGTTGCAATTATTCGTTTTATACGATGGAAAAACTGTTGTATTTATATTGTATTTTATACATCTGGCGTTGACTTCTAAGTTACTAACTATTCGATCTAGAGGAGCAACGCCCTAGAGTGAAGCCTATGTTGCCCGGAACGTAGAATTGGCCATCACTTTCAAACTGATTGCAATTATTCCTGATATATGATGGAAACACTGTTGTATTTTTTTTGCATTTTATGGTTCGGGCGTTGTCTTCTAAGGCCCTAACTGTTAAATCTGTTGGAGCAACGCCCTAGGGTGAAGCCTAGGTTGCTCGGAAAGTAGAAATGTCCATAAGTTTCAAACTGTTTGCAATTATTCGTTTTATACGATGGAAAAACTGTTGTATTTATATTGTACTTTATGCTTCTGGCGTTGACCTCTAAGGCACTAACTATCCGATCTGGTGGAGCAACGCGATAGGGTGATGCCTAGGTTGCCCGGAACGTAGCATTGGCCATCAATTTCAAACTGGTTGCAATTATACCTGTTATATAATGGAAACACTGCTGTATTTTTTTTGCATTTTATGGATCGGGCGTTGACTTCTAAGGCCCTAACTATTCAATCCGTTGGAACAACGCCCTAGGGTGAAGCCTAGGTTGCTCAGAAAGTAGAAATGACCATAAGTTTCATACTGGTTGCAATTATTCGTTTTATACGATGGAAAAACTGTTGTATTTATATTGTATTTTATGCTTCTGGCGTTGACTTCTAAGGTACTAACTATTCGATCTGGTGGAGCAACGCCCTAGGGTGAAGCCTAGCTTGCTCGGAAAGTAGAAATGACCATAAGATTCATACTGGTTGCAATTATTCGTTTTATACGATGGAAAAGCTGTTGTATTTATACCGCATTTTATGCTTCTGGCGTTGACTTCTTAGGCCGTAACTATCCGGTCTGGTGGAGCAACGCCCTAGAGTGATGCCTAGGTTGCCCGGAACGTAGAATTGGCCATCACTTTCAAACTGGTTGCAATTATTCCTGTTATATGATGGATACACTGTTGTATTTTTATTGCATTTTATGCTTCGTGCGTTTACTTCTAAGGCCCTAACTATTCAATCTGTTGGACCAACGCCCTAGGGTGAAGGCTAGCTTGCTCGGAAAGTAGAAATGGCCATAGCTTACATACTTGTTGCAATTATTCGTTTTATATGATGGAAAAACTGTTGTATTTATATTGTATTTTATGCTTCTGGCGTTCCGTTCTTAGGCCCTAACTATTCGATCTGGTGGAACAACGGCCTAGGCTGAAGCCTAGGTTGCCCGGAACGTAGAAATAACCATAACTTTTACACTGGTAGCAATTATTCGTTTTATACGATGGAAAAACTGTTGTATCTATATTGTATTTTATGCTTCTGGCGTTGACTTCTAAGGCACTAACTATTCGATCTGGTGGAGCAACGCCCTAGAGTGAAGCCTGGGTTGCCCGGAACGTAGAATTGGCCATCACTTTCAAACTGGTTGCAATTATTCCTGATATATGATGGAAACACTGTTGTATTTTTTTTGCATTTTATGGTTCGGGCGTTGACTTCTAAGGCCCTAACTGTTCAATCTGTTGGAGCAACGCCCTAGGGTGAAGCCTAGGTTGCTCGGAAAGTAGAAATGTCCATAAGTTTCAAACTGTTTGCAATTATTCGTTTTATACGATGGAAAAACTGTTGTATTTATATTGTACTTTATGCTTCTGGCGTTGACCTCTAAGGCACTAACTATTCGATCTGGTGGAGCAACACGCTAGAGTGAAGCCTATGTTGCCTGGAACGTAGAAATGACCATCACTTTCAAACTGGTTGCAATTATTCCTGTTATATGATGTAAAAACTGTTGTATTTTTGTTGCATTTTATGCTTCGGGCATAGACTTCTAAGGCCCTAACTGTTCAATCTGTTGGAGCAACGCCCTAGGGTGAAGCCATGGTTGCCCAGAAAGTAGAAATGGCCATAGCTTTCATACTGGTTGCAATTATTCGTTTTATATGATGGAAAAACTGTTGTATTTATTTTGTATTTAATGCTTCGGGCGTTGGCTTCTAAGGCCCTAACTGTTTGATCTGGTGGAGCAACGCCCTAGAGTGAAACCTAGGTTGCCCGGAACGTAGAAATGACCATAACTTTCACACTGGTTGCTATTCTTCGTTTTATACGATGGAAAAACTGTTATATTTATATTGTATTTTATGCTTCTGGCGTTGACTTCTTAGGCCTAACTATTCGATCTGGTGGAACAACGCCCTAGTGTGAAGCCTAGGTTGCCCGGAACGTAGAAACAACCATAACTTCTACACTGGTAGCAATTATTCGTTTTATACCATGGAAAAACTGCTGTATCTATATTGTATTTTACGCTTCTGGCGTTGACTTCTAAGGCACTAACTATTCGATCTGGTGAAGCAAGGCCCTAGAGCGAAGCCTAGGTTGCCCGGAACGTAGAATAGGCCATCACTTTCAAACTGGTTGCAATTATTCCTGTTATATGATGGAAACACTGTTGTATTTTTTTTGTATTTTATGGTTCGGGCGTTGACTTCTAAGGCCCTAACTATTCAATCTGTTGGAGCAACGCCCTAGGGTGAAGCCTAGGTTGCTCGGAAAGTGGAAATGTCCATAAGTTTCATACTGGTCGCAATTATTCGTTTTATACGATGGAAAAACTGTTGTATTTATATTGTATTTTATGCTTCTGGCGTTGACTTCTAAGGCACTAACTATTCGATCTGGTGGAGCAACGCAATAGAGTGATGCCTAGGTTGACCGGAACGTAGAATTGGCCATCAATTTCAAACTGGTTGCAATTATACCTGTTATATGATGGAAACACTGCTGTATTTTTTTTGCATTTTATGGTTCGGGCGTTGACTTCTGAGGCCCTAACTATTCGATCCGTTGGAGCAACGCCATAGGGTGAAGCCTAGGTTGCTCGGAAGGTAGAAATGACCATAAGTTTCATAGTGGTTGCATTTATTCGTTTTATACGATGGAAAAGCTGTTGTATTTATATGGTATTTTATGCTTCTGGCGTTGACTTCTTAGGTCGTAACTATTCGGTCTGGTGGAGCAACGCCCTGGAGTGAAGCCTAGGTTGCCCGGAACGTAGAATTGGCCATCACTTTCAAACTGGTTGCAATTACTCGTTTTATACAATGGAAGACTGTTGTATCTATATTGTATTTTATGCTTCTGGCGTTGTCTTCTAAGGCCGTAGCTATTCGATCTGGTGGAGCAACGCCCTAGAGCGATGCCTAGGTTGCCCGGAACGTAGAATTGGCCATCACTTTCAAACTGGTTGCAATTATTCCTGTTATATGATGGAAACACTGTTGTATTTTTTTTGCATTTTATGGTTCGGGCGTTGACTTCTACGGTCCTAACTATTCAATCTGTTGGAGCAACGCCCCAGGGTGAAGCCTAGGATGCTCGGAAAGTAGAAATGACCATAAGTTTCATACTGGGTGAAATTAATCGTTTTATACGATGGAAAAACTGTTGTATATATATTGTATTTTATGCTTCTGCTATAGACTTCTAAGGCACTATCTGTTCGATCTGGTGGAGCAACGCCCTAGGGCGAAGCCTAGGTTGCCCGGAACTTAGAATTGGCCATCACTATCAAACTGGTTGCAATTATTCCTGTTATATGATGGAAACACTGTTGTATTTTTTTTGCATTTTATGGTTCGGGCGTTGTCTTCTAAGGCCCTAACTGTTAAATCTGTTGGAGCAACGCCCTAGGGTGAAGCCTAGGTTGCTCGGAAAGTAGAAATGTCCATAAGTTTCAAACTGTTTGCAATTATTCGTTTTATACGATGGAAAAGCTGTTGTATTTATATTGTACTTTATGCTTCTGGCGTTGACCTCTAAGGCACTAACTATCCGATCTGGTGGAGCAACGCGATAGGGTGATGCCTAGGTTGCCCGGAACGTAGCATTGGCCATCAATTTCAAACTGGTTGCAATTATTCCTGTTATATGATGGAAACACTGTTGTATTTTTTTTGCATTTTATGGTTCGGGCGTTGACTTCTAAGGTCCTAACTATTCAATCTGTTGGAGCAACGCCCTAGGGTGAAGCCTAGGATGCTCGGAAAGTAGAAATGAGCATAAGTTTCATACTGGGTGAAATTAATCGTTTTATACGATGGAAAAACTGTTGTATCTATATTGTATTTTATGCTTCTGGCGTTGACTTCTAAGGCACTAACTATTCGATCTGGTGGAGCAACGCCCTAGAGTGATGCCTAGGTTGCCCGGAACGTAGAATTGGCCATCACTTTCAAACTGGTTGCAATTATTCCTGTTATATGATGGATACACTGTTGTATTTTTATTGCATTTTATGCTTCGGGCGTTTACTTCTAAGGCCCTAACTATTCAATCTGTTGGACCAACGCCCTAGGGTGAAGGCTAGCTTGCTCGGAAAGTAGAAATGGCCATAGCTTACATACTTGTTGCAATTATTCGTTTTATATGATGGAAAAACTGTTGTATTTATATTGTATTTTATGCTTCTGGCGTTCCGTTCTTAGGCCCTAACTATTCGATCTGGTGGAACAACGGCCTAGGCTGAAGCGTAGGATGCCCGGAACGTAGAAATAACCATAACTTTTACACTGGTAGCAATTATTCGTTTTATACGATGGAAAAACTGTTGTATCTATATTGTATTTTATGCTTCTGGCGTTGACTTCTAAGGCACTAACTATTCGATCTGGTGGAGCAACGCCCTAGAGTGAAGCCTGGGTTGCCCGGAACGTAGAATTGGCCATCACTTTCAAACTGGTTGCAATTATTCCTGATATATGATGGAAACACTGTTGTATTTTTTTTGCATTTTATGGTTCGGGCGTTGACTTCTAAGGCCCTAACTGTTCAATCTGTTGGAGCAACGCCCTAGGGTGAAGCCTAGGTTGCTCGGAAAGTAGAAATGTCCATAAGTTTCAAACTGTTTGCAATTATTCGTTTTATACGATGGAAAAACTGTTGTATTTATATTGTACTCTATGCTTCTGGCGTTGACCTCTAAGGCACTAACTATTCGATCTGGTGGAGCAACACGCTAGAGTGAAGCCTATGTTGCCTGGAACGTAGAAATGACCATCACTTTCAAACTGGTTGCAATTATTCCTGTTATATGATGTAAAAACTGTTGTATTTTTGTTGCATTTTATGCTTCGGGCATAGACTTCTAAGGCCCTAACTGTTCAATCTGTTGGAGCAACGCCCTAGGGTGAAGCCATGGTTGCCCAGAAAGTAGAAATGGCCATAGCTTTCATACTGGTTGCAATTATTCGTTTTATATGATGGAAAAACTGTTCTATTTATTTTGTATTTAATGCTTCGGGCGTTGGCTTCTAAGGCCCTAACTGTTTGATCTGGTGGAGCAACGCCCTAGAGTGAAACCTAGGTTGCCCGGAACGTAGAAATGACCATAACTTTCACACTGGTTGCTATTCCTCGTTTTATACGATGGAAAAACTGTTATATTTATATTGTATTTTATGCTTCTGGCGTTGACTTCTTAGGCCTAACTATTCGATCTGGTGGAACAACGCCCTAGTGTGAAGCCTAGGTTGCCCGGAACGTAGAAACAACCATAACTTCTACACTGGTAGCAATTATTCGTTTTATACCATGGAAAAACTGCTGTATCTATATTGTATTTTACGCTTCTGGCGTTGACTTCTAAGGCACTAACTATTCGATCTGGTGAAGCAAGGCCCTAGAGCGAAGCCTAGGTTGCCCGGAACGTAGAATAGGCCATCACTTTCAAACTGGTTGCAATTATTCCTGTTATATGATGGAAACACTGTTGTATTTTTTTTGTATTTTATGGTTCGGGCGTTGACTTCTAAGGCCCTAACTATTCAATCTGTTGGAGCAACGCCCTAGGGTGAAGCCTAGGTTGCTCGGAAAGTGGAAATGTCCATAAGTTTCATACTGGTCGCAATTATTCGTTTTATACGATGGAAAAACTGTTGTATTTATATTGTATTTTATGCTTCTGGCGTTGACTTCTAAGGCACTAACTATTCGATCTGGTGGAGCAACGCAATAGAATGATGCCTAGGTTGACCGGAACGTAGAATTGGCCATCAATTTCAAACTGGTTGCAATTATACCTGTTATATGATGGAAACACTGCTGTATTTTTTTTGCATTTTATGGTTCGGGCGTTGACTTCTGAGGCCCTAACTATTCGATCCGTTGGAGCAACGCCATAGGGTGAAGCCTAGGTTGCTCGGAAGGTAGAAATGACCATAAGTTTCATAGTGGTTGCATTTATTCGTTTTATACGATGGAAAAGCTGTTGTATTTATATGGTATTTTATGCTTCTGGCGTTGACTTCTTAGGTCGTAACTATTCGGTCTGGTGGAGCAACGCCCTGGAGTGAAGCCTAGGTTGCCCGGAACGTAGAATTGGCCATCACTTTCAAACTGGTTGCAATTACTCGTTTTATACAATGGAAGACTGTTGTATCTATATTGTATTTTATGCTTCTGGCGTTGTCTTCTAAGGCCGTAGCTATTCGATCTGGTGGAGCAACGCCCTAGAGCGAAGCCTAGGTTGCCCGGAACGTAGAATTGGCCATCACTTTCAAACTGGTTGCAATTATTCCTGTTATATGATGGAAACACTGTTGTATTTTTTTTGCATTTTATGGTTCGGGCGTTGACTTCTACGGTCCTAACTATTCAATCTGTTGGAGCAACGCCCCAGGGTGAAGCCTAGGATGCTCGGAAAGTAGAAATGACCATAAGTTTCATACTGGGTGAAATTAATCGTTTTATACGATGGAAAAACTGTTGTATATATATTGTATTTTATGCTTCTGCTATAGACTTCTAAGGCACTATCTGTTCGATCTGGTGGAGCAACGCCCTAGGGCGAAGCCTAGGTTGCCCGGAACTTAGAATTGGCCATCACTATCAAACTGGTTGCAATTATTCCTGTTATATGATGGAAACACTGTTGTATTTTTTTTGCATTTTATGGTTCGGGCGTTGACTTCAAAGGTCCTAACTATTCAATCTGTTGGAGAAACGCCCTAGGGTGAAGCCTAGGTTGCTCGGAAAGTAGAAATGACCATAAGTTTCATACTGGGTGCAATTATTCGTTTTATACGATGGAAAAACTGTTGTATTTATATTGTATTTTATGCTTCTAGGGTTGACTTCTTAGGCCGTAACTATTCGGTCTGGTGGAGCAACGCCCTGGAGTGAAACCTAGGTTGCCCGAAACGTAGAATTGGCAATCACTTTGAAACTGGTTGCAATTATTCCTGATATATGATGTAAACACTGTTGTATTTTTTTTGCATTTTATGGTTCGGGCGTTGACTTCTAAGGCCCTAACTATACAATCTGTTGGAGCAACGCCCTAGGGTGAAGCCTAAGTTGCTCGGAAAGTAGAAATATCCATAAGTTTCATACTGGTTGCAATTATTCGTTTTATACGATGGAAAAACTGTTGTATTTATATTGTATTTTATGCTTCTGGCGTTGACTTCTAAGGCACTAACTACTCGATCTGGTGGAGCAACGCAATAGAGTGATGCCTAGGTTGCCCAGAACGTAGAATTGGCCATCAATTTCAAACTGGTTGCAATTATACCTGTTATATGATGGAAACACTGCTGTATTTTTTTTGCATATTATGGATCGGGCGTTGACTTCTAAGGCCCTAACTATTCAACCCGTTGGAGCAACGCCCTAGGGTGAAGCCTAGCTTGCTCGGAAAGTAGAAATGACCATAGCTTACATACTTGTTGCAATTATTCGTTTTATATGATGGAAAAACTGTTTTATTTATATTGTATTTTATGCTTCTGGCGTTCCGTTCTTAGGCCCTAACTATTCGATCTGGTGGAACAACGGCCTAGGGTGAAGCCTAGGTTGCCCGGAACGTAGAAATAACCATAACTTTTACACTGGTAGCAATTATTCGTTTTATACGATGGAAAAACTGTTGTATCTATATTGTATTTTATGCTTCTGGCGTTGACTTCTAAGGCACTAACTATTCGATCTGGTGGAGCAACGCCCTAGAGTGAAGCCTGGGTAGCCCGGAACGTAGAATTGGCCATCACTTTCAAACTGGTTGCAATTATTCCTGTTATATGATGGAAACACTGTTGTATTTTTTTTTGCATTTTATGGTTCGGGCGTTGACTTCTAAGGCCCTAACTATTCAATCTGTTCGAGCAACGCCCTAGGGTGAAGCCTAGGATGCTCGGAAAGTAGAAATGACCATAAGTTTCATACTGGGTGAAATTAATCGTTTTATACGATGGAAAAACTGTTGTATATATATTGTATTTTATGCTTCTGGCATAGACTTCTAAGGCACTATCTGTTCGATCTGGTGGAGTAACGCCCTAGGGCGAAGCCTAGGTTGCCCGGAACGTAGAATTGGCCATCACTATCAAACTGGTTGCAATTATTCCTGTTATATGATGGAAACACTGTTGTATTTTTTTTGCATTTTATGGTTCGGGCGTTGACTTCAAAGGTCCTAACTATACAATCTGTTGGAGCAACGCCCTAGGGTGAAGCCTAAGTTGCTCGGAAAGTAGAAATATCCATAAGTTTCATACTGGTTGCAATTATTCGTTTTATACGATGGAAAAACTGTTGTATTTATATCGTATTTTATGCTTCTGGCGTTGACTTCTAAGGCACTAACTACTCGATCTGGTGGAGCAACGCAATAGAGTGATGCCTAGGTTGCCCGAAACGTAGAATTGGCAATCACTTTGAAACTGGTTGCAATTATTCCTGATATATGATGTAAACACTGTTGTATTTTTTTTGCATTTTATGGTTCGGGCGTTGACTTCTAAGGCCCTAACTATACAATCTGTTGGAGCAACGCCCTAGGGTGAATCCTAAGTTGCTCGGAAAGTAGAAATATCCATAAGTTTCATACTGGTTGCAATTATTCGTTTTATACGATGGAAAAACTGTTGTATTTATACCGTATTTTATGCTTCTGGCGTTGACTTCTAAGGTACTAACTATTCGATCTAGTGGAGCAACGCCCTAGAGTGAAGCCTATGTTGCCCGGAACGTAGAAATGACCATCACTTTCAAACTGGTTGCAATTATTCCTGTTATATGATGGAAAAACTGTTACATTTATATTGTATTTTATGCTTCTGGCGTTGACTTCTTAGGCCCTAACTATTCGATCTGGTGGAACAACGTCCTAGAGTGAAGCCTAGGTTGCCCGGAACGTAGAAATAACCATAACTTTTACACTGGTAGCAATTATTCGTTTTATACGATGGAAAAACTGTTGTATCTATATTGTATTTTATGCTTCTGGCGTTGACTTCTAAGGCCCTAACTATTCAATCCGTTGGAGCAAAGCCCTAGGGTGAAGCCTAGGTTGCTCGGAATGTAGAAATGACCATAAGTTTCATACTGGTTGCATTTGTTCGTTTTATACGATGGAAAAGCTGTTGTATTTATATGGTATTTTATGCTTCTGGCGTTGACTTCTTAGGTCGTAACTATTCGGTCTGGTGGAGCAACGCCCTGGAGTGAAGCCTAGGTTGCCCGGAACGTAGAATTGGCCATCACTTTCAAACTGGTTGCAATTACTCGTTTTATACAATGAAAGACTGTTGTATCTATATTGTATTTTATGCTTCTGGCGTTGTCTTCTAAGGCCGTAGCTATTCGATCTGGTGGAGCAACGCCCTAGAGCGAAGCCTGGGATGCCCGGAACGTAGAATTGGCCATCACTTTCAAACTGGTTGCAATTATTCCTGTTATATGATGGAAACACTGTTGTATTTATTTTGCATTTTATGGTTCGGGCGTTGACTTCTAAGGTCCTAACTATTCAATCTGTTGGAGCAACGCCCTAGGGTGAAGCCTAGGATGCTCGGAAAGTAGAAAAGACCATAAGTTTCATACTGGGTGAAATTAATCGTTTTATACGATGGAAAAACTGTTGTATATATATTGTATTTTATGCTTCTGGCATAGACTTCTAAGGCACTATCTGTTCGATCTGGTGGAGCAACGCCCTAGAGCGAAGCCTAGGTTGCCCGGAACGTAGAATTGGCCATCACTATCAAACTGGTTGCAATTATTCCTGTTATATGATGGAAACACTGTTGTATTTATATTGTATTTTATGCTTCTGGCGTTCACTTCTAAGGCACTAACTACTCGATCTGGTGGAGGAACGCAATAGAGTGATGCCTAGGTTGCCCGGAACGTAGAATTGGCCATCAATTTCAAACTGGTTGCAATTATACCTGTTATATGATGGAAACACTGCTGTATTTTTTTTGCATTTTATGGATCGGGCGTTGACTTCTAAGGCCCTAACTATTCAATCCGTTGGAGCAACGCCCTAGGGTGAAGCCTAGGACGCTCAGAAAGTAGAAATGACCATAAATTTCATACTGGTTGCAATTATTCGTTTTATACGATGGAAAAACTGTTGTATTTATATTGTATTTTATGCTTCTGGCGTTGACTTCTAAGGTACTAACTATTCGATCTGGTGGAGCAACGCCCTAGGGTGAAGCCTAGCTTGCTCGGAAAGTAGAAATGACCATAAGTTTCATACTGGTTGCAATTATTCGTTTTATACGATGGAAAAGCTGTTGTATTTATATCGTATTTTATGCTTCTGGCGTTGACTTCTTAGGCCGTAACTATCCGGTCTGGTGGAGCAACGCCCTAGAGTGAAGCCTAGGTTGCCCGGAACGTAGAATTGGCCATCACTTTCAAACTGGTTGCAATTATTCCTGTTATATGATGGATACACTGTTGCATTTTTATTGCATTTTATGCTTCGGGCGTTGACTTCTAAGGCCCTAACTATTCAATCTGTTGGACCAACGCCCTAGGGTGAAGGCTAGCTTGCTCGGAAAGTAGAAATGACCATAGCTTACATACCTGTTGCAATTATTCGTTTTATATGATGGAAAAACTGTTGTATTTATATTGTATTTTATGCTTCTGGCGTTCCCTTCTTAGACCCTAACTATTCGATCTGGTGGAACAACGGCCTAGGGTGAAGCCTAGGTTGCCCGGAACGTAGAAATAACCATAACTTTTACACTGGTAGCAATTATTCGTTTTATACGATGGAAAAACTATTGTATCTATATTGTATTTTATGCTTCTGGCGTTGACTTCTAAGGCACTAACTATTCGATCTGGTGGAGCAACGCCCTAGAGTGAAGCCTGGGTTGCCCGGAACGTAGAATTGTCCATCACTTTCAAACTGGTTGCAATTATTCCTGATATATGATGGAAACACTGTTGTATTTTTTTTGCATTTTATGGTTCGGGCGTTGACTTCTAAGGCCCTAACTGTTCAATCTGTTGGAGCAACGCCCTAGGGTGAAGCCTAGGTTGCTCGGAAAGTAGAAATGTCCATAAGTTTCAAACTGTTTGCAATTATTCGTTTTATACGATGGAAAAACTGTTGTATTTATATTGTACTTTATGCTTCTGGCGTTGACCTCTAAGGCACTAACTATTCGATCTGATGGAGCAACGCAATAGAGTGATGCCTAGGTTGCCCGGAACGTAGAATTGGCCATCAATTTCAAACTGGTTGCAATTATACCTGTTATATGATGGAAACACTGTTGTATTTTTTTTGCATTTTATGGTTCTCGCGTTGACTTCTAAGGCCCTAACTATTCAGTCCGTTGGAGCAACGCCATAGGGTGAAGCCTATGTTGCTCGGAATGTAGAAATGACCATAAGTTTCATACTGGTTGCAATTATTCGTTTTATACGATGGTAAAACTGTTGTATTTATATTGTATTTTATACATGTGGCGTTGACTTCTAAGGTACTAACTATTCGATCTAGTGGAGCAACGCCCTAGAGTGAAGTCTATGTTGCCCGGAACGTAGAAATGACCATCACTTTCAAACCGGTTGCAATTATTCCTGTTACATGATGGAAAAACTGTTGTATTTTTATTGCCTTTTATCCTTCGGGAATTGACTTCTAAGGCCCTAACTATTCAATCTGGTGGAACAACGGCCTAGGGTGAAGCCTAGATTGCCCGGAACGTAGAAATAACCATAACTTTTACACTGGTAGCAATTATTCGTTTTATACTATGGAAAAACTGTTCTATTTATACTGTATTTTATGCTTCTGGCGTTCCCTTCTTAGGCCCTAACTATTCGATCTGGTGGAACAACGGCCTAGGGTGAAGCCTAGATTGCCCGGAACGTAGAAATAACCATAACTTTTACACTGGTAGCAATTATTCGTTTTATACGATGGAAAAACTGTTGTATCTATATTGTATTTTATGCTTCTGGCGTTGACTTCTAAGGCCCTAACTATTCAATCCGTTGGAGCAACGCTCTAGGGTGAAGCCTAGGTTGCTCGGAATATAGAAGTGACCATAAGTTTCATACTGGTTGCATTTATTCGTTTTATACGATGGAAAAACTGTTGTATTTATATTGTATTTTATGCTTCTGGCGTTGACCTCTAAGGCACTAACTATTCGATCTGGTGGAGCAACGCAATAGAGTGATGCCTAGGTTGCCCGGAACGTAGAATTGGCCATCAATTTCAAACTGGTGTCAATTATACCTGTTATATGATGGAAACACTGTTGTATTTTTTTTGCATTTTATGGATCGGGCGTTGACTTCTAAGGCCCTAACTATTCAATCCGTTGGAGCAACGCCCTACGGTGAAGCCTAGGTTGCTCGAAAAGTAGAAATGACCATATGTTTCATACTGGTTGCAATTATTCGTTTTATACGATGGAAAAACTGTTGTATTTATATTGTATTTTATGCTTCTGGCGTTGATTTCTAAGGCACTATCTATTCGATCTGGTGGAGCAACGCCCTAGAGCGAAGCCTAGGTTGCCCGGAACGTAGGATTGGCCATCACTTTCAAACTGGTTGCAATTATTCCTGTTATATGATGGATACACTGTTGTATTTTTATTGCATTTTATGCTTCGGGCGTTGACTTCTAAGGCCCTAACTATTCAATCTGTTGGACCAACGCCCTAGGGTGAAGCCTAGCTTGCTCGGACAGTAGAAATGACCATAGGTTTCATACTGGTTGCAATTACTCGTTTTATACGATGGAAAAGCTGTTGTATTTATATTGTATTTTATGCTTGTGGCGTTGACTTCTTAGGCCGTAACTATTCGGTCTGGTGGAGCAACGCCCTGGAGCGAAGCCTACGTTGCCCGGAACGTAGAATTGGCCATCACTATCAAACTGGTTGCAATTATTCCTGTTATATGATGGAAGCACTGTTGTATTTTTTTTGCATTTTATGGTTCGGGCGTTGACTTCAAAGGTCCTATCTATTCAATCTGTTGGAGCAACGCCCTAGGGTGAAGCCTAGGTTGCTCGGAAAGTAGAAATGACCATAAGTTTCATACTGGGTGCAATTATTCGTTTTATACGATGGAAAAACTGTTGTATTTATATTGTATTTTATGCTTCTGGGGATGACTTCTTAGGCCGTAACTATTCGGTCTGGTGGAGCAACGCCCTGGAGTGAAACCTAGGTTGCCCGAAACGTAGAATTGGCCATCACTTTCAAACTGGTTGCAATTATTCCTGATATATGATGTAAACACTGTTGTATTTTTTTTGCATTTTATGGTTCGGGCGTTGACTTCTAAGGCCCTAACTATACAATCTGTTGGAGCAACGCCCTAGGGTGAAGCCTAAGTTGCTCGGAAAGTAGAAATATCCATAAGTTTCATACTGGTTGCAATTATTCGTTTTATACGATGGAAAAACTGTTGTATTTATATTGTATTTTATGCTTCTGGCGTTCACTTCTAAGGCACTAACTACTCGATCTGGTGGAGGAACGCAATAGAGTGATGCCTAGGTTGCCCGGAACGTAGAATAGGCCATCACTTTCAAACTGGTTGCAATTATTCCTGTTATATGATGGAAACACTATTGTATTTTTTTTGTATTTTATGGTTCGGGCGTTGACTTCTAAGGCCCTAACTATTCAATCTGTTGGAGCAACGCCCTAGGGTGAAGCCTAGGTTGCTCGGAAAGTGGAAATGTCCATAAGTTTCATACTGGTCGCAATTATTCGTTTTATACGATGGAAAAACTGTTGTATTTATATTGTATTTTATGCTTCTGGCGTTGACTTCTAAGGCACTAACTATTCGATCTGGTGGAGCAACGCAATAGAGTGATGCCTAGGTTGACCGGAACGTAGAATTGGCCATCAATTTCAAACTGGTTGCAATTATACCTGTTATATGATGGAAACACTGCTGTATTTTTTTTGCATTTTATGGTTCGGGCGTTGACTTCTGAGGCCCTAACTATTCGATCCGTTGGAGCAACGCCATAGGGTGAAGCCTAGGTTGCTCGGAAGGTAGAAATGACCATAAGTTTCATAGTGGTTGCATTTATTCGTTTTATACGATGGAAAAGCTGTTGTATTTATATGGTATTTTATGCTTCTGGCGTTGACTTCTTAGGTCGTAACTATTCGGTCTGGTGGAGCAACGCCCTGGAGTGAAGCCTAGGTTGCCCGGAACGTAGAATTGGCCATCACTTTCAAACTGGTTGCAATTACTCGTTTTATACAATGGAAGACTGTTGTATCTATATTGTATTTTATGCTTCTGGCGTTGTCTTCTAAGGCCGTAGCTATTCGATCTGGTGGAGCAACGCCCTAGAGCGAAGCCTAGGTTGCCCGGAACGTAGAATTGGCCATCACTTTCAAACTGGTTGCAATTATTCCTGTTATATGATGGAAACACTGTTGTATTTTTTTTGCATTTTATGGTTCGGGCGTTGACTTCTAAGGCCCTAACTATACAATCTGTTGGATCAACGCCCTAGGGTGAAGCCTAAGTTGCTCGGAAAGTAGAAATATCCATAAGTTTCATACTGGTTGCAATTATTCGTTTTATACGATGGAAAAACTGTTGTATTTATATTGTATTTTATGCTTCTGGCGTTGACTTCTAAGGCACTAACTACTCGATCTGGTGGAGCAACGCAATAGAGTGATGCCTAGGTTGCCCAGAACGTAGAATTGGCCATCAATTTCAAACTGGTTGCAATTATACCTGTTATATGATGGAAACACTGCTGTATTTTTTTTGCATATTATGGATCGGGCGTTGACTTCTAAGGCCCTAACTATTCAACCCGTTGGAGCAACGCCCTAGGGTGAAGCCTAGCTTGCTCGGAAAGTAGAAATGACCATAGCTTACATACTTGTTGCAATTATTCGTTTTATATGATGGAAAAACTGTTTTATTTATATTGTATTTTATGCTTCTGGCGTTCCGTTCTTAGGCCCTAACTATTCGATCTGGTGGAACAACGGCCTAGGGTGAAGCCTAGGTTGCCCGGAACGTAGAAATGACCATCACTTTCAAACTGGTTGCAATTATTCCTGATATATGATGGAAACACTGTTGTATTCTTTTTTGCATTTTATGGTTCGGGCGTTGACTTCTAAGGCCCTAACTGTTCAATCTGTTGGAGCAACGCCCTAGGGTGAAGCCTAGGTTGCTCGGAAAGTAGAAATGTCCATAAGTTTCAAACTGTTTGCAATTATTCGTATTATACGATTGAAAAACTGTTGTATTTATATTGTACTTTATGCTTCTGGCGTTGACCTCTAAGGCACTAACTATTCGATCTGGTGGAGCAACGCAATAGAGTGATGCCTAGGTTGCCCGGAACGTAGAATTGGCCATCAATTTCAAACTGGTTGCACTTATACCTGTTATATGATGGAAACACTGTTGTATTTTTTTTGCATTTTGTGGTTCTGGCGTTGACTTCTAAGGCCCTAACTATTCAGTCCGTTGGAGCAACGCCCTAGGGTGAAGCCTATGTTGCTCGGAATGTAGAAATGACCATTAGTTTCATACTGGTTGCAATTATTCGTTTTTTACGATGGTAAAACTGTTGTATTTATATTGTATTTTATGCTTCTGGCGTTGACTTCTTAGGCCCTAACTATTCGATCTGGTGGAACAACGGCCTAGAGTGAAGCCTAGGTTGCCCGGAACGTAGAAATAACCATAACTTTTACACTGGTAGCAATTATTCGTTTTATACTATGGAAAAACTGTTCTATTTATATTGTATTTTATGCTTCTGGCGTTCCCTTCTTAGGCCCTAACTATTGGATCTGGTGGAACAACGGCCTAGAGTGATGCCTAGGTTGCCCGGAACGTAGAAATAACCATAACTTTTACACTGGTAGCAATTATTCGTTTTATACGATGGAAAAACTGTTGTATCTATATTGTATTTTATGCTTCTGGCGTTGACTTCTAAGGCCCTAACTATTCAATCCGTTGGAGCAAAGCCCTAGGGTGAAGCCTAGGTTGCTCGGAATGTAGAAATGACCATAAGTTTCATACTGGTTGCATTTATTCGTTTTATACGATGGAAAAGCTGTTGTATTTATATGGTATTTTATGCTTCTGGCGTTGACTTCTTAGGTCGTAACTATTCGGTCTGGTGGAGCAACGCCCTGGAGTGAAGCCTAGGTTGCCCGGAACGTAGAATTGGCCATCACTTTCAAACTGGTTGCAATTACTCGTTTTATACAATGAAAGACTGTTGTATCTATATTGTATTATATGCTTCTGGCGTTGTCTTCTAAGGCCGTAGCTATTCGATCTGGTGGAGCAACGCCCTAGAGCGTAGCCTGGGATGCCCGGAACGTAGAATTGGCCATCACTTTCAAACTGGTTGCAATTATTCCTGTTATATGATGGAAACACTGTTGTATTTTTTTTTGCATTTTATGGTTCGGGCGTTGACTTCTAAGGTCCTAACTATTCAATCTGTTCGAGCAACGCCCTAGGGTGAAGCCTAGGATGCTCGGAAAGTAGAAATGACCATAAGTTTCATACTGGGTGAAATTAATCGTTTTATACGATGGAAAAACTGTTGTATATATATTGTATTTTATGCTTCTGGCATAGACTTCTAAGGCACTATCTGTTCGATCTGGTGGAGTAACGCCCTAGGGCGAAGCCTAGGTTGCCCGGAACGTAGAATTGGCCATCACTATCAAACTGGTTGCAATTATTCCTGTTATATGATGGAAACACTGTTGTATTTTTTTTGCATTTTATGGTTCGGGCGTTGACTTCAAAGGTCCTAACTATACAATCTGTTGGAGCAACGCCCTAGGGTGAAGCCTAAGTTGCTCGGAAAGTAGAAATATCCATAAGTTTCATACTGGTTGCAATTATTCGTTTTATACGATGGAAAAACTGTTGTATTTATATCGTATTTTATGCTTCTGGCGTTGACTTCTAAGGCACTAACTACTCGATCTGGTGGAGCAACGCAATAGAGTGATGACTAGGTTGCCCGAAACGTAGAATTGGCAATCACTTTGAAACTGGTTGCAATTATTCCTGATATATGATGTAAACACTGTTGTATTTTTTTTGCATTTTATGGTTCGGGCGTTGACTTCTAAGGCCCTAACTATACAATCTGTTGGAGCAACGCCCTAGGGTGAAGCCTAAGTTGCTCGGAAAGTAGAAATATCCATAAGTTTCATACTGGTTGCAATTATTCGTTTTATACGATGGAAAAACTGTTGTATTTATATCGTATTTTATGCTTCTGGCGTTGACTTCTAAGGTACTAACTATTCGATCTAGTGGAGCAACGCCCTAGAGTGAAGCCTATGTTGCCCGGAACGTAGAAATGACCATCACTTTCAAACTGGTTGCAATTATTCCTGTTATATGATGGAAAAACTGTTACATTTATATTGTATTTTATGCTTCTGGCGTTGACTTCTTAGGCCCTAACTATTCGATCTGGTGGAACAACGTCCTAGAGTGAAGCCTAGGTTGCCCGGAACGTAGAAATAACCATAACTTTTACACTGGTAGCAATTATTCGTTTTATACGATGGAAAAACTGTTGTATCTATATTGTATTTTATGCTTCTGGCGTTGACTTCTAAGGCCCTAACTATTCAATCCGTTGGAGCAAAGCCCTAGGGTGAAGCCTAGGTTGCTCGGAATGTAGAAATGACCATAAGTTTCATACTGGTTGCATTTGTTCGTTTATACGATGGAAAAGCTGTTGTATTTATATGGTATTTTATGCTTCTGGCGTTGACTTCTTAGGTCGTAACTATTCGGTCTGGTGGAGCAACGCCCTGGAGTGAAGCCTAGGTTGCCCGGAACGTAGAATTGGCCATCACTTTCAAACTGGTTGCAATTACTCGTTTTATACAATGAAAGACTGTTGTATCTATATTGTATTTTATGCTTCTGACGTTGTCTTCTAAGGCCGTAGCTATTCGATCTGGTGGAGCAACGCCCTAGAGCGAAGCCTGGGATGCCCGGAACGTAGAATTGGCCATCACTTTCAAACTGGTTGCAATTATTCCTGTTATATGATGGAAACACTGTTGTATTTTTTTTGCATTTTATGGTTCGGGCGTTGACTTCTAAGGTCCTAACTATTCAATCTGTTGGAGCAACGCCCTAGGGTGAAGCCTAGGATGCTCGGAAAGTAGAAAAGACCATAAGTTTCATACTGGGTGAAATTAATCGTTTTATACGATGGAAAAACTGTTGTATATATATTGTATTTTATGCTTCTGGCATAGACTTCTAAGGCACTATCTGTTCGATCTGGTGGAGCAACGCCCTAGAGCGAAGCCTAGGTTGCCCGGAACGTAGAATTGGCCATCACTATCAAACTGGTTGCAATTATTCCTGTTATATGATGGAAACACTGTTGTATTTATATTGTATTTTATGCTTCTGGCGTTCACTTCTAAGGCACTAACTACTCGATCTGGTGGAGGAACGCAATAGAGTGATGCCTAGGTTGCCCGGAACGTAGAATTGGCCATCAATTTCAAACTGGTTGCAATTATACCTGTTATATGATGGAAACACTGCTGTATTTTTTTTGCATTTTATGGATCGGGCGTTGACTTCTAAGGCCCTAACTATTCAATCCGTTGGAGCAACGCCCTAGGGTGAAGCCTAGGACGCTCAGAAAGTAGAAATGACCATAAATTTCATACTGGTTGCAATTATTCGTTTTATACGATGGAAAAACTGTTGTATTTATATTGTATTTTATGCTTCTGGCGTTGACTTCTAAGGTACTAACTATTCGATCTGGTGGAGCAACGCCCTAGGGTGAAGCCTAGCTTGCTCGGAAAGTAGAAATGACCATAAGTTTCATACTGGTTGCAATTATTCGTTTTATACGATGGAAAAGCTGTTGTATTTATATCGTATTTTATGCTTCTGGCGTTGACTTCTTAGGCCGTAACTATCCGGTCTGGTGGAGCAACGCCCTAGAGTGAAGCCTAGGTTGCCCGGAACGTAGAATTGGCCATCACTTTCAAACTGGTTGCAATTATTCCTGTTATATGATGGATACACTGTTGTATTTTTATTGCATTTTATGCTTCGGGCGTTGACTTCTAAGGCCCTAACTATTCAATCTGTTGCACCAACGCCCTAGGGTGAAGGCTAGCTTGCTCGGAAAGTAGAAATGACCATAGCTTACATACCTGTTGCAATTATTCGTTTTATATGATGGAAAAACTGTTGTATTTATATTGTATTTTATGCTTCTGGCGTTCCCTTCTTAGACCCTAACTATTCGATCTGGTGGAACAACGGCCTAGGGTGAAGCCTAGGTTGCCCGGAACGTAGAAATAACCATAACTTTTACACTGGTAGCAATTATTCGTTTTATACTATGGAAAAACTGTTCTATTTATACTGTATTTTATGCTTCTGGCGTTCCCTTCTTAGGCCCTAACTATTCGATCTGGTGGAACAACGGCCTAGGGTGAAGCCTAGATTGCCCGGAACGTAGAAATAACCATAACTTTTACACTGGTAGCAATTATTCGTTTTATACGATGGAAAAACTGTTGTATCTATATTGTATTTTATGCTTCTGGCGTTGACTTCTAAGGCCCTAACTATTCAATCCGTTGGAGCAACGCTCTAGGGTGAAGCCTAGGTTGCTCGGAATATAGAAGTGACCATAAGTTTCATACTGGTTGCATTTATTCGTTTTATACGATGGAAAAACTGTTGTATTTATATTGTATTTTATGCTTCTGGCGTTGACCTCTAAGGCACTAACTATTCGATCTGGTGGAGCAACGCAATAGAGTGATGCCTAGGTTGCCCGGAACGTAGAATTGGCCATCAATTTCAAACTGGTGTCAATTATACCTGTTATATGATGGAAACACTGTTGTATTTTTTTTGCATTTTATGGATCGGGCGTTGACTTCTAAGGCCCTAACTATTCAATCCGTTGGAGCAACGCCCTACGGTGAAGCCTAGGTTGCTCGAAAAGTAGAAATGACCATATGTTTCATACTGGTTGCAATTATTCGTTTTATACGATGGAAAAACTGTTGTATTTATATTGTATTTTATGCTTCTGGCGTTCACTTCTAAGGCACTAACTACTCGATCTGGTGGAGGAACGCAATAGAGTGATGCCTAGGTTGCCCGGAACGTAGAATTGGCCATCAATTTCAAACTGGTTGTAATTATACCTGTTATATGATGGAAACACTGCTGTATTTTTTTTGCATTTTATGGATCGGGCGTTGACTTCTAAGGCCCTAACTATTCAATCCGTTGGAGCAACGCCCTAGGGTGAAGCCTAGGTCGCTCAGAAAGTAGAAATGACCATAAATTTCATACTGGTTGCAATTATTCGTTTTATACGATGGAAAAACTGTTGTATTTATATTGTATTTTATGCTTCTGGCGTTGACCTCTAAGGTACTAACTATTCGATCTGGTGGAGCAACGCCCTAGGGTGAAGCCTAGCTTGCTGGGAAAGTAGAAATGACCATAAGTTTCAAACTGGTTGCAATTATTCGTTTTATACGATGGAAAAGCTGTTGTATTTATATCGTATTTTATGCTTCTGGCGTTGACTTCTTAGGCCGTAACTATCCGGTCTGGTGAAGCAACGCCCTAGAGTGAAGCCTAGGTTGCCCGGAACGTAGAATTGGCCATCACTTTCAAACTGGTTGCAATTATTCCTGTTATATGATGGATACACTGTTGTATTTTTATTGCATTTTATGCTTCGGGCGTTGACTTCTAAGGCCCTAACTATTCAATCTGTTGGACCAACGCCCTAGGGTGAAGTTTAGCTTGCTCGGAAAGTAGAAATGACCATAGCTTACATACCTGTTGCAATTATTCGTTTTATATGATGGAAAAACTGTTGTATTTATATTGTATTTTATGCTTCTGGCGTTCCCTTCTTAGACCCTAACTATTCGATCTGGTGGAACAACGACCTAGGGTGAAGCCTAGGTTGCCCGGAACGTAGAAATAACCATAACTTTTACACTGGTAGCAATTATTCGTTTTATACGATGGAAAAACTATTGTATCTATATTGTATTTTATGCTTCTGGCGTTGACTTCTAAGGCACTAACTATTCGATCTGGTGGAGCAACGCCCTAGAGTGAAGCCTGGGTTGCCCGGAACTTAGAATTGGCCATCACTTTCAAACTGGTTGCAATTATACCTGTTATATGATGGAAACACTGTTGTATTTTTTTTGCATTTTATGGTTCTCGCGTTGACTTCTAAGGCCCTAACTATTCAGTCCGTTGGAGCAACGCCCTAGGGTGAAGCCTATGTTGCTCGGAATGTAGAAATGACCATAAGTTTCATACTGGTTGCAATTGTTCGTTTTATACGATGGTAAAACTGTTGTATTTATATTGTATTTTATACATCTGGCGTTGACTTCTAAGGTACTAACTATTCGATCTAGTGGAGCAACGCCCTAGAGTGAAGCCTATGTTGCCCGGAACGTAGAAATGACCATCACTTTCAAACTGGTTGCAATTATTCCTGTTATATGATGGAAAAACTGTTGTATTTTTATTGCATTTTATCCTTCGGGCATTGACTTCTAAGGCCCTAACTATTCAATCTGGTGGAACAACGGCCTAGGGTGAAGCCTAGGTTGCCCGGAACGTAGAAAAAACCATAACTTTTACACTGGGAGCAATTATTCGTTTTATACTATGGAAAAACTGTTCTATTTATACTGTATTTTATGCTTCTGGCGTTCCCTTCTTAGGCCCTAACTATTCGATCTGGTGGAACAACGGCCTAGGGTGAAGCCTAGGTTGCCCGGAACGTAGAAATAACCATAAGTTTTACACTGGTAGCAATTATTCGTTTTATACGATGGAAAAACTGTTGTATTTATATTGTATTTTATGCTTCTGGCGTTGACTTCTAAGGCACTAACTATTCGATCTGGTGGAGCAACGCCCTAGAGTGAAGCCTGGGTTGGCCGGAACGTAGAATTGGCCATCACTTTCAAACTGGTTGCAATTATTCCTGATATATGATGGAAACACTGTTGTATTTTTTTTGCATTTTATGGTTCTGCCGTTGACTTCTAAGGCCCTAACTGTTCAATCTGTTGGAGCAACGCCCTAGGTTCAAGCCTAGGTTGCTCGGAAAGTAGAAATGTCCATAAGTTTCAAACTGTTTGCAATTATTCGTTTTATACGATGGAAAAACTGTTGTATTTATATTGTACTTTATGCTTCTGGCGTTGACCTCTAAGGCACTAACTATTCGATCTGGTGGAGCAACGCAATAGAGTGATGCCTAGGTTGCCCGGAACGTAGAATTGGCCATCAATTTCAAACTGGTGGCAATTATACCTGTTATATGATGGAAACGCTGTTGTATTTTTTTTGCATTTTATGGTTCGGGCGTTGACTTCTAAGGTCCTAACTATTCAAACTGTTGGAGCAACGCCCTAGGGTGAAGCCTAGGTTGCTCGGAAAGTAGAAATGTCCATAAGTTTAATACTGGTTGCATTTATTCGTTTTATACGATGGAGGTGCTGTTGTATTTATGTTGTATTTTATGCTTCTGGCGTAGACTTCTAAGGCACTAACTATTCGATATGGTGGAGCAACGACCTGGAGTGAAGCCTGGGTTGCCAGGAACGTAGAATTGGCCATAACTTTCAAACTGTTTGCAATTATTCCTGATATATGATGGAAACACTGTTGTATTTTTTTTGCATTTTATGGTTCGGGCATTGACTTCTAAGGCCCTAACTGTTCAATCTGCTGGAGCAACGCCCCAGGGTAAAGCCTAGGTTGCTCGGAAAGTAGAAATGTCCATAAGTTTCAAACTGGTTGCAATTATTCGTTTTATACGATGGAAAAACTGTTGTATTTATATTGTATTTTATACATCTGGCGTTGACTTCTAAGGTACTAACTATTCGATCTAGTGGAGCAACGCCCTAGAGTGAAGCCTATGTTGCCCGGAACGTAGAAATGACCATCACTTTCAAACTGATTGCAATTATTCCTGTTATATGATGGAAAAACTTTTGTATTTTTATTGCATTTTATCCTTCGGGCATAGACTTCTAAGGCCCTAACTATTCAATCTGGTGGAACAACGGCCTAGGGTGAAGCCTAGGTTGCCCGGAACGTAGAAAAAACCATAACTTTTACACTGGTAGCAATTATTCGTTTTATACTATGGAAAAACTGTTCTATTTATTTTGTATTTAATGCTTCGGGCGTTGGCTTCTAAGGCCCTAACTATTCGATCTGGTGGAGCAACGTCCTAGAGTGATGCCTAGGTTGCCCGTAACGTAGAATTGGCCATCACTTTCAAACTGGTTGCAATTCTTCCTGTTATATGATGGATACACTGTTGTATTTTTATTGCATTTTATGCTTCGGGCGTTGACTTCTAAGGCCCTAACTAGTCAATCTGTTGGAGCAACGCCCTAGGGTGAAGCCTAGCTTGCTCGGAAAGTAGAAATGTCCATAAGTTTCATACTGGTTGCAATTATTCGTTTTATACGATGGAAAAACGGTTGTATATATATTGTATTTTATGCTTCTGGCGTTGACTTCGAAGGCACTAACTATTCGATATGGTGGAGCAACGCCCTAGAGCGAAGCCTAGGTTGCCCAGAACGTAGAATTGGCCATCACTTTCTAACTGGTTGCAATTATTCCTGTTATATGATGGAAACACTGTTCTATTTTTTTTGCATTTTATGGTTCGGGCGTTGACTTCAAAGGTCCTAACTATTCAATCTGTTGGACCAACGCCCTAGGGTGAAGCCTAGCTTGCTCGGAAAGTAGAAATGATCATAAGTTTCATACTGGTTGCAATTATTCGTTTTATACGATGGAAAAGCTGCTGTTTTTATATCGAATTTTATGCTTCTGGCGTTGACGTCTTAGGCCGTAACTATTCGGTCTGGTGGAGCAACTGCCTGGAGTGAAACCTAGGTTGCCCTGAACGTAGAATTGGCCATCACTTTCAAACTGGTTGCAATTATTCCTGATATATGATGTAAACACTGTTGTATTTTTTTTGCATTTTATGGTTCGGGCGTTGACTTCTAAGGCCCTAACTATACAATCTGTTGGAGCAACGCCCTAGGGTGAAGCCTAAGTTGCTCGGAAAGTAGAAATATCCACAAGTTTCATACTGGTTGCAATTATTCGTTTTATACGATGGAAAAACTGTTGTATTTATATTGTATTTTATGCTTCTGGCGTTGACTTCTTAGGCCGTAACTATTCGGTCTGGTGGAGCAACGCCCTGGAGTGAAACCTAGGTTGCCCGGAACGTAGAATTGGCAATCACTTTCAAACTGGTTGCAATTATTCCAGATATATGATGGAAACACTGTTGTATTTTTTTTGAATTTTATGGTTCGGGCGTTGACTTCTAAGGCCCTAACTATTCAATCTGTTGGAGCAACGGCCTAGGGTGAAGCCTAGGTTGCTCGGAAAGTAGAAATGACCATAAGTTACATACTGGTTGCAATTATTCGTTTTATACAATGGAAAAACTGTTGTATTTATATTGTATTTTATGCTTCTGGCGTTGACTTCTAAGGCACTATCTATTCGATCTGGTGGAGCAAGGCCCTAGAGCGAAGCGTAGGTTGCCCGGAACGTAGGATTGGCCATCACTTTAAAACTGGTTGCAATTATTCCTGTTATATGATGGATACACTGTTGTATTTTTATTGCATTTTATGCTTCGGGCGTTGACTTCTAAGGCCCTAACTATACAATCTGTTGGAGCAACGCCCTAGGGTGAAGCCTAAGTTGCTCGGATAGTAGAAATATCCACAAGTTTCATACTGGTTGCATTTATTCGTTTTATACGATGGAAAAACTGTTGTATATATGTTGTATTTTATGCTTCTGGCATAGACTTCTAAGGCACTATCTGTTCGATCTGGTGGAGCAACGCCCTAGAGCGAAGCCTAGGTTGCCCGGAACGTAGAATTGGCCATCACTATCAAACTGGTTGCAATTATTCCTGATATATGATGGAAACACTGTTGTATTTTTTTTGCATTTTATGGTTCGGGCGTTGACTTCTAAGGCCCTAACTGTTCAATCTGTTGGAGCAACGCCCTAGGGTGAAGCCTAGGTTGCTCGGAAAGTAGAAATGTCCATAAGTTTCAAACTGTTTGCAATTATTCGTTTTATACGATGGAAAAACTGTTGTATTTATATTGTACTTTATGCTTCTGGCGTTGACCTCTAAGGCACTAACTATTCGATCTGGTGGAGCAACGCAATAGAGTGATGCCTAGGTTGCCCGGAACGTAGAATTGGCCATCAATTTCAAACTGGTGGCAATTATACCTGTTATATGATGGAAACACTGTTGTATTTTTTTTGCAATTTATGGTTCGGGCGTTGACTTCTAAGGTCCTAACTATTCAAACTGTTGGAGCAACGCCCTAGGGTGAAGCCTAGGTTGCTCGGAAAGTAGAAATGTCCATAAGTTTAATACTGGTTGCATTTATTCGTTTTATACGATGGAGGAGCTGTTGTATTTATATTGTATTTTATGCTTCTGGCGTAGACTTCTAAGGCACTAACTATTCGATATGGTGGAGCAACGCCCTAGAGTGAAGCCTGGGTTGCCCGGAACGTAGAATTGGCCATCACTTTCAAACTGTTTGCAATTATTCCTGATATATGATGGAAACACTGTTGTATTTTTTTTGCATTTTATGGTTCGGGCATTGACTTCTAAGGCCCTAACTGTTCAATCTGCTGGAGCAACGCCCTAGGGTGAAGCCTAGGTTGCTCGGAAAGTAGAAATGTCCATAAGTTTCAAACTGGTTGCAATTATTCGTTTTATACGATGGAAAAACTGTTGTATTTATATTGTATTTTATACATCTGGCGTTGACTTCTAAGGTACTAACTATTCGATCTAGTGGAGCAACGCCCTAGAGTGAAGCCTATGTTGCCCGGAACGTAGAAATGACCATCACTTTCAAACTGGTTGCAATTATTCCTGTTATATGATGGAAAAACTTTTGTATTTTTATTGCATTTTATCCTTCGGGCATAGACTTCTAAGGGCCTAACTATTCAATCTGGTGGAACAACGGCCTAGGGTGAAGCCTAGGTTGCCCGGAACGTAGAAAAAACCATAGCTTTTACACTGGTAGCAATTATTCGTTTTATACTATGGAAAAACTGTTCTATTTATTTTGTATTTAATGCTTCGGGCGTTGGCTTCTAAGGCCCTAACTATTCGATCTGGTGGAGCAACGCTCTAGAGTGAAGCCTAGGTTGCCCGTAACGTAGAATTGGCCATCACTTTCAAACTGGTTGCAATTCTTCCTGTTATATGATGGATACACTGTTGTATTTTTATTGCATTTTATGCTTCGGGCGTTGACTTCTAAGGCCCTAACTATTCAATCTGTTGGAGCAACGCCCTAGGGTGAAGCCTAGCTTGCTCGGAAAGTAGAAATGTCCATAAGTTTCATACTGGTTGCAATTATTCGTTTTATACGATGGAAAAACGGTTGTATATATATTGTATTTTATGCTTCTGGCGTTGACTTCGAAGGCACTAACTATTCGATATGGTGGAGCAACGCCCTATAGCGAAGCCTAGGTTGCCCAGAACGTAGAATTGGCCATCACTTTCAAACTGGTTGCAATTATTCCTGTTATATGATGGAAAAACTGTTGTATTTTTTTTCATTTTATGGATCGGGCGTTGACTTCTAAGGCCCTAACTATTCAATCCGTTGGAGCAACGCCCTACGGTGAAGCCTAGGTTGCTCGGAAAGTAGAAATGACCATATGTTTCATACTGGTTGCAATTATTCGTTTTATACGATGGAAAAACTGTTGTATTTATATTGTATTTTATGCTTCTGGCGTTGACTTCTAAGGCACTATCTATTCGATCTGGTGGAGCAACGCCCTAGAGCGAAGCCTAGGTTGCCCGGAACGTAGGATTGGCCATCACTTTCAAACTGGTTGCAATTATTCCTGTTATATGATGGATACACTGTTGTATTTTTATTGCATTTTATGCTTCGGGCGTTGACTTCTAAGGCCCTAACTATTCAATCTGTTGGACCAACGCCCTAGGGTGAAGCCTAGCTTGCTCGGACAGTAGAAATGACCATAAGTTTCATACTGGTTGCAATTATTCGTTTTATACGATGGAAAAGCTGTTGTATTTATATTGTATTTTATGCTTGTGGCGTTGACTTCTTAGGCCGTAACTATTCGGTCTGGTGGAGCAACGCCCTGGAGTGAAACCTAGGTTGCCCGGAACGTAGAATTGGCAATCACTTTCAAACTGGTTGCAATTATTCCAGATATATGATGGAAACACTGTTGTATTTTTTTTGCATTTTATGGTTCGGGCGTTGACTTCTAAGGCCCTAACTATTCAATCCGTTGGAGCAACGCCCTACGGTGAAGCCTAGGTTGCTCGGAAAGTAGAAATGACCATATGTTTCATACTGGTTGCAATTATTCGTTTTATACGATGGAAAAACTGTTGTATTTATATTGTATTTTATGCTTCTGGCGTTGACTTCTAAGGCACTATCTATTCGTTCTGGTGGAGCAACGCCCTAGAGCGAAGCCTAGGTTGCCCGGAACGTAGGATTGGCCATCATTTTCAAACTGGTTGCAATTATTCCTGTTATATGATGGATGCACTGTTGTATCTTTATTGCATTTTATGCTTCTGGCGTTCACTTCTTAGGCCTTAACTATTCGATCTGGTGGAACAACGCACTAGGGTGAAGCCTAGGTTTCCCGGGACGTAGAAATGACCATAACCTTCACACTGGTTGCAATTATTCGTTTTATACGATGGAAAAGCTGTTGTATTTATATTGTATTTTATGCTTCTGGCGTTCATTTCTTAGGCCTTAACTATTCGATCTGGTGGAACAACGCACTAGGGTGAAGCCTAGCTTTCCCGGAACGTAGAAATGGCCATAACTTTCACACTGGTAGCAATTATTCGATTTATACAATGGAAAAACTGTTCTACAAATTTTGTGTTTTATGTTTCGCGCGTTGACTTCTAAGGCCCTAACTATTCGATCTAGTGGAGCAACGCCCTATGGTGAAGCCTAGGTTGCCTGGAAAGTAGAAATGTCCATAACTTTCATACTGGTTGCAATTATTCATTTTATGCGATGGAAAAGCTGTTGCATTTATATTGTATTTTATGCTACTGGCGTTGACTTCTTGGGCCCTAACTATTCGATCTGGTGGTGCAACGCCCTAAGGTGAATCCTAGATTGCCCTGGAAGTAGAAATGACCGTAACTTTCATACTGGTTGCAATTATTCGTTTTATGCGATGGAAAAACTGTTGTATTTATATTGTATTTTACGCTTCTGGCGTTCACTTCTTAGGCCTTAACTATTCGATCTGGTGGAACAACGCGCTAAGGTGAAGCCTAGGTTCCCCGGAACGTAGAAATGACCATAACTTTCACACTGGTTGCAATTATTCGTTTTATACGATGGAAAAACTGTTGTATTTATATTGTATTTTATGCTTCTGGCGTTCACTTCTTAGGCCCTAACCATTCGATCGGGTGGAACAACGCCCTAGTGTGAAGCCTAGGTTGCCCGGAAAGTAGAAATGACCATAACTTTCAAACTGGTTGCAATTATTCCTGTTATACGATGGAAGAACTGTTGTATTTATATTGCATTTTATGCTTCTGGCGTTGACTTCTAAGGCACTAAGTATTCGATATGGTGGAGCAACGCCCTAGAGTGAAGCCTAGGGTTCCCGGAACGTAGAAATGACCATCTCTTTCAAACTGGTTGCAATTACTCCTGTTATATGATGGAAAAACAGTTGTATTTTTATTGCATTTTATGCTTCGGGCGTTGACTTCTAAGGCACTAACTATTCAATCTTTTGGAGCAACGCCCTAGGGTGAATCCTAGGTTGCCCGGAAAGTAGAAATGACCATAACTTTCATACTGGTTGCAATTATCTGGTTTATACGATGGAAAAACTGTTGTATTTATATTGTATTTTATGCTTCTGGCGTTAACTTCTTAGGCCTTAACTATTCGATCTGGTGAAGCTACGCCCTAGAGTGAAATCTAGGTTGCCCGGAACGTAGAAATGACCATTACTTTCACACTCTTTGCAATTATTCATTTTATACGATGGAAAAGCTGTTGCATTTATATTGTATTTTATGCTTCTGGCGTTGACTTCTTAGACCCTAACTATTCGATCTGTTGGAGCAACGCCTTAGAGTGAAGCCTTGGTTTCCTGGAACGTAGAAATGACCATCACTTTCATACTGGTTGCAATTATTCGTTTTATACGATGGAAAAACTGTTGTACTTATATTGTATTTTATGCTTGTGGCGTTGAATTCTAAGGCACTAACTATTCGATCTGGTGGAGCAACGCCCTAGGGTGAAGCCTAGGGTGCCCGGAACGTAGAAGTGACCATCACTTTCAAACTGGTTGCAACTATCCCAGTTATATGATGGAAAAACTGTTGCATTTTTATTGCATTTTATGCTTCGGGCGCTGACTTCCAAGGCTCTAACTGTCCAATCTGTTGGAGCAACGCCCTAGGGTGAAGCCTAGGTTGCCCGGAAAGTAGAAATGACCATAACTTTCATACTCGTTGCAATTATACGTTTCATACGATGGAAAAGCTGTTGTATTTATATTGTATTTTATGCTTCTTGCGCTCACTTCTTAGGCCCTAACTATTCGATCTGGTGGAACATCGCCCTAGGGTGAAGCCTAGGTTTCCCGGAACGTAGAGATGACCATAGCTTTCACAGTTGTAGTAATTATTCGATTTATACAATGGAAAAACAGTTCCATTAATTTTGTTTTTTATGTCTCGGGCGTTGACTTCTAAGGCACTAACTATTCGATCTGGCGGAGCAACGCCCTAGGGTGAAGCCTAGGTTGCCTGGAAAGTAGAAATGTCCATAACTTTCATACTGGTTGCAATTATCCGGTTTATACGATGGAAAAACTGTTGTATTTATATTGTATTTTATGCTTCTGGCGTTCACTTCTTAGGCACTAACTTTTCAGTCTGTTGGAGCAACGCCCTAAGGTGAATCCTAGGTTGCCCGGAACGTAGAAATGACCATAACTTTCACACTGGTTGCAATTATTCGTTTTATACGATGGAAAAACTGTTGTATTTATATTGTATTTTATGCTTCTGGCGTTCACTTCTTAGGCCCTAACTATTCGATCGGGTGGAACAACGCCCTAGGGTGAAGCCTAGGTTGCCCGGAAAGTAGAAATGACCATAACTTTCAAACTGGTTGCAATTATTCCTGTTATACGATGGAAAAACTGTTGCGTTTATATTGTATTTTATGCTTCTGGCGTTGACTTCTAAGGCACTAAGAATTCGATATGGTGGAGCAACGCCTTAGAGTGAAGCCTAGGGTGCCCGGAACGTATAAATGACCATCACTTTCAAACTGGTTGCAATTACTGCTGTTATATGATGGAAAAACTGTTGTATTTTTGTTGCGTTTGATGCTTCGGGCGTTGACTTCTAGGGCTCTAACTATTCAATCTGTTGGAGCAACGCCCTAGGGTGAATCCTAGGTTGCCCGGGAAGTAGAAATGACCATAACTTTCATACCGGTTGCAATTATCCGGTTTATACGATGGAAAAACCGTTGTATTTATATTGTATTTTATGCTTCTGGCGTTCACTTCTTAGGCACTAACTTTTCAGTCTGTTGGAGCATCGCCCTAAGGTGAATCCTAGATTGCACGGGAAGTAGAAATGACCATAACTTTCATACTGGTTGCAATTATCCGTTTTATACGATGGAAAAACTGTTGTATTTATATTGTATTTTATGCTTCTGGCGTTCACTTCTTAGGCTTTAACTATTCGGTCAGGTGGAACAACGCAATAGGGTGAAGCCTAGGTTGCCCGGAACGTAGAAATGACCATAACTTTCACACTGGTTGCTATTGTCCCTGTTATACGATGGAAAAGCTGTTGTATTTATATTGTACCTTATGCTTCTGGCGTTGACTTCTAAGGCCCTAACTATTCGATCTGGTGGAGTAACGCCCTAGGGTGAAGCCTTGGTTGCCCGGATAGTAGAAATGACCATAGCTTTCATAGTGGTTGCAATTATTCGTTTTATAGGATGGAAAAACTGTTGTATTTATATTGTATTTTATGCTTCTGGCGTTGACTTCTGAGGCCCTAACTATCCGATCTGTTGGAGCAACGCCCTAGAGTGGAGCCTTGGTTTCCCGGAACGTAGAAATGACCATGACTTTCATACTGGTTGCAATTATTCGTTTTATACGATGGAAAAACTGTTGTATTTATATTGTATTTTATGCTTCTGGCGTTGACTTCTAAGGCACTAACTGTTCGATCTGGTGGAGCAACGCCGTAGAGTGAAGCTTACGTTGCCCGGAACATAGAAATGACCATAACCTTCACACTGGTGGCTATTATTCGTTTTATACGATGGAAAAACTGTTATATTTATATTGTATTTTATGCTTCCGGCGCTGACTTCATAGGCCCTAACTATTCGATCTGTTGGAGCAACGCCCTAATATGAATCCTAGATTGCCCGGGAAGTAGAAATGTCCGTAACTTTCATACTGGTTGCAATTACTCCTGTAATATGATGGAAAAACTGTTGTATTTTTATTGTATTTTATGCTTCTGGCGTTAAACTTCTAAGGCACTAAGTATTCGATATGGTGGAGCAACGCCCTAGAGTGAAGCCTAGGGTGCCCGGAACGTAGAAGTGACCATCACTTTCAAACTGGTTGCAATTACTCCTGTTATATGATGGAAAAACTGTTGTATTTTTATTGCATTTGATGCTTCGGGCGTTGACTTCTAAGGCACTAACTATTCAATCTGTTGGAGCAACGCCCTAGGGTGCATCCTAGGTTGCCCGGAAAGTAGAAATGACCATAACTTTCATACTGGTTGCAATTATCCGGTTTATACGATGGAAAAACTGTTGTATTTATATTGTATTTTATGCTTCCGGCGCTCACTTCTTAGGCACTAACTTTTCAATCTGTTGGAGGAACGCCCTAGGGTGAATCCTAGGTTGCCCGGGAAGTAGAAATGACCATAACTTTCATACTGGTTGCAATTATCCGTTTTATACGATGGAAAAACTGTTATATTTATATTGTATTTTATGCTTCTGGCGTTCACTTCTTAGGCCTTAACTATTCGATCTGGTGGAACAACGCACTAGGGTGAAGCCTAGGTTGCCCGGAACGTAGGAATGACCATAACTTTCACACTGGTAGCAATTATTCGATTTATACAATGGAAAAACTGTTCTATTCATTTTGTGTTTTATGTTTCGCGCGTTGGCTTCTAATGCCCTAACTATTCGATCTGGTGGAGCATCGCCCTAGGGTGAACCCTAGGTTGCCCGGATAGTAGAAACGACCATAACTTTCATAGTGGTTCCAATTATTCGTTTTATACGATGGAAAAACTGTTGCATTTATATTGTATTTTATGCTTCTGGTGTTGACTTCTTAGGCCTTAACTATTCGATCTGGTGGAACAACGCACTAGTGTGAAGCCTAGGTTTCCCGGAACGTAGAAATGACCATGACTTTCATACTGGTTGCAATTATTCGAATTATACAATGGAAAAACTGTTCTACATATTTTGTGTTTTATGTTTCGCGCGTTGACTTCTAAGGCCCTAACTATTCGATCTAGTGGAGCAACGCCCTAGGGTGAAGCCTAGGTTGCCTGGAAAGTAGAAATGTCCATAACTTTCATACTGGTTGCAATTATCCGGTTTATACGATGGAAAAACTGTTGTATTTATATTGTATTTTATGCTTCTGGCGTTCACTTCTTAGGCACTAACTATTCGATCTGGTGGAGCAACGCCCTAGGGTGAAGCCTAGGGTGCCCGGAACGTAGAAATGACCATCACTTTCAAACTGGTTGCAACTATCCCAGTTATGTGATGGAAAAACTGTTGCATTTTTATTGCATTTTATGCTTCGGGCGCTGACTTCCAAGGCTCTAACTGTCCAATCTGTTGGAGCAACGCCCTAGGGTGAAGCCTAGGTTGCCCGGAAAGTAGAAATGACCATGACTTTCATACTCGTTGCAATTATACGTTTTATACGATGGAAAAGCTGTTGTATTTATATTGTATTTTATGCTTCTTGCGCTCACTTCTTAGGCCCTAACTATTCGATCTGGTGGAACATCGCCCTAGGGTGAAGCCTAGGTTTCCCGGAACGTAGAGATGACCATAGCTTTCACAGTTGTAGTAATTATTCGATTTATACAATGGAAAAACAGTTCCATTAATTTTGTTTTTTATGTCTCGGGCGTTGACTTCTAAGGCACTAACTATTCGATCTGGCGGAGCAACGCCCTAGAGTGAAGCCTAAGATGCCCGGAACGTAGAAATGACCATAACCTTCACACTGGTTGCAATTATTCGTTTTATACGATGGAAAAGCTGTTGTATTTATATTGTATTTTATGCTTCTGGCTTTCACTTCTTAGGCCTTAACTATTCGATCTGGTGGAACAACGCACTAGTGTGAAGCCTAGGTTTCCCGGAACGTAGAAATGGCCATAACTTTCACACTGGTAGCAATTATTCGAATTATACAATGGAAAAACTGTTCTACATATTTTGTGTTTTATGTTTCGCGCGTTGACTTCTAAGGCCCTAACTATTCGATCTAGTGGAGCAACGCCCTAGGGTGAAGCCTAGGTTGCCTGGAAAGTAGAAATGTCCATAACTTTCATACTGGTTGCAATTATCCGGTTTATACGATGGAAAAACTGTTGTATTTATATTGTATTTTATGCTTCTGGCGTTCACTTCTTAGGCACTAACTTTTCAGTCTGTTGGAGCAACGCCCTAAGGTGAATCCTAGGTTGCCCGGAACGTAGAAATGACCATAACTTTCACACTGGTTGCAATTATTCGTTTTATACGATGGAAAAACTGTTGTATTTATATTGTATTTTATGCTTCTGGCGTTCACTTCTTAGGCCCTAACTATTCGATCGGGTGGAACAACGCCCTAGGGTGAAGCCTAGGTTGCCCGGAAAGTAGAAATGACCATAACTTTCAAACTGGTTGCAATTATTCCTGTTATACGATGGAAAAACTGTTGTGTTTATATTGTATTTTATGCTTCTGGCGTTCACTTCTAAGGCACTAAGAATTCGATATGGTGGAGCAACGCCCTAGAGTGAAGCCTAGGGTGCCCGGAACGTATAAATGACCATCACTTTCAAACTGGTTGCAATTACTGCTGTTATATGATGGAAAAACTGTTGTATTTTTGTTGCGTTTGATGCTTCGGGCGTTGACTTCTAGGGCTCTAACTATTCAATCTGTTGGAGCAACGCCCTAGGGTGAATCCTAGGTTGCCCGGGAAGTAGAAATGACCATAACTTTCATACTGGTTGCAATTATCCGGTTTATACGATGGAAAAACTGTTGTATTTATATTGTATTTTATGCTTCTGGCGTTCACTTCTTAGGCACTAACTTTTCAGTCTGTTGGAGCATCGCCCTAAGGTGAATCCTAGATTGCACGGGAAGTAGAAATGACCATAACTTTCATACTGGTTGCAATTATCCGTTTTATACGATGGAAAAACTGTTGTATTTATATTGTATTTTATGCTTCTGGCGTTCACTTCTTAGGCTTTAACTATTCGGTCAGGTGGAACAACGCAATAGGGTGAAGCCTAGGTTGCCCGGAACGTAGAAATGACCATAACTTTCACACTGGTTGCTATTGTCCCTGTTATACGATGGAAAAGCTGTTGTATTTATATTGTACCTTATGCTTCTGGCGTTGACTTCTAAGGCCCTAACTATTCGATCTGGTGGAGTAACGCCCTAGGGTGAAGCCTTGGTTGCCCGGATAGTAGAAATGACCATAACTTTCATACTGGTTGCAATTATCCGTTTTATACGATGGAAAAACTGTTATATTTATATTGTATTTTATGCTTCTGGCGTTCACTTCTTAGGCCTTAACTATTCGATCTGGTGGAACAACGCACTAGGGTGAAGCCTAGGTTGCCCGGAACGTAGGAATGACCATAACTTTCACACTGGTAGCAATTATTCGATTTATACAATGGAAAAACTGTTCTATTCATTTCGTGTTTTATGTTTCGCGCGTTGGCTTCTAATGCCCTAACTATTCGATCTGGTGGAGCATCGCCCTAGGGTGAACCCTAGGTTGCCCGGATAGTAGAAACGACCATAACTTTCATAGTGGTTCCAATTATTCGTTTTATACGATGGAAAAACTGTTGCATTTATATTGTATTTTATGCTTCTGGTGTTGACTTCTGAGACCCTAACTATTCGATCTGTTGGAGCAACGCCCTAGAGTGAAGCCTTGGTTTCCGGGACGTAGAAATGACCATGACTTTCATACTGGTTGCAATTATTCGTTTTATACGATGGAAAAACTGTTGTATTTATATTGTATTATATGCTTCTGGCGTTGACTTCTAAGGCACTAACTGTTCGATCAGGTGGAGCACCGCCCTAGAGTGAAGCTTAGGTTGCCCGGAACATAGAAATGACCATAACCTTCACACTGGTGGCTATTATTCGCTTTATTGGATGGAAAAACTGTTGTATTCATAATGTATTTTATGCTTCTGACGTTGACTTCTAAGGCACCAACTATTCGGTCTGTTGGGGCAACGCCCTAGAGTGAAGCCTAGGTTGCCCGGAACGTAGAGATGACCATAACTTTCACACTGGTAGCAATTATTCGATTTATACAATGGAAAAACTGTTCTATTCATTTTGTGTTTTATGTTTCGCGCGTTGGCTTCTAATGCCCTAACTATTCGATCTGGTGGAGCATCGCCCTAGTGTGAAGCCTAGGTTGCCCGGAAAGTAGAAATGTCCATAACTTTCATACTGGTTGCAATTATTCGGTTTATACGATGGAAAGACTGTTGTATTTATATTGTATTTTATGCTTCTGACGTTGACTTCTAAGGCACTAAGTATTCGATCTGGTGGAGCAACGCCCTAGAGTGAAGCCTAAGATGCCCGGAACGTAGAAATGACCATAACCTTCACACTGGTTGCAATTATTCTTTTTATACGATGGAAAAGCTGTTGTATTTATATTGTATTTTATGCTTCTGGCGTTCACTTCTTAGGCCTTAACTATTCGATCTGGTGGAACAACGCACTAGTGTGAAGCCTAGGTTTCCCGGAACGTAGAAATGGCCATAACTTTCACACTGGTAGCAATTATTCGAATTATAAAATGGAAAAACTGTTCTACATATTTTGTGTTTTATGTTTCGCGCGTTGACTTCTAAGGCCCTAACTATTCGATCTAGTGGAGCAACGCCCTAGGGTGAAGCCTAGGTTGCCTGGAAAGTAGAAATGTCCATAACTTTCATACTGGTTGCAATTATCCGGTTTATACGATGGAAAAACTGTTGTATTTATATTGTATTTTATGCTTCTGGCGTTCACTTCTTAGGCACTAACTTTTCAGTCTGTTGGAGCAGCGCCCTAGGGTGAATCATAGGTTGCCCGGAACGTAGAAATGACCATAACTTTCACACTGGTAGCAATTATTCGATTTATACAATGGAAAAACTGTTCTATTTATTTTGTGTTTTGTGTTTCGCGCGTTGACTTCTAAGGCCGTAACTATTCGATCTGGTGGAGCATCGCCCTAGGGTGAAGCCTAGGTTGCCCGGAAAGTAGAAACGTCCATAACTTTCATACTGGTTGCAATTATTCGTTTTATACGATGGAAAAGCTGTTGTATTTATACTGTATTTTATGCTTCTGACGTTGACTTCTAACGCACTAACTATTCGGTCTGGTGGAGCAACGCCCTAGGGTGAACCCTAGGTTGCCCGGATAGTAGAAATGACCATCACTTTCAAACTGGTTGCAATTACTGCTGTTATATGATGGAAAAACTGTTGTATTTTTGTTGCGTTTGATGCTTCGGGCGTTGACTTCTAGGGCTCTAACTATTCAATCTGTTGGAGCAACGCCCTAGGGTGAATCCTAGGTTGCCCGGAAGTAGAAATGACCATAACTTTCATACTGGTTGCAATTATCCGGTTTATACGATGGAAAAACTGTTGTATTTATATTGTATTTTATGCTTCTGGCGTTCACTTCTTAGGCACTAACTTTTCAGTCTGTTGGAGCAACGCCCTAAGGTGAATCCTAGATTGCCCGGGAAGTAGAAATGACCATAACTTTCATACTGGTTGCAATTATCCGTTTTATACGATGGAAAAACTGTTGTATTTATATTGTATTTTATGCTTCTGGCGTTCACTTCTTAGGCTTTAACTATTCGGTCAGGTGGAACAACGCACTAGGGTGAAGCCTAGGTTGCCCGGAACGTAGAAATGACCATAACTTTCACACTGGTTGCTATTGTCCCTGTTATACGATGGAAAAGCTGTTGTATTTATATTGTACCTTATGCTTCTGGCGTTGACTTCTAAGGCCCTAACTATTCGATCTGGTGGAGTAACGCCCTAGGGTGAAGCCTTGGTTGCCCGGATAGTAGAAATGACCATAACTTTCATAGTGGTTGCAATTATTCGTTTTATAGGATGGAAAAACTGTTGTATTTATATTGTATTTTATGCTTCTGGCGTTGACTTCTGAGGCCCTAACTATCCGATCTGTTGGAGCAACGCCCTAGAGTGGAGCCTTGGTTTCCCGGAACGTAGAAATGACCATGACTTTCATACTGGTTGCAATTGTTCGTTTTATACGATGGAAAAACTGTTGTATTTATATTGTATTTTATGCTTCTGGCGTTGACTTCTAAGGCACTAACTGTTCGATCTGGTGGAGCAACGCCCTAGAGTGAAGCTTAGGTTGCCCGGAACACAGAAAAGACCATAACCTTCACAATGGTGGTTATTATTCGTTTTATTCGATGGAAAAACTGTTATATTTATATTGTATTTTATGCTTCCGGCGCTGACTTCATAGGCCCTAACTATTCGATCTGGTGGAACAACGCCCTAAAGTGAAGTCTAGGTTGCCCGAAACGTAGAAATGACCATCACTCGCACACTGGTTGCAATTATTCGTTTTATACGATGGAAAAACTGTTGTATTTATATTGTATTTTATGCTTCTGGCCTTAAACTTCTAAGGCACTAAGTATTCGATATGGTGGAGCAACGCCCTAGAGTGAAGCCTAGGGTGCCCGGAACGTAGAAATGACCGTCACTTTCAAACTGGTTGCAATTACTCCTGTTATATGATGGAAAAACTGTTGTATTTTTATTGCATTTGATGCTTCGGGCGTTGACTTCTAAGGCACTAACTATTCAATCTGTTGGAGCAACGCCCTAGGGTGCATCCTAGGTTGCCCGGAAAGTAGAAATGACCATAACTTTCATACTGGTTGCAATTATCCGGTTTATACGATGGAAAAACTGTTGTATTTATATTGTATTTTATGCTTCCGGCGCTCACTTCTTAGGCACTAACTATTCGATCTGGTGGAACAACGCACTAGGGTGAAGCCTAGGTTGCCCGGAACGTAGGAATGACCATAACTTTCACACTGGTAGCAATTATTCGATTTATACAATGGAAAAACTGTTCTATTCATTTTGTGTTTTATGTTTCTCGCGTTGGCTTCTAATGCCCTAACTATTCGATCTGGTGGAGCATCGCCCTAGTGTGAAGCCTAGGTTGCCCGGAAAGTAGAAATGTCATAACTTTCATACTGGTTGCAATTATTCGGTTTATACGATGGAAAGACTGTTGTATTTATACTGTATTTTATGCTTCTGACGTTGACTTCTAACGCACTAAGTATTCGATCTGGTGGAGCAACGCCCTAGACTGAAACCTAGGTTGCCGGCAACGTAGAAATGACCATTACTTTCACACTCTTTGCAATTATTCATTTTATACGATGGAAAAGCTGTTGCATTTATATTGTATTTTATGCTTCTGGCGTTGACTTCATGGGCCCTAACTATTCGGTCTGGTGGACCAACGCCTTAGAGTGACGCCTAGGTTGCCCGGAACGTAGAAATGACCATATCTTTCACACTGGTTGCTATTGTTCCTGTTATACGATGGAGAAGCTGTTGTATCTATATTGTACCTTATGCTTCTGGCGTTGACTTCTAAGGCCCTAACTATTCGATCTGGTGGAGCAACGCCCTAGGGTGAACCCTAGGTTGCCCGGATAGTAGAAACGACCATAAGTTTCATAGTGGTTGCAATTATTCGTTTTATACGATGGAAAAACTGTTGCATTTATATTGTATTTTATGCTTCTGGCGTTCACTTCTTAGGCACTAACTTTTCAGTCTGTTGGAGCAACGCCCTAAGGTGAATCCTAGGTTGCCCGGAACGTAGAAATGACCATAACTTTCACACTGGTAGCAATTATTCGTTTTATACGATGGAAAAACTGTTGTATTTATATTGTATTTTATGCTTCTGGCGTTCACTTCTTAGGCCCAAACTATTCGATCGGGTGGAACAACGCCCTAGGGTGAAGCCTAGGTTGCCCGGAAAGTAGAAATGACCATAACTTTCAAACTGGTTGCAATTATTCCTGTTATACGATGGAAAAACTGTTGTGTTTATATTGTATTTTATGCTTCTGGCGTTGACTTCTAAGGCACTAAGAATTCGATATGGTGGAGCAACGCCCTAGAGTGAAGCCTAGGGTGCCCGGAACGTATAAATGACCACCACTTTCCAACTGGTTGCAATTACTGCTGTTATATGATGGAAAAACTGTTATATTTTTGTTGCGTTTGATGCTTCGGGCGTTGACTTCTAGGGCTCTAACTATTCAATCTGTTGGAGCAACGCCCTAGGGTGAATCCTAGGTTGCCCGGGAAGTAGAAATGACCATAACTTTCATACTGGTTGCAATTATCCGGTTTATACGATGGAAAAACTGTTGTATTTATATTGTATTTTATGCTTCTGGCGTTCACTTCTTAGGCACTAACTTTTCAGTCTGTTGGAGCAACGCCCTAAGGTGAATCCTAGATTGCCCGGGAAGTAGAAATGACCATAACTTTCATACTGGTTGCAATTATCCGTTTTATACGATGGAAAAACTGTTGTATTTATATTGTATTTTATGCTTCTGGCGTTCACTTCTTAGGCTTTAACTATTCGATCTGGTGGAACAACGCCCTAAAGTGAAGTCTAGGTTGCCCGAAACGTAGAAATGACCATCACTCGCACACTGGTTGCAATTATTCGTTTTATACGATGGAAAAACTGTTGTATTTATATTGTATTTTATGCTTCTGGCGTTAAACTTCTAAGGCACTAAGTATTCGATATGGTGGAGCAACGCCCTAGAGTGAAGCCTAGGGTGCCCGGAACGTAGAAATGACCATCACTTTCAAACTGGTTGCAATTACTCCTGCTATATGATGGAAAAACTGTTGTATTTTTATTGCATTTGATGCTTCGGGCGTTGACTTCTAAGGCACTAACTATTCAATCTGTTGGAGCAACGCCCTAGGGTGCATCCTAGGTTGCCCGGAAAGTAGAAATGACCATAACTTTCATACTGGTTGCAATTATCCGGTTTATACGATGGAAAAACTGTTGTACTTATATTGTATTTTATGCTTCCGGCGCTCACTTCTTAGGCACTAACTTTTCAATCTGTTGGAGGAACGCCCTAGGGTGAATCCTAGGTTGCCCGGGAAGTAGAAATGACCATAACTTTCATACTGGTTGCAATTATCCGTTTTATACGATGGAAAAACTGTTATATTTATATTGTATTTTATGCTTCTGGCGTTCACTTCTTAGGCCTTAACTATTCGATCTGGTGGAACAACGCACTAGGGTGAAGCCTAGGTTGCCCGGAACGTAGGAATGACCATAACTTTCACACTGGTAGCAATTATTCGATTTATACAATGGAAAAACTGTTCTATTCATTTTGTGTTTTATGTTTCGCGCGTTGGCTTCTAATGCCCTAACTATTCGATCTGGTGGAGCATCGCCCTAGGGTGAACCCTAGGTTGCCCGGATAGTAGAAACGACCATAAGTTTCATAGTGGTTGCAATTATTCGTTTTATACGATGGAAAAACTGTTGCATTTATATTGTATTTTATGCTTCTGGCGTTCACTTCTTAGGCTTTAACTATTCGGTCAGGTGGAACAACGCACTAGGGTGAAGCCTAGGTTGCCCGGAACGTAGAAATGACCATAACTTTCACACTGGTTGCTATTGTCCCTGTTATACGATGGAAAAGCTGTTGTATTTATATTGTACCTTATGCTTCTGGCGTTGACTTCTAAGGCCCTAACTATTCGATCTGGTGGAGTAACGCCCTAGGGTGAAGCCTTGGTTGCCCGGATAGTAGAAATGACCATAACTTTCATAGTGGTTGCAATTATTCGTTTTATAGGATGGAAAAACTGTTGTATTTATATTGTATTTTATGCTTCTGGCGTTGACTTCTGAGGCCCTAACTATCCGATCTGTTGGAGCAACGCCCTAGAGTGGAGCCTTGGTTTCCCGGAACGTAGAAATGACCATGACTTTCATACTGGTTGCAATTATTCGTTTTATACGATGGAAAGACTGTTGTATTTATATTGTATTTTATGCTTCTGGCGTTGACTTCTAAGGCACTAACTGTTAGATCTGGTGGAGCAACGCCCTAGAGTGAAGCTTAGGTTGCCCGGAACTCAGAAATGACCATAACCTTCACAATGGTGGCTATTATTCGTTTTGTTCGATGGAAAAACTGTTATATTCATTTTGTGTTTTATGTTTCGCGCGTTGGCTTCTAATGCCCTAACTATTCGATCTGGTGGAGCATCGCCCTAGGGTGAACCCTAGGTTGCCCGGATAGTAGAAACGACCATAACTTTCATAGTGGTTCCAATTATTCGTTTTATACGATGGAAAAACTGTTGCATTTATATTGTATTTTATGCTTCTGGTGTTGACTTCTGAGACCCTAACTATTCCATCTGTTGGAGCAACGCCCTAGAGTGAAGCCTTGGTTTCCGGGACGTAGAAATGACCATGACTTTCATACTGGTTGCAATTATTCGTTTTATACGATGGAAAAACTGTTATATTTATATTGTATTTTATGCTTCTGGCGTTGACTTCTAAGGCACTAACTGTTCGATCTGGTGGAGCAACGCCCTAGAGTGAAGCTTAGGTTGCCCGGAACATAGAAATGACCATAACCTTCACACTGGTGGCTATTATTCGTTTTATTCGATGGAAAAACTGTTGTATTCATAATGTATTTTATGCTTCTGACGTTGACTTCTAAGGCACCAACTATTCGGTCTGTTGGGGCAACGCCCTAGAGTGAAGCCTAGGTTGCCCGGAACGTAGAGATGACCATAACTTTCACACTGGTAGCAATTATTCGATTTATACAATGGAAAAACTGTTCTATTCATTTTGTGTTTTATGTTTCGCGCGTTGGCTTCTAATGCCCTAACTATTCGATCTGGTGGAACATCGCCCTAGTGTGAAGCCTAGGTTGCCCGGAAAGTAGAAATGTCCATAACTTTCATACTGGTTGCAATTATTCGGTTTATACGATGGAAAGACTGTTGTATTTATATTGTATTTTATGCTTCTGACGTTGACTTCTAAGGCACTAAGTATTCCATCTGGTGGAGCAACGCCCTAGAGTGAAGCCTAGGGTGCCCGGAACGTAGAAAAGACCATCACTTTCAAACTGGTTGCAATTACTCCTGTTATATGATGGAAAAACTGTTGAATTTTTATTGCATTTGATGCTTCGGGCGTTGACTTCGAAGGCACTAACTATTCAATCCGTTGGAGCAACGCACAAGGGTGAATCCTAGGTTGCCCGGAAAGTAGAAATGACCATAACTTTCATACTGGTTGCAATTACCCGGTTTATACGATGGAAAAACTGTTGTACTTATATTGTATTTTATGTTTCTGGCGTTCACTTCTTAGGCACTAACTTTTCAATCTGTTGGAGCAGCGCCCTAGGGTGAATCATAGGTTGCCCGGAACGTAGAAATGACCATAACTTTCACACTGGTAGCAATTATTCGATTTATACAATGGAAAACCTGTTCTATTTATTTTGTGTTTTGTGTTTCGCGCGTTGACTTCTAAGGCCCTAACTATTCGATCTGGTGGAGCATCGCCCTAGGGTGAAGCCTAGGTTGCCCGGAAAGTAGAAACGTCCATAACTTTCATACTGGTTGCAATTATTCGTTTTATACGATGGAAAAGCTGTTGTATTTATACTGTATTTTATGCTTCTGACGTTGACTTCTAACGCACTAACTATTCGGTCTGGTGGAGCAACGCCCTAGGGTGAACCCTAGGTTGCCCGGATAGTAGAAATGACCATCACTTTCAAACTGGTTGCAATTACTGCTGTTATATGATGGAAAAACTGTTGTATTTTTGTTGCGTTTGATGCTTCGGGCGTTGACTTCTAGGGCTCTAACTATTCAATCTGTTGGAGCAACGCCCTAGGGTGAATCCTAGGTTGCCCGGAAAGTAGAAATGACCATAACTTTCATACTGGTTGCAATTATCCGGTTTATACGATGGAAAAACTGTTGTATTTATATTGTATTTTATGCTTCCGGCGCTCACTTCTTAGGCACTAACTTTTCAATCTGTTGGAGCAACGCCCTAGGGTGAATCCTAGGTTGCCCGGGAAGTAGAAATGACCATAACTTTCATACTGGTTGCAATTATCCGTTTTATACGATGGAAAAACTGTTATATTTATATTGTATTTTATGCTTCTGGCGTTCACTTCTTAGGCCTTAACTATTCGATCTGGTGGAACAACGCACTAGGGTGAAGCCTAGGTTGCCCGGAACGTAGGAATGACCATAACTTTCACACTGGTAGCAATTATTCGATTTATACAATGGAAAAACTGTTCTATTCATTTTGTGTTTTATGTTTCGCGCGTTGGCTTCTAATGCCCTAACTATTCGATCTGGTGGAGCATCGCCCTAGTGTGAAGCCTAGGTTGCCCGGAAAGTAGAAATGTCCATAACTTTCATACTGGTTGCAATTATTCGGTTTATACGATGGAAAGACTGTTGTATTTATACTGTATTTTATGCTTCTGACGTTGACTTCTAACGCACTAAGTATTCGATCTGGTGGAGCAACGCCCTAGACTGAAACCTAGGTTGCCGGGAACGTAGAAATGACCATTACTTTCACACTCTTTGCAATTATTCATTTTATACGATGGAAAAGCTGTTGCATTTATATTGTATTTTATGCTTCTGGCGTTGACTTCATGGGCCCTAACTATTCGGTCTGGTGGACCAACGCCTTAGAGTGACGCCTAGGTTGCCCGGAACGTAGAAATGACCATATCTTTCACACTGGTTGCTATTGTTCCTGTTATACGATGGAGAAGCTGTTGTATCTATATTGTACCTTATGCTTCTGGCGTTGACTTCTAAGGCCCTAACTATTCGATCTGGTGGAGCAACGCCCTAGGGTGAACCCTAGGTTGCCCGGAAAGTAGAAGAGACCATAACTTTCATACTGGTTGCAATTATGCGGTTTATACGATGGAAAAACTGTTGTATTTATATTGTATTTTATGCTTCTGGCGTTCACTTCTTAGGCCTTAACTATTCGATCTGGTGGAACAACGCACTAGGGTGAAGCCTAGGTTTCCCGGAACGTTGAAATGGCCGTGACTTTCACACTGGTGGCAATTATTCATTTTTTCCATATGGAAAAACTGTTCTATTTATTTTGTGTTTTATGTTTCGCGCGTTGACTTCTAAGGCCCTAACTATTCGATCTGGTGGAGCATCGCCCTAGGGTGAAGCCTAGGTTGCCCGGAAAGTAGAAATGACCATAACTTTCGAACTGGTTGCAATCATTCCTGTTATACGACGGAAAAACTGTTGTATTTATATGGTATTTTATGCTTCTGGCGTTGACTTCTAAGGCACTAAGTATTCGATATGGTGGAGCAACGCCCTAGAGTGAAGCATAGGGTGCCCGGAACGTAGAAATGACCATCACTTTCAAACTGGTTGCAATTACTCCTGTTATATGATGGAAAAACTGTTGTATTTTTATTGCATTTTATGCTTCGGGCGTTGACTTCTAAGGCACTAACTATTCAATCTGTTGGAGCAACGCCCTAGGGTGAATCCTAGGTTGCCCGGAAAGTAGAAGAGACCATAACTTTCATACTGGTTGCAATTATGCGGTTTATACGATGGAAAAACTGTTGCATTTATTTTGTGTTTTATGTTTCGCGCGTTGACTTCTAAGGCCCTATCTATTCGATCTAGTGGAGCAACGCCCTAGGGTGAAGCCTAGGTTGCCTGGAAAGTAGAAATGTCCATAACTTTCATACTGGTTGCAATTATTCGTTTTATACGATGGAAGAACTGTTGTATTTATACTGTATTTTATGCTTCTGACGTTGACTTCTAAGGCACTAACTATTCGATCTGGTGGAGCTACGCCCTAGAGTGAAGCCTAGGTTGCCCGGAACGTAGAAATGACCATTACTTTCACACTGGATGCAATTATTCGTTTTATACGATGGAAAAACTGTTGTATTTATATTGTATTTTATACTTCTGGCGTTCACTTCTTAGGCCCTAACTATTCGGTCGGGTGGAGCAACGCCCTAGGGTGAAGCCTAGGTTGCCCGGAACGTAGAAATGACCATCACTTTCACACTGGTTGCAATTATTCCTGTTATACGATGGAAAAACTGGTGTATTTATATTGCATTTTATGCTTCGGGCGTTGACCTCTAAGGCCCCAACTATCGAGTCTGTTGGAGCAACGCCCTAGGGTGAAGCCTAGGTTGCCCAGAACGTAGAAATGACCATAACTTTCTCACTGGTTGCAATTATTCGTTTTATACGATGGAAAAACTGATGTATTTATATTGTATTTTATGCTTCTGGCGTTCACTTCTTAGGCCTTAACTATTCGATCTGGTGGAACAACGCACTAGGGTGAAGCCTAGGTTGCCCGGAACGTAGGAATGACCATAACTTTCATACTGGTAGCAATTATTCGATTTATACAATGGAAAAACTGTTCTATTCATTTTGTGTTTTATGTTTCGCGCGTTGGCTTCTAATGCCCTAACTATTCGATCTGGTGGAGCATCGCCCTAGTGTGAAGCCTAGGTTGCCCGGAAAGTAGAAATGTCCATAACTTTCATACTGGTTGCAATTATTCGGTTTATACGATGGAAAGACTGTTGTATTTATACTGTATTTTATGCTTCTGACGTTGACTTCTAACGCACTAAGTATTCGATCTGGTGGAGCAACGCCATAGAGTGAAACCTAGGTTGCCGGGAACGTAGAAATGACCATTACTTTCACACTCTTTGCAATTATTCATTTTATACGATGGAAAAGCTGTTGCATTTATATTGTATTTTATGCTTCTGGCGTTGACTTCATGGGCCCTAACTATTCGATCTGGTGGACCATCGCCTTAGAGTGACGCCTAGGTTGCCCGGAACGTAGAAATGACCATATCTTTCACACTGGTTGCTATTGTTCCTGTTACACGATGGAGAAGCTGTTGTATTTATATTGTACCTTATGCTTCTGGCGTTGACTTCTAAGGCCCTAACTATTCGATCTGGTGGAGCAACGCCCTAGGGTGAACCCTAGGTTGCCCGGATAGTAGAAACGACCATAACCTTCATAGTGGTTGCAATTATTCGTTTTATACGATGGAAAAACTGTTGCATTTATATTGTATTTTATGCTTCTGGTGTTGACTTCTGAGACCCTAACTATTCGATCTGTTGGAGCAACGCCCTAGAGTGAAGCCTTGGTTTCCGGGACGTAGAAATGACCATGACTTTCATACTGGTTGCAATTATTCGTTTTTTACGATGGAAAAACTGTTGTATTTATATTGTATTTTATGCTTCTGGCGTTGACTTCTATGGCGCTAACTGTTCGATCTGGTGGAGCAACGCCCTAGAGTGAAGCTTAGGTTGCCCGGAACATAAAAATGACCATAACCTTCACACTGGTGGCTATTATTCGTTTTTTTCGATGGAGAAACTGTTGTATTCATATTGTATTTTAAGCTTCTGACGTTGACTTCTAAGGCACCAACTATTCGATCTTTTGGGGCAACGCCCTAGAGTGAAGCCTAGGTTGCCCGGAACGTAGAGATGACCATAACTTTCACACTGGTAGCAATTATTCGATTTATACAATGGAAAAACTGTTCTATTCATATTGTGTTTTATGTTTCGCGCGTTGGCTTCTAATGCCCTAACTATTCGATCTGGTGGAGCAACGCCCTAGGGTGAACCCTAGGTTGCCCGGATAGTAGAAACGACCATAACTTTCATAGTGGTTGCAATTATTCGTTTTATACGATGGAAAAACTGTTGCATTTATATTGTATTTTATGCTTCTGGTGTCGACTTCTGAGACCCTAACTATTCGATCTGTTGGAGCAACGCCCTAGGGTGAAGCCTTGGTTTCCGGGACGTAGAAATGACCATGTCTTTCATACTGGTTGCAATTATTCGTTTTATACGATGGAAAAACTGTTGTATTTATATTGTATTTTATGCTTCTGACGTTGACTTCTAAGGCACTAACTATTCGATCTGGTGGAGCAACGCCCTAGAGTGAAACCTAGGTTGCCCGGAACGTAGAAATGACCATTACTTTCACGCTCTTTGCAATTATTCCTGTTATACGATGGAAAAACTGTTGTATTTATATTGTATTTTATGCTTCTGGCGTTCACTTCTTAGGCACTAACATTTCAATCTGTTGGAGCAACGCCCTAGGGTGAACCCTAGGTTGCCCGGAACGTAGAAATGACCATAACTTTCACACTGGTTGCAATTATTCGTTTTATACGATGGAAAAACTGTTGTATTTATATTGTATTTTATGCTTCTGGCGTTCACTTCTTAGGCCTTAACTATTCGATCTGGTGATACAACGCACTAGGGTGAAGCCTAGGTTGCCCGGAACGTAGAAATGACCATAACTTTCACACTGGTAGCAATTATTCGATTTATACAATGGAAAAACTGTTCAATTTATTTTGTGTTTTATGTTTCGCGCGTTGACTTCTAAGGCCCTAACTATTCGATCGGGTGGAACAACGCCCTAGGGTGAAGCCTAGGTTGCCCGGAAAGCATAAATGACCATAACTTTCGAACTGGTTGCAATCATTCCTGTTATGCGACGGAAAAACTGTTGTATTTATATTGTATTTTATGCTTCTGGCGTTGACTTCTAAGGCTCTAAGTATTCGATATGGTGGAGCAACGCCCTAGAGTGAAGCCTAGGGTGCCCGGAACGTAGAAATGACCATCACTTTCAAACTGGTTGCAATTACTCCTGTTATATGATGGAAAAACTGTTGTATTTTTATTGCATTTTATGCTTCGGGCGTTGACTTCTAAGGCACGAACTATTCAATCTGTTGGAGCAACGCCCTAGGGTGAATCCTAGGTCGCCCGGAAAGTAGAAATGACCATAACTTTCATACTGGTTGCAATTATCCGGTTTATACGATGTAAAAACTGTTGTATTTATATTGTATTTTATGCTTCTGGCGTTCACTTCTTAGGCACTAACTTTTCAATCTGTTGGAGCAACGCCCTAGGGTGAATCCTAGGTTGCCCGGGAAGTAGAAATCACCATTACTTTCATACTGGTTGCAATTATCCGATTTATACGATGGAAAAACTGTTGTATTTATATTGTATTTTATGCTTCTGGCGTTCACTTCTTAGGCCTTAACTATTCGATCTGGTGGAACAACGCACTAGGGTGAAGCCTAGGTTGCCCGGAACGTAGAAATGACCATAACTTTCACACTGGTAGCAATTATTCGATTTATACAATGGAAAAACTGTTCTATTTATTTTGCGTTTTATGTTTCGCGCGTTGACTTCTAAGGCCCTAACTATTCGATCTGGTGGAGCATCGCCCTAGGGTGAAGCCTAGGTTGCCCGGAAAGTAGAAATGACCATAACTTTCGAACTGGTTGCAGTCATTCCTGTTATACGACGGAAAAACTGTTGTATTTATATTGTATTTTATGCTTCTGGCGTTGACTTCTAAGGAACTAAGTATTCGATATGGTGGAGCAACGCCCTAGAGTGAAGCCTAGGGTGCGCGGAACGTAGAAATGACCATCACTTTCAAACTGGTTGCAATTACTCCTGTTATGTGATGGAAAAACTGTTGTATTTTTATTGCATTTTATGCTTCGGGCGTTGACTTCTAAGGCACGAACTATTCAATCTGTTGGAGCAACGCCCTAGGGTGAATCCTAGGTCGCCCGGAAAGTAGAAATGACCATAACTTTCATACTGGTTGCAATTATCCGGTTTATACGATGTAAAAACTGTTGTATTTATATTGTATTTTATGCTTCTGGCGTTCACTTCTTAGGCACTAACTTTTCAATCTGTTGGAGCAACGCCCTAGGGTAAATCCTAGGTTGCCCGGGAAGTAGAAATCACCATTACTTTCATACTGGTTGCAATTATCCCATTTATACGATGGCAAAACTGTTGTATTTATATTGTATTTAAGCTTCTGGCGTTCACTTCTTAGGCCTTAACTATTCGATCTGGTGGAACAACGCACTAGGGTGAAGCCTAGGTTGCCCGGAACGTAGAAAGGACCATAACTTTCACACTGGTAGCAATTATTCGATTTATACAATGGAAAAACTGTTGTATTTATTTTGCGTTTTATGTTTCGCGCGTCGACTTCTAAGGCCCTAACTATTCGATCTGGTGGAGCATCGCCCTAGGGTGAAGCCTAGGTTGCCCGGAAAGTAGAAATGACCATAACTTTCGAACTGGTTGCAATCATTCCTGTTATACGACGGAAAAACTGTTGTATTTATATGGTATTTTATGCTTCTGGCGTTGACTTCTAAGGCACTAAGTATTCGATATGGTGGAGCAACGCCCTAGAGTGAAGCATAGGGTGCCCGGAAAGTAGAAGAGACCATAACTTTCATACTGGTTGCAATTATGCGGTTTATACGATGGAAAAACTGTTGTATTTATATTGTATTTTATGCTTCTGGCGTTCACTTCTTAGGCATTAACTATTCGATCTGGTGGAACAGCGCACTGGGGTGAAGCCTAGGTGTCCCGGAACGTAGAAATGGCCGTAACTTTCACACTGGTAGCAATTATTCGATTTATACAATGGAAAAACTGTTGTATTTATTTTGTGTTTTATGTTTCGCGCGTTGACTTCTAAGGCCCTAACTATTCGATCTAGTGGAGCAACGCCCTAGGGTGAAGCCTAGGTTGCGTGGAAAGTAGAAATGTCCATAACTTTCATACTGGTTGCAATTATTCGTTTTATACGATGGAAGAACTGTTGTATTTATACTGTATTTTATGCTTCTGACGTTGACTTCTAAGGCACTAACTATTCGATCTGGTGGAGCTACGCCCTAGAGTGAAGCCCAGGTTGCCCGGAACGTAGAAATGACCATCACTTTCACACTGGTTGCAATTATTCCTGTTATACGATGGAAAAACTGGTGTATTTATATTGCATTTTATGCTTCGGGCGTTGACCTCTAAGGCCCCAACTATTGAGTCTGTTGGAGCAACGCCCTAGGGTGAAGCCTAGGTTGCCCAGAACGTAGAAATGACCATAACTTTCTCACTGGTTGCAATTATTCGTTTTATACGATGGAAAAACTGTTGTATTTATATTGTATTTTATGCTTCTGGCGTTCACTTCTTAGGCCGTAACTATTCGATCGGGTGGAACAACGCCCTAGGGTGAAGCCTAGAGTGCCCGGAACGTAGAAATGACCATCACTTTCAAACTGGTTGCAATTACTCCTGTTATATGATGGAAAGACTGTTGTATTTGTATTGCATTTTATGCTTCGGGCGTTGACTTCTAAGGCACTAACTATACAATCTGTTGGAGCATCGCCCTAGGCTGAATCCTAGGTTGCCCGGAAAGTAGAAATGACCATAACTTTCATACTGGTTGCGATTATCCGGTTTATACGATGTAAAAACTGTTGTATTTATATTGTATTTTATGCTTCTGGCGTTCACTTCTTAGGCACTAACTTTACAATCTGTTGGAGCAACGCCCTAGGGTGAATCCTAGGTTGCCCGGGAAGTAGAAATCACCATTACTTTCATACTGGTTGCAATTATCCGTTTTATAAGATGGAAAAACTGTTGTATTTATATTGTATTTTATGCTTCTGGCGTTCACTTCTTGGGTCTTAACTATTCGATCTGGCGGAACACCGCACTAGGGTGAATCCTAGGTTGCCCGGAACGTAGAAATGACCATAACTTTAACACTGGTAGCAATTATTCGATTTATACAATGGAAAAACTGTTCTATTTATTTTGTGTTTTATGTTTCGCTCGTTGACTTCTAAGGCCCTAACTATTCGATCTGGTGGAGCATCGCCCTAGGGTGAAGCCTAGGTTGCGCGGAAAGTAGAAATGTCCATAACTTTCGGACTGGTTGCAATTATTCGTTTTATACGATGGAAAAACTGTTGTATTTATATAGTATTTTATGCTTCGGGCGTTGACTTCTAAGGCACTAACTATTCAATCTGTTGGAGCAACGCCCTAGGGTGAAACCTAGGTTGCCCGGAACGTAGAAATGACCATAACTTTCATACTGGTTGCAATTGTCCGGTTTATACGATGGAAAAACTGTTGTATTTATATTGTATTTTATGCTTCTGGCGTTCACTCCTTAGGCCTTAACTATTCGATCTGGTGGAACAACGCACTAGGGTGAAGCCTAGGTATCCCGGAAAGTAGAAATGGCCATAACTTTCACACTGGTAGCAATTATTCGATTTATACAATGGAAAAACTGTTCTATTTATTTTGTGTTTTATGTTTCGCGCGTTGACTTCTAAGGCCCTAACTATTCGATCTAGTGGAGCAACGCCCTAGGGTGAAGCCTAGGTTGCCTGGAAAGTAGAAATGTCCATAACTTTCATACTGGTTGCAATTATTCGTTTTATACGATGGAAGAACTGTTGTATTTATATAGTATTTTATGCTTCTGACGTTGACTTCTAAGGCACTAACTATTCGATCTGGTGGAACACCGCACTAGGGTGAAGCCTAGGTTGCCCGGACCGTAGAAATGACCATAACTTTCGAACTGGTTGCAATCATTCCTGTTATACGACGGAAAAACTGTTGTATTTATATTGTATTTTATGCTTCTGGCGTTGACTTCTAAGGCTCTAAGTATTCGACATGGTGGAGCAACGCCCTAGAGTGAAGCCTAGGGTGCCCGGAACGTAGAAATGACCATCACTTTCAAACTGGTTGCAATTACTCCTGTTGTATGATGGAAAAAGTGTTGTATTTTTATTGCATTTTATGCTTCGGGCGTTGACTTCTAAGGCACGAACTATTCAATCTGTTGGAGCAACGCCCTAGGGTGAATCCTAGGTCGCCCGGAAAGTAGAAATGACCATAACTTTCATACTGGTTGCAATTATCCGGTTTATACGATGTAAAAACTGTTGTATTTATATTGTATTTTATGCTTCTGGCGTTCACTTCTTAGGCACTAACTTTTCAATCTGTTGGAGCAACGCCCTAGGGTGAATCCTAGGTTGCCCGGGAAGTAGAAATCACCATTACTTTCATACTGGTTGCAATTATCCGATTTATACGATGGAAAAACTGTTGTATTTATATTGTATTTTATGCTTCTGGCGTTCACTTCTTAGGCCTTAACTATTCGATCTGGTGGAACAACGCACTGGGGTGAAGCCTAGGTGTCCCGGAACGTAGAAATGGCCGTAACTTTCACACTGGTAGCAATTATTCGATTTATACAATGGAAAAACTGTTCTATTTATTTTGTGTTTTATGTTTCGCTCGTTGACCTCTGAGGCCCTAACTATTCGATCTGGTGGAGCATCGCCCTAGGGTGAAGCCTAGGTTGCGTGGAAAGTAGAAATGTCCATAACTTTCATACTGGTTGCAATTATTCGTTTTATACGATGGAAGAACTGTTGTATTTATACTGTATTTTATGCTTCTGGCGTTCACTTCTTAGGCCTTAACTATTCGATCTGGCGGAACACCGCACTAGGGTGAAGCCTAGGTTGCCCGGAACGTAGAAATGACCATAACTTTCACACTGGTAGCAATTATTCGATTTATACAATGGAAAAACTGTTCTATTTATTTTGTGTTTTATGCTTCCGGCGTTCACTTCTTAGGCCCTAACTATTCGATCGGGTGGAACAACGCCCTAGGGTGAAGCCTAGGTTGCCCGGAAAGTAGAAATGACCATAACTTTCGAACTGGTTGCAATCATTCCTGCTATACGACGGAAAAACTGTTGTATTTATATTGTATTTTATGCTTCGGGCGTTGACTTCTAAGGCACTAACTATTCAATCTGTTGGAGCAACGCCCTAGGGTGAAACCTAGGTTGCCCGGAACGTAGAAATGACCATAACTTTCATACTGGTTGCAATTGTCCGGTTTATACGATGGAAAAACTGTTGTATTTATATTGTATTTTATGCTTCTGGCGTTCACTCCTTAGGCCTTAACTATTCGATCTGGTGGAACAACGCACTAGGGTGAAGCCTAGGTATCCCGGAAAGTAGAAATGGCCATAACTTTCACACTGGTAGCAATTATTCGATTTATACAATGGAAAAACTGTTCTATTTATTTTGTGTTTTATGTTTCGCGCGTTGACTTCTAAGGCCCTAACTATTCGATCTAGTGGAGCAACGCCCTAGGGTGAAGCCTAGGTTGCCTGGAAAGTAGAAATGTCCATAACTTTCATACTGGTTGCAATTATTCGTTTTATACGATGGAAGAACTGTTGTATTTATATAGTATTTTATGCTTCTGACGTTGACTTCTAAGGCACTAACTATTCGATCTGGTGGAACACCGCACTAGGGTGAAGCCTAGGTTGCCCGGAACGTAGAAATGACCATAACTTTCGAACTGGTTGCAATCATTCCTGTTATACGACGGAAAAACTGTTGTATTTATATTGTATTTTATGCTTCTGGCGTTGACTTCTAAGGCTCTAAGTATTCGATATGGTGGAGCAACGCCCTAGAGTGAAGCCTAGGGTGCCCGGAACGTAGAAATGACCATCACTTTCAAACTGGTTGCAATTACTCCTGTTGTATGATGGAAAAACTGTTGTATTTTTATTGCATTTTATGCTTCGGGCGTTGACTTCTAAGGCACGAACTATTCAATCTGTTGGAGCAACGCCCTAGGGTGAATCCTAGGTCGCCCGGAAAGTAGAAATGACCATAACTTTCATACTGGTTGCAATTATCCGGTTTATACGATGTAAAAACTGTTGTATTTATATTGTATTTTATGCTTCTGGCGTTCACTTCTTAGGCACTAACTTTTCAATCTGTTGGAGCAACGCCCTAGGGTGAATCCTAGGTTGCCCGGGAAGTAGAAATCACCATTACTTTCATACTGGTTGCAATTATCCGATTTATACGATGGAAAAACTGTTGTATTTATATTGTATTTTATGCTTCTGGCGTTCACTTCTTAGGCCTTAACTATTCGATCTGGTGGAACAACGCACTGGGGTGAAGCCTAGGTGTCCCGGAACGTAGAAATGGCCGTAACTTTCACACTGGTAGCAATTATTCGATTTATACAATGGAAAAACTGTTCTATTTATTTTGTGTTTTATGTTTCGCTCGTTGACCTCTGAGGCCCTAACTATTCGATCTGGTGGAGCATCGCCCTAGGGTGAAGCCTAGGTTGCGTGGAAAGTAGAAATGTCCATAACATTCATACTGGTTGCAATTATTCGTTTTATACGATGGAAGAACTGTTGTATTTATACTGTATTTTATGCTTCTGACGTTGACTTCTAAGGCACTAACCATTCGATCTGGTGGAGCTACGCCCTAGAGTGAAGCCTAGGTTGCCCGGAACGTAGAAATGACCATAACTTTCACACTGGTAGCAATTATTCGATTTATACAATGGAAAAACTGTTCTATTTATTTTGTGTTTTATGTTTCGCTCGTTGACTTCTAAGGCCCTAACTATTCGATCTGGTGGAGCATCGCCCTAGGGTGAAGCCTAGGTTGCCCGGAAAGTAGAAATGTCCATAACTTTCGGACTGGTTGCAATTATTCGTTTTATACGATGGAAAAACTGTTGTATTTATATAGTATTTTATACTTCTGGCGTTCACTTCTTAGGCCTTAACTATTCGATCTGGCGGAACACCGCACTAGGGTGAAGCCTAGGTTGCCCGGAACGTAGAAATGACCATAACTTTCACACTGGTAGCAATTATTCGATTTATACAATGGAAAAACTGTTCTATTTATTTTGTGTTTTATGCTTCGCTCGTTGACCTCTGAGGCCCTAACTATTCGATCTGGTGGAGCATCGCCCTAGGGTGAAGCCTAGGTTGCCCGGAAAGTAGAAATGTCCATAACCTTCGGACTGGTTGCAATTATTCGTTTTATACGATGGAAAAACTGTTGTATTTATACTGTATTTTATGCTTCTGACGTTGACTTCTAAGGCACTAACTATTCGATCTGGTGGAGCAACGCCCTAGAGTGAAACCTAGGTAGCCCGGAACGTAGAAATGACCATTACTTTCACACTCTTTGCAATTATTCATTTTATACGATGGAAAAGCTGTTGCATTTATATTGTATTTTATGCTTCCGGCGTTGACTTCTTAGGCCCTAGCTATTCAGTCTGTTGGAGCAACGCCCTAGGGTGAAGCCTAGGTTGCCCGGAAAGTAGAAATGTCCATAACTTTCATACTGGTTGCAATTATTCGTTTTATACGATGGAAAAACTGTTGTATTTATATTGTAATTTAAGCTTCTGACGTTGACTTCTAAGGCACCAACTATTCGATCTGGTGGAGCAACGCCCTAGAGTGAAGCCTAGGTTGCCCAGAACGTAGAAATGACCGTAACTTTCACACTGGTTGCAATTATTCGTTTTATACGATGGAAAAACTGTTGTATTTATATTGTATTTTATGCTTCCGGCGTTCACTTCTTAGGCCCTAACTATTCGATCGGGTGGAACAACGCCCTAGGCTGAAGCCTAGGTTGCCCGGAAAGTAGAAATGACCATAACTTTCGAACTGGTTGCAATCATTCCTGCTATACGACGGAAAAACTGTTGTATTTATATTGTATTTTATGCTTCGGGCGTTGACTTCTAAGGCACTAACTATTCAATCTGTTGGAGCAACGCCCTAGGGTGAAACCTAGGTTGCCCGGAACGTAGAAATGACCATAACTTTCATACTGGTTGCAATTGTCCGGTTTATACGATGGAAAAACTGTTGTATTTATATTGTATTTTATGCTTCTGGCGTTCACTCCTTAGGCCTTAACTATTCGATCTGGTGGTACAACGCACTAGGGTGAAGCCTAGGTATCCCGGAAAGTAGAAATGGCCATAACTTTCACACTGGTAGCAATTATTCGATTTATACAATGGAAAAACTGTTCTATTTATTTTGTGTTTTATGTTTCGCGCGTTGACTTCTAAGGCCCTAACTATTCGATCTAGTGGAGCAACGCCCTAGGGTGAAGCCTAGGTGGCCTGGAAAGTAGAAATGTCCATAACTTTCATACTGGTTGCAATTATTCGTTTTATACGATGGAAGAACTGTTGTATTTATATAGTATTTTATGCTTCTGACGTTGACATCTAAGGCACTAACTATTCGATCTGGTGGAGCAACGCCCTAGAGTGAAACCTAGGTTGCCCGGAACGTAGAAATGACCATTACTTTCACACTCTTTGCAATTATTCATTTTATACGATGGAAAAGCTGTTGCATTTATATTGTATTTTATGCTTCCGGCGTTGACTTCTTAGGCCCTAGCTATTCAGTCTGTTGGAGCAACGCCCTAGGGTGAAGCCTAGGTTGCCCGGAAAGTGGAAATGTCCATAACTTTCATACTGGTTGCAATTATTCGTTTTATACGATGGAAAAACTGTTGTATTTATATTGTTATTTAAGCTTCTGACGTTGACTTCTAAGGCACCAACTATTCGATCTGGTGGAGCAACGCCCTAGAGTGAAGCCTAGGTTGCCCAGAACGTAGAAATGACCATAACTTTCACACTGGTTGCAATTATTCGTTTTATACGATGGAAAAACTGTTGTATTTATATTGTATTTTATGCTTCCGGCGTTCACTTCTTAGGCCCTAACTATTCGATCGGGTGGAACAACGCCCTAGGGTGAAGCCTAGGTTGCCCGGAAAGTAGAACTGACCATAGCTTTCGAACTGGTTGCAATCATTCCTGTTATACGACGGAAAAACTGTTGTATTTATATTGTATTTTATGCTTCGGGCGTTGACTTCTAAGGCACTAACTATTCAATCTGTTGGAGCAACGCCATAGGGTGAAACCTAGGTTGCCCGGAACGTAGAAATGACCATAACTTTCATACTGGTTGCAATTGTCCGGTTTATACGATGGAAAAACTGTTGTATTTATATTGTATTTTATGCTTCTGGCGTTCACTCCTTAGGCCTTAACTATTCGATCTGGTGGAACAACGCACTAGGGTGAAGCCTAGGTATCCCGGAAAGTAGAAATGGCCAAAACTTTCACACTGGTAGCAATTATTCGATTTATACAATGGAAAAACTGTTCTATTTATTTGGTGTTTTATGTTTTGCGCGTTGACTTCTAAGGCCCTAACTATTCGATCTAGTGGAGCAACGCCCTAGGGTGAAGCCTAGGTTGCCTGGAAAGTAGAAATGTCCATAACTTTCATACTGATTGCAATTATTCGTTTTATACGATGGAAGAACTGTTGTATTTATACTGCATTTTATGCTTCTGACGTTGACTTCTAAGGCACTATCTATTCGATCTGGTGGAGCTACGCCCTAGAGTGAAGCCTAGGTTGCCTGGAACGTAGAAATGACCATTACCTTCACACTGGTTGCAATTATTCGTTTTATACGATGGAAAAACTGTTGTATTTATATTGTATTTTATGCTTCTGGCGTTCACTTCTTAGGCACTAACTTTTCAATCTGTTGGAGCAACGCCCTAGGGTGAATCCTAGGTTGCCCGGAACGTAGAAATGACCATAACTTTCACACTGGTTGCAATTGTTCGTTTTATACGATGGAAAAACTGTTGTATTTATATTGTATTTTATGCTTCTGGCGTTCACTTCTTAGGCCCTAACTATTCGATCTGGTGGAGCATCGCCCTAGGGTGAAGCCTAGGTTGCCCGGAAAGTAGAAATGTCCATAACTTTCGGACTGGTTGCAATTATTCGTTTTATACGATGGAAAAACTGTTGTATTTATATTGTATTTTATGCTTCTGGCGTTCACTTCTTAGGCCCTAACTATTCGGTCGGGTGGAGCAACGCCCTAGGGTGAAGCCTAGGTTGCCCGGAACGTAGAAATGACCATCACTTTCACACTGGTTGCAATTATTCCTGTTATACGATGGAAAAACTGGTGTATTTATATTGCATTTTATGCTTCGGGCGTTGAACTCTAAGGCCCCAACTATTGAGTCTGTTGGAGCAACGCCCTAGGGTGAAGCCTAGGTTGCCCAGAACGTAGAAATGACCATAACTTTCTCACTGGTTGCAATTATTCGTTTTATACGATGGAAAAACTGTTGTATTTATATTGTATTTTATGCTTCTGGCGTTCACTTCTTAGGCCGTAACTATTCGATCGGGTGGAACAAGGCCCTAGGGTGAAGCCTAGGGTGCCCGGAACGTAGAAATGACCATAACTTTCACACTGGTAGCAATTATTCGATTTATACAATGGAAAAACTGTTCTATTTATTTTGTGTTTTATGTTTCGCTCGTTGACTTCTAAGGCCCTAACTATTCGATCTGGTGGAGCATCGCCCTAGGGTGAAGCCTAGGTTGCCCGGAAAGTAGAAATGTCCATAACTTTCGGACTGGTTGCAATTATTCGTTTTATACAATGGAAAAACTGTTGTATTTATATAGTATTTTATGCTTCTGGCGTTCACTTCTTAGGCCTTAACTATTCGATCTGGCGGAACACCGCACTAGGGTGAAGCCTAGGTTGCCCGGAACGTAGAAATGACCATAACTTTCACACTGGTAGCAATTATTCGATTTATACAATGGAAAAACTGTTCTATTTATTTTGTGATTTATGTTTCGCTCGTTGACCTCTGAGGCCCTAACTATTCGATCTGGTGGAGCATCGCCCTAGGGTGAAGCCTAGGTTGCCCGGAAAGTAGAAATGTCCATAACCTTCGGACTGGTTGCAATTATTCGTTTTATACGATGGAAAAACTGTTGTATTTATACTGTATTTTATGCTTCTGACGTTGACTTCTAAGGCACTAACTATTCGATCTGGTGGAGCAACGCCCTAGAGTGAAACCTAGGTTGCCCGGAACGTAGAAATGACCATTACTTTCACACTCTTTGCAATTATTCATTTTATACGATGGAAAAGCTGTTGCATTTATATTGTATTTTATGCTTCCGGCGTTGACTTCTTAGGCCCTAGCTATTCAGTCTGTTGGAGCAACGCCCTAGGGTGAAGCCTAGGTTGCCCGGAAAGTAGAAATGTCCATAACTTTCATACTGGTTGCAATTATTCGTTTTATACGATGGAAAAACTGTTGTATTTATATTGTAATTTAAGCTTCTGACGTTGACTTCTAAGGCACTAACTATTCGATCTGGTGGAGCAACGCCCTAGAGTGAAACCTAGGTTGCCCGGAACGTAGAAATGACCATTACTTTCACACTCTTTGCAATTATTCATTTTATACGATGGAAAAGCTGTTGCATTTATATTGTATTTTATGCTTCCGGCGTTGACTTCTTAGGCCCTAGCTATTCAGTCTGTTGGAGCAACGCCCTAGGGTGAAGCCTAGGTTGCCCGGAAAGTAGAAATGTCCATAACTTTCATACTGGTTGCAATTATTCGTTTTATACGATGGAAAAACTGTTGTATTTATATTGTAATTTAAGCTTCTGAAGTTGACTTCTAAGGCACCAACTATTCGATCTGGTGGAGCAACGCCCTAGAGTGAAGCCTAGGTTGCCCAGAACGTAGAAATGACCATAACTTTCACACTGGTTGCAATTATTCGTTTTATACGATGGAAAAACTGTTGTATTTATATTGTATTTTATGCTTCCGGCGTTCACTTCTTAGGCCCTAACTATTCGATCGGGTGGAACAACGCCTTAGGGTGAAGCCTAGGTTGCCCGGAAAGTAGAAATGACCATAACTTTCGAACTGGTTGCAATCATTCCTGCTATACGACGGAAAAACTGTTGTATTTATATTGTATTTTATGCTTCGGGCGTTGACTTCTGAGGCACTAACTATTCAATCTGTTGGAGCAACGCCCTAGGGTGAAACCTAGGTTGCCCGGAACGTAGAAATGACCATAACTTTCATACTGGTTGCAATTGTCCGGTTTATACGATGGAAAAACTGTTGTATTTATATTGTATTTTATGCTTCTGGCGTTCACTCCTTAGGCCTTAACTATTCGATCTGGTGGTACAACGCACTAGGGTGAAGCCTAGGTATCCCGGAAAGTAGAAATGGCCATAACTTTCACACTGGTAGCAATTATTCGATTTATACAATGGAAAAACTGTTCTATTTATTTTGTGTTTTATGTTTCGCGCGTTGACTTCTAAGGCCCTAACTATTCGATCGGGTGGAACAACGCCCTAGGGTGAAGCCTAGGTTGCCCGGAAAGTAGAACTGACCATAGCTTTCGAACTGGTTGCAATCATTCCTGTTATACGACGGAAAAACTGTTGTATTTATATTGTATTTTATGCTTCGGGCGTTGACTTCTAAGGCACTAACTATTCAATCTGTTGGAGCAACGCCATAGGGTGAAACCTAGGTTGCCCGGAACGTAGAAATGACCATAACTTTCATACTGGTTGCAATTGTCCGGTTTATACGATGGAAAAACTGTTGTATTTATATTGTATTTTATGCTTCTGGCGTTCACTCCTTAGGCCTTAACTATTCGATCTGGTGGAACAACGCACTAGGGTGAAGCCTAGGTATCCCGGAAAGTAGAAATGGCCAAAACTTTCACACTGGTAGCAATTATTCGATTTATACAATGGAAAAACTGTTCTATTTATTTGGTGTTTTATGTTTTGCGCGTTGACTTCTAAGGCCCTAACTATTCGATCTAGTGGAGCAACGCCCTAGGGTGAAGCCTGGGTTGCCTGGAAAGTAGAAATGTCCATAACTTTCATACTGATTGCAATTATTCGTTTTATACGATGGAAGAACTGTTGTATTTATACTGTATTTTATGCTTCTGACGTTGACTTCTAAGGCACTAACTATTCGATCTGGTGGAGCTACGCCCTAGAGTGAAGCCTAGGTTGCCTGGAACGTAGAAATGACCATTACCTTCACACTGGTTGCAATTATTCGTTTTATACGATGGAAAAACTGTTGTATTTATATTGTATTTTATGCTTCTGGCGTTCACTTCTTAGGCACTAACTTTTCAATCTGTTGGAGCAACGCCCTAGGGTGAATCCTAGGTTGCCCGGAACGTAGAAATGACCATAACTTTCACACTGGTTGCAATTGTTCGTTTTATACGATGGAAAAACTGTTGTATTTATATTGTATTTTATGCTTCTGGCGTTCACTTCTTAGGCCCTAACTATTCGATCTGGTGGAGCATCGCCCTAGGGTGAAGCCTAGGTTGCCCGGAAAGTAGAAATGTCCATAACTTTCGGACTGGTTGCAATTATTCGTTTTATACGATGGAAAAACTGTTGTATTTATATAGTATTTTATGCTTCTGACGTTGACTTCTAAGGCACTAACTATTCGATCTGGTGGAGCAACGCCCTAGAGTGAAACCTAGGTTGCCCGGAACGTAGAAATGACCATTACTTTCACACTCTTTGCAATTATTCATTTTATACGATGGAAAAGCTGTTGCATTTATATTGTATTTTATGCTTCCGGCGTTGACTTCTTAGGCCCAAGCTATTCAGTCTGTTGGAGCAACGCCCTAGGGTGAAGCCTAGGTTGCCCGGAAAGTAGAAATGTCCATAACTTTCATACTGGTTGCAATTATTCGTTTTATACGATGGAAAAACTGTTGTATTTATATTGTAATTTAAGCTTCTGACGTTGACTTCTAAGGCACCAACTATTCGATCTGGTGGAGCAACGCCCTAGAGTGAAGCCTAGGTTGCCCAGAACGTAGAAATGACCATAACTTTCACACTGGTTGCAATTATTCGTTTTATACGATGGAAAAACTGTTGTATTTATATTGTATTTTATGCTTCCGGCGTTCACTTCTTAGGCCCTAACTATTCGATCGGGTGGAACAACGCCCTAGGGTGAAGCCTAGGTTGCCCGGAAAGTAGAACTGACCATAGCTTTCGAACTGGTTGCAATCATTCCTGTTATACGACGGAAAAACTGTTGTATTTATATTGTATTTTATGCTTCTGGCGTTCACTTCTTAGGCACTAACTTTTCAATCTGTTGGAGCAACGCCCTAGGGTGAATCCTAGGTTGCCCGGAACGTAGAAATGACCATAACTTTCACACTGGTTGCAATTGTTCGTTTTATACGATGGAAAAACTGTTATATTTATATTGTATTTTATGCTTCTGGCGTTCACTTCTTAGGCCCTAACTATTCGATCTGGTGGAGCATCGCCCTAGGGTGAAGCCTAGGTTGCCCGGAAAGTAGAAATGTCCATAACTTTCGGACTGGTTGCAATTATTCGTTTTATACGATGGAAAAACTGTTGTATTTATATAGTATTTTATGCTTCTGGCGTTCACTTCTTAGGCCTTAACTATTCGATCTGGCGGAACACCGCACTAGGGTGAAGCCTAGGTTGCCCGGAACGTAGAAATGACCATAACTTTCACACTGGTAGCAATTATTCGATTTATACAATGGAAAAACTGTTCTATTTACTTTGTGTTTTATGTTTCGCTCGTTGACCTCTGAGGCCCTAACTATTCGATCTGGTGGAGCATCGCCCTAGGGTTAAGCCTAGGTTGCGTGGAAAGTAGAAATGTCCATAACTTTCATACTGGTTGCAATTATTCGTTTTATACGATGGAAGAACTGTTGTGTTTATACTGTATTTTATGCTTCTGACGTTGACTTCTAAGGCACTAACCATTCGATCTGGTGGAGCTACGCCCTAGAGTGAAGCCTAGGTTGCCCGGAACGTAGAAATGACCATTACTTTCACACTGGATGCAATTATTCGTTTTATACGATGGAAAAACTGTTGTATTTATATTGTATTTTATGCTTCTGGCGTTCACTTCTTAGGCCCTAACTATTCGGTCGGGTGGAGCAACGCCCTAGGGTGAAGCCTAGGTTGCCCGGAACGTAGAAATGACCATCACTTTCACACTGGTTGCAATTATTCCTGTTATACGATGGAAAAACTGGTGTATTTATATTGCATTTTATGCTTCGGGCGTTGACCTCTAAGGCCCCAACTATTGAGTCTGTTGGAGCAACGCCCTAGGGTGAAGCCTAGGTTGCCCAGAACGTAGAAATGACCATAACTTTCTCACTGGTTGCAATTATTCGTCTTATACGATGGAAAAACTGTTGTATTTATATTGTATTTTATGCTTCTGGCGTTCACTTCTTAGGCCGTAACTATTCGATCGGGTGGAACAAGGCCCTAGGGTGAAGCCTAGGGTGCCCGGAACGTAGAAATGACCATAACTTTCACACTGGTAGCAATTATTCGATTTATACAATGGAAAAACTGTTCTATTTATTTTGTGTTTTATGTTTCGCTCGTTGACTTCTAAGGCCCTAACTATTCGATCTGGTGGAGCATCGCCCTAGGGTGAAGCCTAGGTTGCCCGGAAAGTAGAAATGTCCATAACTTTCGGACTGGTTGCGATTATTCGTTTTATACAATGGAAAAACTGTTGTATTTATATAGTATTTTATGCTTCTGGCGTTCACTTCTTAGGCCTTAACTATTCGATCTGGCGGAACACCGCACTAGGGTGAAGCCTAGGTTGCCCGGAACGTAGAAATGACCATAACTTTCACACTGGTAGCAATTATTCGATTTATACAATGGAAAAACTGTTCTATTTATTTTGTGTTTTATGTTTCGCTCGTTGACCTCTGAGGCCCTAACTATTCGATCTGGTGGAGCATCGCCCTAGGGTGAAGCCTAGGTTGCCCGGAAAGTAGAAATGTCCATAACCTTCGGACTGGTTGCAATTATTCGTTTTATACGATGGAAAAACTGTTGTATTTATACTGTATTTTATGCTTCTGACGTTGACTTCTAAGGCACTAACTATTCGATCTGGTGGAGCAACGCCCTAGAGTGAAACCTAGGTTGACCGGAACGTAGAAATGACCATTACTTTCACACTCTTTGCAATTATTCATTTTATACGATGGAAAAGCTGTTGCATTTATATTGTATTTTATGCTTCCGGCGTTGACTTCTTAGGCCCTAGCTATTCAGTCTGTTGGAGCAACGCCCTAGGGTGAAGCCTAGGTTGCCCGGAAAGTAGAAATGTCCATAACTTTCATACTGGTTGCAATTATTCGTTTTATACGATGGAAAAACTGTTGTATTTATATTGTAATTTAAGCTTCTGACGTTGACTTCTAAGGCACCAACTATTCGATCTGGTGGAGCAACGCCCTAGAGTGAAGCCTAGGTTGCCCAGAACGTAGAAATGACCATAACTTTCACACTGGTTGCAATTATTCGTTTTATACGATGGAAAAACTGTTGTATTTATATTGTATTTTATGCTTCCGGCGTTCACTTCTTAGGCCCTAACTATTCGATCGGGTGGAACAACGCCCTAGGGTGAAGCCTAGGTTGCCCGGAAAGTAGAAATGACCATAACTTTCGAACTGGTTGCAATCATTACTGCTATACGACGGAAAAACTGTTGTATTTATATTGTATTTTATGCTTCGGGCGTTGACTTCTGAGGCACTAACTATTCAATCTGTTGGAGCAACGCCCTAGGGTGAAACCTAGGTTGCCCGGAACGTAGAAATGACCATAACTTTCATACTGGTTGCAATTGTCCGGTTTATACGATGGAAAAACTGTTGTATTTATATTGTATTTAATGCTTCTGGCGTTCACTCCTTAGGTCTTAACTATTCGATCTGGTGGTACAACGCACTAGGGTGAAGCCTAGGTATCCCGGAAAGTAGAAATGGCCATAACTTTCACACTGGTAGCAATTATTCGATTTATACAATGGAAAAACTGTTCTATTTATTTTGTGTTTTATGTTTCGCGCGTTGACTTCTAAGGCCCTAACTATTCGATCTAGTGGAGCAACGCCCTAGGGTGAAGCCTAGGTTGCCTGGAAAGTAGAAATGTCCATAACTTTCATACTGGTTGCAATTATTCGTTTTATACGATGGAAGAACTGTTGTATTTATATAGTATTTTATGCTTCTGACGTTGACTTCTAAGGCACTAACTATTCGATCTGGTGGAACACCGCACTAGGGTGAAGCCTAGGTTGCCCGGAACGTAGAAATGACCATAACTTTCACACTGGTAGCAATTATTCGATTTATACAATGGAAAAACCGTTCTATTTATTTTGTGTTTTATGTTTCGCGCGTTGACTTCTGAGGCCCTAACTATTCGATCTGGTGGAGCATCGCCCTAGGGTGAAGCCTAGGTTGCCCGGAAAGTAGAAATGTCCATAACTTTCGGACTGGTTGCAATTATTCGTTTTATACGATGGAAAAACTGTTGTATTTATACTGTATTTTATGCTTCTGACGTTGACTTCTAAGGCACTAACTATTCGATCTGGTGGAGCAACGCCCTAGAGTGAAACCTAGGTTGCCCGGAACGTAGAAATGACCATTACTTTCACACTCTTTGCAATTATTCATTTTATACGATGGAAAAGCTGTTGCATTTATATTGTATTTTATGCTTCCGGCGTTGACTTCTTAGGCCCTAGCTATTCAGTCTGTTGGAGCAACGCCCTAGGGTGAAGCCTAGGTTGCCCGGAAAGTAGAAATGTCCATAACTTTCATACTGGTTGCAATTATTCGTTTTATACGATGGAAAAACTGTTGTATTTATATTGTAATTTAAGCTTCTGACGTTGACTTCTAAGGCACCAACTATTCGATCTGATGGAGCAACGCCCTAGAGTGAAGCCTAGGTTGCCCAGAACGTAGAAATGACCATAACTTTCACACTGGTTGCAATTATTCGTTTTATACGATGGAAAAACTGTTGTATTTATATTGTATTTTATGCTTCCGGCGTTCACTTCTTAGGCCCTAACTATTCGATCGGGTGGAACAACGCCCTAGGGTGAAGCCTAGGTTGCCCGGAAAGTAGAAATGACCATAGCTTTCGAACTGGTTGCAATCATTCCTGTTATACGACGGAAAAACTGTTGTATTTATATTGTATTTTATGCTTCGGGCATTGACTTCTAAGGCACTAACTATTCAATCTGTTGGAGCAACGCCATAGGGTGAAACCTAGGTTGCCCGGAACGTAGAAATGACCATAACTTTCATACTGGTTGCAATTGTCCGGTTTATACGATGGAAAAACTGTTGTATTTATATTGTATTTTATGCTTCTGGCGTTCACTCCTTAGGCCTTAACTATTCGATCTGGTGGAACAACGCACTAGGGTGAAGCCTAGGTATCCCGGAAAGTAGAAATGGCCAAAACTTTCACACTGGTAGCAATTATTCGATTTATACAATGGAAAAACTGTTCTATCTATTTGGTGTTTTATGTTTCGCGCGTTGACTTCTAAGGCCCTAACTATTCGATCTAGTGGAGCAACGCCCTAGGGTGAAGCCTAGGTTGCCTGGAAAGTAGAAATGTCCATAACTTTCATACTGATTGCAATTATTCGTTTTATACGATGGAAGATCTGTTGTATTTATACTGTATTTTATGCTTCTGACGTTGACTTCTAAGGCACTAACTATTCGATCTGGTGGAGCTACGCCCTAGAGTGAAGCCTAGGTTGCCTGGAACGTAGAAATGACCATTACCTTCACACTGGTTGCAATTATTCGTTTTATACGATGGAAAAACTGTTGTATTTATATTGTATTTTATGCTTCTGGCGTTCACTTCTTAGGCACTAACTTTTCAATCTGTTGGAGCAACGCCCTAGGGTGAAGCCTAGGTTGCCCGGAAAGTAGAAATGTCCATAACTTTCGGACTGGTTGCAATTATTCGTTTTATACGATGGAAAAACTGTTGTATTTATATAGTATTTTATGCTTCTGGCGTTCACTTCTTAGGCCTTAACTATTCGATCTGGCGGAACACCGCACTAGGGTGAAGCCTAGGTTGCCCGGAACGTAGAAATGACCATAACTTTCACACTGGTAGCAATTATTCGATTTATACAATGGAAAAACTGTTCTATTTATTTTGTGTTTTATGTTTCGCTCGTTGACCTCTGAGGCCCTAACTATTCGATCTGGTGGAGCATCGCCCTAGGGTGAAGCCTAGGTTGCCCGGAAAGTAGAAATGTCCATAACCTTCGGACTGGTTGCAATTATTCGTTTTATACGATGGAAAAACTGTTGTATTTATACTGTATTTTATGCTTCTGACGTTGACTTCTAAGGCACTAACTATTCGATCTGGTGGAGCAACGCCCTAGAGTGAAACCTAGGTTGCCCGGAACGTAGAAATGACCATTACTTTCACACTCTTTGCAATTATTCATTTTATACGATGGAAAAGCTGTTGCATTTATATTGTATTTTATGCTTCCGGCGTTGACTTCTTAGGCCCTAGCTATTCAGTCTGTTGGAGCAACGCCCTAGTGTGAAGCCTAGGTTGCCCGGAAAGTAGAAATGTCCATAACTTTCATACTGGTTGCAATTATTCGTTTTATACGATGGAAAAACTGTTGTATTTATATTGTAATTTAAGCTTCTGACGTTGACTTCTAAGGCACCAACTATTCGATCTGGTGGAGCAACGCCCTAGAGTGAAGCCTAGGTTGCCCAGAACGTAGAAATGACCATAACTTTCACACTGGTTGCAATTATTCGTTTTATACGATGGAAAAACTGTTGTATTTATATTGTATTTTATGCTTCCGGCGTTCACTTCTTAGGCCCTAACTATTCGATCGGGTGGAACAACGCCCTAGGGTGAAGCCTAGGTTGCCCGGAAAGTAGAAATGACCATAACTTTCGAACTGGTTGCAATCATTCCTGCTATACGACGGAAAAACTGTTGTATTTATATTGTATTTTATGCTTCGGGCGTTGACTTCTGAGGCACTAACTATTCGATCTGGTGGAGCAACGCCCTAGAGTGAAACCTAGGTGGCCCGGAACGTAGAAATGACCATTACTTTCACACTCTTTGCAATTATTCATTTTATACGATGGAAAAGCTGTTGCATTTATATTGTATTTTATGCTTCCGGCGTTGACTTCTTAGGCCCTAGCTATTCAGTCTGTTGGAGCAACGCCCTAGGGTGAAGCCTAGGTTGCCCGGAAAGTAGAAATGTCCATAACTTTCATACTGGTTGCAATTATTCGTTTTATACGATGGAAAAACTGTTGTATTTATATTGTAATTTAAGCTTCTGACGTTGACTTCTAAGGCACCAACTATTCGATCTGGTGGAGCAACGCCCTAGAGTGAAGCCTAGGTTGCCCAGAACGTAGAAATGACCATAACTTTCACACTGGTTGCAATTATTCGTTTTATACGATGGAAAAACTGTTGTATTTATATTGTATTTTATGCTTCCGGCGTTCACTTCTTAGGCCCTAACTATTCGATCGGGTGGAACAACGCCCTAGGGTGAAGCCTAGGTTGCCCGGAAAGTAGAAATGACCATAACTTTCGAACTGGTTGCAATCATTCCTGCTATACGACGGAAAAACTGTTGTATTTATATTGTATTTTATGCTTCGGGCGTTGACTTCTGAGGCACTAACTATTCAATCTGTTGGAGCAACGCCCTAGGGTGAAACCTAGGTTGCCCGGAACGTAGAAATGACCATAACTTTCATACTGGTTGCAATTGTCCGGTTTATACGATGGAAAAACTGTTGTATTTATATTGTATTTTATGCTTCTGGCGTTCACTCCTTAGGCCTTAACTATTCGATCTGGTGGTACAACGCACTAGGGTGAAGCCTAGGTATCCCGGAAAGTAGAAATGGCCATAACTTTCACACTGGTAGCAATTATTCGATTTATACAATGGAAAAACTGTTCTATTTAGTTTGTGTTTTATGTTTCGCGCGTTGACTTCTAAGGCCCTAACTATTCGATCTAGTGGAGCAACGCCCTAGGGTGAAGCCTAGGTTGCCTGGAAAGTAGAAATGTCCATAACTTTCATACTGGTTGCAATTATTCGTTTTATACGATGGAAGAACTGTTGTATTTATATAGTATTTTATGCTTCTGACGTTGACTTCTAAGGCACTAACTATTCGATCTGGTGGAACACCGCACTAGGGTGAAGCCTAGGTTGCCCGGAACGTAGAAATGACCATAACTTTCACACTGGTAGCAATTATTCGATTTATACAATGGAAAAACCGTTCTATTTATTTTGTGTTTTATGTTTCGCTCGTTGACTTCTGAGGCCCTAACTATTCGATCTGGTGGAGCATCGCCCTAGGGTGAAGCCTAGGTTGCCCGGAAAGTAGAAATGTCCATAACTTTCGGACTGGTTGCAATTATTCGTTTTATACGATGGAAAAACTGTTGTATTTATACTGTATTTTATGCTTCTGACGTTGACTTCTAAGGCACTAACTATTCGATCTGGTGGAGCAACGCCCTAGAGTGAAACCTAGGTTGCCCGGAACGTAGAAATGACCATTACTTTCACACTCTTTGCAATTATTCATTTTATACGATGGAAAAGCTGTTGCATTTATATTGTATTTTATGCTTCCGGCGTTGACTTCTTAGGCCCTAGCTATTCAGTCTGTTGGAGCAACGCCCTAGGGTGAAGCCTAGGTTGCCCGGAAAGTAGAAATGTCCATAACTTTCATACTGGTTGCAATTATTCGTTTTATACGATGGAAAAACTGTTGTATTTATATTGTAATTTAAGCTTCTGACGTTGACTTCTAAGGCACCAACTATTCGATCTGGTGGAGCAACGCCCTAGAGTGAAGCCTAGGTTGCCCAGAACGTAGAAATGACCATAACTTTCACACTGGTTGCAATTATTCGTTTTATACGATGGAAAAACTGTTGTATTTATATTGTATTTTATGCTTCCGGCGTTCACTTCTTAGGCCCTAACTATTCGATCGGGTGGAACAACGCCCTAGGGTGAAGCCTAGGATGCCCGGAAAGTAGAAATGACCATAGCTTTCGAACTGGTTGCAATCATTCCTGTTATACGACGGAAAAACTGTTGTATTTATATTGTATTTTATGCTTCGGGCGTTGACTTCTAAGGCACTAACTATTCAATCTGTTGGAGCAACGCCATAGGGTGATACCTAGGTTGCCCGGAACGTAGAAATGACCATAACTTTCATACTGGTTGCAATTGTCCGGTTTATACGATGGAAAAACTGTTGTATTTATATTGTATTTTATGCTTCTGGCGTTCACACCTTAGGCCTTAACTATTCGATCTGGTGGAACAACGCACTAGGGTGAAGCCTAGGTATCCCGGAAAGTAGAAATGGCCAAAACTTTCACACTGGTAGCAATTATTCGATTTATACAATGGAAAAACTGTTCTATTTATTTGGTGTTTTATGTTTCGCGCGTTGACTTCTAAGGCCCTAACTATTCGATCTAGTGGAGCAACGCCCTAGGGTGTAGCCTAGGTTGCCTGGAAAGTAGAAATGTCCATAACTTTCATACTGATTGCAATTATTCCTTTTATACGATGGAAGATCTGTTATATTTATACTGTATTTTATGCTTCTGACGTTGACTTCTAAGGGACTAACTATTCGATCTGGTGGAGCTACGCCCTAGAGTGAAGCCTAGGTTGCGTGGAACGTAGAAATGACCATTACCTTCACACTGGTTGCAATTATTCGTTTTATACGATGGAAAAACTGTTGTATTTATATTGTATTTTATGCTTCTGGCGTTCACTTCTTAGGCACTAACTTTTCAATCTGTTGGAGCAACGCCCTAGGGTGAATCCTAGGTTGCTCGGAACGTAGAAATGACCATAACTTTCACACTGGTTGCAATTATTCGTTTTATACGATGGAAAAACTGTTGTATTTATATTGTATTTTATGCTTCTGGCGTTCACTTCTTAGGCCTTAACTATTCGATCTGGTGAAACAACGCACTAGGGTGAAGCCTAGGTTGCCCGGAACGCAGAAATGTCCATAACTTTCATACTGGTTGCAATTATTCGTTTTATACGATGGAAGAACTGTTGTATTTATATAGTATTTTATGCTTCTGACGTTGACTTCTAAGGCACTAACTATTCGATCTGGTGGAACACCGCACTAGGGTGAAGCCTAGGTTGCCCGGAACGTAGAAATGACCATAACTTTCACACTGGTAGCAATTATTCGATTTATACAATGGAAAAACTGTTCTATTTATTTTGTGTTTTATGTTTCGCTCGTTGACTTCTGAGGCCCTAACTATTCGATCTGGTGGAGCATCGCCCTAGGGTGAAGCCTAGGTTGCCCGGAAAGTAGAAATGTCCATAACTTTCGGACTGGTTGCAATTATCCGTTTTATAAGATGGAAAAACTGTTGTATTTATATTGTATTTTATGCTTCTGGCGTTCACTTCTTAGGCCTTAACTATTCGATCTGGCGGAACACCGCACTAGGGTGAATCCTAGGTTGCCCGGAACGTAGAAATGACCATAACTTTCACACTGGTAGCAATTATTCGATTTATACAATGGAAAAACTGTTCTATTTATTTTGTGTTTTGTGTTTCGCTCGTTGACTTCTAAGGCCCTAACTATTCGATCTGGTGGAGCATCGCCCTAGGGTGAAGCCTAGGTTGCCCGGAAAGTAGAAATGTCCATAACTTTCGGACTGGTTGCAATTATTCGTTTTATACGATGGAAAAACTGTTGTATTTATATAGTATTTTATGCTTCTGGCGTTCACTTCTTAGGCCTTAACTGTTCGATCTGGCGGAACACCGCACTAGGGTGAAGCCTAGGCTGCCCGGAACGTAGAAATGACCATAACTTTCACACTGGTAGCATTTATTCGATTTATACAATGGAAAAACTGTTCTATTTATTTTGTGTTTTATGTTTCGCTCGTTGACTTCTAAGGCCCTAACTATTCGATCTGGTGGAGCATCGCCCTAGCGTGAAGCCTAGGTTGCCCGGAAAGTAGAAATGTCCATAACTTTCGGACTGGTTGCAATTATTCGTTTTATACGATGGAAAAACTGTTGTATTTATACTGTATTTTATGCTTCTGACGTTGACTTCTAAGGCACTAACTATTCGATCTGGTGGAGCAACGCCCTAGAGTGAAACCTAGGTTGCCCGGAACGTAGAAATGACCATTACTTTCACACTCTTTGCAATTATTCATTTTATACGATGGAAAAGCTGTTGCATTTATATTGTATTTTATGCTTCCGGCGTTGACTTCTTAGGCCCTAGCTATTCAGTCTGTTGGAGCAACGCCCTAGGGTGAAGCCTAGGTTGCCCGGAAAGTAGAAATGTCCATAACTTTCATACTGGTTGCAATTATTCGTTTTATACGATGGAAAAACTGTTGTATTTATATTGTAATTTAAGCTTCTGACGTTGACTTCTAAGGCACCAACTATTCGATCTGGTGGAGCAACGCCCTAGAGTGAAGCCTAGGTTGCCCAGAACGTAGAAATGACCATAACTTTCACACTGGTTGCAATTATTCGTTTTATACGATGGAAAAACTGTTGTATTTATTTTGTGTTTTATGTTTCGCGCGTTGACTTCTAAGGCCCTAACTATTCGATCTAGTGGAGCAACGCCCTAGGGTGAAGCCTAGGTTGCCTGGAAAGTAGAAATGTCCATAACTTTCATACTGGTTGCAATTATTCGTTTTATACGATGGAAGAACTGTTGTATTTATATAGTATTTTATGCTTCTGACGTTGACTTCTAAGGCACTAACTATTCGATCTGGTGGAACACCGCACTAGGGTGAAGCCTAGGTTGCCCGGAACGTAGAAATGACCATAACTTTCACACTGGTAGCAATTATTCGATTTATACAATGGAAAAACTGTTCTATTTATTTTGTGTTTTATGTTTCGCTCGTTGACTTCTGAGGCCCTAAGTATTCGATCTGGTGGAGCATCGCCCTAGGGTAAAGCCTAGGTTGCCCAGAAAGTAGAAATGTCCATAACTTTCGGACTGGTTGCAATTATTCGTTTTATACGATGGAAAAACTGTTGTATTTATATAGTATTTTATGCTTCTGGCGTTCACTTCTTAGGCCTTAACTGTTCGATCTGGCGGAACACCGCACTAGGGTGAAGCCTAGGCTGCCCGGAACGTAGAAATGACCATAACTTTCACACTGGTAGCATTTATTCGATTTATACAATGGAAAAACTGTTCTATTTATTTTGTGTTTTATGTTTCGCTCGTTGACTTCTAAGGCCCTAACTATTCGATCTGGTGGAGCATCGCCCTAGCGTGAAGCCTAGGTTGCCCGGAAAGTAGAAATGTCCATAACTTTCGGACTGGTTGCAATTATTCGTTTTATACGATGGAAAAACTGTTGTATTTATACTGTATTTTATGCTTCTGACGTTGACTTCTAAGGCACTAACTATTCGATCTGGTGGAGCAACGCCCTAGAGTGAAACCTAGGTTGCCCGGAACGTAGAAATGACCATTACTTTCACACTCTTTGCAATTATTCATTTTATACGATGGAAAAGCTGTTGCATTTATATTGTATTTTATGCTTCCGGCGTTGACTTCTTAGGCCCTAGCTATTCAGTCTGTTGGAGCAACGCCCTAGGGTGAAGCCTAGGTTGCCCGGAAAGTAGAAATGTCCATAACTTTCATACTGGTTGCAATTATTCGTTTTATACGATGGAAAAACTGTTGTATTTATATTGTAATTTAAGCTTCTGACGTTGACTTCTAAGGCACCAACTATTCGATCTGGTGGAGCAACGCCCTAGAGTGAAGCCTAGGTTGCCCAGAACGTAGAAATGACCATAACTTTCACACTGGTTGCAATTATTCGTTTTATACGATGGAAAAACTGTTGTATTTATTTTGTGTTTTATGTTTCGCGCGTTGACTTCTAAGGCCCTAACTATTCGATCTAGTGGAGCAACGCCCTAGGGTGAAGCCTAGGTTGCCTGGAAAGTAGAAATGTCCATAACTTTCATACTGGTTGCAATTATTCGTTTTATACGATGGAAGAACTGTTGTATTTATATAGTATTTTATGCTTCTGACGTTGACTTCTAAGGCACTAACTATTCGATCTGGTGGAACACCGCACTAGGGTGAAGCCTAGGTTGCCCGGAACGTAGAAATGACCATAACTTTCACACTGGTAGCAATTATTCGATTTATACAATGGAAAAACTGTTCTATTTATTTTGTGTTTTATGTTTCGCTCGTTGACTTCTGAGGCCCTAAGTATTCGATCTGGTGGAGCATCGCCCTAGGGTAAAGCCTAGGTTGCCCAGAAAGTAGAAATGTCCATAACTTTCGGACTGGTTGCAATTATTCGTTTTATACGATGGAAAAACTGTTGTATTTATACTGTATTTTATGCTTCTGACGTTGACTTCTAAGGCACTAACTATTCGATCTGGTGGAGCAACGCCCTAGAGTGAAACCTAGGTTGCCCGGAACGTAGAAATGACCATTACTTTCACACTCTTTGCAATTATTCATTTTATACGATGGAAAAGCTGTTGCATTTATGTTGTATTTTATGCTTCCGGCGTTGACTTCTTAGGCCCTAGCTATTCAGTCTGTTGGAGCAACGCCCTAGGGTGAAGCCTAGGTTGCCCGGAAAGTAGAAATGTCCATAACTTTCGGACTGGTTGCAATTATTCGTTTTATACGATGGAAAAACTGTTGTATTTATATAGTATTTTATGCTTCTGGCTTTCACTTCTTAGGCCTTAACTATTCGATCTGGCGGAGCACCGCACTAGGGTGAAGCCTAGGTTGCCCGGAACGTAGAAATGACCATAACTTTCACACTGGTAGCATTTATTCGATTTATACAATGGAAAAACTGTTCTATTTATTTTGTGTTTTATGTTTCGCTCGTTGACTTCTAAGGCCCTAACTATTCGATCTGGTGGAGCATCGCCCTAGGGTGAAGCCTAGGTTGCCCGGAAAGTAGAAATGTCCATAACTTTCGGACTGGTTGCAATTATTCGTTTTATACGATGGAAAAACTGTTGTATTTATACTGTATTTTATGCTTCTGACGTTGACTTCTAGGGCACTAATTATTCGATCTGGTGGAGCAACGCCCTAGAGTGAAACCTAGGTTGCCCGGAACGTAGAAATGACCATTACTTTCACACTCTTTGCAATTATTCATTTTATACGATGGAAAAGCTGTTGCATTTATATTGTATTTTATGCTTCCGGCGTTGACTTCTTAGGCCCTAGCTATTCAGTCTGTTGGAGCAACGCCATAGGGTGAAGCCTAGGTTGCCCGGAAAGTAGAAATGTCCATAACTTTCATACTGGTTGCAATTATTCGTTTTATACGATGGAAAAACTGTTGTATTTATATTGTAATTTAAGCTTCTGACGTTGACTTCTAAGGCACCAACTATTCGATCTCGTGGAGCAACGCCCTAGAGTGAAGCCTAGGTTGCCTGGAAAGTAGAAATGTCCATAACTTTCATACTGGTTGCAATTATTCGTTTTATACGATGGAAGAACTGTTGTATTTATATAGTATTTTATGCTTCTGACGTTGACTTCTAAGGCACTAACTATTCGATCTGGTGGAACACCGCACTAGGGTGAAGCCTAGGTTGCCCGGAACGTAGAAATGACCATAACTTTCACACTGGTAGCAATTATTCGATTTATACAATGGAAAAACTGTTCTATTTATTTTGTGTTTTATGTTTCGCTCGTTGACTTCTGAGGCCCTAAGTATTCGATCTGGTGGAGCATCGCCCTAGGGTAAAGCCTAGGTTGCCCGGAAAGTAGAAATGTCCATAACTTTCGGACTGGTTGCAATTATTCGTTTTATACGATGGAAAAACTGTTGTATTTATACTGTATTTTATGCTTCTGACGTTGACTTCTAAGGCACTAACTATTCGATCTGGTGGAGCAACGCCCTAGAGTGAAACCTAGGTTGCCCGGAACGTAGAAATGACCATTACTTTCACACTCTTTGCAATTATTCATTTTATACGATGGAAAAGCTGTTGCATTTATGTTGTATTTTATGCTTCCGGCGTTGACTTCTTAGGCCCTAGCTATTCAGTCTGTTGGAGCAACGCCCTAGGGTGAAGCCTAGGTTGCCCGGAAAGTAGAAATGTCCATAACTTTCGGACTGGTTGCAATTATTCGTTTTATACGATGGAAAAACTGTTGTATTTATATAGTATTTTATGCTTCTGGCTTTCACTTCTTAGGCCTTAACTATTCGATCTGGCGGAGCACCGCACTAGGGTGAAGCCTAGGTTGCCCGGAACGTAGAAATGACCATAACTTTCACACTGGTAGCATTTATTCGATTTATACAATGGAAAAACTGTTCTATTTATTTTGTGTTTTATGTTTCGCTCGTTGACTTCTAAGGCCCTAACTATTCGATCTGGTGGAGCATCGCCCTAGGGTGAAGCCTAGGTTGCCCGGAAAGTAGAAATGTCCATAACTTTCGGACTGGTTGCAATTATTCGTTTTATACGATGGAAAAACTGTTGTATTTATACTGTATTTTATGCTTCTGACGTTGACTTCTAGGGCACTAATTATTCGATCTGGTGGAGCAACGCCCTAGAGTGAAACCTAGGTTGCCCGGAACGTAGAAATGACCATTACTTTCACACTCTTTGCAATTATTCATTTTATACGATGGAAAAGCTGTTGCATTTATATTGTATTTTATGCTTCCGGCGTTGACTTCTTAGGCCCTAGCTATTCAGTCTGTTGGAGCAACGCCATAGGGTGAAGCCTAGGTTGCCCGGAAAGTAGAAATGTCCATAACTTTCATACTGGTTGCAATTATTCGTTTTATACGATGGAAAAACTGTTGTATTTATATTGTAATTTAAGCTTCTGACGTTGACTTCTAAGGCACCAACTATTCGATCTCGTGGAGCAACGCCCTAGAGTGAAGCCTAGGTTGCCTGGAAAGTAGAAATGTCCATAACTTTCATACTGGTTGCAATTATTCGTTTTATACGATGGAAGAACTGTTGTAATTATATAGTATTTTATGCTTCTGACGTTGACTTGTAAGGCACTAACTATTCGATCTGGTGGAACAACGCACTAGGGTGAAGCCTAGGTTGCCCGGAACGTAGAAATGACCATAACTTTCACACTGGTAGCAATTATTCGATTTATAGAATGGAAAAACTGTTCTATTTATTTTGTGTTTTATGTTTCGCTCGTTGACTTCTGAGGCCCTAACTTTTCGATCTGGTGGAGCATCGCCCTAGGGTGAAGCCTAGGTTGCCCGGAAAGTAGAAATGTCCATATCTTTCGGACTGGTTGCAATTATTCGTTTTATATGATGGAAAAACTGTTGTATTTATACTGTATTTTATGCTTCTGACGTTGACCTCTAAGGCACTAACTATTCGATCTGGTGGAGCAACGCCCTAGAGTGAAACCTAGGTTGCCCGGAACGTAGAAATGACCATTACTTTCACACTCTTTGCAATTATTCATTTTATACGATGGAAAAGCTGTTGCATTTATATTGTATTTTATGCTTCCGGCGTTGACTTCTTAGGCCCTAGCTATTCAGTCTGTTGGAGCAACGCCCTAGGGTGAAGCCTAGGTTGCCTGGAAAGTAGAAATGTCCATAACTTTCATACTGGTTGCAATTATTCGTTTTATACGATGGAAGAACTGTTGTATTTATACTGTATTTTATGCTTCTGACGTTGACTTCTAAGGCACTAACTATTCGATCTGGTGGAGCTACGCCCTAGAGTGAAGCCTAGGTTGCCTGGAACGTAGAAATGACCATTACCTTCACACTGGATGCAATTATTCGTTTTATACGATGGAAGAACTGTTGTATTTATACTGTATTTTATGCTTCTGACGTTGACTTCTAAGGCACTAACTATTCGATCTGGTGGAGCTACGCCCTAGAGTGAAGCCTAGGTTGCCCGGAACGTAGAAATGACCATTACTTTCAAACTGGATGCAATTATTCGTTTTATACGATGGAAAAACTGTTGTATTTATATTGTATTTTATGCTTCTGGCGTTCACTTCTTAGGCCCTAACTATTCGGTCGGGTGGAGCAACGCCCTAGGGTGAAGCCTAGGTTGCCCGGAACGTAGAAATGACCATCACTTTCACACTGGTTGCAATTATTCCTGTTATACGATGGAAAAACTGGTGTATTTATATTGCATTTTATGCTTCGGGCGTTGACCTCTAAGGCCCCAACTATTGAGTCTGTTGGAGCAACGCCCTAGGGTGAAGCCTAGGTTGCCCAGAACGTAGAAATGACCATAACTTTCTCACTGGTTGCAATTATTCGTTTTATACGATGGAAAAACTGTTGTATTTATATTGTATTTTATGCTTCTGGCGTTCACTTCTTAGGCCGTAACTATTCGATCGGGTGGAACAACGCCCTAGGGTGAAGCCTAGGGTGCCCGGAACGTAGAAATGACCATCACTTTCAAACTGGTTGCAATTACTCCTGTTATATGATGGAAAAACTGTTGTATTTGTATTGCATTTTATGCTTCGGGCGTTGACTTCTAAGGCACTAACTATACAATCTGTTGGAGCAACGCCCTAGGGTGAATCCTAGGTTGCCCGGAAAGTAGAAATGACCATAACTTTCATACTGGTTGCGATTATCCGGTTTATACGATGTAAAAACTTTTGTATTTATATTGTATTTTATGCTTCTGGCGTTCACTTCTTAGGCACTAACTTTACAATCTGTTGGAGCAACGCCCTAGGGTGAATCCTAGGTTGCCCGGGAAGTAGAAATCACCATTACTTTCATACTGGTTGCAATTATCCGTTTTATAAGATGGAAAAACTGTTGTATTTATATTGTATTTTATGCTTCTGGCGTTCACTTCTTAGGCCTTAACTATTCGATCTGGCGGAACACCGCACTAGGGTGAATCCTAGGTTGCCCTGAACGTAGAAATGACCATAACTTTCACACTGGTAGCAATTATTCGATTTATACAATGGAAAAACTGTTCTATTTATTTTGTGTTTTATGTTTCGCTCGTTGACTTCTAAGGCCCTAACTATTCGATCTGGTGGAGCATCGCCCTAGGGTGAAGCCTAGGTTGCCCGGAAAGTAGAAATGTCCATAACTTTCGGACTGGTTGCAATTATTCGTTTTATACGATGGAAAAACTGTTGTATTTATACTGTATTTTATGCTTCTGACGTTGACTTCTAAGGCACTAACTATTCGATCTGGTGGAGCAACGCCCTAGAGTGAAACCTAGGTTGCCCGGAACGTAGAAATGACCATTACTTTCACACTCTTTGCAATTATTCATTTTATACGATGGAAAAGCTGTTGCATTTATATTGTATTTTATGCTTCCGGCGTTGACTTCTTAGGCCCTAGCTATTCAGTCTGTTGGAGCAACGCCCTAGGGTGAAGCCTAGGTTGCCCGGAAAGTAGAAATGTCCATAACTTTCGGACTGGTTGCAATTATTCGTTTTATACGATGGAAAAACTGTTGTATTTATATAGTATTTTATGCTTCTGGCGTTCACTTCTTAGGCCTTAACTATTCGATCTGGCGGAGCACCGCACTAGGGTGAAGCCTAGGTTGCCCGGAACGTAGAAATGACCATTACTTTCACACTGGTAGCATTTATTCGATTTATACAATGGAAAAACTGTTCTATTTATTTTGTGTTTTATGTTTCGCTCGTTGACTTCTAAGGCCCTAACTATTCGATCTGGTGGAGCATCGCCCTAGGGTGAAGCCTAGGTTGCCCGGAAAGTAGAAATGTCCATAACTTTCGGACTGGTTGCAATTATTCGTTTTATACGATGGAAAAACTGTTGTATTTATACTGTTTTTTATGCTTCTGACGTTGACTTCTAAGGCACTAACTATTCGATCTGGTGGAGCAACGCCCTAGAGTGAAACCTAGGTTGCCCGGAACGTAGAAATGACCATTACTTTCACACTCTTTGCAATTATTCATTTTATACGATGGAAAAGCTGTTGCATTTATATTGTATTTTATGCTTCCGGCGTTGACTTCTTAGGCCCTAGCTATTCAGTCTGTTGGAGCAACGCCCTAGGGTGAAGCCTAGGTTGCCCGGAAAGTAGAAATGTCCATAACTTTCATACTGGTTGCAATTATTCGTTTTATACGATGGAAAAACTGTTGTATTTATATTGTAATTTAAGCTTCTGACGTTGACTTCTAAGGCACCAACTATTCGATCTCGTGGAGCAACGCCCTAGAGTGAAGCCTAGGTTGCCCAGAACGTAGAAATGACCATAACTTTCACACTGGTTGCAATTATTCGTTTTGTACGATGGAAAAACTGTTGTATTTATTTTGTGTTTTATGTTTCGCGCGTTGACTTCTAAGGCCCTAACCATTCGATCTAGTGGAGCAACGCCCTAGGGTGAAGCCTAGGTTGCCCGGAAAGTAGAAATGTCCATATCTTTCGGACTGGTTGCAATTATTCGTTTTATACGATGGAAAAACTGTTGTATTTATACTGTATTTTATGCTTCTGACGTTGACCTCTAAGGCACTAACTATTCGATCTGGTGGAGCAACGCCCTAGAGTGAAACCTAGGTTGCCCGGAACGTAGAAATGACCATTACTTTCACACTCTTTGCAATTATTCATTTTATACGATGGAAAAGCTGTTGCATTTATATTGTATTTTATGCTTCCGGCGTTGACTTCTTAGGCCCTAGCTATTCAGTCTGTTGGAGCAACGCCCTAGGGTGAAGCCTAGGTTGCCTGGAAAGTAGAAATGTCCATAACTTTCATACTGGTTGCAATTATTCGTTTTATACGATGGAAGAACTGTTGTATTTATACTGTATTTTATGCTTCTGACGTTGACTTCTAAGGCACTAACTATTCGATCTGGTGGAGCTACGCCCTAGAGTGAAGCCTAGGTTGCCCGGAACGTAGAAATGACCATTACTTTCAAACTGGATGCAATTATTCGTTTTATACGATGGAAAAACTGTTGTATTTATATTGTATTTTATGCTTCTGGCGTTCACTTCTTAGGCCCTAACTATTCGGTCGGGTGGAGCAACGCCCTAGGGTGAAGCCTAGGTTGCCCGGAACGTAGAAATGACCATCACTTTCACACTGGTTGCAATTATTCCTGTTATACGATGGAAAAACTGGTGTATTTATATTGCATTTTATGCTTCGGGCGTTGACCTCTAAGGCCCCAACTATTGAGTCTGTTGGAGCAACGCCCTAGGGTGAAGCCTAGGTTGCCCAGAACGTAGAAATGACCATAACTTTCTCACTGGTTGCAATTATTCGTTTTATACGATGGAAAAACTGTTGTATTTATATTGTATTTTATGCTTCTGGCGTTCACTTCTTAGGCCGTAACTATTCGATCGGGTGGAACAACGCCCTAGGGTGAAGCCTAGGGTGCCCGGAACGTAGAAATGACCATTACTTTCAAACTGGTTGCAATTACTCCTGTTATATGATGGAAAAACTGTTGTATTTGTATTGCATTTTATGCTTCGGGCGTTGACTTCTAAGGCACTAACTATACAATCTGTTGGAGCAACGCCCTAGGGTGAATCCTAGGTTGCCCGGAAAGTAGAAATGACCATAACTTTCATACTGGTTGCGATTATCCGGTTTATACGATGTAAAAACTTTTGTATTTATATTGTATTTTATGCTTCTGGCGTTCACTTCTTAGGCACTAACTTTACAATCTGTTGGAGCAACGCCCTAGGGTGAATCCTAGGTTGCCCGGGAAGTAGAAATCACCATTACTTTCATACTGGTTGCAATTATCCGTTTTATAAGATGGAAAAACTGTTGTATTTATATTGTATTTTATGCTTCTGGCGTTCACTTCTTAGGCCTTAACTATTCGATCTGGCGGAACACCGCACTAGGGTGAATCCTAGGTTGCCCTGAACGTAGAAATGACCATAACTTTCACACTGGTAGCAATTATTCGATTTATACAATGGAAAAACTGTTCTATTTATTTTGTGTTTTATGTTTCGCTCGTTGACTTCTAAGGCCCTAACTATTCGATCTGGTGGAGCATCGCCCTAGGGTGAAGCCTAGGTTGCCCGGAAAGTAGAAATGTCCATAACTTTCGGACTGGTTGCAATTATTCGTTTTATACGATGGAAAAACTGTTGTATTTATACTGTATTTTATGCTTCTGACGTTGACTTCTAAGGCACTAACTATTCGATCTGGTGGAGCAACGCCCTAGAGTGAAACCTAGGTTGCCCGGAACGTAGAAATGACCATTACTTTCACACTCTTTGCAATTATTCATTTTATACGATGGAAAAGCTGTTGCATTTATATTGTATTTTATGCTTCCGGCGTTGACTTCTTAGGCCCTAGCTATTCAGTCTGTTGGAGCAACGCCCTAGGGTGAAGCCTAGGTTGCCCGGAAAGTAGAAATGTCCATAACTTTCATACTGGTTGCAATTATTCGTTTTATACGATGGAAAAACTGTTGTATTTATATTGTAATTTAAGCTTCTGACGTTGACTTCTAAGGCACCAACTATTCGATCTGGTGGAGCAACGCCCTAGAGTGAAGCCTAGGTTGCCCAGAACGTAGAAATGACCATAACTTTCACACTGGTTGCAATTATTCGTTTTATACGATGGAAAAACTGTTGTATTTATTTTGTGTTTTATGTTTCGCGCGTTGACTTCTAAGGCCCTAACTATTCGATCTAGTGGAGCAACGCGCTAGGGTGAAGCCTAGGTTGCCTGGAAAGTAGAAATGTCCATAACTTTCATACTGGTTGCAATTATTCGTTTTATACGATGGAAGAACTGTTGTATTTGTATAGTATTTTATGCTTCTGACGTTGACTTCTAAGGCACTAACTATTCGATCTGGTGGAACCCCGCACTAGGGTGAAGCCTAGGTTGCCCGGAACGTAGAAATGACCATAACTTTCACACTGGTAGCAGTTATTCGATTTATACAATGGAAAAACTGTTCTATTTATTTTGTGTTTTATGTTTCGCTCGTTGACTTCTGAGGCCCTAACTATTCGATCTGGTGGAGCATCGCCCTAGGGTGAAGCCTAGGTTGCCCGGAAAGTAGAAATGTCCATAACTTTCGGACTGGTTGCAATTATTCGTTTTATACGATGGAAAAACTGTTGTATTTATACTGTATTTTATGCTTCTGACGTTGACTTCTAAGGCACTAACTATTCGATCTGGTGGAGCAACGCCCTAGAGTGAAACCTAGGTTGCCCGGAACGTAGAAATGACCATTACTTTCACACTCTTTGCAATTATTCATTTTATACGATGGAAAAGCTTTTGCATTTATATTGTATTTTATGCTTCCGGCGTTGACTTCTTAGGCCCTAGCTATTCAGTCTCTTGGAGCAACGCCCTAGGGTGAAGCCTAGGTTGCCCGGAAAGTAGAAATGTCCATAACTTTCGGACTGGTTGCAATTATTCGTTTTATACGATGGAAAAACTGTTGTATTTATATAGTATTTTATGCTTCTGGCGTTCACTTCTTAGGCCTTAACTATTCGATCTGGCGGAACACCGCACTAGGGTGAAGCCTAGGTTGCCCGGAACGTAGAAATGACCATAACTTTCACACTGGTAGCATTTATTCGATTTATACAATGGAAAAACTGTTCTATTTATTTTGTGTTTTATGTTTCGCTCGTTGACTTCTAAGGCCCTAACTATTCGATCTGGTGGAGCATCGCCCTAGGGTGAAGCCTAGGTTGCCCGGAAAGTAGAAATGTCCATAACTTTCGGACTGGTTGCAATTATTCGTTTTATACGATGGAAAAACTGTTGAATTTATACTGTATTTTATGCTTCTGACGTTGACTTCTAAGGCACTAACTATTCGATCTGGTGGAGCAACGCCCTAGAGTGAAACCTAGGTTGCCCGGAACGTAGAAATGACCATTACTTTCACACTCTTTGCAATTATTCATTTTATACGATGGAAAAGCTGTTGCATTTATATTGTATTTTATGCTTCCGGCGTTGACTTCTTAGGCCCTAGCTATTCATTCTGTTGGAGCAACGCCCTAGGGTGAAGCCTAGGTTGCCCGGAAAGTAGAAATGTCCATAACTTTCATACTGGTTGCAATTATTCGTTTTATACGATGGAAAAACTGTTGTATTTATATTGTAATTTAAGCTTCTGACGTTGACTTCTAAGGCACCAACTATTCGATCTGGTGGAGCAACGCCCTAGAGTGAAGCCTAGGTTGCCCAGAACGTAGAAATGACCATAACTTTCACACTGGTTGCAATTATTCGTTTTATACGATGGAAAAACTGTTGTATTTATTTTGTGTTTTATGTTTCGCGCGTTGACTTCTAAGGCCCTAACTATTCGATCTAGTGGAGCAACGCCCTAGGGTGAAGCCTAGGTTGCCTGGAAAGTAGAAATGTCCATAACTTTCATACTGGTTGCAATTATTCGTTTTATACGATGGAAGAACTGTTGTATTTATATAGCATTTTATGCTTCTGACGTTGACTTGTAAGGCACTAACTATTCGATCTGGTGGAACACCGCACTAGGGTGAAGCCTAGGTTGCCCGGAACGTAGAAATGACCATAACTTTCACACTGGTAGCAATTATTCGATTTATACAATGGAAAAACTGTTCTATTTATTTTGTGTTTTATGTTTCGCTCGTTCACTTCTGAGGCCCTAACTATTCGATCTGGTGGAGCATCGCCCTAGGGTGAAGCCTAGGTTGCCCGGAAAGTAGAAATGTCCATAACTTTCGGACTGGTTGCAATTATTCGTTTTATACGATGGAAAAATTGTTGTATTTATATTGTAATTTAAGCTTCTGAAGTTGACTTCTAAGGCACCAACTATTCGATCTGGTGGAGCAACGCCCTAGAGTGAAGCCTAGGTTGCCCAGAACGTAGAAATGACCATAACTTTCACACTGGTTGCAATTATTCGTTTTATACGATGGAAAAACTGTTGTATTTATATTGTATTTTATGCTTCCGGCGTTCACTTCTTAGGCCCTAACTATTCGATCGGGTGGAACAACGCCCTAGGGTGAAGCCTAGGTTGCCCGGAAAGTAGAAATGACCATAGCTTTCGAACTGGTTGCAATCATTCCTGTTATACGACGGAAAGACTGTTGTATTTATATTGTATTTTATGCTACTGGCGTTCACTCCTTAGGCCTTAACTACTCGATCTGGTGGAACAACGCACTAGGGTGAAGCCTAGGTATCCCGGAAAGTAGAAATGGCCATAACTTTCACACTGGTAGCAATTATTCGATTTATACAATGGAAAAACTGTTCTATTTATTTTGTGTTTTATGTTTCGCGCGTTGACTTCTAAGGCCCTAACTATTCGATCTAGTGGAGCAACGCCCTAGGGTGAAGCCTAGGTTGCCTGGAAAGTAGAAATGTCCATAACTTTCATACTGGTTGCAATTATTCGTTTTATACGATGGAAGAACTGTTGTATTTATACTGTATTTTATGCTTCTGACGTTGACTTCTAAGGCACTAACTATTCGATCTGGTGGAGCTACGCCCTAGAGTGAAGCCTAGGTTGCCTGGAACGTAGAAATGACCATTACCTTCACACTGGATGCAATTATTCGTTTTATACGATGGAAAAACTGTTGTATTTATATTGTATTTTATGCTTCTGGCGTTCACTTCTTAGGCCCTAACTATTCGATCGGGTGGAACAACGCCCTAGGGTGAAGCCTGGGTTGCCCGGAAAGTAGAAATGACCATAACATTCAAACTGGTTGCAATTATTCCTGTTATACGATGGAAAAACTGGTGTATTTATATTGCATTTTATGCTTCTGGCGTTGACTTCTAAGGTACTAAGTATTCCATATTGTGGAGCAACGCCCTAGAGTGAAGCCTAGGGTGCCCGGAACGTAGAAATGACCATAACTTTCATACTGGTTGCAATTATTCGTTTTATACCATGGAAAAACTGTTATATTTATACTGTATTTTATGCTTCTGACGTTGACTTCTAAGGCACTAACTATTCGATCTGGTGGAGCAACGCCCTAGAGTGAAACCTAGGTTGCCCGGAACGTAGAAATGACCATTACTTTCACGCTCTTTGCAATTATTCCTGTTATACGATGGAAAAACTGTTGTATTTTTTTTCATTTTATGATTCGGGCGTTGACCTCTAAGGCCCCAACTATTCAGTCTGTTGGAGCAACGCCCTAGGGTGAAGCCTAGGTTGCCCGGAATGTAGAAATGTCCATAACTTTCATACTGGTTGCAATTATTCGTTTTATACGATGGAAAAACTGTTGTATTTATATTGTATTTTATGCTTCTGGCGTTCACTTCTTAGGCACTAACTTTTCAATCTGTTGGAGCAACGCCCTAGGGTGAATCCTAGGTTGCCCGGAACGTAGAAATGACCAAAACTTTCACACTGGTTGCAATTATTCGTTTTATACGATGGAAAAACTGTTGTATTTATATTGTATTTTATGCTTCTGGCGTTCACTTCTTAGGCCTTAACTATTCGATCTGGTGAAACAACGCACTAGAGTGAAGCCTAGGTTGCCCGGAACGTAGAAATGTCCATAACTTTCAAACTGGTTGCAATTATTCGTTTTATACGATGGAAGAACTGTTGTATTTATATAGTATTTTATGCTTCTGACGTTGACTTCTAAGGCACTAACTATTCGATCTGGTGGAACACCGCACTAGGGTGAAGCCTAGGTTGCCCGGAACGTAGAAATGACCATAACTTTCACACTGGTAGCAATTATTCGATTTATACAATGGAAAAACTGTTCTATTTATTTTGTGTTTTATGTTTCGCTCGTTGACTTCTGAGGCCCTAACTATTCGATCTGGTGGAGCATCGCCCTAGGGTGAAGCCTAGGTTGCCCGGAAAGTAGAAATGTCCATAACTTTCGGACTGGTAGCAATTATTCGATTTATACAATGGAAAAACTGTTCTATTTATTTTGTGTTTTATGTTTCGCTCGTTGACTTCTGAGGCCCTAACTATTCGATCTGGTGGAGCATCGCCCTAGGGTGAAGCCTAGGTTGCCCGGAAAGTAGAAATGTCCATAACTTTCGGACTGGTTGCAATTATTCGTTTTATACGATGGAAAAACTGTTGTATTTATACTGTATTTTATGCTTCTGACGTTGACTTCTAAGGCACTAACTATTCGATCTGGTGGAGCAACGCCCTAGAGTGAAACCTAGGTTGCCCGGAACGTAGAAATGTCCATAACTTTCATACTGGTTGCAATTATTCGTTTTATACGATGGAAAAACTGTTGTATTTATATTGTAATTTAAGCTTCTGATGTTGACTTCTAAGGCACCAACTATTCGATCTGGTGGAGCAACGCCCTAGAGTGAAGCCTAGGTTGCCCAGAACGTAGAAGTGACCATAACTTTCATACTGGTTGCAATTATCCGGTTTATACGATGTAAAAACTGTTGTATTTATATTGCATTTTATGCTTCTGGCGCTCACTTCTTAGGCACTAACTTTTCAATCTGTTGGAGCAACGCCCTAGGGTGAATCCTAGGTCGCCCGGAAAGTAGAAATGACCATAACTTTCATACTGGTTGCAATTATCCGGTTTATACGATGTAAAAACTGTTGTATTTATATTGCATTTTATGCTTCTGGCGTTCACTTCTTAGGCACTAACTTTTCAATCTGTTGGAGCAACGCCCTAGGGTGAATCCTAGGTTGCCCGGGAAGTAGAAATCACCATTACTTTCATACTGGTTGCAATTATCCGATTTATACGATGGAAAAACTGTTGTATTTATATTGTATTTTATGCTTCTGGCGTTCACTTCTTAGGCCTTAACTATTCGATCTGGTGGAACAACACACTAGGGTGAAGCCTAGGTTGCCCCGAACGTAGAAATGACCATAACTTTCATACTGGTTGCAATTATTCGTTTTATACGATGGAAGAACTGTTGTATTTATACTGTATTTTATGCTTCTGGCGTTCACTTCTTAGGCCCTAACTATTCGGTCGGGTGGAGCAACGCCCTAGGGTGAAGCCTAGGTTGCCCGGAACGTAGGAATGACCATCACTTTCACACTGGTTGCAATTATTCCTGTTATACGATGGAAAAACTGGTGTATTTATATTGCATTTTATGCTTCGGGCGTTGACCTCTAAGGCCCCAACTATTGAGTCTGTTGGAGCAACGCCCTAGGGTGAAGCCTAGGTTGCCCAGAACGTAGAAATGACCATCACTTTCAAACTGGTTGCAATTACTCCTGTTATATGATGGAAAAACTGTTGTATTTGTATTGCATTTTATGTTTCGCGCGTTGACTTCTAAGGCCCTAACTATTCGATCTGGTGGAGCATCGCCCTAGGGTGAATCCTAGGTTGCCCGGAAAGTAGAAATGACCATAACTTTCTCACTGGTTGCAATTATTGGTTTTATACGATGGAAAAACTGTTGTATTTATATTGTATTTTATGCTTCTGGCGTTCACTTCTTAGGCCGTAACTATTCGATCGGGTGGAACAACGCCCTAGGGTGAAGCCTAGGGTGCCCGCAACGCAGAAATGACCATCACTTTCAAACTGGTTGCAATTACTCCTGTTATATGATGGAAAAACTGTTGTATTTGTATTGCATTTTATGCTTCGGGCGTTGACTTCTAAGGCACTAACTATACAATCTGTTGGAGCAACGCCCTAGGGTGAATCCTAGGTTGCCCGGAAAGTAGAAATGACCATAACTTTCATACTGGTTGCGATTATCCGGTTTATACGATGTAAAAACTGTTGTATTTATATTGTATTTTATGCTTCTGGCGTTCACTTCTTAGGCACTAACTTTACAATCTGTTGGAGCAACGCCCTAGGGTGAATCCTAGGTTGCCCGGGAAGTAGAAATCACCATTACTATCATACTGGTTGCAATTATCCGTTTTATAAGATGGAAAAACTGTTGTATTTATATTGTATTTTATGCTTCTGGCGTTCACTTCTTAGGCCTTAACTATTCGATCTGGCGGAACACCGCACTAGGGTGAATCCTAGGTTGCCCGGAACGTAGAAATGACCATAACTTTCACACTGGTAGCAATTATTCGATTTATACAATGGAAAAACTGTTCTATTTATTTTGTGTTTTATGTTTCGCTCGTTGACTTCTAAGGCCCTAACTATTCGATCTGGTGGAGCATCGCCCTAGGGTGAAGCCTAGGTTGCCCGGAAAGTAGAAATGTCCATAACTTTCGGACTGGTTGCAATTATTCGTTTTATACGATGGAAAAACTGTTGTATTTATATAGTATTTTATGCTTCTGGCGTTCACTTCTTAGGCCTTAACTATTCGATCTGGCGGAACACCGCACTAGGGTGAAGCCTAGGTTGCCCGGAACGTAGAAATGACCATAACTTTCACACTGGTAGCATTTATTCGATTTATACAATGGAAAAACTGTTCTATTTATTTTGTGTTTTATGTTTCGCTCGTTGACTTCTAAGGCCCTAACTATTCGATCTGGTGGAGCATCGCCCTAGGGTGAAGCCTAGGTTGCCCGGAAAGTAGAAATGTCCATAACTTTCGGACTGGTTGCAATTATTCGTTTTATACGATGGAAAAACTGTTGTATTTATACTGTATTTTATGCTTCTGACGTTGACTTCTAAGGCACTAACTATTCGATCTGGTGGAGCAACGCCCTAGTGTGAAACCTAGGTTGCCCGGAACGTAGAAATGACCATTACTTTCACACTCTTTGCAATTATTCATTTTATACGATGGAAAAGCTGTTGCATTTATATTGTATTTTATGCTTCCGGCGTTGACTTCTTAGGCCATAGCTATTCAGTCTGTTGGAGCAACGCCCTAGGGTGAAGCCTAGGTTGCCCGGAAAGTAGAAATGTCCATAACTTTCATACTGGTTGCAATTATTCGTTTTATACGATGGAAAAACTGTTGTATTTATATTGTAATCTAAGCTTCTGACGTTGACTTCTAAGGCACCAACTATTCGATCTGGTGGAGCAACGCCCTAGAGTGAAGCCTAGGTTGCCCAGAACGTAGAAATGACCATAACTTTCACACTGGTTGCAATTATTCGTTTTATACGATGGAAAAACTGTTGTATTTATTTTGTGTTTTATGTTTCGCGCGTTGACTTCTAAGGCCCTAACTATTCGATCTAGTGGAGCAACGCCCTAGGGTGAAGCCTAGGTTGCCTGGAAAGTAGAAATGTCCATAACTTTCATACTGGTTGCAATTATTCGTTTTATACGATGGAAGAACTGTTGTATTTATATAGTATTTTATGCTTCTGACGTTGACTTCTAAGGCACTAACTATTCGATCTGGTGGAACACCGCACTAGGGTGAAGCCTAGGTTGCCCGGAACGTAGAAATGACCATAACTTTCACACTGGTAGCAATTATTCGATTTATACAATGGAAAAACTGTTCTATTTATTTTGTGTTTTATGTTTCGCTCGTTGACTTCTGAGGCCCTAACTATTCGATCTGGTGGAGCATCGCCCTAGGGTGAAGCCTAGGTTGCCCGGAAAGTAGAAATGTCCATAACTTTCGGACTGGTTGCAATTATTCGTTTTATACGATGGAAAAACTGTTGTATTTATACTGTATTTTATGCTTCTGACGTTGTCTTCTAAGGCACTAACTATTCGATCTGGTGGAGCAACGCCCTAGAGTGAAGCCTAGGTTGCCCAGAACGTAGAAATGACCATAACTTTCACACTGGTTGCAATTATTCGTTTTATACGATGGAAAAACTGTTGTATTTATATTGTATTTTATGCTTCCGGCGTTCACTTCTTAGGCCCTACCTATTCGATCGGGTGGAACAACGCCCTAGGGTGAAGCCTAGGTTGCCCGGAAAGTAGAAATGACCATAGCTTTCGAACTGGTTGCAATCATTCCTGTTATACGACGGAAAAACTGTTGTATTTATATTGTATTTTATGCTTCGGGCGTTGACTTCTAAGGCACTAACTATTCAATCTGTTGGAGCAACGCCCTAGGGTGAAACCTAGATTGCCCGGAACGTAGAAATGACCATAACTTTCATACTGGTTGCAATTGTCCGGTTTATACGATGGAAAAACTGTTGTATTTATATTGTATTTTATGCTTCTGGCGTTCACTCCTTAGGCCTTAACTATTCGATCTGGTGGAACAACGCACTAGGGTGAAGCCTAGGTATCCCGGAAAGTAGAAATGGCCATAACTTTCACACTGGTAGCAATTATTCGATTTATACAATGGAAAAACTGTTCTATTTATTTTGTGTTTTATGTTTCGCGCGTTGACTTCTAAGGCCCTAACTATTCGATCTAGTGGAGCAACGCCCTAGGGTGAAGCCTAGGTTGCCTGGAAAGTAGAAATGTCCATAACTTTCATACTGGTTGCAATTATTCTTTTTATACGATGGAAGAACTGTTGTATTTATACTGTATTTTATGCTTCTGACGTTGACTTCTAAGGCACTAACTATTCGATCTGGTGGAGCTACGCCCTAGAGTGAAGCCTAGGTTGCCTGGAACGTAGAAATGACCATTACCTTCACACTGGATGCAATTATTCGTTTTATACGATGGAAAAACTGTTGTATTTATATTGTATTTTATGCTTCTGGCGTTCACTTCTTAGGCCCTAACTATTCGATCGTGTGGAACAACGCCCTAGGGTGAAGCCTAGGTTGCCCGGAAAGTAGAAATGACCATAACTTTCGAACTGGTTGCAATCATTCCTGTTATACGACGGAAAAACTGTTGTATTTATATTGTATTTTATGCTTCTGGCGTTGACTTCTAAGGAACTAAGTATTCGATATGGTGGAGCAACGCCCTAGTGTGAAGCCTAGGGTGCCCGGAACGTAGAAATGACCATCACTTTCAAACTGGTTGCAATTACTCCTGCTATATGATGGAAAAACTATTGTATTTTTATTGCATTTTATGCTTCGGGCGTTGACTTCTTAGGCACTAACAATTCAATCTGTTGGAGCAACGCCCTAGGGTGAATCCTAGGTTGCCCGGAAAGTAGAAGAGACCATAACTTTCACACTGGTTCCAATTATGCGGTTTATACGATGGAAAAACTGTTGTATTTATATTGTATTTTATGCTTCAGGCGTTCACTTCTTAGGCCTTAACTATTCGATCTGGTGGAACAACGCACTAGGGTGAAGCCTAGGTTTCCCGGAACGTTGAAATGGCCGTGACTTTCACACTGGTGGCAATTATTCGATTTATACAATGGAAAAACTGTTCTATTTATTTTGTGTTTTATGTTTCGCGCGTTGACTTCTAAGGCCCTAACTATTCGATCTGGTGGAGCATCGCCCTAGGGTGAAGCCTAGGTTGCCCGGAAAGTAGAAATGTCCATAACTTTCGGACTGGTTGCAATTATTCGTTTTATACGATGGAAAAACTGTTGTATTTATACTGTATTTTATGCTTCTGACGTTGACTTCTAAGGCACTAACTATTCGATCTGGTGGAGCAACGCCCTAGAGTGAAACCTAGGTTGCCCGGAACGTAGAAATGACCATTACTTTCACACTCTTTGCAATTATTCATTTTATACGATGGAAAAGCTGTTGCATTTATATTGTATTTTATGCTTCCGGCGTTGACTTCTTAGGCCCTAGCTATTCAGTCTGTTGGAGCAACGCCCTAGGGTGAAGCCTAGGTTGCCCGGAAAGTAGAAATGTCCATAACTTTCATACTGGTTGCAATTATTCGTTTTATACGATGGAAAAACTGTTGTATTTATATTGTAATCTAAGCTTCTGACGTTGACTTCTAAGGCACCAACTATTCGATCTGGTGGAGCAACGCCCTAGAGTGAAGCCTAGGTTGCCCAGAACGTAGAAATGACCATAACTTTCACACTGGTTGCAATTATTCGTTTTATACGATGGAAAAACTGTTGTATTTATTTTGTGTTTTATGTTTCGCGCGTTGACTTCTAAGGCCCTAACTATTCGATCTAGTGGAGCAACGCCCTGGGGTGAAGCCTAGGTTGCCTGGAAAGTAGAAATGTCCATAACTTTCATACTGGTTGCAATTATTCGTTTTATACGATGGAAGAACTGTTGTATTCATATAGTATTTTATGCTTCTGACGTTGACTTCTAAGGCACTAACTATTCGATCTGGTGGAGCTACGCCCTAGAGTGAAGCCTAGGTTGCCTGGAACGTAGAAATGACCATTACCTTCACACTGGATGCAATTATTCGTTTTATACGATGGAAAAACTGTTGTATTTATATTGTATTTTATGCTTCTGGCGTTCACTTCTTAGGCCCTAACTATTCGATCGTGTGGAACAACGCCCTAGGGTGAAGCCTAGGTTGCCCGGAAAGTAGAAATGACCATAACTTTCGAACTGGTTGCAATCATTCCTGTTATACCACGGAAAAACTGTTGTATTTATATTGTATTTTATGCTTCTGGCGTTGACTTCTAAGGAACTAAGTATTCGATATGGTGGAGCAACGCCCTAGTGTGAAGCCTAGGGTGCCCGGAACGTAGAAATGACCATCACTTTCAAACTGGTTGCAATTACTCCTGCTATATGATGGAAAAACTATTGTATTTTTATTGCATTTTATGCTTCGGGCGTTGACTTCTTAGGCACTAACAATTCAATCTGTTGGAGCAACGCCCTAGGGTGAATCCTAGGTTGCCCGGAAAGTAGAAGAGACCATAACTTTCACACTGGTTCCAATTATGCGGTTTATACGATGGAAAAACTGTTGCATTTATATTGTATTTTATGCTTCAGGCGTTCACTTCTTAGGCCTTAACTATTCGATCTGGTGGAACAACGCACTAGGGTGAAGCCTAGGTTTCCCGGAACGTTGAAATGGCCGTGACTTTCACACTGGTGGCAATTATTCGATTTATACAATGGAAAAACTGTTCTATTTATTTTGTGTTTTATGTTTCGCGCGTTGACTTCTAAGGCCCTAACTATTCGATCTGGTGGAGCATCGCCCTAGGGTGAAGCCTAGGTTGCCCGGAAAGTAGAAATGTCCATAACTTTCGGACTGGTTGCAATTATTCGTTTTATACGATGGAAAAACTGTTGTATTTATACTGTATTTTATGCTTCTGACGTTGACTTCTAAGGCACTAACTATTCGATCTGGTGGAGCAACGCCCTAGAGTGAAACCTAGGTTGCCCGGAACGTAGAAATGACCATTACTTTCACACTCTTTGCAATTATTCATTTTATACGATGGAAAAGCTGTTGCATTTATATTGTATTTTATGCTTCCGGCGTTGACTTCTTAGGCCCTAGCTATTCAGTCTGTTGGAGCAACGCCCTAGGGTGAAGCCTAGGTTGCCCGGAAAGTAGAAATGTCCATAACTTTCATACTGGTTGCAATTATTCGTTTTATACGATGGAAAAACTGTTGTATTTATATTGTAATCTAAGCTTCTGACGTTGACTTCTAAGGCACCAACTATTCGATCTGGTGGAGCAACGCCCTAGAGTGAAGCCTAGGTTGCCCAGAACGTAGAAATGACCATAACTTTCACACTGGTTGCAATTATTCGTTTTATACGATGGAAAAACTGTTGTATTTATTTTGTGTTTTATGTTTCGCGCGTTGACTTCTAAGGCCCTAACTATTCGATCTAGTGGAGCAACGCCCTGGGGTGAAGCCTAGGTTGCCTGGAAAGTAGAAATGTCCATAACTTTCATACTGGTTGCAATTATTCGTTTTATACGATGGAAGAACTGTTGTATTTATATAGTATTTTATGCTTCTGACGTTGACTTCTAAGGCACTAACTATTCGATCTGGTGGAACACCGCACTAGGGTGAAGCCTAGGTTGCCCGGAACGTAGAAATGACCATAACTTTCACACTGGTAGCAATTATTCGATTTATACAATGGAGAAACTGTTCTATTTATTTTGTGTTTTATGTTTCGCTCGTTGACTTCTGAGGCCCTAACTATTCGATCTGGTGGAGCATCGCCCTAGGGTGAAGCCTAGGTTGCCCGGAAAGTAGAAATGTCCATAACTTTCGGACTGGTTGCAATTATTCGTTTTATACGATGGAAAAACTGTTGTATTTATACTGTATTTTATGCTTCTGACGTTGTCTTCTAAGGCACTAACTATTCGATCTGGTGGAGCAACGCCCTAGAGTGAAGCCTAGGTTGCCCAGAACGTAGAAATGACCATAACTTTCACACTGGTTGCAATTATTCGTTTTATACGATGGAAAAACTGTTGTATTTATATTGTATTTTATGCTTCCGGCGTTCACTTCTTAGGCCCTAACTATTCGATCGGGTGGAACAACGCCCTAGGGTGAAGCCTAGGTTGCCCGGAAAGTAGAAATGACCATAGCTTTCGAACTGGTTGCAATCATTCCTGTTATACGACGGAAAAACTGTTGTATTTATATTGTATTTTATGCTTCGGGCGTTGACTTCTAAGGCACTAACTATTCAATCTGTTGGAGCAACGCCCTAGGGTGAAACCTAGGTTGCCCGGAACGTAGAAATGACCATAACTTTCATACTGGTTGCAATTGTCCGGTTTATACGATGGAAAAACTGTTGTATTTATATTGTATTTTATGCTTCTGGCGTTCACTCCTTAGGCCTTAACTATTCGATCTGGTGGAACAACGCACTAGGGTGAAGCCTAGGTATCCCGGAAAGTAGAAATGGCCATAACTTTCCCACTGGTAGCAATTATTCGATTTATACAATGGAAAAACTGTTCTATTTATTTTGTGTTTTATGTTTCGCGCGTTGACTTCTAAGGCCCTAACTATTCGATCTAGTGGAGCAACGCCCTAGGGTGAAGCCTAGGTTGCCTGGAACGTAGAAATGTCCATAACTTTCATACTGGTTGCAATTATTCTTTTTATACGATGGAAGAACTGTTGTATTTATACTGTATTTTATGCTTCTGACGTTGACTTCTAAGGCACTAACTATTCGATCTGGTGGAGCTACGCCCTAGAGTGAAGCCTAGGTTGCCTGGAACGTAGAAATGACCATTACCTTCACACTGGATGCAATTATTCGTTTTATACGATGGAAAAACTGTTGTATTTATATTGTATTTTATGCTTCTGGCGTTCACTTCTTAGGCCCTAACTATTCGATCGTGTGGAACAACGCCCTAGGGTGAAGCCTAGGTTGCCCGGAAAGTAGAAATGACCATAACTTTCGAACTGGTTGCAATCATTCCTGCTATACGACGGAAAAACTGTTGTATTTATATTGTATTTTATGCTTCTGGCGTTGACTTCTAAGGAACTAAGTATTCGATATGGTGGAGCAACGCCCTAGTGTGAAGCCTAGGGTGCCCGGAACGTAGAAATGACCATCACTTTCAAACTGGTTGCAATTACTCCTGCTATATGACGGAAAAACTGTTGTATTTATATTGTATTTTATGCTTCGGGCGTTGACTTCTAACGCACTAACTATTCCATCTGTTGGAGCAACGCCCTAGGGTGAAACCTAGGTTGCCCGGAACGTAGAAATGACCATAACTTTCATACTGGTTGCAATTGTCCGGTTTATACGATGGAAAAAATGTTGTATTTATATTGTATTTTATGCTTCTGGCGTTCACTCCTTAGGCCTTAACTATTCGATCTGGTGGAACAACGCACTAGGGTGAAGCCTAGGTATCCCGGAAAGTAGAAATGGCCATAACTTTCACACTGGTAGCAATTATTCGATTTATACAATGGAAAAACTGTTCTATTTATTTTGTGTTTTATGTTTCGCGCGTTGACTTCTAAGGCCCTAACTATTCGATCTAGTGGAGCAACGCCCTAGGGTGAAGCCTAGGTTGCCTGGAAAGTAGAAATGTCCATAACTTTCATACTGGTTGCAATTATTCTTTTTATAGGATGGAAGAACTGTTGTATTTATATTGTATTTTATGCTTCTGGCGTTCACTTCTTAGGCCCTAACTATTCGATCGTGTGGAACAACGCCCTAGGGTGAAGCCTAGGTTGCCCGGAAAGTAGAAATGACCATAACTTTCGAACTGGTTGCAATCATTCCTGTTATACGACGGAAAAACTGTTGTATTTATATTGTATTTTATGCTTCTGGCGTTGACTTCTAAGGAACTAAGTATTCGATATGGTGGAGCAACGCCCTAGTGTGAAGCCTAGGGTGCCCGGAACGTAGAAATGACCATCACTTTCAAACTGGTTGCAATTACTCCTGCTATATGATGGAAAAACTGTTGTATTTATATTGTATTTTATGCTTCTGGCGTTCACTTCTTAGGCCTTAACTATTAGATCTGGTGGAACAACGCACTAGGGTGAAGCCTAGGTTTCCCGGAACGTTGAAATGGCCGTGACTTTCACACTGGTGGCAATTATTCGATTTATACAATGGAAAAACTGTTCTATTTATTTTGTGTTTTATGTTTCGCGCGTTGACTTCTAAGGCCCTAACTATTCGATCTGGTGGAGCATCGCCCTAGGGTGAAGCCTAGGTTGCACGGAAAGTAGAAATGTCCATAACTTTCGGACTGGTTGCAATTATTCGTTTTATACGATGGAAAAACTGTTGTGTTTATACTGTATTTTATGCTTCTGACGTTGACTTCTAAGGCACTAACTATTCGATCTGGTGGAGCAACGCCCTAGAGTGAAACCTAGGTTGCCCGGAACGTAGAAATGACCATTACCTTCACACTCTTTGCAATTATTCATTTTATACGATGGAAAAGCTGTTGCATTTATATTGTATTTTATGCTTCCGGCGTTGACTTCTTAGGCCCTAGCTATTCGATCTGGTGGCGCAACGCCTTATAGTGACGCCTAGGTTGCCCGGAACGTAGAAATGACCATACCTTTCACACTGGTTGCTATTGTTCCTGTTATACGATTGAAAAGCTGTTGTATTTATATTGTACCTTATGCTTCTGGCGTTGACTTCTAAGGCCCTAACTATTCGATCTGGTGGAGCAACGCCCTAGGGTGAAGCCTCGGTTGCCCAGAACGTAGAAATGACCATCACTTTCACACTGGTTGCAATTATTCCTGTTATACGATGGAAAAACTGTTGTATTTTTTTGCATTTTATGCTTCGGATGTTGACCTCTAAGGACCCAACTATTCAGTCTGTTGGAGCAACGCCCTAGGGTGAAGCCTAGGTTGCCCGGAAAGTAGAAATGTCCATAACTTTCATACTGGTTGCAATTATTCGTTTTATACGATGGAAAAACTGTTGTATTTATATTGTAATTTAAGCTTCTGACGTTGAATTCTATGACACCAACTATTCGATCTGGTGGAGCAACGCCCTAGGGTGAAGCCTAGGTTGCCCGGAACGTGGAAATGACCATAACTTTCTTACTGGTTGCAATTATTCGTTTTATACGAGGGAAAAACTGTTGTATTTATATTGTATTTTATGCTTCTGGCGTTCACTTCTTAGGCCCTAACTATTCGGTCGGGTGGAGCAACGCCCTAGGGTGAAGCCTAGGTTGCCCGGAACGTAGAAATGACCATCACTTTCACACTGGTAGCAATTATTCCTGTTATACGATGGAAAAACTGGTGTATTTATATTGTATTTTATGCTTCTGGCGTTCACTTCTTAGGCCCTAACTATTCGGTCGGGTGGAGCAACGCCCTAGGGTGAAGCCTAGGTTGCCCGGAAAGTAGAAATGACCATAACTTTCGAACTGGTTGCAATCATTCCTGTTATACGACGGAAAAACTGTTGTATTTATATTGTATTTTATGCTTCTGGCGTTGACTTCTAAGGAACTAAGTATTCGATATGGTGGAGCAACGCCCTAGTGTGAAGCCTCGGGTGCCCGGAACGTAGAAATGACCATCACTTTCAAACTGGTTGCAATTACTCCTGCTATATGATGGAAAAACTGTTGTATTTTTATTGCATTTTATGCTTCGGGCGTTGACTTCTAAGGCACTAACAATTCAATCTGTTGGAGCAACACCCTAGGGTGAATCCTAGGTTGCCCGGAAAGTAGAAGAGACCATAACTTTCATACTGGTTCCAATTATGCGGTTTATACGATGGAAAAACTGTTGTATTTATATTGTATTTTATGCTTCTGGCGTTCACTTCTTAGGCCTTAACTATTCGATCTGGTGGAACAACGCACTAGGGTGAAGCCTAGGTTTCCCGGAACGTTGAAATGGCCGTGACTTTCACACTGGTGGCAATTATTCGATTTATACAATGGAAAAACTGTTCTATTTATTTTGTGTTTTATATTTCGCGCGTTGACTTCTAAGGCCCTAACTATTCGATCTAGTGGAGCAACGCCCTAGGGTGAAGCCTAGGTTGCCTGGAAAGTAGAAATGTCCATAACTTTCATACTAGTTACAATTATTCGTTTTATACGATGGAAGAACTGTTGTATTTATACTGTATTTTATGCTTCTGACGTTGACTTCTAAGGCACTAACTATTCGATCTGCTGGAGCTACGCCCTAGAGTGAAGCCTAGGTTGCCCGGAACGTAGAAATGACCATTACTTTCACACTGGATGCAATTATTCGTTTTATACGATGGAAAAACTGTTGTATTTATATTGTATTTTATGCTTCTGGCGTTCACTTCTTAGGCCTTAACTATTCGATCTGGTGGAACAACGCACTAGGGTGAAGCCTAGGTTTCCCGGAACGTTGAAATGGCCGTGACTTTCACACTGGATGCTATTATTCGTTTTATACGATGGAAAAACTGTTGTATTTATATTGTATTTTATGCTTCTGGTGTTCACTTCTTAGGCCCTAACTATTCGATCGGGTGGAACAACGCCCTAGGGTGAAGCCTAGGTTGCCCGGAAAGTAGAAATGATCATAACTTTCGAACTGGTTGCAATCATTCCTGTTATACGACGGAAAAACTGTTGTATTTATATTGCATTTTATGCTTCTGGCGTTGACTTCTAAGGCTCTAAGTATTCCATATGGTGGAGCAACGCCCTAGAGTGAAGCCTAGGGTGCCCGGAACGTAGAAATGACCATCACTTTCAAACTGGTTGCAATTACTCCTGTTATATGATGGAAAAACTGTTGTATTTTTATTGCATTTTATGCTTCGGGCGTTGACTTCTAAGGCACGAACTATTCAATCTGTTGGAGCAGCGCCCTAGGGTGAATCCTAGGTCGCCCGGAAAGTAGAAATGACCATAACTTTCATACTGGTTGCAATTATCCGGATTATACGATGTAAAAACTGTTGTATTTATATTGTATTTTATGCTTCTGGCGTTCACTTCTTAGGCACTAGCTTTTCAATCTGTTGGAGCAACGCCCTAGGGTGAATCCTAGGTTGCCCGGGAAGTAGAAATCACCATTACTTTCATACTGGTTGCAATTATCCGATTTATACGATGGAAAAACTTTTGTATTTATATTGTATTTTATGCTTCTGGCGTTCGCTTCTTAGGCCTTAACTATTCGATCTGGTGGAACAACGCACTAGGGTGAAGCCTAGGTTGCCCGGAACGTGGAAATGACCATAACTTTCACACTGGTAGCAATTATTCGATTTATACAATGGAAAAACTGTTCTATTTATTTTGCGTTTTATGTTTCGCGCGTTGACTTCTAAGGCCCTAACTATTCGATCTGGTGGAGCATCGCCCTAGGGTGAAGCCTAGGTTGCCCGGAAAGTAGAAATGACCATAACTTTCGAACTGGTTGCCATCATTCCTGTTATACGACGGAAAAACTGTTGTATTTATATGGTATTTTATGCTTCTGGCGTTGACTTCTAAGGCACTAAGTATTCGATATGGTGGAGCAACGCCCTAGAGTGAAGCATAGGGTGCCCGGAACGTAGAAATGACCATCACTTTCAAACTGGTTGCAATTACTCCTGTTATATGATGGAAAAACTGTTGTATATTTATTGCATTTTATGCTTCGGGCGTTGACTTCTAAGGCACTAACTATTCAATCTGTTGGAGCAACGCCCTAGGGTGAATCCTAGGTTGCCCGGAAAGTAGAAGAGACCATAACTTTCATACTGGTTGCAATTATGCGGTTTATACGATGGAAAAACTGTTGTATTTATATTGTATTTTATGCTTCTGGCGTTCACTTCTTAGGCATTAACTATTCGATCTGGTGGAACAACGCACTAGGGTGAAGCCTAGGTGTCCCGGAACGTAGAAATGGCCGTAACTTTCACACTGGTAGCAATTATTCGATTTATACAATGGAAAAACTGTTGTATTTATTTTGTGTTTTATGTTTCGCGCGTTGACTTCTAAGGCCCTAACTATTCGATCTAGTGGAGCAACGCCCTAGGGTGAAGCCTAGGTTGCCTGGAAAGTAGAAATGTCCATAACTTTCATACTGGTTGCAATTATTCGTTTTATACGATGGAAGAACTGTTGTATTTATACTGTATTTTATGCTTCTGACGTTGACTTCTAAGGCACTAACTATTCGATCTGGTGGAGCTACGCCCTAGACTGAAGCCTAGGTTGCCCGGAACGTAGAAATGACCATTACTTTCACACTGGATGCAATTATTCGTTTTATACGATGGAAAAACTGTTGTATTTATATTGTATTTTATGCTTCTGGCGTTCACTTCTTAGGCCCTAACTATTCGGTCGGGTGGAGCAACGCCCTAGGGTGAAGCCTAGGTTGCCCGGAACGTAGAAATGACCATCACTTTCACACTGGTTGCAATTATTCCTGTTATACGATGGAAAAACTGGTGTATTTATATTGCATTTTATGCTTCGGGCGTTGACCTCTAAGGCCCCAACTATTCAGTCTGTTGGAGCTACGCCATAGGGTGAAGCCTAGGTTGCCCAGAACGTAGAAATGACCATAACTTTCTCACTGGTTGCAATTATTCGTTTTATACGATGGAAAAACTGTTGTATTTATATTGTATTTTATGCTTCTGGCGTTCACTTCTTAGGCCGTAACTATTCGATCGGGTGGAACAACGCCCTAGGGTGAAGCCTAGGTTTCCCGGAAAGTAGAAATGACCATAACTTTCGAACTGGTTGCAATCATTCCTGTTATACGACGGAAAAACTGTTGTATTTATATTGTATTTTATGCTTCTGGCGTTGACTTCTAAGGCACTAAGTATTCTATATGGTGGAGCAACGCCCTAGAGTGAAGCCTAGGGTGCTCGGAACGTAGAAATGACCATCACTTTCAAACTGGTTGCAATTACTCCTGTTATATGATGGAAAAACTGTTGTATTTTTATTGCATTTTATGCTTCGGGCGTTGACTTCTAAGGCACTAACTATACAATCTGTTGGAGCAACGCCCTAGGGTGAATCCTAGGTTGCCCGGAAAGTAGAAATGACCATAACTTTCATACTGGTTTCGATTATCCGGTTTATACGATGTAAAAACTGTTGTATTTATATTGTATTTTATGCTTCTGGCGTTCACTTCTTAGGCCTTAACTATTCGATATGGCGGAACACCGCACTAGGGTGAATCCTAGGTTGCCCGGAACGTAGAAATGACCATAACTTTCACGCTGGTAGTAATTATTCGATTTATACAATGGAAAAACTGTTCTATTTATTTTGTGTTTTATGTTTCGCTCGTTGACTTCTAAGGCCCTAACTATTCGATCTGGTGGAGCATCGCCCTAGGGTGAAGCCTAGGTTACCCGGAAAGTAGAAATGTCCATAACTTTCGGACTGGTTGCAATTATTCGTTTTATACGATGGAAAAACTGTTGCATTTATATTGTATTTTATGCTTCTGGCGTTCACTTCTTAGGCCTTGACTATTCGATCTGGCGGAACACCGCACTAGGGTGAAGCCTAGGTTGCCCGGAACGTAGAAATGACCATAACTTTCACACTGGTAGCAATTATTCGATTTATACAATGGAAAAACTGTTCTATTTATTTTGTGTTTTATGTTTCGCTCGTTGACTTCTAAGGCCCTAACTATTCGATCTGGTGGAGCATCGCCCTAGGGTGAAGCCTAGGTTGCCCGGAAAGTAGAAATGTCCATAACTATCGGACTGGTTGCAATTATTCGTTTTATACGATGGAAAAACTGTTGTATTTATACTGTATTTTATGCTTCTGACGTTGACTTCTAAGGCACTAACTATTCGATCTGGTGGAGCAACGCCCTAGAGTGAAACCTAGGTTGCCCGGAACGTAGAAATGACCATTACTTTCACACTCTTTGCAATTATTCATTTTATACGATGGAAAAGCTGTTGCATTTATATTGTATTTTATGCTTCCGGCGTTGACTTCTTAGGCCCTAGCTATTCATTCTGTTGGAGCAACGCCCTAGGGTGAAGCCTAGGTTGCCCGGAATGTAGAAATGTCCATAAATTTCACACTCTTTGCAATTATTCATTTTATACGATGGAAAAACTGTTGTATTTATATTGTATTTTATGCTTCTGGCGTTCACTTCTTAGGCCTTAACTATTCGATCTGGTGAAACAACGCACTAGGGTGAAGCCTAGGTTGCCCGGAACGTAGAAATGACCATAACTTTCACACTTGTAGCAATTATTCGATTTATACAATGGAAAAACTGTTCTATTTATTTTGTGTTTTATGTTTCGCGCGTTGACTTCTAAGGCCCTAACTATTCGATCTGGTGGAGCATCGCCCTAGGGTGAAGCCTAGGTTGCCCGGAAGGTAGAAATGTCCATAACTTTCGGACTGGTTGCAATTATTCGTTTTATACGATGGAAAAACTGTTGTGTTTATACTGTATTTTATGCTTCTGACGTTGACTTCTAAGGCACTAACTATTCGATCTGGTGGAGCAACGTCCTAGAGTGAAACCTAGGTTGCCCGGAACGTAGAAATGACCATTACTTTCACACTCTTTGCAATTATTCATTTTATACGATGGAAAAGCTGTTGCATTTATATTGTATTTTATGCTTCCGGCGTTGACTTCTTAGGCCCTAGCTATTCGATCTGGTGGAGCAACGCCTTATAGTGACGCCTAGGTTGCCCGGAACGTAGAAATGACCATACCTTTCACACTGGTTGCTATTGTTCCTGTTATACGATTGAAAAGCTGTTGTATTTATATTGTACCTTATGCTTCTGGCGTTGACTTCTAAGGCCCTAACTATTCGATCTGGTGAAGAAACGCCCTAGGGTGAAGCCTAGGTTGCCCAGAACGTAGAAATGACCATCACTTTCACACTGGTTGCAATTATTCCTGTTATACGATGGAAAAACTGTTGTATTTTTTTGCATTTTATGCTTCGGATGTTGACCTCTAAGGACCCAACTATTCAGTCTGTTGGAGCAACGCCCTAGGGTGAAGCCTAGGTTGCCCGGAAAGTAGAAATGTCCATAACTTTCATACTGGTTGCAATTATTCGTTTTATACGATGGAAAAACTGTTGTATTTATATTGTAATTTAAGCTTTTGACGTTGAATTCTATAGCACCAACTATTCGATCTGGTGGAGCAACGCCCGAGAGTGAATCCTAGGTTGCCCGGAAAGTAGAAGGGACCATAACTTTCATACTGGTTCCAATTATGCGGTTTATACGATGGAAAAACTGTTGTATTTATATTGTATTTTATGCTTCTGGCGTTCACTTCTTAGGCCTTAACTATTCGACCTGGTGGAACAACGCACTAGGGTGAAGCCTAGGTATCCCGGAACGTTGAAATGGCCGTGACTTTCACACTGGTGGCAATTATTCGATTTATACAATGGAAAAACTGTTCTACTTATTTTGTGTTTTATGTTTCGCGCGTTGACTTCTAAGGCCCTAACTATTCGATCTAGTGGAGCAACGCCCTAGGGTGAAGCCTAGGTTGCCTGGAAAGTAGAAATGTCCATAACTTTCATACTAGTTGCAATTATTCGTTTTATACGATGGAAGAACTGTTGTATTTATACTGTATTTTATGCTTCTGACGTTGACTTCTAAGGCACTAACTATTCGATCTGCTGGAGCTACGCCCTAGAGTGAAGCCTAGGTTGCCCGGAACGTAGAAATGACCATTACTTTCACACTGGATGCAATTATTCGTTTTATACGATGGAAAAACTGTTGTATTTATATTGTATTTTATGCTTCTGGCGTTCACTTCTTAGGCCCTAACTATTCGGTCGGGTGGAGCAACGCCCTAGGGTGAAGCCTAGGTTGCCCGGAACGTAGAAATGACCATCACTTTCACACTGGTTGCAATTATTCCTGTTATACGATGGAAAAACTGGTGTATTTATATTGCATTTTATGCTTCGGGCGTTGACCTCTAACGCCCCAACTATTCAGTCTGTTGGAGCAACGCCCTAGGGTGAAGCCTAGGTTGCCCAGAACGTAGAAATGACCATAACTTTCTCACTGGTTGCAATTATTCGTTTTATACGATGGAAAAACTGTTGTATTTATATTGTATTTTATGCTTCTGGCGTTCACTTCTTAGGCCGTAACTATTCGATCGGGTGGAACAACGCCCTAGGGTGAAGCCTAGGTTGCCCGGAAAGTAGAAATGACCATAACTTTCGAACTGGTTGCAATCATTCCTGTTATACGACGGAAAAACTGTTGTATTTATATTGTATTTTATGCTTCTGGCGTTATCTTCTAAGGCACTAAGTATTCTATATGGTGGAGCAACGCCCTAGAGTGAAGCCTAGGGTGCCCGGAACGTAGAAATGACCACCACTTTCAAACTGGTTGCAATTACTCCTGTTATATGATGGAAAAACTGTTGTATTCTTATTGCATTTTATGCTTCGGGCGTTGACTTCTAAGGCACTAACTATACAATCTGTTGGAGCAACGCCCTAGGGTGAATCCTAGGTTGCCCGGAAAGTAGAAATGACCATAACTTTCATACTGGTTGCGATTATCCGGTTTATACGGTGTAAAAACTGTTGTATTTATATTGTATTTTATGCTTCTGGCGTTCACTTCTTAGGCCTTAACTATTCGATCTGGTGGAACAACGCACTAGGGTGAAGCCTATGTATCCCGGAACGTAGAAATGGCCATAACTTTCACACTGGTAGCAATTATTCGATTTATACAATGGAAAAACTGTTCTATTTATTTTGTGTTTTATGATTCGCGCGTTGACTTCTAAGGCCCTAACTATTCGATCTAGTGGAGCAACGCCCTAGGGTGAAGACTAGGTTGCCTGGAAAGTAGAAATGTCCATAACTTTCATACTGGTTGCAATTTTTCGTTTTATACGATGGAAGAACTGCTGTGTTTATGCTGTATTTTATGCTTCTGACGTTGACTTCTAAGGCACTAACTATTCGACCTGGTGGAGCTACGCCCTAGAGTGAAACCTAGGTTGCCCGGAACGTAGAAATGACCATTACTTTCACACTGGATGCAATTATTCGTTTTATACGATGGAAAAACTGTTGTATTTATATTGTATTTTATGCTTCTGGCGTTCAATTCTTAGACCCTAACTATTCGATCGGGTGGAACAACGCCCTAGGGTGAAGCCTAGGTTGCCCGGAAAGTAGAAATGACCATAACATTCGAACTGGTTGCAATTATTCCTGTTATACGATGGAAAAACTGTTGTATTTACATCGCATTTTCTGCTTCTGGCGTTGACTTCTAAGGTACTAAGTATTCGATATGGTGGAGCAACGCCTTAGAGTGAAGCCTTGGTTTCCCGTAAGGGAGAAATGACCATCACTTTCATACTGGTTGCAATTATTCGTTTTATACGATGGAAAAACTGTTGTACTTATATTGCATTTTATGCTTGTGGCGTTGAATTCTAAGGCACTAACTATTCGATCAGGTGGAGCAACGCCCTAGAGTGAAGCCTAGGGTGCCCGGAACATAGAAATGACCATCACTTTCAAACTGGTTGCAATTATCGCTGTTATATGATGGAAAAACTATTGCATTTTTATTGTATTTTATGCTTCGGTCGTTGTCTTCTATGGCTGTATTCCGTCATATAACGGGAATAATTGCAACCAGTACGAAACTAATGGTCATTTCAACGTTCCGAGCAACCTAGGCCTCACTCTAGGGCGTTGCACCACCAGATCGAATAGCTAGAGCCGTAGAAGTCAACGCCAGAAGCATAAAATACAATATAAATGCAACAGTTTTTCCATCGTATAAAATGAATAATTGCAAACAGTGTGATAGTAATTGTCAATTCAACGTTCCGGCCAACCTAGGCTTCACTCTAGGGCGTTAGTCCACCAGATCAAATAGTTAGGGCGTAAGAAGTCAACGCCAGCAGCATAACATATTAAATAAATAGAACAGTTTTTCCATCGTATAAAAAGAAAAATTGCAACCAGTGTGAAAGTATTGGTCATTTCTACGTTTCGGGCAACATACGCTTCACTCTTGGACGTTGCCCAACGAGATAGAGTACCTAGGACCTTATAAGTCAACGCCAGAAGCTTAAAGTACAATAAAAATCCTACAGTTTGTCCATCGTATAACCGGAGTAATTGCAACCAGTGTTAAAGTTATGGTCATGTCTACGCTCCAGGCAACCTAGGCTTCACTCTAGGGCGTTGTTCCACCACATCGAATAGTTAGGGCTTAAGAAGTCAACGCCAGAGGCATAAAATACAAAACAAGTACAACAGTTTTTCCATCGTATAGCGTGGATAATTGCAACCAGAGTGAAAGTAACGGTTATTTGTACGTTTCGTGCAACGTAGGCTTCACTCTAGGGCGTTGTTCCACCAGATCGAATAGTTAGGGCCTATGAAGACAACGCCAGAAGCATAAAATGCAATAAGAATACAACAGCTTTTTCATCGTATAACAGGAATAATTGCAACAAGCGTGAAGGTAATGGTCATTTCTACGTTCCGTGCAACCTAGGCTTCACTGTAGGGTGTTGCTCCACCAGATCGAATGGGTAGGGCCATAGAAGTCAACGCCCGAAGCATAAAATGCAAAATAAATGCAACAGTTTTTCCATCGTACATTAGGAATAATTGGAACCAGTGTGAAAGTAATGGTCATTTCTACGTTCCGCGCAGCCTAGGCTTCGCTCTAGGGTGTTGCTCCACCAGTACGAATAGCTAGGGACTTAGAGTTAAACGCCAGAAGTGTAAAATACGATAATAATACAACAGTTTTTCCATCGTATAACAGGAATAAATGCAACGAGTGTGAGGGTAATGGTCATTTCTACGTTCCGGGCAACCTAGGCTTCACTTTAGGGCGTTGCTTCACCACATCGAATAGGTGACGACCTTAGAAGTCAATGCCAGAAGCATAAAATGCTATATAAATACAACAGCTTCTCCAACGTTTAAACTGAATAATTGCAATCAGTGTGAAAGTAATGGCCATTTCTACGTTCCGGGCAACCTAGGCTTCACTCTAGGGCGTTGCACCACCAGATCGAATAGCTATGGCCTTAGAAGTGAACGCCAGAAGCATAAAATACAAAATAAATACAACAGTCTTTCTATCGTATAGAACGAATAATTGCAGCCAGTGTGAAAGTTTTGGTCACATCTACGTTCCGGGCAGCCTAGGCTTGACACCAGGGCGTTGCTCATCCAGATCGAATAGGTAGGGCGTAGAAGTCAACGCCAGAAGCAGAAAATGCAATAAAAATCCAACAGTTTTTCCATCGTATAACAGGAATAATTGCAACCAGTGTGAAAGTGATGGTCGTTTCTACGTTCCGGCCAACCTAGGCATCACTCTAGGATGTTGCTCCACCAGGTCGAATAGTTGCGGCCTTAAAAAACAACTCCAGACGCATAAAATACAATAAAAATACAACAGTTTTTCCATCGTATAAAAAGAATAATTGCAACCAGTGTGAAAGTATTGGTCATTTCTACGGTTCGGGCAACATACGCTTCACTCTTGGACGTTGCCCAACGAGATAGAGTACCTAGGACCTTATAAGTCAACGCCAGAAGCTTAAAGTACAATAAAAATCCAACAGTTTGTCCATCGTATAACCGGAGTAATTGCAACCAGTGTGAAAGTGATGGTCATTTCTACGTTCCGGGCAAACCAGGCTTCACTCCAGGGCGTTGTTTCACCAGATCGGATGGTTAGGGCATAGGAAGTCAACGCCAGAAGCATAAAGTGCAATATAAATACAACAGTTTTTCAATCGTATATCAGGTATAATTGCCACCAGTGTGAAAGATATGGTCATTTCTACGTTCCGGGCAACCTAGGCTTCACTCTAGGGCGTTGGTCCACCAGATCCAATAGTTTGGGCCTAAGACGTCAACGCCAGAAGCATAAAATACAATAAAAATACAACAGTTTTTTCATCGTATAACAGGAATAATTGAACAAGCGTTAAGGTGATGGTCATTTCTACGTTCCGGGCAATCTAGGCTTCACTGTAGGGTGTTGCTCCACCAGATCGAATGGGTAGGGCCATAGAAGTCAACGCCAGAAGCATAAAGAACAATAAAAATCTAACAGTTTTTCCATCGTATAACAGGAATAACTGTCACCAGTGTTAAAGATATGGTCATATCTACGTTCCGGGCAACCGAGGCTTCACTCTAGGGCGTTGTTCCACCAGATCGAATTGTTAGCGCCTATGAAGACAACGCCAGAAGCATAAAATGCAATAAGAGTACAACAGCTTTATCATCGTATAACTGGAATAATTGCAACAAGCGTGAAGGTAATGGTCATTTCTACGTTCCGGGCAACATAGGCTTCACTGTAGGGCGTTGCTCCACCAGATCGAACAGTTAGGGCCTAAGAAGACAACGCCCGAAGCATAAAATACGACATAAATACAACAGCTTTTCCATCGTATAAAATGAATAACTGCAAACAGTGTGAAAGTAATGGACATTTCTACGTTCTGGGCAACCTAGGCTTCGCTCCTTGGCGTTGCTCCACCATATCGAATAGCTAGGGACTTAGAAGTCAACGCCAGAAGCATAAAATGCAATAAGAATACAACAGTTTTTTCATTGTATAACAGGAATAATTGCTACAAGCGTGAAGGTAATGGTCATTTCTACGTTCCGGGCAACCTAGGCTTCACTGTAGGGTGTTGCTCCACCAGATCGAATGGGTAGGGCCATAGAAGTCAACGACCGAAGCATAAAATACAATAAATATACAAGAGTTTTTCCATCGTATAACAGGAATAATTGCAACCAGTGTGAAAGCGATGTTCATTTCTACGTTCCTGGCAACCGAGGCTTCACTCTAGGGCGTTGCTCCACCACATCGAGTTGCTACGGCCTTAGAAGTCATCGCCAGAAGCATAAAATACAATATAGATGCAACAGTTTTTACATCGATTAACAGGAATAATTGCAGCCAGTGTGAAAGTGATGGTCATTTCTACGCTCCGGGCAACCTAGGCTTCACTCCAGGATGTTGCGCCACCAGGTCGAATAGTTGCGGCCTTAGAAAACAACTCCAGACGCATAAAATACAATAAAAATACAACAGTTTTTCCATCGCATAAAAAGAAAAATTGCAACCAGTGTGAAAGTATTGGTCATTTCTACGTTTCGGGCAACATACGCTTCACTCTTGGACGTTGCCCAACGAGATAGAGTACCTAGGACCTTATAAGTCAACGCCAGAGGCTTAAAGTACAATAAAAATCCTACAGTTTGTCCATCGTATAACCGGAGTAATTGCAACCAGTGTGAAAGTGATGGTCATTTCTACGTTCCGGGCAAACCAGGCTTCACTCTAGGGCGTTGTTTCACCAGATCGAATGGTTAGGGCATAAGAAGTCAACGCCAGAAGCATAAAGTACAATATAAATACAACAGTTTTTCAATCGTATATCAGGAATAATTGCCACCAGTGTGAAAGTAATGGTCATTTCTACGTTCCGGCCAACCTAGGCATCACTCTAGGTCGTTGTTCCACCAGATCGAATAGTTATGGCCTTAGAAGTCAAGGCCCGAAGCATAAAATACAAAATAAATGGAACAGTTTTTCCATTGTGTAAAATGAACAATTGCAACCGGTGTGAAAGTTATGATGATTTCCACGTTCCGTGCAACCTAGGCTTCACTCCAGGGCGTTGTTCCTCCAGATCGAATAGTTAGGGCCTAAGAAGTCAGCGCCTGAAGCATAAAGTACAATAAAAATCCTACAGTTTTTCCATTGTATAACAGGAAAAACTGCCACCAGCGTTAAAGTTATGGTCATGCCTACGCTCCAGGCAACCTAGGCTTCACTCTAGGGCGTTGATCCATCAGATCGCATAGTTAGGGCTCAAGGAGTCAACGCCAGAAGCATAAAATACGATATAATTACAACAGCTTTTCCATCGTATAGAACGGATAATTGCAACCAGTGCGAAAGTACTGGGCATTTCTACGTTCCGGGCAACCGAGGCTTCACTCTAGGGCGTTGCTCCGCCAGATCGAATAATTTGGACCTAAGCAGTCAACGCCAGAAGCATAAAATACAATATAAATACAACAGTTCTTCCATCGTATAACAGGAATAATTGCAACCAGTGTGAAAGATATGGTCATTTCTACGTTCCCGGCAACCTACGCTTCACTCTAGGGCGTTGGTCCACCAGATCGAATCGTTATGGCCTAAGAAGTCAACGCCAGGAGCATAAAATACAATATAAATACAACAGTTTTTCCATTGCATAAAACGAATAATTGCAACCAGTATGAACGTTATGGTCATTTCTACGTTCCGGGCAACCTAGGCTTCACCCTAGGATGCTGCTCCACCATATCGAATAGTTAGGGGCTTAGAAGTCAACACCCGAAGCATAAAATACAATAAAAATACAACAGTTTTTCCACCGTATAACAGGAATAATTGCAAACAGTGTGAAGGTAATGGTCATTTCTACGTTCCGTGCAACCTAGGCTTCACTCTAGGGCGTTGATCCACCAGATCGAATAGTTAGGGCCGCACAAGTCAACGCCCGAGGCATAAAATACAAAATAAATAGAACTGTTTTTCCTTTGTATAAAACGAACTATTGCAACCAGTGTGAAACTTATGGTCATTTCTACGTTCCGTGCAACCTAGGCTTCACTCTAGGGCGTTGCTCGACCAGATCGAATGGGTAGGGCCTTACAAGTCAACGCCAGAAGCATAAAATACAGTATAAATACAACAGTTTTTCCATTGTATGAAACGAATAATTGCAACCAGTATGAACGTTATGGTCAGTTCTACGTAGCGGGCAACCTAGGCTTCACCCTAGGACGTGGCTCCACCATATCGAATAGTTAGGGACTTAGACTTCAACGCAAGAAGCATAAAATACAATAAAAATACAACAGTTTTTCCACCGTATAACAGGAACAATTGCAAACAGTGCGAGGGTAATGGTCATTTCTACGTTCCGTGCAACCTAGGCTTCACTCTAGGGCGTTGGTCCACCAGATCGTATAGTTAGGGCCTCAGAAGTCAACGCCCGAGGCATAAAATACAAAATAAATAGAACAGTTTTTCCTTTGTATAAAACGAATTATTGCAACCAGTGTGAAACTTATGGTCATTTCTACGTTCCGTGCAACCTAGGCTTCACTTTAGGGCGTTGCTTCACCACATCGAATAGGTGACGACCTTAGAAGTCAATGCCAGAAGCATAAAATGCTATATAAATACAACAGCTTCTCCAACGTTTAAACTGAATAATTGCAATCAGTGTGAAAGTAATGGCCATTTCTACGTTCCGGGCAACCTAGGCTTCACTCTAGGGCGTTGCACCACCAGATCGAATAGCTATGGCCTTAGAAGTGAACGCCAGAAGCATAAAATACAAAATAAATACAACAGTCTTTCTATCGTATAGAACGAATAATTGCAGCCAGTGTGAAAGTTGTGGTCACATCTACGTCCCGGGCAGCCTAGGCTTGACACCAGGGCGTTGCTCATCCAGATCGAATAGGTAGGGCGTAGAAGTCAACGCCAGAAGCAGAAAATGCAATAAAAATCCAACAGTTTTTCCATCGTATAACAGGAATAATTGCAACCAGTGTGAAAGTGATGGTCGTTTCTACGTTCCGGCCAACCTAGGCATCACTCTAGGATGTTGCTCCACCAGGTCGAATAGTTGCGGCCTTAAAAAACAACTCCAGACGCATAAAATACAATAAAAATACAACAGTTTTTCCATCGTATAAAAAGAATAATTGCAACCAGTGTGAAAGTATTGGTCATTTCTACGGTTCGGGCAACATACGCTTCACTCTTGGACGTTGCCCAACGAGATAGAGTACCTAGGACCTTATAAGTCAACGCCAGAAGCTTAAAGTACAATAAAAATCCAACAGTTTGTCCATCGTATAACCGGAGTAATTGCAACCAGTGTGAAAGTGATGGTCATTTCTACGTTCCGGGCAAACCAGGCTTCACTCCAGGGCGTTGTTTCACCAGATCGGATGGTTAGGGCATAGGAAGTCAACGCCAGAAGCATAAAGTGCAATATAAATACAACAGTTTTTCAATCGTATATCAGGTATAATTGCCACCAGTGTGAAAGATATGGTCATTTCTACGTTCCGGGCAACCTAGGCTTCACTCTAGGGCGTTGGTCCACCAGATCCAATAGTTTGGGCCTAAGACGTCAACGCCAGAAGCATAAAATACATTAAAAATACAACAGTTTTTTCATCGTATAACAGGAATAATTGAACAAGCGTTAAGGTGATGGTCATTTCTACGTTCCGGGCAATCTAGGCTTCACTGTAGGGTGTTGCTCCACCAGATCGAATGGGTAGGGCCATAGAAGTCAACGCCAGAAGCATAAAGTACAATAAAAATCTAACAGTTTTTCCATCGTATAACAGGAATAACTGTCACCAGTGTTAAAGATATGGTCATATCTACGTTCCGGGCAACCGAGGCTTCACTCTAGGGCGTTGTTCCACCAGATCGAATTGTTAGCGCCTATGAAGACAACGCCAGAAGCATAAAATGCAATAAGAGTACAACAGCTTTATCATCGTATAACTGGAATAATTGCAACAAGCGTGAAGGTAATGGTCATTTCTACGTTCCGGGCAACATAGGCTTCACTGTAGGGCGTTGCTCCACCAGATCGAACAGTTAGGGCCTAAGAAGACAACGCCCGAAGCATAAAATACGACATAAATACAACAGCTTTTCCATCGTATAAAATGAATAACTGCAAACAGTGTGAAAGTAATGGACATTTCTACGTTCTGGGCAACCTAGGCTTCGCTCCTTGGCGTTGCTCCACCATATCGAATAGCTAGGGACTTAGAAGTCAACGCCAGAAGCATAAAATGCAATAAGAATACAACAGTTTTTTCATTGTATAACAGGAATAATTGCTACAAGCGTGAAGGTAATGGTCATTTCTACGTTCCGGGCAACCTAGGCTTCACTGTAGGGTGTTGCTCCACCAGATCGAATGGGTAGGGCCATAGAAGTCAACGACCGAAGCATAAAATACAATAAATATACAAGAGTTTTTCCATCGTATAACAGGAATAATTGCAACCAGTGTGAAAGCGATGTTCATTTCTACGTTCCTGGCAACCGAGGCTTCACTCTAGGGCGATGCTCCACCACATCGAGTTGCTACGGCCTTAGAAGTCATCGCCAGAAGCATAAAATACAATATAGATGCAACAGTTTTTACATCGATTAACAGGAATAATTGCAGCCAGTGTGAAAGTGATGGTCATTTCTACGCTCCGGGCAACCTAGGCTTCACTCTAGGATGTTGCGCCACCAGGTCGAATAGTTGCGGCCTTAGAAAACAACTCCAGACGCATAAAATACAATAAAAATACAACAGTTTTTCCATCGCATAAAAAGAAAAATTGCAACCAGTGTGAAAGTATTGGTCATTTCTACGTTTCGGGCAACATACGCTTCACTCTTGGACGTTGCCCAACGAGATAGAGTACCTAGGACCTTATAAGTCAACGCCAGAGGCTTAAAGTACAATAAAAATCCTACAGTTTGTCCATCGTATAACCGGAGTAATTGCAACCAGTGTGAAAGTGATGGTCATTTCTACGTTCCGGGCAAACCAGGCTTCACTCTAGGGCGTTGTTTCACCAGATCGAATGGTTAGGGCATAAGAAGTCAACGCCAGAAGCATAAAGTACAATATAAATACAACAGTTTTTCAATCGTATATCAGGAATAATTGCCACCAGTGTGAAAGTAATGGTCATTTCTACGTTCCGGCCAACCTAGGCATCACTCTAGGTCGTTGTTCCACCAGATCGAATAGTTATGGCCTTAGAAGTCAAGGCCCGAAGCATAAAATACAAAATAAATGGAACAGTTTTTCCATTGTGTAAAATGAACAATTGCAACCGGTGTGAAAGTTATGATGATTTCCACGTTCCGTGCAACCTAGGCTTCACTCCAGGGCGTTGTTCCTCCAGATCGAATAGTTAGGGCCTAAGAAGTCAGCGCCTGAAGCATAAAGTACAATAAAAATCCTACAGTTTTTCCATTGTATAACAGGAAAAACTGCCACCAGCGTTAAAGTTATGGTCATGCCTACGCTCCAGGCAACCTAGGCTTCACTCTAGGGCGTTGATCCATCAGATCGCATAGTTAGGGCTCAAGGAGTCAACGCCAGAAGCATAAAATACGATATAATTACAACAGCTTTTCCATCGTATAGAACGGATAATTGCAACCAGTGCGAAAGTACTGGGCATTTCTACGTTCCGGGCAACCGAGGCTTCACTCTAGGGCGTTGCTCCGCCAGATCGAATAATTTGGACCTAAGCAGTCAACGCCAGAAGCATAAAATACAATATAAATACAACAGTTCTTCCATCGTATAACAGGAATAATTGCAACCAGTGTGAAAGATATGGTCATTTCTACGTTCCCGGCAACCTACGCTTCACTCTAGGGCGTTGGTCCACCAGATCGAATCGTTATGGCCTAAGAAGTCAACGCCAGGAGCATAAAATACAATATAAATACAACAGTTTTTCCATTGCATAAAACGAATAATTGCAACCAGTATGAACGTTATGGTCATTTCTACGTTCCGGGCAACCTAGGCTTCACCCTAGGATGCTGCTCCACCATATCGAATAGTTAGGGGCTTAGAAGTCAACACCCGAAGCATAAAATACAATAAAAATACAACAGTTTTTCCACCGTATAACAGGAATAATTGCAAACAGTGTGAAGGTAATGGTCATTTCTACGTTCCGTGCAACCTAGGCTTCACTCTAGGGCGTTGATCCACCAGATCGAATAGTTAGGGCCGCACAAGTCAACGCCCGAGGCATAAAATACAAAATAAATAGAACTGTTTTTCCTTTGTATAAAACGAACTATTGCAACCAGTGTGAAACTTATGGTCATTTCTACGTTCCGTGCAACCTAGGCTTCACTCTAGGGCGTTGCTCGACCAGATCGAATGGGTAGGGCCTTACAAGTCAACGCCAGAAGCATAAAATACAGTATAAATACAACAGTTTTTCCATTGTATGAAACGAATAATTGCAACCAGTATGAACGTTATGGTCAGTTCTACGTAGCGGGCAACCTAGGCTTCACCCTAGGACGTGGCTCCACCATATCGAATAGTTAGGGACTTAGACTTCAACGCAAGAAGCATAAAATACAATAAAAATACAACAGTTTTTCCACCGTATAACAGGAACAATTGCAAACAGTGCGAGGGTAATGGTCATTTCTACGTTCCGTGCAACCTAGGCTTCACTCTAGGGCGTTGGTCCACCAGATCGTATAGTTAGGGCCTCAGAAGTCAACGCCCGAGGCATAAAATACAAAATAAATAGAACAGTTTTTCCTTTGTATAAAACGAATTATTGCAACCAGTGTGAAACTTATGGTCATTTCTACGTTCCGTGCAACCTAGGCTTCACTTTAGGGCGTTGCTTCACCACATCGAATAGGTGACGACCTTAGAAGTCAATGCCAGAAGCATAAAATGCTATATAAATACAACAGCTTCTCCAACGTTTAAACTGAATAATTGCAATCAGTGTGAAAGTAATGGCCATTTCTACGTTCCGGGCAACCTAGGCTTCACTCTAGGGCGTTGCACCACCAGATCGAATAGCTATGGCCTTAGAAGTGAACGCCAGAAGCATAAAATACAAAATAAATACAACAGTCTTTCTATCGTATAGAACGAATAATTGCAGCCAGTGTGAAAGTTGTGGTCACATCTACGTCCCGGGCAGCCTAGGCTTGACACCAGGGCGTTGCTCATCCAGATCGAATAGGTAGGGCGTAGAAGTCAACGCCAGAAGCAGAAAATGCAATAAAAATCCAACAGTTTTTCCATCGTATAACAGGAATAATTGCAACCAGTGTGAAAGTGATGGTCGTTTCTACGTTCCGGCCAACCTAGGCATCACTCTAGGGCGTTGTTCCACCAGATCGAATAGTTATGGCCTTAGAAGTCAACGCCCGAAGCATAAAATACATAATAAATAGAACAGTTTTTCCATTGTGTAAAACGAACAATTGCAACCGGTGTGAAAGTTATGATCATTTCTACGTTCCGTGCAACCTAGGATTCACTCCAGGGCGTTGTTCCTCCAGATCGAATAGTTAGGGCCTAAGAAGTCTGCGCCTGAAGCATAAAGTACAATAAAAATCCTACAGTTTTTCCATCGTATAACAGGAAAAACTGCCACCAGTGTTAAAGTTATGGTCATGTCTACGTTCCAGGCAACCTAGGCTTCACTCTAGGGCGTTGTTCCACCACATCGAATAGTTAGGGCCTATGAAGACAACGCCAGAAGCATAAAATACAATAAAAATACAACAGTTTTTCAATCGTCTAACAGGAACAATTGCAAACAGTGCGAGGGTAATGGGCATTTCTACGTTCCGTGCAACCTAGGCTTCACTCTAGGGCGTTGGTCCACCAGATCGTATAGTTAGGGCCTCAGAAGTCAACGCTCGAGGCATAAAATACAAAATAAATAGAACAGTTTTTCCTTTGTATAAAACGAATTATTGCAACCAGTGTGAAACTTATGGTCATTTCTACGTTCCGTGCAACCTAGGCTTCACTCTAGGGCGCTGCTGGACCAGATCGAATGGGAATGGCCTTAGAAGTCAACGACAGAAGCATAAAGTACAATAAAAATCCAACAGTTTTTCCATCGTATAACAGGAATAATTGCAACCAATGTGAAAGTGATTGTCATTTCTACGTTCCGGGCAACTTAGGCTTCACTCTAAGGCGTTGGTCCACCAGATCGAATAGGTACGACCTTAGAAGTAAACGCCAGAAGCAAAAAATACAATATAAATACAACAGCTTTTCCATCGCATAAAATGAATAATTGCAATCGGTGTGAATGTAATGGTCATTTCTACGCTCCGGTCAACCTAGGCTTCACTCTAGGGCGTTGCTCCACCAGATCGAATAGTTAGGGCCTCAGAAGTCAACGCCCGAGGCATAAAATACAAAATAAATAGAACAGTTTTTCCTTTGTATAAAACGAATTATTGCAACCAGTGTGAAACTTGTGGTCATTTCTACGTTTCGGGCATCCTAGGCTTCACTCGAGGGCGTTGCTCCACCAGATCGAATAGCTAGGGCCTTAGAAGTCAACGCCAGAAGCATAAAATGCAACAAAAATCCAACAGTTTTTCCATCGTATAACAGGAGTAATTGCAACCAGTGTGAATGCAATGGCCATTTCTACGTACCGTGCAACCTAGGCCTCACGCTAGGGCGCTGCTCCACCATATCGAATAGTTAGAGCCTTAGAAGTCAATGCCCGAAGAATAAAATAGAACAAAAATGCAACGGTTTTTCCACCGTATAACAGGAATAATTGCAACCAGTGTGACGGCAATGGTCATTTCTGCGCTCCGGGTAACCTAGGCCTCACTCTAGGGCGTTGCTCCACCACATCGAATAGTTAGGGCCTTAGAAGTCAACGCCCGAAGCATAAAATACAATAAAGATACAACAGTTTTTCCATCGTATAACAGGAATAATAGCAACCAGTGTGAAAGTTATGGTCATTTCTACGTTCCGTGCAACCTAGGATTCAATCTAGGGCGTTGCTCCACCAGACCGAACAGTTATGGCCTAAGAAGTCAACGCCAGAAGCATAAAATACAATATAAATGGAACAGTTTTTCCATTGTATAAAACGAATAATTGCAACCAGTATGAACGTTATGGCCATTTCTACGTTCCGGGCCACCTGGGCTTCACACTAGGGCGTTGCTCCACCAGATCGAATAATTAGGGCCTAAGAAGTCAACGCCAGAAACATAAAATACAATAAAGATACAACAGTTTTTCCATCGTATAGAACGAATGATTCCATCAACTGTGAAGGTAATGGTCATTTCTACGTTCCGGGCAACCTAGGCCTCACACCGGGGCGTTGCTCCATCAGATCGTATAGTTAGGGCCTAAGGAGTCAACGCCAGAAGCATAAAATGCAATATGAATACAACAGTTTTTCCGTCGTATAACAGGAATAATTGCAACCAGTGTGAAAGTGATGGTCATTTCTACGTTCCGGGCAACCTAGGCTTCACTCTATGGCGTTGTTCCACCAGATCGAATTGTTAGGCCCTCAGAAGTCAACGCCAGGGGCATAAAATGCAATATAAATACAACAGCTTTTCCAGCGTATAAATTGAATAATTGCAAACAGTGTGAAAGTAACGTTCATTTCTACGTTCCGGGCAACTTAGGCTTGACTCTAGGGCGTTGCTCCACCAGATCGAATTGTCAGGGCTTTAGAAGTCAACGCCAGAAGCATAAAATACAATATAAATACAACAGTTTTTCCATCGTATAAAACGAATAATTGCAACCAGTGTGAAAGTTATGGCCATTTCTACGTTCCGGGCTACCTGGGCTTCACTATAGGGCGTTGCTCCACCACATCGAATAGCTACGGAGTTAGAAGTCAACGCCAGAAGCATAAAATACAATATAAGTACAACAACTTTTCCATCGTATAAAATGAATAAATGCAAACAGTGTGAAAGTAATTGTCATTTCTACATTCCGTGCAACCTAGGCTCCACTCTAGGGCGTTGCGCCACCAGATCGAATAGTTAGGGCCGAAGAAGTCAATGCCAGAAGCATAAAATACAATAAAAATTGAACTGTTATTCCACCGTGTAACAGGAGTAATTGCAACCTGTGTGAAGGGGATGGTCATTTCTACGTTCCGGGCAACCTAGGCTTCACTCTATGGCGTTGTTCCACCAGATCGAATTGTTAGGGCCTTAGAAGTCAACGCCAGAAGTATAAAATACAAAACAAATACAACAGTTTTTCCATCGTAAAAACGAATAATTGCAACCAGTGTGAAAGTTATGGTCATTTCTACGTTCCGTGCTACCTAGTCTTCACTATAGGGCGTTGCTCCACCACATAGAATAGCTACGGCCTTAGAAGCCAACGTCAGAAGTATAAAATACAATATAAATACAACAGCTTTTCCAGCGTATAAATTGAATAATTGCAAACAGTGTTAAAGTATCGTTCATTTCTACGTTCCGGTCAACTTAGGCTTGACTCCAGGTCGTTGCTCCACCAGATCGAATAGTTAGGGCTTTAGAAGTCAACGCCAGAAGCATAAAATACAATATAAGTACAACAACTTTTCCATCGTATAAAATGGATAAATGCAAACAGTGTGAATGTCATTGCCATTTCTACATACCGGTCAACCTAGGCTCCACTGTAGGGCGTTGCTCCACCGGATCGAATAGTTAGGGCCGAAGAAGTCAACGCCAGAAGCATAAAATACAATAAAAATTGAACTGTTTTTCCATCGTATAACAGGAGTAATTGCAACCTGTGTGAAGGGGATGGTCATTTCTACCTTCCGTGCAACCTAGGCTCCACTCTAGGGCGTTGCTCCACCAGATCGAATATTTAGGGCCTTAGAAGTCAACGCCCGAAGCATAAAATAGAATAAAGATACAACAGATTTACAATCGTATAACAGGAGTAATTGCAGCCAGCGTGAAGGTTATGGTCATTTCTACGTTCCGGGCTACCTAGGCTTCAATATAGGGAGTTGTTCCACCAGATCGAATTGTTAGGCCCTAAGAAGTCAACGCCAGGGGCATAAAATACAATATAAATACACCAGTTTTTCCATCGTATAAAACGAATAATTGCTTCCAGTGTGAAAGTAATGGCTATTTCTACGTTCCGGGCAACCTAGGCTTCACTCTCGGACGTTGCTCCACCAGAACGAATAGTTATGGCCTTTGAAGTCAACGCCCGAAGCATGAAATACAATATAAATACAACAGTTTTTCCATCGTAAAAACGAATAATTGCAACCAGTGTGAAAGCTATGGTCATTTCTACGTTCCGGGCTACCTGGTCTTCACTATAGGGCGTTGCTCCACCACATAGAATAGCTACGGCCTTAGAAGTCAACGCCCGAAGCATAAAATACAATATAAATACAACAACTTTTCCATCGTATAAAATGAATTATTGCAAACAGTGTGAAAGTTATGGTCATTTCTACGTTCCGGGCTACCTAGGCTTCACTACAGGGCGTTGCTCCACCACATCGAATAGCTACGGAGTGAGAAGTGAACGCCAGAAGCATAAAATACAATGTAAATACAACAACCTTTCCATCGTATATAATGAATAATTGCACACAGTGTGAAAGTAATGGTCATTTCTACATTCCGTGCAACCTAGGCTCCACTCTAGGGCGTTGCTCCACCAGATCGAATAGTTAGGGCCTAAGAAGTCAACGCCAGAAGCATAAAATACACTAAAAATACTACAGTTTTTCCGTCGTATAACAGGAATAATTGCAACCAGTGTGAAGGTAATGGTCATTTCTACGTTCCGGGCTATCTAGGCTTCACCCTAGGGCGTTGCTCCACCAGATCGAATACCTAGGGACTTAGAAGTCAACGCCAGAAGCATAAAATGCAATAGAAGTACAACAGTTTTTCATCGTACAACGGGAATAATTGCAAGCAGCCTGAAAGTAATGGTCACTTCTACCTTCCGTGCAACCTAGGCTCCACTCTAGGGCGTTGCTCCACCAGATCGAATAGTTAGGGCCTTAGAAGTCAACGCACGAAGCATAAAATACAATAAAGATACAACAGTTTTTCCATCGTATAACAGGAATAACTACAACCAGTGTGAAAGTGATGGTCATTTCTACGTTCCGGGCAATCTAGGCTTCGCCCTATGGCGTTGTTCCACCAGATCGAAATGTTAGGGCCTTAGAAGCCAACGTCAGAAGCATAAAATACGATATAAATACAACAGCTTTTCCAGCGTATAAATGGAATAATTGCAAACAGTGTGAAGGTAACGTTCATTTCCACGTTCCGGGCAACTTAGGCTCGACCCTAGGGCGTTGCTCCACCAGATCGAATACCTAGGGACTTAGAAGTCAACGCCAGAAGCATAAAATGCAATAAAAGTACAACAGTTTTTCATCGTATAACGGGAATAATTGCAAGCAGCCTGAAAGTAATGGTCACTTCTACCTTCCGTGCAATCTAGGCTCCACTCTAGGGCGTTGCTCCACCAGATCGAATAGTTAGGGCGTTAGAACTCAACGCCCGAAGCATAAAACACAATAAAGGTACAACAGATTTTAAATCGTATAACAGGAGTAATTGCAGCCAGCGTGAAGGTTATGGTCATTTCTACGTTCCGGGCAAGCTAGGCTTCAATATAGGGAGTTGTTCCACCAGACCGAATAGCTACGGAGTTAGAAGTCAACGCCAGAAGCACAAATTACAATAAAAATACAACGGTTTTTCCATAGTATAAAACGAATAATTACATCCAATGTGAAGGTAATGGCCACTTCTACGTTCCGGGCAACCTAGGCTTCACTCTAGGGCGTTGCTCCACCAGATCGAGTAGTTAGGGCCTCAGAAGTCAACGCCCGAAGCATAAAATACAGTATAAATACAACAGTTTTTCCATCGTATAACGGGAATAATTGCAAGCAGCCTGAAAGTAATGGTCACTTCTACCTTCCGTGCAACCTAGGCTCCACTCTAGGGCGTTGCTCGACCAGATCGAATAGTTAGGGCCTTAGAAGTCAACGCCCGAAGCATAAAATACAATAAAGATACAACAGATTTACAATCGTATAACAGGAGTAATTGCAGCCAGCGTGAAGGTTATGGTCATTTCTACGTTCCGGGCTGCCTAGGCTTCAATATAGGGAGTTGTTCCACGAGACCGAATAGCTACGGAGTTAGAAGTCAACGCCAGAAGCATAAAATACAATATAAGTACAACAACTTTTCCATCGTATAAAATGAATAAATGCAAACAGTGTGAAAGTAATTGTCATTTCTACATTCCGTGCAACCTAGGCTCCACTCTAGGGCGTTGCGCCACCAGATCGAATAGTTAGGGCCGAAGAAGTCAATGCCAGAAGCATAAAATACAATAAAAATTGAACTGTTATTCCACCGTGTAACAGGAGTAATTGCAACCTGTGTGAAGGGGATGGTCATTTCTACGTTCCGGGCAACCTAGGCTTCACTCTATGGCGTTGTTCCACCAGATCGAATTGTTAGGGCCTTAGAAGTCAACGCCAGAAGTATAAAATACAAAACAAATACAACAGTTTTTCCATCGTAAAAACGAATAATTGCAACCAGTGTGAAAGTTATGGTCATTTCTACGTTCCGTGCTACCTAGTCTTCACTATAGGGCGTTGCTCCACCACATAGAATAGCTACGGCCTTAGAAGCCAACGTCAGAAGTATAAAATACAATATAAATTCAACAGCTTTTCCAGCGTATAAATTGAATAATTGCAAACAGTGTTAAAGTATCGTTCATTTCTACGTTCCGGTCAACTTAGGCTTGACTCCAGGTCGTTGCTCCACCAGATCGAATAGTTAGGGCTTTAGAAGTCAACGCCAGAAGCATAAAATACAATATAAGTACAACAACTTTTCCATCGTATAAAATGGATAAATGCAAACAGTGTGAATGTAATTGCCATTTCTACATACCGGTCAACCTAGGCTCCACTGTAGGGCGTTGCTCCACCGGATCGAATAGTTAGGGCCGAAGAAGTCAACGCCAGAAGCATAAAATACAATAAAAATTGAACTGTTTTTCCATCGTATAACAGGAGTAATTGCAACCTGTGTGAAGGGGATGGTCATTTCTACCTTCCGTGCAACCTAGGCTCCACTCTAGGGCGTTGCTCCACCAGATCGAATATTTAGGGCCTTAGAAGTCAACGCCCGAAGCATAAAATAGAATAAAGATACAACAGATTTACAATCGTATAACAGGAGTAATTGCAGCCAGCGTGAAGGTTATGGTCATTTCTACGTTCCGGGCTACCTAGGCTTCAATATAGGGAGTTGTTCCACCAGATCGAATTGTTAGGCCCTAAGAAGTCAACGCCAGGGGCATAAAATACAATATAAATACACCAGTTTTTCCATCGTATAAAACGAATAATTGCTTCCAGTGTGAAAGTAATGGCTATTTCTACGTTCCGGGCAACCTAGGCTTCACTCTCGGACGTTGCTCCACCAGAACGAATAGTTATGGCCTTTGAAGTCAACGCCCGAAGCATGAAATACAATATAAATACAACAGTTTTTCCATTGTAAAAACGAATAATTGCAACCAGTGTGAAAGCTATGGTCATTTCTACGTTCCGGGCTACCTGGTCTTCACTATAGGGCGTTGCTCCACCACATAGAATAGCTACGGCCTTAGAAGTCAACGCCCGAAGCATAAAATACAATATAAATACAACAACTTTTCCATCGTATAAAATGAATTATTGCAAACAGTGTGAAAGTTATGGTCATTTCTACGTTCCGGGCTACCTAGGCTTCACTACAGGGCGTTGCTCCACCACATCGAATAGCTACGGAGTGAGAAGTGAACGCCAGAAGCATAAAATACAATGTAAATACAACAACCTTTCCATCGTATATAATGAATAATTGCACACAGTGTGAAAGTAATGGTCATTTCTACATTCCGTGCAACCTAGGCTCCACTCTAGGGCGTTGCTCCACCAGATCGAATAGTTAGGGCCTAAGAAGTCAACGCCAGAAGCATAAAATGCAATAGAAGTACAACAGTTTTTCATCGTACAACGGGAATAATTGCAAGCAGCCTGAAAGTAATGGTCACTTCTACCTTCCGTGCAACCTAGGCTCCACTCTAGGGCGTTGCTCCACCAGATCGAATAGTTAGGGCCTTAGAAGTCAACGCACGAAGCATAAAATACAATAAAGTTACAACAGTTTTTCCATCGTATAACAGGAATAACTACAACCAGTGTGAAAGTGATGGTCATTTCTACGTTCCGGGCAATCTAGGCTTCGCCCTATGGCGTTGTTCCACCAGATCGAAATGTTAGGGCCTTAGAAGCCAACGTCAGAAGCATAAAATACGATATAAATACAACAGCTTTTCCAGCGTATAAATGGAATAATTGCAAACAGTGTGAAGGTAACGTTCATTTCCACGTTCCGGGCAACTTAGGCTCGACCCTAGGGCGTTGCTCCACCAGATCGAATACCTAGGGACTTAGAAGTCAACGCCAGAAGCATAAAATGCAATAAAAGTACAACAGTTTTTCATCGTATAACGGGAATAATTGCAAGCAGCCTGAAAGTAATGGTCACTTCTACCTTCCGTGCAATCTAGGCTCCACTCTAGGACGTTGCTCCACCAGATCGAATAGTTAGGGCGTTAGAACTCAACGCCCGAAGCATAAAACACAATAAAGGTACAACAGATTTTAAATCGTATAACAGGAGTAATTGCAGCCAGCGTGAAGGTTATGGTCATTTCTACGTTCCGGGCAAGCTAGGCTTCAATATAGGGAGTTGTTCCACCAGACCGAATAGCTACGGAGTTAGAAGTCAACGCCAGAAGCACAAATTACAATAAAAATACAACGGTTTTTCCATAGTATAAAACGAATAATTACATCCAATGTGAAGGTAATGGCCACTTCTACGTTCCGGGCAACCTAGGCTTCACTCTAGGGCGTTGCTCCACCAGATCGAGTAGTTAGGGCCTCAGAAGTCAACGCCCGAAGCATAAAATACAGTATAAATACAACAGTTTTTCCATCGTATAACGGGAATAATTGCAAGCAGCCTGAAAGTAATGGTCACTTCTACCTTCCGTGCAACCTAGGCTCCACTCTAGGGCGTTGCTCGACCAGATCGAATAGTTAGGGCCTTAGAAGTCAACGCCCGAAGCATAAAATACAATAAAGGTACAACAGATTTACAATCGTATAACAGGAGTAATTGCAGCCAGCGTGAAGGTTATGGTCATTTCTACGTTCCGGGCTGCCTAGGCTTCAATATAGGGAGTTGTTCCACGAGAGCGAATAGCTACGGAGTTAGAAGTCAACGCCAGAAGCATAAAATACAGTATAAATACAACAACTTTTCCATCGTCTAAATTGAATAATTGCAAACAGTGTGAAAGTAATGGACATTTCTACATTCCGTGCAACCTAGGCTCCACTCTAGGGCGTTGCTCCACCACATCGAATTGTTAGGCCCTAAGAAGTCAACGCCAGGGGCATAAAATACAATATAAATACAACAGTTTTTCCATCGTATAAAACGAATAATAGCATCCAGTGTGAAAGCCATGGCCCTTTCTACGTTCCGGGCAACCTAGGCTTCACTCTAGGACGTTGCTCCACCAGATCGAATAGTTAGGGCCTTTGAAGTCGACGCCCGAAGCATAAAATACAATAAAGATACAACAGGTTTTCCATCGTATAACAGGAATAAATGCAACCAGTGTGAAAGTGATGGTCATTTCTACGTTCCGGGCAACCTAGGCTTCACTCTATGGCGTTGTTCCACCAGATCGAATTGTTAGGGCCTTAGAAGTCAACGCCAGAAGTATAAAATACAAAACAAATACAACAGTTTTTCCATCGTATAAAACGAATAATTGCATCCAGTGTGAAAGTAATGGCCATTTCTACGTTCCGGGCAACCTAGGCTACACTCTAGCGCGGTGCTCCACCAGATCAAATAGTTAGGCCCTAAGAAGTCAACGCCAGAGGCATAAAATACAATATAAATACAACAGTCTTTCCATCGTATAAAACGAATAATTACATCCAATGTGAAGGTAATGGCCACTTCTACGTTCCGGGCAACCTAGGCTTCACTCTAGGGCGTTGCTCCACCAGATCGAATAGTTAGGGACTTAGAAGTCAACGCCCGAAGCATAAAGTACAATATAAATACAATTGTTTTTCCATCGTATAACAGGAGTAATTGCAGCCTGTGTGAAGGGGATGGACATTTCTACGTTCCGGGCAACCTAGGCTTCACTCTATGCCGTTGTTCCACCAGATCGAATTCTTAGGCCCTAAGAAGTCAACGCCAGGGGCATAAAATACAATAAAGATACAACAGTTTTTCCATCGTATAACAGGAATAACTGCAACCAGTGTGAAAGTGATGGTCATTTCTACGTTCCGGGAAACCTAGGCTTCACTCCGTTGCGTTGTTCCGCCAGATCGAATTGTTAGGGCCTTAGAAGTCAACGCCAGAAGCATAAAATACAAAATAAATACAACAGTTTTACCATCGTATAAAACGAATAATTGCAACCAGTGTGGAGGTAATGGTCTTTTCTACGTGCCGGGCAACCTAGGCTACACTCTAGCGCGGTGCTCCACCAGATCAAATAGTTAGGCCCTAAGAAGTCAACGCCAGAGGCATAAAATACAATATAAATACAACAGTCTTTCCATCGTATAAAACGAATAATTACATCCAATGTGAAGGTAATGGCCACTTCTACGTTCCGGGCAACCTAGGCTTCACTCTAGGGCGTTGCTCCACCAGATCGATTAGTTAGGGACTTAGAAGTCAACGCCCGAAGCATAAAGTACAATATAAATACAATTGTTTTTCCATCGTATAACAGGAGTAATTGCAGCCTGTGTGAAGGGGATGGTCATTTCTACGTTCCGGGCAACCTAGGCTTCACTCTATGCCGTTGTTCCACCAGATCGAATTCTTAGGCCCTAAGAGGTCAACGCCAGGGGCATAAAATACAATAAAGATACAACAGTTTTTCCATCGTATAACAGGAATAACTGCAACCAGTGTGAAAGTGATGGTCATTTCTACGTGCCGGGAAACCTAGGCTTCACTCCGTTGCGTTGTTCCACCAGATCGAATTGTTAGGGCCTTAGAAGTCAATGCCAGAAGCATAAAATACAAAATAAATACAACAGTTTTACCATCGTATAAAACGAATAATTGCAACCAGTGTGGAGGTAATGGTCTTTTCTACGTGCCGGCCACCTAGGCTACACTCTAGCGCGGTGCTCCACCAGATCAAATAGTTAGGCCCTAAGAAGTCAACGCCAGATGCATAAAATACAATATAAGTACAACAACATTTCCATCGTATAAAATGAATAAATGCAAACAGTGTGAAAGTAATTGTCATTTCTACATTCCGTGCAACCTAGGCTCCACTCTATGGCGTTGTTCCACCAGATCGAATTGTTAGGCTCTAAGAAGTCAACGCCAGGGGCATAAAATACAATATAAATACAACAGTTTTTCCATCGTATAAAACGAATAATTGCATCCAGTGTGAAAGTAATGGCCATTTCTACGTTCCGGGCAACCTAGGCTACACTCTAGCGCGGTGCTCCACCAGATCAAATAGTTAGGCCCTAAGAAGTCAACGCCAGAGGCATAAAATACAATATAAATACAACAGTCTTTCCATCGTATAAAACGAATAATTACATCCAATGTGAAGGTAATGGCCACTTCTACGTTCCGGGCAACCTAGGCTTCACTCTAGGGCGTTGCTCCACCAGATCGAATAGTTAGGGACTTAGAAGTCAACGCCCGAAGCATAAAGTACAATATAAATACAATTGTTTTTCCATCGTATAACAGGAGTAATTGCAGCCTGTGTGAAGGGGATGGACATTTCTACGTTCCGGGCAACCTAGGCTTCACTCTATGCCGTTGTTCCACCAGATCGAATTCTTAGGCCCTAAGAAGTCAACGCCAGGGGCATAAAATACAATAAAGATACAACAGTTTTTCCATCGTATAACAGGAATAACTGCAACCAGTGTGAAAGTGATGGTCATTTCTACGTTCCGGGAAACCTAGGCTTCACTCCGTTGCGTTGTTCCACCAGATCGAATTGTTAGGGCCTTAGAAGTCAACGCCAGAAGCATAAAATACAAAATAAATACAACAGTTTTACCATCGTATAAAACGAATAATTGCAACCAGTGTGGAGGTAATGGTCTTTTCTACGTGCCGGGCAACCTAGGCTACACTCTAGCGCGGTGCTCCACCAGATCAAATAGTTAGGCCCTAAGAAGTCAACGCCAGAGGCATAAAATACAATATAAATACAACAGTCTTTCCATCGTATAAAACGAATAATTACATCCAATGTGAAGGTAATGGCCACTTCTACGTTCCGGGCAACCTAGGCTTCACTCTAGGGCGTTGCTCCACCAGATCGATTAGTTAGGGACTTAGAAGTCAACGCCCGAAGCATAAAGTACAATATAAATACAATTGTTTTTCCATCGTATAACAGGAGTAATTGCAGCCTGTGTGCAGGGGATGGTCATTTCTACGTTCCGGGCAACCTAGGCTTCACTCTATGCCGTTGTTCCACCAGATCGAATTCTTAGGCCCTAAGAGGTCAACGCCAGGGGCATAAAATACAATAAAGATACAACAGTTTTTCCATCGTATAACAGGAATAACTGCAACCAGTGTGAAAGTGATGGTCATTTCTACGTTCCGGCCAACCTAGGCATCACTCTAGGTCGTTGTTCCACCAGATCGAATAGTTATGGCCTTAGAAGTCAAGGCCCGAAGCATAAAATACAAAATAAATAGAACAGTTTTTCCATTGTGTAAAATGAACAATTGCAACCGGTGTGAAAGTTATGATGATTTCCACGTTCCGTGCAACCTAGGCTTCACTCCAGGGCGTTGTTCCTCCAGATCGAATAGTTAGGGCCTAAGAAGTCAGCGCCTGAAGCATAAAGTACAATAAAAATCCTACAGTTTTTCCATTGTATAACAGGAAAAACTGCCACCAGCGTTAAAGTTATGGTCATGCCTACGCTCCAGGCAACCTAGGCTTCACTCTAGGGCGTTGATCCATCAGATGGCATAGTTAGGGCTCAAGGAGTCAACGCCAGAAGCATAAAATACGATATAATTACAACAGCTTTTCCATCGTATAGAACGGATAATTGCAACCAGTGCGAAAGTACTGGGCATTTCTACGTTCCGGGCAACCGAGGCTTCACTCTAGGGCGTTGCTCCGCCAGATCGAATAATTTGGACCTAAGCAGTCAACGCCAGAAGCATAAAATACAATATAAATACAACAGTACTTCCATCGTATAACAGGAATAATTGCAACCAGTGTGAAAGATATGGTCATTTCTACGTTCCCGGCAACCTACGCTTCACTCTAGGGCGTTGGTCCACCAGATCGATTCGTTATGGCCTAAGAAGTCAACGCCAGGAGCATAAAATACAATATAAATACAACAGTTTTTCCATTGCATAAAACGAATAATTGCAACCAGTATGAACGTTATGGTCATTTCTACGTTCCGGGCAACCTAGGCTTCACCCTAGGATGCTGCTCCACCATATCGAATAGTTAGGGGCTTAGAAGTCAACACCCGAAGCATAAAATACAATAAAAATACAACAGTTTTTCCACCGTATAACAGGAATAATTGCAAACAGTGTGAAGGTAATGGTCATTTCTACGTTCCGTGCAACCTAGGCTTCACTCTAGGGCGTTGATCCACCAGATCGAATAGTTAGGGCCGCACAAGTCAACGCCCGAGGCATAAAATACAAAATAAATAGAACTGTTTTTCCTTTGTATAAAACGAACTATTGCAACCAGTGTGAAACTTATGGTCATTTCTACGTTCCGTGCAACCTAGGCTTCACTCTAGGGCGTTGCTCGACCAGATCGAATGGGTAGGGCCTTACAAGTCAACGCCAGAAGCATAAAATACAGTATAAATACAACAGTTTTTCCATTGTATGAAACGAATAATTGCAACCAGTATGAACGTTATGGTCAGTTCTACGTAGCGGGCAACCTAGGCTTCACCCTAGGACGTGGCTCCACTATATCGAATAGTTAGGGACTTAGACTTCAACGCAAGAAGCATAAAATACAATAAAAATACAACAGTTTTTCCACGGTATAACAGGAACAATTGCAAACAGTGCGAGGGTAATGGTCATTTCTACGTTCCGTGCAACCTAGGCTTCACTCTAGGGCGTTGGTCCACCAGATCGTATAGTTAGGGCCTCAGAAGTCAACGCCCGAGGCATAAAATACAAAATAAATAGAACAGTTTTTCCTTTGTATAAAACGAATTATTGCAACCAGTGTGAAACTTATGGTCATTTCTACGTTCCGTGCAACCTAGGCTTCACTTTAGGGCGTTGCTTCACCACATCGAATAGGTGACGACCTTAGAAGTCAATGCCAGAAGCATAAAATGCTATATAAATACAACAGCTTCTCCAACGTTTAAACTGAATAATTGCAATCAGTGTGAAAGTAATGGCCATTTCTACGTTCCGGGCAACCTAGGCTTCACTCTAGGGCGTTGCACCACCAGATCGAATAGCTATGGCCTTAGAAGTGAACGCCAGAAGCATAAAACACAAAATAAATACAACAGTCTTTCTATCGTATAGAACGAATAATTGCAGCCACTGTGAAAGTTGTGGTCACATCTACGTCCCGGGCAGCCTAGGCTTGACACCAGGGCGTTGCTCATCCAGATCGAATAGGTAGGGCGTAGAAGTCAACGCCAGAAGCAGAAAATGCAATAAAAATCCAACAGTTTTTCCATCGTATAACAGGAATAATTGCAACCAGTGTGAAAGTGATGGTCGTTTCTACGTTCCGGCCAACCTAGGCATCACTCTATGGCGTTGTTCCACCAGATCGAATAGTTATGGCCTTAGAAGTCAACGCCCGAAGCATAAAATACATAATAAATAGAACAGTTTTTCCATTGTGTAAAACGAACAATTGCAACCGGTGTGAAAGTTATGATCATTTCTACGTTCCGTGCAACCTAGGATTCACTCCAGGGCGTTGTTCCTCCAGATCGAATAGTTAGGGCCTAAGAAGTCTGCGCCTGAAGCATAAAGTACAATAAAAATCCTACAGTTTTTCCATCGTATAACAGGAAAAACTGCCACCAGTGTTAAAGTTATGGTCATGTCTACGTTCCAGGCAACCTAGGCTTCACTCTAGGGCGTTGTTCCACCACATCGAATAGTTAGGGCCTATGAAGACAACGCCAGAAGCATAAAATACAATAAAAATACAACAGTTTTTCAATCGTCTAACAGGAATAATTGCAACCAGTGTGAAAGTAATGGTCACTTCTACGTTCCGGGCAACCTAGGTTTCGCTCAAGGGCGTTGCTCCACCAGATCCAATAGATAGGGCTTAAGAAGTCAACGCTAGAGGCATAAAATACAAAACAAGTACAACAGTTTTTCCATCGTATAGTGTGGATAATTGCAACCAGAGTGAAAGTAATGGTTATTTGTACGTTTCGGGCAACGTAGGCTTCACTCTAGGCCGTTGCTCCACCAGGTCGAATAGCTAGGGCCTTAGAAGTCAACGCCGGAAGCATAAAATACAATAAAAATACTATATTTTTTCCACCCTATATCAGCAATAATTGCATCCAGTGTGAAAGTGATGGTCATTTCTAAGTTCCGTGCAACCTAGGCTTAACTTCAGGGCGTTGCTCGACCAGATCGAATGGGTAGGGCCATACAAGTCAACGCCAGAAGCATAAAATACAATATAAATACAACAGTTTTTCCATTGTATAAAACGAATAATTGCAACCAGTATGAACGTTATGGTCATTTCTACGTATCGGGCAAACTAGGCTTCACCCTAGGACGTGGCTCCACCATATCGGATAGTTAGGGACTTAGAATTCAACGCAAGAAGCATAAAATACAATAAAAATACAACAGTTTTTCCACCGTATAACAGGAATAATTGCAAACAGTGTGAAGGTAATGGTCATTTCTACGTTCCGTGCAACCTAGGCTTCACTCTAGGGCGTTGGTCCACCAGATCGAATAGTTAGGGCCGCAGAAGTCAACGCCCGAGGCATAAAATACAAAATAAATAGAACTGTTTTGCCTTTGTATAAAACGAACTATTGCAACCAGTGTGAAACTTTTGGTCATTTCTACGTTCCGTGCAACCTAGGCTTCACTCTAGGGCGTTGCTCGACCAGATCGAATGGGTAGGGCCTTACAAGTCAACGCCAGAAGCATAAAATACAATATAAATACAACAGTTTTTCCATTGTATAAAACGAATAATTGCAACCAGTATGAACGTTATGGTCATTTCTACGTACCGGGCAAACTAGGCTTCACCCTAGGACGTGGCTCCACCATATCGAATAGTTAGGGACTTAGAATTCAACGCAAGAAGCATAAAATACAATAAAAATACAACAGTTTTTCCACCGTATAACAGGAACAATTGCAAACAGTGCGAGGGTAATGGGCATTTCTACGTTCCGTGCAACCTAGGCTTCACTCTAGGGCGTTGGTCCACCAGATCGTATAGTTAGGGCCTAAGAAGTCTGCGCCTGAAGCATAAAGTACAATAAAAATCCTACAGTTTTTCCATCGTATAACAGGAAAAACTGCCACCAGTGTTAAAGTTATGGTCATGTCTACGTTCCAGGCAACCTAGGCTTCACTCTAGGGCGTTGTTCCACCACATCGAATAGTTAGGGCCTATGAAGACAACGCCAGAAGCATAAAATACAATAAAAATACAACAGTTTTTCAATCGTCTAACAGGAACAATTGCAAACAGTGCGAGGGTAATGGGCATTTCTACGTTCCGTGCAACCTAGGCTTCACTCTAGGGCGTTGGTCCACCAGATCGAATAGTTAGGGCCTCAGAAGTCAACGCTCGAGGCATAAAATACAAAATAAATAGAACAGTTTTTCCTTTGTATAAAACGAATTATTGCAACCAGTGTGAAACTTATGGTCATTTCTACGTTCCGTGCAACCTAGGCTTCACTCTAGGGCGCTGCTGGACCAGATCGAATGGGAATGGCCTTAGAAGTCAACGACAGAAGCATAAAGTACAATAAAAATCCAACAGTTTTTCCATCGTATAACAGGAATAATTGCAACCAATGTGAAAGTGATTGTCATTTCTACGTTCCGGGCAACTTAGGCTTCACTCTAAGGCGTTGGTCCACCAGATCGAATAGGTACGACCTTAGAAGTAAACGCCAGAAGCAAAAAATACAATATAAATACAACAGCTTTTCCATCGCATAAAATGAATAATTGCAATCGGTGTGAATGTAATGGTCATTTCTACGCTCCGGTCAACCTAGGCTTCACTCTAGGGCGTTGCTCCACCAGATCGAATAGTTAGGGCCTCAGAAGTCAACGCCCGAGGCATAAAATACAAAATAAATAGAACAGTTTTTCCTTTGTATAAAACGAATTATTGCAACCAGTGTGAAACTTGTGGTCATTTCTACGTTTCGGGCATCCTAGGCTTCACTCGAGGGCGTTGCTCCACCAGATCGAATAGCTAGGGCCTTAGAAGTCAACGCCAGAAGCATAAAATGCAACAAAAATCCAACAGTTTTTCCATCGTATAACAGGAGTAATTGCAACCAGTGTGAATGCAATGGCCATTTCTACGTACCGTGCAACCTAGGCCTCACGCTAGGGCGCTGCTCCACCATATCGAATAGTTAGAGCCTTAGAAGTCAATGCCCGAAGAATAAAATAGAACAAAAATGCAACGGTTTTTCCACCGTATAACAGGAATAATTGCAACCAGTGTGACGGCAATGGTCATTTCTGCGCTCCGGGTAACCTAGGCTTCACTCTAGGGCGTTGCTCCACCACATCGAATAGTTAGGGCCTTAGAAGTCAACGCCCGAAGCATAAAATACAATAAAGATACAACAGTTTTTCCATCGTATAACAGGAATAATAGCAACCAGTGTGAAAGTTATGGTCATTTCTACGTTCCGTGCAACCTAGGATTCAATCTAGGGCGTTGCTCCACCAGACCGAACAGTTATGGCCTAAGAAGTCAACGCCAGAAGCATAAAATACAATATAAATGGAACAGTTTTTCCATTGTATAAAACGAATAATTGCAACCAGTATGAACGTTATGGCCATTTCTACGTTCCGGGCCACCTGGGCTTCACACTAGGGCGTTGCTCCACCAGATCGAATAATTAGGGCCTAAGAAGTCAACGCCAGAAACATAAAATACAATAAAGATACAACAGTTTTTCCATCGTATAGAACGAATGATTGCATCAACTGTGAAGGTAATGGTCATTTCTACGTTCCGGGCAACCTAGGCCTCACACCGGGGCGTTGCTCCATCAGATCGTATAGTTCGGGCCTAAGGAGTCAACGCCAGAAGCATAAAATGCAATATGAATACAACAGTTTTTCCGTCGTATAACAGGAATAATTGCAACCAGTGTGAAACTAATGGTCATTTCTACGTTCCCGCCAACCTAGGCATCACTCTAGAGCGTGGTTCCACAATATCGAATAGTTAGGGTCTAAGAAGTCAACGCCAGAAGCATAAAATACAATATAAATACAACAGCTTTTCCATCGCATAAAATGAATAATTGCAATCAGTGTGAATGTAATGGTCATTTCTACGCTCCGGTCAACCTAGGCTTCACTCTAGGGCGTTGCTCCACCAGATCGAAGAGTTAGGGCCTTAGAAGACAACGCCCGACGCACAAAATACAAAATAAATAGAACAGTCTTTCCGTCGTATAAAACGAATAATTGCAGCCAGTGTGAAAGTTATGGTCATTACTACGTTCCCTGCAACCTAGGCTTCAATCTAGGGCGTTGCTCCACCAGATCGAATAGTTATGGCCTAAGAAGTCATCGCCAGAAGCATAAAATACAATATAAATAGAACAGTTTTTCCATTGTATAAAACGAATAATTGCAACCAGTATGAACGTTATGGTCACTTCTACGTTCCGGGCCACCTAGGCTTCACCCTAAGACGTGGCTCCACCATATCGAATAGTTAGGGCCTAAGAAGTCAACGCCAGAAGCATAAAATACAAAATAAATTCAACAGTTTTTCCATCGTATAAAACGAATAATTGCAACCAGTGTGAAAGTGATGGTCATTTCTACGTTCCGGGCAACCTAGGCTTTACTCTAGGGCGCTGCTCCACCAGATCGAATAGCTAGGGCCTTAGAAGTGAACGCCAGAAGCATAAAATACAATGTAAATACAACAACCTTTCCATCGTATATAACGAATAATTGCACACAGTGTGAAAGTAATGGTCCTTTCTACATTCCGTGCAACCTAGGCTCCACTCTAGGGCGTTGCTCCACCAGATCGAATAGTTAGGGCCTAAGAAGTCAACGCCAGAAGCATAAAATACACTAAAAGTACAACAGTTTTTCCGTCGTATAACAGGAATAATTGCAACCAATGTGAAGGTAATGGTCATTTCTACGTTCCGGGCAACCTAGGCTTCACTCCGTTGCGTTGTTCCACCAGATCGAATTGTTAGGGCCTTAGAAGTCACCGCCAGAAGCATAAAATACAAAACAAATACAACAGTTTTACCATCGCATAAAACGAATAATTGCAACCAGTGTGGAGGTAATGGTCTTTTCTACGTGCCGGGCAACCTAGGCTACACTCTAGCGCGCTGCTCCACCAGATCAAATAGTTAGGCCCTAAGAAGTCAACGCCAGAGGCATAAAATACAATATAAATACAACAGTCTTTCCATCGTATAAAACGAATAATTACATCCAATGTGAAGGTAATGGCCACTTCTACATTCCGAGCAACCTAGGCTTCACTCTATGGCGTTATTCCACCAGATCGAATTGTTAGGGCCTTTGAAGTCAACGCCAGAAGTATAAAATACAAAACAAATACAACAGTTTTTCCATCGTATAAAACGAATAATTGCAACCAGTGTGAAAGCTATGGTCATTTCTATGTTCCGGGCTACCTAGGTTTCACTATAGGGCGTTGCTCCACCACATCGAATAGCTACGGAGTTAGAAGTCAACGCCAGAAGCATAAAATGCAATAAAAGTACAACAGTTTTTCATCTTATAACGGGAATAATTGCAAGCAGCCTGAAAGTAATGGTCACTTCTACCTTCCGTGCAACCTAGGCTCCACTCTAGGGCGTTGCTCCACCAGATCGAATAGTTAGGGCGTTAGAACTCAACGCCCGAAGCATAAAATACAATAAAGGTACAACAGATTTTCAATCGTATAACAGGAGTAATTACAGCCAGCGTGAAGGTTATGGTCATTTCTACGTTCCGGGCAACCTAGGCTTCAATATAGGGAGTTGTTCCACCAGACCGAATAGCTACGGAGTTAGAAGTCAACGCCAGAAGCATAAAATACAATATAAATACAACAACTTTTCCATCGTATAAAATGAATAATTGCAAACAGTGTGAAAGTAATGGTCATTTCTACATTCCGGGCAACCTAGGCTTCACTCTAGGGCGTTGATCCACCAGATCGTATAGTTAGGGCCTTAGAAGTCCACGCCCGAAGCATAAAATACAATAAAGATACAACAGTTTTTCCATCGTATAACAGGAGTAATGTCAACCAGTGTGAAAGAGATGGTCATTTCTACGTTCCGTGCAACCTAGGCTACACACTAGGGCGTTGCTCCACCAGATCGAATAGCTAGGGCCTAAGAAGTCAACGCCAGAAGCATAAATTACAATAAAAATACAACGGTTTTTCCATAGTATAAAACGAATAATTGCAACCAGTGGGGAGGTAATGGTCTTTTCTACGTGCCGGGCAACCTAGGCTACACTCTAGCGCGGTGCTCCACCAGATCAAATAGTTAGGCCCTAAGAAGTCAACGCCAGAGGCATAAAATACAATATAAATGCAACAGTTTTTCCGTCGTATAACAGGAATAATTCCAACCAGTGTGAAGGTAATGGTCATTTCTACGTCCCGGGCAATCTAGGCTACTCTCTTGGGCGGTGCTCCACCAGATCGAATAGTTAGGGACTTAGAAGTCAACGCCCGAAGCATAAAATACAATATAAATACAACAGTTTTTCCATCGTGTGAAACGAATAATTGCATCCAGTGTGAAAGCAATGGCCATTTCTACGTTCCGGGCAAGCTAGGCTTCACTCTAGGACGTTGCTCCACCAGATCTAATAGTTAGGGCCTTTGAAGTCGACGCCCAAAGCATAAAATACAATAAAGATACAACAGTTTTTCCATCGTATAACAGGAGTAACTGCAACCAGTGTGAAAGTGATGGTCATTTCTACGTTCCGGGCAACCTAGGCTTCACTCTATGGCGTTGTTCCACCAGATCGAATTGTTAGGCCCTCAGAAGTCAACGCCAGGGGCATAAAATGCAATATAAATACAACAGCTTTTCCAGCGTATAAATTGAATAATTGCAAACAGTGTGAAAGTAACGTTCATTTCTACGTTCCGGGCAACTTAGGCTTGACTCTAGGGCGTTGCTCCACCAGATCGAATAGTCAGGGCTTTAGAAGTCAACGCCAGAAGCATAAAATACAATATAAATACAACAGTTTTTCCATCGTATAAAACGAGTAATTGCAACCAGTGTGAAAGTTATGGCCACTTCTACATTCCGAGCAACCTAGGCTTCACTCTATGGCGTTGTTCCACCAGATCGAATTGTTAGGGCCTTTGAAGTCAACGCCAGAAGTATAAAATACAAAACAAATACAACAGTTTTTCCATCGTATCAAACGAATAATTGCAACCAGTGTGAAAGCTATGGTCATTTCTATGTTCCGGGCTACCTAGGTTTCACTATAGGGCGTTGCTCCACCACATCGAATAGCTACGGAGTTAGAAGTCAACGCCAGAAGCATAAAATGCAATAAAAGTACAACAGTTTTTCATCGTATAACGGGAATAATTGCAAGCAGCCTGAAAGTAATGGTCACTTCTACCTTCCGTGCAACCTAGGCTCCACTCCAGGGCGTTGCTCCACCAGATCGAATAGCTAGGGCGTTAGAACTCAACGACCGAAGCATAAAATACAATAAAGGTACAACAGATTTTCAATCGTATAACAGGAGTAATTACAGCCAGCGTGAAGGTTATGGTCATTTCTACGTTCCGGGCAACCTAGGCTTCAATATAGGGAGTTGTTCCACCAGACCGAATAGCTACGGAGTTAGAAGTCAACGCCAGAAGCATAAAATACAATATAAATACAACAACTTTTCCATCGTATAAAATGAATAATTGCAAACAGTGTGAAAGTAATGGTCATTTCTACATTCCGGGCAACCTAGGCTTCACTCTAGGGCGTTGATCCACCAGATCGGATAGTTAGGGCCTTAGAAGTCCACGCCCGAAGCATAAAATACAATAAAGATACAACAGTTTTTCCATCGTATAACAGGAGTAATGTCAACCAGTGTGAAGGTAATGGTCATTTCTACGTCCCGGGCAATCTAGGCTACTCTCTTGGGCGGTGCTCCGCCAGATCGAATAGTTAGGGACTTAGAAGTCAACGCCCGAAGCATAAAATACAATATAAATACAACAGTTTTTCCATCGTGTGAAACGAATAATTGCATCCAGTGTGAAAGCAATGGCCATTTCTACGTTCCGGGCAAGCTAGGCTTCACTCTAGGACGTTGCTCCACCAGATCGAATAGTTAGGGCCTTTGAAGTCGACGCCCAAAGCATAAAATACAATAAAGATACAACAGTTTTTCCATCGTATAACAGGAGTAACTGCAACCAGTGTGAAAGTGATGGTCATTTCTACGTTCCGGGCAACCTAGGCTTCACACTATGGCGTTGTTCCACCAGATCGAATTGTTAGGCCCTCAGAAGTCAACGCCAGGGGCATAAAATGCAATATAAATACAACAGCTTTTCCAGCGTATAAATTGAATAATTGCAAACAGTGTGAAAGTAACGTTCATTTCTACGTTCCGGGCAACTTAGGCTTGACTCTAGGGCGTTGCTCCACCAGATCGAATAGTCAGGGCTTTAGAAGTCAACGCCAGAAGCATAAAATACAATATAAATACAACAGTTTTTCCATCGTATAAAACGAATAATTGCAACCAGTGTGAAAGTTATGGACATTTCTACATACCGGCCAACCTAGGCTTCACCCTAGGGCGTTGCTCCACCAGATCGAATAGTTAGGGCCTTAGATGTCAACGCCAGAAGCATAAAATGCAATAAAAATACAACAGTTTTTCCATCATACAACAGGAATAATTGCAACCATTTTGAAAGGGATGGTCATTTCTACGTTCCGGGCAAGCTAGGCTTCACTCTAGGACGTTGCTCCACCAGATCGAATAGTTAGGGCCTTTGAAGTCGACGCCCAAAGCATAAAATACAATAAAGATACAACAGTTTTTCCATCGTATAACAGGAGTAATGTCAACCAGTGTGAAGGTAATGGTCATTTCTACGTCCCGGGCAATCTAGGCTACTCTCTTGGGCGGTGCTCCGCCAGATCGAATAGTTAGGGACTTAGAAGTCAACGCCCGAAGCATAAAATACAATATAAATACAACAGTTTTTCCATCGTGTGAAACGAATAATTGCATCCAGTGTGAAAGCAATGGCCATTTCTACGTTCCGGGCAAGCTAGGCTTCACTCTAGGACGTTGCTCCACCAGATCGAATAGTTAGGGCCTTTGAAGTCGACGCCCAAAGCATAAAATACAATAAAGATACAACAGTTTTTCCATCGTATAACAGGAGTAACTGCAACCAGTGTGAAAGTGATGGTCATTTCTACGTTCCGGGCAACCTAGGCTTCACACTATGGCGTTGTTCCACCAGATCGAATTGTTAGGCCCTCAGAAGTCAACGCCAGGGGCATAAAATGCAATATAAATACAACAGCTTTTCCAGCGTATAAATTGAATAATTGCAAACAGTGTGAAAGTAACGTTCATTTCTACGTTCCGGGCAACTTAGGCTTGACTCTAGGGCGTTGCTCCACCAGATCGAATAGTCAGGGCTTTAGAAGTCAACGCCAGAAGCATAAAATACAATATAAATACAACAGTTTTTCCATCGTATAAAACGAATAATTGCAACCAGTGTGAAAGTTATGGCCATTTCTACGTTCCGGGCTACCTGGGCTTCACTATAGGGCGTTGCTCCACCACATCGAATAGCTACGGAGTTAGAAGTCAACGCCAGAAGCATAAAATACAATATAAGTACAACAACTTTTCCATCGTATAAAATGAATAAATGCAAACAGTGTGAAAGTAATTGTCATTTCTACATTCCGTGCAACCTAGGCTCCACTCTAGGGCGTTGCGCCACCAGATCGAATAGTTAGGGCCGAAGAAGTCAATGCCAGAAGCATAAAATACAATAAAAATTGAACTGTTATTCCACCGTGTAACAGGAGTAATTGCAACCTGTGTGAAGGGGATGCTCATTTCTACGTTCCGGGCAACCTAGGCTTCACTCTATGGCGTTGTTCCACCAGATCGAATTGTTAGGGCCTTAGAAGTCAACGCCAGAAGTATAAAATACAAAACAAATACAACAGTTTTTCCATCGTAAAAACGAATAATTGCAACCAGTGTGAAAGTTATGGTCATTTCTACGTTCCGTGCTACCTAGTCTTCACTATAGGGCGTTGCTCCACCTCATAGAATAGCTACGGCCTTAGAAGCCAACGTCAGAAGTATAAAATACAATATAAATACAACAGCTTTTCCAGCGTATAAATTGAATAATTGCAAACAGTGTTAAAGTATCGTTCATTTCTACGTTCCGGTCAACTTAGGCTTGACTCCAGGTCGTTGCTCCACCAGATCGAATAGTTAGGGCTTTAGAAGTCAACGCCAGAAGCATAAAATACGATATAAGTACAACAACTTTTCCATCGTATAAAATGGATAAATGCAAACAGTGTGAATGTAATTGCCATTTCTACATACCGGTCAACCTAGGCTCCACTGTAGGGCGTTGCTCCACCGGATCGAATAGTTAGGGCCGAAGAAGTCAACGCCAGAAGCATAAAATACAATAAAAATTGAACTGTTTTTCCATCGTATAACAGGAGTAATTGCAACCTGTGTGAAGGGGATGGTCATTTCTACCTTCCGTGCAACCTAGGCTCCACTCTAGGGCGTTGCTCCACCAGATCGAATATTTAGGGCCTTAGAAGTCAACGCCCGAAGCATAAAATAGAATAAAGATACAACAGATTTACAATCGTATAACAGGAGTAATTGCAGCCAGCGTGAAGGTTATGGTCATTTCTACGTTCCGGGCTACCTAGGCTTCAATATAGGGAGTTGTTCCACCAGATCGAATTGTTAGGCCCTAAGAAGTCAACGCCAGGGGCATAAAATACAATATAAATACACCAGTTTTTCCATCGTATAAAACGAATAATTGCTTCCAGTGTGAAAGTAATGGCTATTTCTACGTTCCGGGCAACCTAGGCTTCACTCTCGGACGTTGCTCCACCAGAACGAATAGTTATGGCCTTTGAAGTCAACGCCCGAAGCATGAAATACAATATAAATACAACAGTTTTTCCATCGTAAAAACGAATAATTGCAACCAGTGTGAAAGCTATGGTCATTTCTACGTTCCGGGCTACCTGGTCTTCACTATAGGGCGTTGCTCCACCACATAGAATAGCTACGGCCTTAGAAGTCAACGCCCGAAGCATAAAATACAATATAAATACAACAACTTTTCCATCGTATAAAATGAATTATTGCAAACAGTGTGAAAGTTATGGTCATTTCTACGTTCCGGGCTACCTAGGCTTCACTACAGGGCGTTGCTCCACCACGTCGAATAGCTACGGAGTGAGAAGTGAACGCCAGAAGCATAAAATACAATGTAAATACAACAACCTTTCCATCGTATATAATGAATAATTGCACACAGTGTGAAAGTAATGGTCATTTCTACATTCCGTGCAACGTAGGCTCCACTCTAGGGCGTTGCTCCACCAGATCGAATAGTTAGGGCCTAAGAAGTCAACGCCAGAAGCATAAAATACACTAAAAATACTACAGTTTTTCCGTCGTATAACAGGAATAATTGCAACCAGTGTGAAGGTAATGGTCATTTCTACGTTCCGGGCAATCTAGGCTTCACCCTAGGGCGTTGCTCCACCAGATCGAATACCTAGGGACTTAGAAGTCAACGCCAGAAGCATAAAATGCAATAGAAGTACAACAGTTTTTCATCGTACAACGGGAATAATTGCAAGCAGCCTGAAAGTAATGGTCACTTCTACCTTCCGTGCAACCTAGGCTCCACTCTAGGGCGTTGCTCCACCAGATCGAATAGTTAGGGCCTTAGAAGTCAACGCACGAAGCATAAAATACAATAAAGATACAACAGTTTTTCCATCGTATAACAGGAATAACTACAACCAGTGTGAAAGTGATGGTCATTTCTACGTTCCGGGCAATCTAGGCTTCGCCCTATGGCGTTGTTCCACCAGATCGAAATGTTAGGGCCTTAGAAGCCAACGTCAGAAGCATAAAATACGATATAAATACAACAGCTTTTCCAGCGTATAAATGGAATAATTGCAAACAGTGTGAAGGTAACGTTCATTTCCACGTTCCGGGCAACTTAGGCTCGACCCTAGGGCGTTGCTCCACCAGATCGAATACCTAGGGACTTAGAAGTCAACGCCAGAAGCATAAAATGCAATAAAAGTACAACAGTTTTTCATCGTATAACGGGAATAATTGCAAGCAGCCTGAAAGTAACGGTCACTTCTACCTTCCGTGCAATCTAGGCTCCACTCTAGGGCGTTGCTCCACCAGATCGAATAGTTAGGGCGTTAGAACTCAACGCCCGAAGCATAAAACACAATAAAGGTACAACAGATTTTAAATCGTATAACAGGAGTAATTGCAGCCAGCGTGAAGGTTATGGTCATTTCTACGTTCCGGGCAAGCTAGGCTTCAATATAGGGAGTTGTTCCACCAGACCGAATAGCTACGGAGTTAGAAGTCAACGCCAGAAGCACAAATTACAATAAAAATACAACGGTTTTTCCATAGTATAAAACGAATAATTACATCCAATGTGAAGGTAATGGCCACTTCTACGTTCCCGGCAACCTAGGCTTCACTCTAGGGCGTTGCTCCACCAGATCGAGTAGTTAGGGCCTCAGAAGTCAACGCCCGAAGCATAAAATACAGTATAAATACAACAGTTTTTCCATCGTATAACGGGAATAATTGCAAGCAGCCTGAAAGTAATGGTCACTTCTACCTTCCGTGCAACCTAGGCTCCACTCTAGGGCGTTGCTCGACCAGATCGAATAGTTAGGGCCTTAGAAGTCAACGCCCGAAGCATAAAATACAATAAAGGTACAACAGATTTACAATCGTATAACAGGAGTAATTGCAGCCAGCGTGAAGGTTATGGTCATTTCTACGTTCCGGGCTGCCTAGGCTTCAATATAGGGAGTTGTTCCACGAGACCGAATAGCTACGGAGTTAGAAGTCAACGCCAGAAGCATAAAATACAGTATAAATACAACAACTTTTCCATCGTCTAAATTGAATAATTGCAAACAGTGTGAAAGTAATGGACATTTCTACATTCCGTGCAACCTAGGCTCCACTCTAGGGCGTTGCTCCACCACATCGAATTGTTAGGCCCTAAGAAGTCAACGCCAGGGGCATAAAATACAATATAAATACAACAGTTTTTCCATCGTATAAAACGAATAATAGCATCCAGTGTGAAAGCCATGGCCCTTTCTACGTTCCGGGCAACCTAGGCTTCACTCTAGGACGTTGCTCCACCAGATCGAATAGTTAGGGCCTTTGAAGTCGACGCCCGAAGCATACAATACAATAAAGATACAACAGGTTTTCCATCGTATAACAGGAATAAATGCAACCAGTGTGAAAGTGATGGTCATTTCTACGTTCCGGGCAACCTAGGCTTCACTCTATGGCGTTGTTCCACCAGATCGAATTGTTAGGGCCTTAGAAGTCAACGCCAGAAGTATAAAATACAAAACAAATACAACAGTTTTTCCATCGTATAAAACGAATAATTGCATCCAGTGTGAAAGTAATGGCCATTTCTACGTTCCGTGCAACCTAGGCTACACTCTAGCGCGGTGCTCCACCAGATCAAATAGTTAGGCCCTAAGAAGTCAACGCCAGAGGCATAAAATACAATATAAATACAACAGTCTTTCCATCGTATAAAACGAATAATTACATCCAATGTGAAGGTAATGGCCACTTCTACGTTCCGGGCAACCTAGGCTTCACTCTAGGGCGTTGCTCCACCAGATCGAATAGTTAGGGACTTAGAAGTCAACGCCCGAAGCATAAAGTACAATATAAATACAATTGTTTTTCCATCGTATAACAGGAGTAATTGCAGCCTGTGTGAAGGGGATGGACATTTCTACGTTCCGGGCAACCTAGGCTTCACTCTATGCCGTTGTTCCACCAGATCGAATTCTTAGGCCCTAAGAAGTCAACGCCAGGGGCATAAAATACAATAAAGATACAACAGTTTTTCCATCGTATAACAGGAATAACTGCAACCAGTGTGAAAGTGATGGTAATTTCTACGTTCCGGGAAACCTAGGCTTCACTCCGTTGCGTTGTTCCACCAGATCGAATTGTTAGGGCCTTAGAAGTCAACGCCAGAAGCATAAAATACAAAATAAATACAACAGTTTTACCATCGTATAAAACGAATAATTGCAACCAGTGTGGAGGTAATGGTCTTTTCTACGTGCCGGGCAACCTAGGCTACACTCTAGCGCGGTGCTCCACCAGATCAAATAGTTAGGCCCTAAGAAGTCAACGCCAGAGGCATAAAATACAATATAAATACAACAGTCTTTCCATCGTATAAAACGAATAATTACATCCAATGTGAAGGTAATGGCCACTTCTATGTTCCGGGCAACCTAGGCTTCACTCTAGGGCGTTGCTCCACCAGATCGATTAGTTAGGGACTTATAAGTCAACGCCCGAAGCATAAAGTACAATATAAATACAATTGTTTTTCCATCGTATAACAGGAGTAATTGCAGCCTGTGTGAAGGGGATGGTCATTTCTACGTTCCGGGCAACCTAGGCTTCACTCTATGCCGTTGTTCCACCAGATCGAATTCTTAGGCCCTAAGAGGTCAACGCCAGGGGCATAAAATACAATAAAGATACAACAGTTTTTCCATCGTATAACAGGAATAACTGCAACCAGTGTGAAAGTGATGGTCATTTCTACCTGCCGGGAAACCTAGGCTTCACTCCGTTGCGTTGTTCCACCAGATCGAATTGTTAGGGCCTTAGAAGTCAATGCCAGAAGCATAAAATACAAAATAAATACAACAGTTTTACCATCGTATAAAACGAATAATTGCAACCAGTGTGGAGGTAATGGTCTTTTCTACGTGCCGGCCACCTAGGCTACACTCTAGCGCGGTGCTCCACCAGATCAAATAGTTAGGCCCTAAGAAGTCAACGCCAGATGCATAAAATGCAATATAAGTACAACAACATTTCCATCGTATAAAATGAATAAATGCAAACAGTGTGAAAGTAATTGTCATTTCTACATTCCGTGCAACCTAGGCTTCACTCTAGGGCGTTGCTCCACCAGATCGATTAGTTAGGGACTTAGAAGTCAACGCCCGAAGCATAAAGTACAAAATAAATACAACAGTTTTACCATCGTATAAAACGAATAATTGCAACCAGTGTGGAGGTAATGGTCTTTTCTACGTGCCGGCCACCTAGGCTACACTCTAGCGCGGTGCTCCACCAGATCAAATAGTTAGGCCCTAAGAAGTCAACGCCAGATGCATAAAATACAATATAAGTACAACAACATTTCCATCGTATAAAATGAATAAATGCAAACAGTGTGAAAGTAATTGTCATTTCTACATTCCGTGCAACCTAGGCTCCACTCTATGGCGTTGTTCCACCAGATCGAATTGTTAGGCCCTAAGAAGTCAACGCCAGGGGCATAAAATACAATATAAATACAACAGTTTTTCCATCGTATAAAACGAATAATTGCATCCAGTGTGAAAGTAATGGCCATTTCTACGTTCCGGGCAACATAGGCTACACTCTAGCGCGGTGCTCCACCAGATCAAATAGTTAGGCCCTAAGAAGTCAGCGCCAGAGGCATAAAATACAATATAAAGACAACAGTCTTTCCATCGTATAAAACGAATAATTACATCCAATGTGAAGGTAATGGCCACTTCTACGTTCCGGGAAACCTAGGCTTCACTCTAGGGCGTTGCTCCTCCAGATCGAATAGTTAGGGACTCAGAAGTCAACGCCCGAAGCATAAAATACAATATAAATACAACTGTTCTTCCATCGCATAACAGGAGTAATTGCAACCTGTGTGAAGGGGATGGTCATTTCTACGTTCCGGGCAACCTACGCTTCACTCTATGCCGTTGTTCCACAAGATCGAATTGTTAGGCCCTAAGAAGTCAACGCCAGGGGCATAAAATACAATAAAGATACAACAGTTTTTCCATCGTATAACAGGAATAACTGCAACCAGTGTGAAAGTGATGGTCATTTCTACGTTCCGGGAAACCTAGGCTTCACTCCGTTGCGTTGTTCCACCAGATCGAATTGTTAGGGCCTTAGAAGTCAACGCCAGAAGCATAAAATACAAAATAAATACAACAGTTTTACCATCGTATAAAACGAATAATTGCAACCAGTGTGGAGGTAATGGTCTTTTCTACGTGCCGGGCAACCTAGGCTGCACTCTAGCGCGGTGCTCCACCAGATCAAATAGTTAGGCCCTAAGAAGTCAACGCCAGATGCATAAAATACAATATAAGTACAACAACATTTCGATCGTATAAAATGAATAAATGCAAACAGTGTGAAAGTAATTGTCATTTCTACATTCCGTGCAACCTAGGCTCCACTCTATGGCGTTGTTCCACCAGATCGAATTGTTAGGCCCTAAGAAGGCAACGCCAGGTTCATAAAATACAATATAAATACAACAGTCTTTCCATCGTATAACGGGAATAATTGCAAGCAGCCTGAAGGAAATGGTCACTTCTACCTTCCGTGCAACCTAGGCTCCACTCTAGGGCGTTGCTCCACCAGATCGAATTGTTAGGGCCTTAGAAGTCAACGCCCGAAGCAGAAAATACAATAAAGATACAACAGATTTACAATCGTATAACAGGAGTAATTGCAGCCAGCGTGAAGGTTATGGTCATTTCTACGTTCCGGGCTACCTAGGCTTCAATATAGGGAGTTGTTCCACGAGACGGAATAGCTACTGAGTTAGAAGTCAACGCCAGAAGCATAAAATACAGTATAAATACAACAACTTTTCCATCGTATAAATTGAATAATTGCAAACAGTGTGAAAGTAATGGTCATTTCTACATTCCGTGCAACCTAGGCTCCACTCTAGGGCGTTGCTCCATCACATCGAATAACTGCGGCCTTAGAAGCCAACGTCAGAAGCATAAAATACAATATAAATACAACAGCTTTTCCAGCGTATAAATTGAATAATTGCAAACAGTGTGAAAGTAACGTTCATTTCTACGTTCCGGGCAACTTAGGCTTGACTCTAGGGCGTTGCTCCACCAGATCGAAAAGTCAGGGCTTTAGAAGTCAACGCCAGAAGCATAAAATACAATATAAATACATCAGTTTTTCCATCGTATAAAACGAATAATTGCAACCAGTGTGATAGTTATGGTCATTTCTACGTTCCGGGCAACATAGGCTACACTATAGCGCGGTGCTCCACCAGATCAAATAGTTAGGCCCTAAGAAGTCAACGCCAGAGGCATAAAATACAATATAAATACAAGAGTCTTTCCATCGTATAAAACGAATAATTACATCCAATGTGAAGGTAATGGCCACTTCTACGTTCCGGGCAACCTAGGCTTCACTCTAGGGCGTTGCTCCTCCAGATCGTATAGTTAGGGACTTAGAAGTCAACGCCCGAAGCATAAAATACAATATAAATACAACTGTTTTTACATCTCATAACAGGAGTAATTGCAACCTGTGTGAAGGGGATGGTCATTTCTACGTTCCGGGCAACCTAGGCTTCACTCTATGCCGTTGTTCCACCAGATCGAATTGTTAGGCCCTAAGAAGTCAACGCCAGGGGCATAAAATACAATAAAGATACAACAGTTTTTCCATCGTATAACAGGAATAACTGCAACCAGTGTGAAAGTGATGGTCATTTCTACGTTCCGGGAAACCTAGGCTTCACTCCGTTGCGTTGTTCCACCAGATCGAATTGTTAGGGCCTTAGAAGTCAACGCCAGAAGCATAAAATACAAAATAAATACAACAGTTTTACCATCGTATAAAACGAATAATTGCAACCAGTGTGGAGGTAATGGTCTTTTCTACGTGCCGGGCAACCTAGGCTACACTCTAGCGCGGTGCTCCACCAGATCAAATAGTTAGGCCCTAAGAAGTCATCGCCAGATGCATAAAATACAATATAAGTACAACAACATTTCCATCGTATAAAATGAATAAATGCAAACAGTGTGAAAGTAATTGTCATTTCTACATTCCGTGCAACCTAGGCTCCACTCTATGGCGTTGTTCCACCAGATCGAATTGTTAGGCCCTAAGAAGTCAACGCCAGGGGCATAAAATACAATATAAATACAACAGTTTTTCCATCGTATAAAACGAATAATTGCATCCAGTGTGAAGGTAATGGCCATTTCTACGTTCCGCGCAACAGAGGCGTCACTCTTGGGCGTTGCTCCACCACATCTAATACCTACGGCCTTAGAAGTCAACGCCAGGAGCATAAAATGCAATATAAATACAACAGCTTTGCCATTGTATAAAATGAATAATTGCAAACAGTGTGAATGTAATGGTCATTTCTACGTTCCGGGCAACAGAGGCGTCACTCTAGGGCGTTGCTCCACCACATCTAATACCTACGGCCTTAGAAGTCAACGCCAGGAGCATAAAATGCAATATAAATACAACAGCTTTGCCATTGTATAAAATGAATAATTGCAAACAGTGTGAAGGTAAAGGTCATTTCTACGTTCCGAGCAACCTAGGCTTCACTCTAGGGCGTTGCTCCACCAGATCGAATAGTTAGGGCCTTAGAAGACAACGCAAGAAGCATATAAAACAATATAAATACAACACTTTTACCATTGTATAGCACAAATAATTGCAACCAGTGTGAAAGTAATTGTGATTTCTACGTTCCGGGCAATCTACGTTTCACCCTATGGCGTTTCTCCACCAGATCGAAAAGTTAGAGCCTAAGAAGTCAACGCCCGAAGCATAAAATACGATATAAATACAACTGTTTTTTCATCGTATAAAACGAATAATTGCATCAGTGTGAAAGTAATGGTCATTTCTACGTTCCGGGCAACCTAGGCTTCGCTCTAGGGCGCTGGTCCACCAGATCCAATAGATAGGGCTTAAGAAGTCAACACCAGAAGCATAAAATACAATATAAATACAACAGTGTTTACATTGTATAAAATGAATAGTTGCAAACAGTGTGGAAGTAATGGTCATTTCTAAGTTGGGGGCAACCTAGGCTCCATTCTAGTGCGTCGCTCCACCACATTGAATAGCTACGGCCATCGAAGTCAACGCCTGAAGCATAAAATACAATATAAATACAACAGCCTTTCCATCGTATACAACGAATAATTGCGACCGTATGAAAGTTATGGTCATTTCTACGTTCCGTGCAACCTAGGCTCCACTGGAGGGCGTTGCTCCACCAGATCCAACAGGTAGAGAATTAGAATTCAACGACAGAAGCATAAAATACGATATATGTACAACAGTTTCTCCAGCGTATAAAACGAATAATTGCAACCATTGTGAAAGTAATGACCATTTTTACTTTCCGGGCATCCTAGCCTTAACTCTGAGGCGTTTCTCCTCCACATCGAATAGTTAGGGCCTTTGAAGTCAACGCCAGAAGCATAAAATACAATATAAATACAACAGCTTTTCCAGCGTAAATAATGTACATTTGCAACCAGAGTGGAGGTAATGGTATTTTCTACGTTCCGTGCAACCTAGGCTTTACACTAGGGCGGTGCTCCACCAGATCAAATAGTTAGGGCCTAAGGAGTCAAGACCAGAAGCATAAAATACAGTATAAATACAAAAGCTTTTCCATCGTATACAATGCATATTTGCAAGCAGTGTGAAAGTAATGGTCATTTCTACTTTCCGGGAAACATAGGCTTCACTCCAGGACGTTGCTCCACCAGATCGAATAGCTACGGCCTTAGAAGTCAACGACGGAAGCATAAAGTACAAAAGGAATACAACAGTTTTTCCATCGTATAACAGGAATAATTGCAACCAGTGTGAAAGTGATGGTCATTTCTACGTTCCGGGCAACCTAGGTTTCACTCTATGGCGTTGTTCCATCAGATCCAATTGTTAGGGCCTTAGGGGTCAACGCAAGAAGCATAAAATACAAAATAGATACAACACACTTTCCATCGTATAAAACGAATAATTGCAAACAGTGTGGCAGTAATGGTCATTTCTAAGTTGCCGGCAACCTAGGCTCCACTCTAGGGCGTCGGCAACCTAGGCACCACATCGAATAGCTACGGCCTTCGAAGTCAACTCCTGAAGCATAAAATACAATATAAATACAACAGTTTTTCCATCGTATAACAGGAATAATTGCAACCAGCGTGAAAGGTATGGACATTTCTACGTTCCGGTCAACCTAGGCTTCAGTCTAGGGCGTTGGTCCACCACATCGAATAGCTACGGCCTTAGAAGTAAACGCCAGAAGCATAAAATACAATATAAACGCAACAGTTTTTCCATCGTATAACAGGAACAATTGCAACCAGTGTGAAGGTAATGGCCATTTCTACGTCCCTGGCAACATAGGCTTCGCCCTGAGGCGTTGCTCCACCAGATCGATTAGTTAGGGCCTTCGAAGTGAACGCCCGGAGCATAAAGTGCAATAAAGATACAAGAGTTTTTCGATCGTATAACAGGAATATTTGCAACCGGTGTGAAGGTAATGGTCTTTTCTACGTTCCGGGCAACCTATGTTTCACTCTAGGGCGGTGCTCCAACAGGACAAACAGATAGGGCCTAAGAAGTCAACGCAAGGAGCATAAAATACAATATAAATACAACAGATTTTCCATCGTATATAATGTATAATTGCAACCAGTGTGAATGTGATGGTTATTTCTACGTATCGGGCAAACTGGGCTTCACTGTAGGGCGTTGTTCCACCAGATCGAATAGTTAGGGCCTAAGAAGTCAATGCAAGAAGCATAAAATACAATATAAATACAACAGCTTTTCCATCGTATAGCATGAATAATTGCAACCAGAGTGAAAGTAATGGTCATTTCTATGTTCCGGGCAACCTCGGCTTCACCCTAGGGCGTTGCTCCACCAGATCGAATACCTACGGACTTAGAATTCAACGCCAGAAGCATAAAATAAATTATAAATATAACAGTTTTTCCATCGTATAAAACGAATAATTGCAACCAGTATGAAAGCTATGGTCATTTTTACTTTCCGGGCAACCTACGCTTCACCCTAGGGCGTTGCTCCAATACATTGAACAGTTAGGGCTTTAGAAGTCAACGCCCGAAGCATAAAATGCATTGAAAATACAACAGCTTTTCCATCGTATAAAACGAATAATTGCAACCCGTGTGAAAGTTATGGACATTTCTACGTTCCGAGCAACCTAGGCCTCACTCTAGGGCGTTGCTCCACCAGATCGAATAGTTAGGGCCTTAGTAGTCAACGCCAGAAGCGTAAAATACAATAAAGATGCAACAGTTTTTCCATCGTATAACAGGAATAATTGCAACCAGAGTGAAAGTAATGGTCATTTCTACGTACCGGGCAACCTAGGCTTCACTCTTGGATGTTGCCCCACCAGATCGAATAGCGAGGACCTTAGAATTCAAATCCAGAAGCAGAAAATAAAATAAAGATGCAACAGTTTTTCCATCGTATAGCATGAATAATTGCAACCAGCCTGAAAGTAATGATCATTTCGACGTTTCGGGCATCCTAGGCTACACCCCAGGGCGTTGTTCCACCAGATCGTATAGTTAGGGCCAAAGAAGTGAACACCAGAAGCATAAAATACAATATAAATACAACAGTTTTTCCATCGTATAAAACGAATAATTGCAACCAGTATGAAAGTTATGGTTATTTCTACTTTCCGGGCAAGCTAGGCTTCACCGTAGGGCGTTGCTCCAACAGATTGAATAGTTAGGCCCATAGAAGTCAACGCCCGAAGCATAAAATGCAATAGAAATACAACAGTTTTTGAATCGTATAACAGGAGTAATTGCAACCAGTTTGAAAGTGATGGTGATTTCTACGTTCCGGGCAACCTAGGCTTCACTCTAGGGCGTTACTCCACCACATAGAATAGCTACGGCCTTGGAAGTCAATGCCAGAAGCATAAAATACAATATAAATACTGAAGTCTTTCCATTGTATAACAGGAATAATTGCAACCAGTTTCAAAGTGATGGTCATTATTTCTACGTTCCGGGCATCCCATGCTTCACACTAGGGCGTTGCTCCACCAGATCGAATAGTTAGGGCGTTAGAGGTCAACGCCACAAGCATAAAATACAATATAAATACATCAGCTTTTTCATCGTATAACTGGTATAACTGCAACCAGCGTGAAGGTGCTGGTCATTTCTACGTTCCGGGCAACCTAGGCTTCACTCTAGGGCGTTGCTCCACCAGATCGAATAGTTAGGGCCTTAGAAGTCAACGCCCGAAACATAAAATACAATAAAAATACAACAGCATTTGTATCGTTTAACTGGAATAACTGCAAACAGTGTGAAAGTACTGGTCATATCTACGAATCGGGCAACCTAGGCTTCACTCTTGGACGTTGCCCCACCAGACCGTATAGCGAGGACCTTAGAATTCAAAACCAGAAGCAGAAAATAAAATAAAAATGCAACAGTTTTTCCATCGTATAGCATGAATAATTTCCATCAGCGTGAAAGTAGTGATCATTTCGACGTTTCGGGCATCCTAGACTTAACTCTGAGGCATTGCTCCACCAGATCGACTGGTTAGGGCGTATGATGTCAACGCCAGAAGCATAAAATACAATATAAATACAACAGCTTTTCCATCGTATAAAACGAATAATTGCAATCAGTGTGAAAGTTATGGTCCTTTCTTCGTTCCGGGCAACCTAGGCTTCACTCTAGCGCGGTGCTCCACCAGATCGAATAGTTAGGGTCTAAGAAGTCAACGCTAGAAGCATAAAATACAATATAAATGCTACAGCTTTTCCATCGCATAAAACGAATAATTGCAGCCTGTGTGAGAGTTATGGTCATTTCTACGTTCCAGGTAACCTAGGTTTCACTCTAGGGCGTTGCTCCACCAGATCGAATAGCTAGGGACTTAGAATTAAAAACCCAAAGCATAAAATGCTGTAAAAATACAACAGCTTTTCCATCGTATAAAAGGAATAAATGCAACCAGTGTGAATGTTATGGGAATTTCTACGTTCCGGGCAACCTAGGCTTCACTCTAGGGCGGTGCTCCACCAGATCAAATAGTTAGGGCGTAAGAAGTCAACACCATAAGAATAAAATAGAATATAAGTACACCAGCGTTTCCTGCGTATAAAATGAATAATTGCAAACAGTGTGAAAGTAATGGTCATTTCTACGTTCCGGGCAACCTAGGCTTCACTCTAGGTCGTTGCGTCACCAGATCGAATAGCTAGCGACTTAGAATTAAACGCCAGAAGCATAAAATACAATAAAAATACAACAGGTTTTCCATCGTATAAAACGAATAATTGCAACCAGTGTGAGAGTTGTGGCCATTTCTATGTTCCGTGCAACCTAGGCTTCACTCTAGGGCGTTGCTCCACCAGATAGAGTAGTTAGGGCCTTAGAAGACAACGCCAGAAGCATAAGATAAAATAAAGATGCAACAGCTTTTCCATCGTATAACAGGAATAATTGCAACCAGTGCGAAGGTAATGGTATGCTCTATGTTCCGGGAAACTTAGGCTTGACTCTAGGGCGGTGCTCCACCAGATCGAATAGCTAGGGTCTAAGAAGTCAACGCCAGAAGCGTAAAATAGAATATAAATACAACAGCTTTTCCATGGTATAAAATGAATAATTGCAAGCATTCTGGAAGTAATGGTTATTTCTACGTTCCGGGCAACCTAGGCAACACTCTAGGTCGTTGCTCCACCAGATCGAATAGCTAGCGACTTAGATTTAAACGATAGAAGCATAAAATACAATAAAAATATAACAGCTTTTCCAACGTATAACAGGAATAATTGGATCCAGTGTGAAATTAATGGTCATTACCACGTTCCGGGCAACCTAGGTTTCACTCTAGGGCGTTGCTCCACCAGAGGGACTAGTTAGGGCCTAAGAAGTCAACGCCCGAAGCATAAAATACAATATAAATACAACAGATTTTCCATCTTATAGAACGAATAATTGCAACCAGTGTGAAAGTTATGGTCCTTTCTACGTTCCGGACGACCTAGGCTTCACTCTAGGGCGTTGCTCGACCAGATCGAATAGTTAAGGCATTAGAAGTCAACGCCAGAAGCATAAAATACAATAAAGTTGCAACAGTTTTTCCATCGTATAACAGGAATAATTGCAACCAGTGTGAAGGTAATGGTATGTCCTACGTTCCGGGCAACCTAGGCGTCACTATAGGGCGTTGCTAAACCAGGTCGAATAGTTAGGGCCTTAGAAGTCAACGGCAGAAGCATAAAATACAATAAAGGTGCAACAGGTTTTCCATCGTATCAAACGAATAATTGCAACCAGTGTGAGAGTTATGGTCATTTCTACGTTCCCGGTAACCTAGGTTTCACTCTAGGGCGTTGCTCCACCAGATCGAATAGCTACGGCCTTAGAAGTCAACGCCAGAAGCATAAAATACAATATAAATACAACAGCTTTTCCATCGTATAAAATGAATAATCGCAAACAGTGTGAAGGTAATGGTCATTTCTACCTTCCGGGCAACCTAGGCTTCACTCTAGGGCGCTGCTCCACCCCATCGAATAGCTACGGCCTTAGAAGTAAACGCCAGAAGCATAATCACAATATAAATACAACAGCTTTACCATCGTATAACAGGAGTAATTGCAACCAGTGTGAAGGTAATTGTCATTACTACGTTCCGGGAAACCTGGGCTTCACTATAGGCCGTTGCTCCACCGGATCGAATAGTTAGGGCCTACGAAGTCAACGGCAGAAGCATAAAATGCAATAAAAATACGACAGTTTTTCCATCGTATAGCATGAATGATTAAAACCAGTGTGAAAGTAATGCTCATTTCTACGTTTCGGGCAACCTAGGCTTCACTCTAGGGCGTTGCTCCACCAGCTCGAATAGATAGGGCCTAAGAAGTCAACGCCAGAAGCATAAAATACAATATAAGTACAACAGCTTTTCCATCGTATAAAATGAATAATTGCGAACAGTGAGAAAGTAATGGTCATTTCTACGTTCCCGGCAACCCAGGTTTCACTCTTGGGCGTGCTTCACCACATCGAATAGCCACGGCCTTAGAAGACAACGCCTGAAGCATAAGATACAAATAAATCCAACAGCTTTTCCATCGTGTAACAGGAATAATTGCAACCCGTGTGAAAGTAATGGACATTTCTACGTTCCGGTCAAACTAGGCTTCACCCTAGGGCGTTGCTCCCCACATAGAATAACTATGGCCTTAGAAGTAAACGCCAGAATCTTAAAATACAATATAAGTACAACAGTTTTCCAATCGTATAAAATGAATAATTGCGAACAGTGTGAAAGTAATGGTCATTTCTACGTTCCGGGCAACATAGGTTTCACTCTTGGACGTTGCCCCACGAGATCGAATAGCTAGGACCTTAGAAGTCAACGCCAGAAGCATAAAATACCATAAAAATACGACAGTTTTTCCATCGTATAGCATGAATGATTAAAACCAGTGTGAAAGTAATGGTCATTTCTACGTTTCGGGCAACATAGGCTTCACTCTAGGGCGTTGCTCCACCAGCTCGAATAGATAGGGCCTACGAAGTCAACGCCAGAAGCATAAAATACAAAATAAGTACAACAGCTTTTCCATCGTATAACAGGTGTGATTGCAACCAGTGTGAAGGTAATGGTCATTTCTACGTTCCGGGAAACCTAGGCTTCACTATAGGCCGTTGCTCCACCAGATCGAATAGTTAGGGCCTAAGAAGTAAACACCAGAATCTTAAAAGAAAATTTAAATACAACAGTTTTTCCATCGTATAAAATGAATAATTGCAAACAGTGAGAAAGTAATGGTCATTTCTACGTTCCCGGCAACCCAGGTTTCACTCTTGGGCGTGCTTCAGCACATCGAATAGCCACGGCCTTAGAAGACAACGCCTGAAGCATAAGATACAAATAAATCCAACAGCTTTTCCATCGTGTAACAGGAATAATTGCAACCCGTGTGAAAGTAATGGACATTTCTACGTTCCGGTCAAACTAGGCTTCACCCTAGGGCGTTGCTCCCCACATAGAATAACTATGGCCTTAGAAGTAAACGCCACAATCTTAAAATACAATATAAGTACAACAGTTTTTCCAATCGTATAAAATGAATAATTGCGTACAGTGTGAAAGTAATGGTCATTTCTACGTTCCGGGCAGGCTGGGCTTCATTCTAGGGCGTTGCTTCACCACATCGAATAGTTAGGGCCTTAGAAGTCAACGCCAGAAGCATTAAGTACATTAGAAATGCAACAGTTTTTCCATCGTATAGCATGAATAATTGCAACCAGTGTGATAGCGGTGGTCATTTCTACGTTCCGCGCAACCCAGGCTTCACTCTAGGGCGTTGCTCCACCAGATCGAATAGTTAGGGCCTTAGAAGTCAACGCCAGAAGCATAAAATACAGTAAAGATGCAACAGTTTTTCCATCGTATAAAACGAATAATAGCAACCAGTGTGAAGGTGATGGTCATTTCTACGATCCGGGCAACCTAGGCTTTAGTCTAGGGCGTTGTTCCACCGTCTCGAATAGTTAGGGCCTAAGAAGTCAACGCCAGAAGCATAAAGTACATTAGAAATGCAACAGTTTTTCCATCGTATAGCATGAATAATTGCAACCAGTGTGAAAGTTATGGTTATATCTACGTTCCGGGCAACCTAGGCTTGACTCTAGGGCGTTGCTCCTCCAGTTGGAATAGTTAGGTCCATAGAAGTCAATGCCTGAAGCATAAAGTACAATAAAGATACAAGAGTTTTTCCATCGTATAACAGGTATAATTGCAACCAGTGTGAAAGTGATGGTCATTCCAACGTTCCGGGCAAGGTAGACTGCACTCTAGGGCGTTGGTCCACCAGATCCAATAGTTAGGGCCTAAGAAGTCAACGCCAGAAGCATAAAATACAAAATAAATACAACAGTCTTTCCATCGTCTAGCATGAATAATAGCAACCAGAGTGAAAGTAATGGTCATTTCTGCGTTCCGGGCAACCTAGGCTTCACTCTAGAGCGTTACTCCACCACATCGGATAGCTACGGCCTTGGAAGTCAATGCCAGAAGCATAAAATACAATATAAATACAGAAGTTTTTCCACTGCATAACAGGAATAATTGCAACCAGTGAGGAAGTGATGGTCATCTCTACGTTCCGCGTAACCTGGGCTTCACTCTAGGGCGTTGCTCCACCACATCGAATAGCTACGGCCTTAGAAGTCAACGCCAGAAGCAGAAAATACGATACAAATACAACAGTTCTTCCATGGTATAAAATGAATTATTGCAAACACTGTGAAAGTAATGGTCATTTCTACGTTCCGGCCAAACTAGGCTTCACTGTAGGGCGTTCCTCCTACAGATCGAATACCTAGGGACTTAGAATTCAACGCCAGAACCATAAAATACAATATAAATATAACAGTTATTCCATCGTATAAAACGAATAATAGCAACCAGTGTGAAAGTTATGGTCATTTCTAAGTTTCGGGCAACCTAGGCTTCACTCCAGGGCGTTGCTCCTCCAGATCGAATACCTAGGAACTTAGAATTCAACGCCAGAAGCATAAAATACAATATAAATATAACAGTTTTTCCATCGTATAAAACGAATAAGTGCAACCATTATGAAAGTGATGGTCATTTTTACTTTCCGGGCAACCAACGCTTCACCCTAGGGCGTTGCTCCAATACATTGAACAGTTAGGGCTTTAGAAGTCAATGCCCGAAGCATAAAATGCATTAAAAATACACAGCTTTTCCATCGTATAAAACGAATAATTGCAACCCGTGTGAAAGTTATGGACATTTCTACATTCCGAGCGACCTAGGCCTGACTCTAGGGCGCTGCTCCACCAGATCGAATAGTTAGGGCCTTAGAAGTCAACGCCAGAAGCATAAAATACAATAAAGATGCAACAGTTTTTCCATCGTATAACAGGAATAATTGCAACCAGAGTGAAAGTAATGGTCATTTCTACGTACCGGGCAACCTAGGCTTCACTCTCGGACGTTGCGCCACCAGATCGAATAGCGAGGACCTTAGAATTCAAATCCATAAGCAGAAAGTAAAATAAAAATGCAACAGTTTTTCCATCGTATAGCATGAATAATTGCTACCAGCGTGAAAGTAATGATCATTTCGACGTTTCGGGCATCCTAGGCTACACCCCAGGGCGTTGCGCCACCAGATCGGATAGTTAGGGCCAAAGAAGTGAACACCAGAAGCATAAAATACAATATAAATACAACAGTTTTTCCATCGTATAAAACGAATAATTGCAACCAGTATGAAAGTTATGGTTATTTCTACTTTCCGGGCAAGCTAGGCTTCACCCTAGGGCGTTGCTCCAACACATTGAATAGTTAGGCCCATAGAAGTCAACGCCCGAAGCATAAAATGCAATAGAAATACAGCAGTTTTTGAGTCGTATAACAGGAGTAATTGCAACCAGTTTGAAAGTGGTGGTGATTTCTACGTTTCGGGCAACCTAGGCTTTACTCTAGGGCGTTGCTCCACCAGGTCGAATAGTTAGGGCGTTAGAAGTCAACGCCACAAGCATAAAATACAATATAAATACAACAGCTTTTTCACCGTATAACAGGAATAACCGCAACCAGCGTGAAGGTACTGGTCATTTCTACGTTCCGGGCAACCTAGGCTTCACTCTAGGGCGTTGCTCCACCAGATCGAATAGTTAGGGCCTTAGAAGTCAACGCCTGAAGCATAAAATACAATAAAGATGCAACACATTTTCCATCGTATAACAGGAACAATTGCAACCAGTGAGAAAGTAATGGTAATTTCTACGTTCCGGGCAACCTAGGCCTCACTTTAGGGCGTTGTTCCAGCTGATCGAATAATGACAGATTAAGAAGTCAACGCCAGAAGCATAAAATACAATATAAATACAACAGGTTTTCTATCGTATAAAACGAATAATTGCAACGAGTGTGAAAGTTATGGTCACCTCTACGTTCCGGGCAACCTCGGCTTCACCCTAGGGCGTTGCTCCACCAGATCGAAGAGTTTGTGCCTTTGAAGTTAACGCCAGAAGCATAAAGTACATTAGAAATGCAACAGTTTTTCCATCGTATAGCATGAATAATTGCAACCAGTGTGAAAGTTATGGTTATATCTACGTTCCGGGCAACCTAGGCTTGACTCTAGGGCGTTGCTCCTCCAGATGGAATAGTTAGGTCCATAGAAGTCAATGCCTGAAGCATAAAGTACAATAAAGATACAAGAGTTTTTCCATCGTATAACAGGTATAATTGCAACCAGTGTGAAAGTGGTGGTCATTCCAACGTTCTGGGCAAGGTAGACTGCACTCTAGGGCGTTGGTCCACCAGATCCAATAGTTAGGGCCTAAGAAGTCAACGCCAGAAGCATAAAATACAAAATATATACAACAGTCTTTCCATCGTCTAGCATGAATAATAGCAACCAGAGTGAAAGTAATGGTCATTTCTGCGTTCCGGGCAACCTAGGCTTCACTCTAGGGCGTTGCACCACCAGATCGAATAGTTAGGGCCTTAGAAGTCAACGCCTGAAGCATAAAATACAATAAAGATGCAACACATTTTCCATCGTATAACAGGAACAATTGCAACCAGTGAGAAAGTAATGGTAATTTCTACGTTCCGGGCAACCTAGGCCTCACTTTAGGGCGTTGTTCCAGCTGATCGAATAATGACAGATTAAGAAGTCAACGCCAGAAGCATAAAATACAATATAAATACAACAGGTTTTCTACCGTATAAAACGAATAATTGCAACGAGTGTGAAAGTTATGGTCACCTCTACGTTCCGGGCAACCTCGGCTTCGCCCTAGGGTGTTGCTCCACCAGATCGAAGAGTTTGTGCCTTTGAAGTCAACGCCAGAAGCATAAAGTACATTAGAAATGCAACAGTTTTTCCATCGTATAGCATGAATAATTGCAACCAGTGTGAAAGTTATGGTTATATCTACGTTCCGGGCAACCTAGGCTTGACTCTAGGGCGTTGCTCCTCCAGATGGAATAGTTAGGTCCATAGAAGTCAATGCCTGAAGCATAAAGTACAATAAAGAGACAAGAGTTTTTCCATCGTATAACAGGTATAATTGCAACCAGTGCGATAGTGATGGTCATTCCAACGTTCCGGGCAAGGTAGACTGCACTCTAGGGCGTTGGTCCACCAGATCCAATAGTTAGGGCCTAAGAAGTCAACGCCAGAAGCATAAAATACAAAATAAATACAACAGTCTTTCCATCGTCTAGCATGAATAATAGCAACCAGAGTGAAAGTAATGGTCATTTCTGCGTTCCGGGCAACCTAGGCTTCACTCTAGAGCGTTACTCCACCACATCGGATAGCTACGGCCTTGGAAGTCAATGCCAGAAGCATAAAATACAATATAAATACAGAAGTTTTTCCATTGCATAACAGGAATAATTGCAACCAGGGTGGAAGTGATGGTCATCTCTACGTTCCGCGTAACCTAGGCTTCACTCTAGGGCGTTGCTCCACCACATCGAATAGCTACGGCCTTAGAAGTCAACGCCAGAAGCAGAAAATACGATACAAATACAACAGTTCTTCCATGGTATAAAATGAATTATTGCAAACAGTGTGAAAGTAATGGTCATTTCTACGTTCCGGCCAACCTAGGCTTCACTCTAGGGCGTTCCTCCTACAGATCGAATACCTAGAGACTTAGAATTCAACGCCAGAACCATAAAATACAATATAAATATAACAGTTTTTCCATCGTATAAAACGAATAAGTGCAACCATTATGAAAGTGATGGTCATTTTTACTTTCCGGGCAACCTACGCATCACCCTAGGGCGTTGCTCCAATACATTGAACAGTTAGGGCTTTAGAAGTCAATGCCCGAAGCATAAAATGCATTAAAAATACAACAGCTTTTCCATCGTATAAAACGAATAATTGCAACCCGTGTGAAAGTTATGGACATTTCTACATTCCGAGCAACCTAGGCCTCACTCTAGGGCGTTGCTCCACCAGATCGAATAGTTAGGGCCTTAGAAGTCAACGCCGGAAGCATAAAATACAATAAAGATGCAACAGTTTTTCCATCGTATAACAGGAATAATTGCAACCAGAGTGAAAGTAATGGTCATTTCTACGTACCGGGCAACCTAGGCTTCACTCTCGGACGTTGCCCCTCCAGATCGAATAGCGAGGACCTTAGAATTCAAATCCATAAGCAGAAAGTAAAATAAAAATGCAACAGTTTTTCCATCGTATAGCATGAATAATTGCAACCGGCGTGAAAGTAATGATCATTTCGACGTTTCGGGCATCCTAGGCTACACCCCAGGGCGTTGCTCCACCAGATCGGATAGTTAGGGCCAAAGAAGTGAACACCAGAAGCATAAAATACAATATAAATACAACAGTTTTTCCTTCGTATAAAACGAATAATTGCAACCAGTATGAAAGTTATGGTTATTTCTACTTTCCGGGCAAGCTAGGCTTCACCCTAGGGCGTTGCTCCAACACATTGAATAGTTAGGCCCATAGAAGTCAACGCCCGAAGCATAAAACGCAATAGAAATACAGCAGTTTTTGAATCGTATAACAGGAGTAATTGCAACCAGTTTGAAAGTGGTGGTGATTTCTACGTTTCGGGCAACCTAGGCTTCAGTCTAGGGCGTTACTCCAACACATAGAATAGCTACGGCCTTGGAAGTCAATGCCAGAAGCATAAAATACAATATAAATACTGAAGTTTTTCCATTGTATAACAGGAATAATTGCAACCAGTTTGATAGTGATGGTCATTTCTACATTCCGGGCAACCCATGCTTCACACTAGGGCGTTGCTCCACCAGATCGAATAGTTAGGGCGTTAGAAGTCAACGCCACAAGCATAAAATACAATATAAATACAAAAGCTTTTTCATCGTATAACTGGAATAACTGCAACCAGCGTGAAGGTGCTGGTCATTTCTACGTTCCGGGCAACCTAGGCTTCACTCTAGGGCGTTGCTCCACCAGATCGAATAGTTAGGGCCTTAGAAGTCAACGCCAGAAGCATAAAATACAATAAAGATGCAACAGTTTTTCCATCGTATAAAACGAATAATAGCAACCAGTGTGAAAGGGATGGTCATTTCTGCGTTCCGGGCAACCTAGGCTTCACTCTAGAGCGTTACTCCACCACATCGGATAGCTACGGCCTTAGAAGTCAACGCCAGAAGCAGAAAATACGATACAAATACAACAGTTCTTCCATGGTATAAAATGAATTATTGCAAACAGTGTGAAAGTAATGGTCATTTCTACGTTCCGGTCAACCTAGGCTTCACTCTAGGGCGTTGCTCCTACAGATCGAATACCTAGGGACTTAGAATTCAACGCCAGAACCATAAAATACAATATAAATATAACAGTTTTTCCATCGTATAAAACGAATAAGTGCAACCATTATGAAAGTTATGGTCATTTTTACTTTGCGGGCAACCTACGCTTCACCCTAGGGCGTTGCTCCAATACATTGAACAGTTAGGGCTTTAGAAGTCAACGCCCGAAGCATAAAATGCATTAAAAATACAAGAGCTTTTCCATCGTATAAAACGAATAATTGCAACCCGCGTGAAAGTTATGGACATTTCTACATTCCGAGCAACCTAGGCCTCACTCTAGGGCGTTGCTCCACCAGATCGAATAGTTAGGGCCTTAGAAGTCAACGCCAGAAGCATAAAATACAATAAAGATGCAACAGTTTTTCCATCGTATAACAGGAATAATTGCAACCAGAGTGAAAGTAATGGTCATTTCTACGTACCGGGCAACCTAGGCTTCACTCTCGGACGTTGCCCCACCAGATCGAATAGCGAGGACCTTAGAATTCAAATCCATAAGCAGAAAGTAAAATAAAAATGCAACAGTTTTTCCATCGTATAGCATGAATAATTGCAACCAGCGTGAAAGTAATGATCATTTCGACGTTTCGGGCATCCTAGGCTACACCCCAGGGCGTTGCTCCACCAGATCGGATAGTTAGGGCCAAAGAAGTGAACACCAGAAGCATAAAATACAATATAAATACAACATTTTTTCCATCGTATAAAACGAATAATTGCAACCAGTATGAAAGTTATGGTTATTTCTACTTTCCGGGCAAGCTAGGCTTCACCCTAGGGCGTTGCTCCAACACATTGAATAGTTAGGCCCATAGAAGTCAACGCCCGAAGCATAAAATGCAATAGAAATACAGCAGTTTTTGAGTCGTATAACAGGAGTAATTGCAACCAGTTTGAAAGTGGTGGTGATTTCTACGTTTCGGGCAACCTAGGCTTTACTCTAGGGCGTTGCTCCACCAGGTCGAATAGTTAGGGCGTTAGAAGTCAACGCCACAAGCATAAAATACAATATAAATACAACAGCTTTTTCACCGTATAACAGGAATAACCGCAACCAGCGTGAAGGTACTGGTCATTTCTACGTTCCGGGCAACCTAGGCTTCACTCTAGGGCGTTGCTCCACCAGATCGAATAGTTAGGGCCTTAGAAGTCAACGCCTGAAGCATAAAATACAATAAAGATGCAACACATTTTCCATCGTATAACAGGAACAATTGCAACCAGTGAGAAAGTAATGGTAATTTCTACGTTCCGGGCAACCTAGGCCTCACTTTAGGGCGTTGTTCCAGCTGATCGAATAATGACAGATTAAGAAGTCAACGCCAGAAGCATAAAATACAATATAAATACAACAGGTTTTCATCGTATAAAACGAATAATTGCAACGAGTGTGAAAGTTATGGTCACCTCTACGTTCCGGGCAACCTCGGCTTCACCCTAGGGCGTTGCTCCACCAGATCGAAGAGTTTGTGCCTTTGAAGTCAACGCCAGAAGCATAAAGTACATTAGAAATGCAACAGTTTTTCCATCGTATAGCATGAATAATTGCAACCAGTGTGAAAGTTATGGTTATATCTACGTTCCGGGCAACCTAGGCTTGACTCTAGGGCGTTGCTCCTCCAGATGGAATAGTTAGGTCCATAGAAGTCAATGCCTGAAGCATAAAGTACAATAAAGATACAAGAGTTTTTCCATCGTATAACAGGTATAATTGCAACCAGTGTGAAAGTGGTGGTCATTCCAACGTTCTGGGCAAGGTAGACTGCACTCTAGGGCGTTGGTCCACCAGATCCAATAGTTAGGGCCTAAGAAGTCAACGCCAGAAGCATAAAATACAAAATATATACAACAGTCTTTCCATCGTCTAGCATGAATAATAGCAACCAGAGTGAAAGTAATGGTCATTTCTGCGTTCCGGGCAACCTAGGCTTCACTCTAGGGCGTTGCACCACCAGATCGAATAGTTAGGGCCTTAGAAGTCAACGCCTGAAGCATAAAATACAATAAAGATGCAACACATTTTCCATCGTATAACAGGAACAATTGCAACCAGTGAGAAAGTAATGGTAATTTCTACGTTCCGGGCAACCTAGGCCTCACTTTAGGGCGTTGTTCCAGCTGATCGAATAATGACAGATTAAGAAGTCAACGCCAGAAGCATAAAATACAATATAAATACAACAGGTTTTCTACCGTATAAAACGAATAATTGCAACGAGTGTGAAAGTTATGGTCACCTCTACGTTCCGGGCAACCTCGGCTTCGCCCTAGGGTGTTGCTCCACCAGATCGAAGAGTTTGTGCCTTTGAAGTCAACGCCAGAAGCATAAAGTACATTAGAAATGCAACAGTTTTTCCATCGTATAGCATGAATAATTGCAACCAGTGTGAAAGTTATGGTTATATCTACGTTCCGGGCAACCTAGGCTTGACTCTAGGGCGTTGCTCCTCCAGATGGAATAGTTAGGTCCATAGAAGTCAATGCCTGAAGCATAAAGTACAATAAAGAGACAAGAGTTTTTCCATCGTATAACAGGTATAATTGCAACCAGTGCGATAGTGATGGTCATTCCAACGTTCCGGGCAAGGTAGACTGCACTCTAGGGCGTTGGTCCACCAGATCCAATAGTTAGGGCCTAAGAAGTCAACGCCAGAAGCATAAAATACAAAATAAATACAACAGTCTTTCCATCGTCTAGCATGAATAATAGCAACCAGAGTGAAAGTAATGGTCATTTCTGCGTTCCGGGCAACCTAGGCTTCACTCTAGAGCGTTACTCCACCACATCGGATAGCTACGGCCTTGGAAGTCAATGCCAGAAGCATAAAATACAATATAAATACAGAAGTTTTTCCATTGCATAACAGGAATAATTGCAACCAGGGTGGAAGTGATGGTCATCTCTACGTTCCGCGTAACCTAGGCTTCACTCTAGGGCGTTGCTCCACCACATCGAATAGCTACGGCCTTAGAAGTCAACGCCAGAAGCAGAAAATACGATAAAGATGCAACAGTTTTTCCATCGTATAACAGGAATAATTGCAACCAGAGTGAAAGTAATGGTCATTTCTGCGTTCCGGGCAACCTAGGCTTCACTCTAGAGCGTTACTCCACCACATCGGATAGCTACGGCCTTGGAAGTCAATGCCAGAAGCATAAAATACAATATAAATACAGAAGTTTTTCCATTGCATAACAGGAATAATTGCAAACAGTGTGAAAGTAATGGTCATTTCTACGTTCCGGCCAACCTAGGCTTCACTCTAGGGCGTTCCTCCTACAGATCGAATACCTAGAGACTTAGAATTCAACGCCAGAACCATAAAATACAATATAAATATAACAGTTTTTCCATCGTATAAAACGAATAAGTGCAACCATTATGAAAGTGATGGTCATTTTTACTTTCCGGGCAACCTACGCTTCACCCTAGGGCGTTGCTCCAATACATTGAACAGTTAGGGCTTTAGAAGTCAATGCCCGAAGCATAAAATGCATTAAAAATACAACAGCTTTTCCATCGTATAAAACGAATAATTGCAACCCGTGTGAAAGTTATGGACATTTCTACATTCCGAGCAACCTAGGCCTCACTCTAGGGCGTTGCTCCACCAGATCGAATAGTTAGGGCCTTAGAAGTCAACGCCGGAAGCATAAAATACAATAAAGATGCAACAGTTTTTCCATCGTATAACAGGAATAATTGCAACCAGAGTGAAAGTAATGGTCATTTCTACGTACCGGGCAACCTAGGCTTCACTCTCGGACGTTGCCCCTCCAGATCGAATAGCGAGGACCTTAGAATTCAAATCCATAAGCAGAAAGTAAAATAAAAATGCAACAGTTTTTCCATCGTATAGCATGAATAATTGCAACCAGCGTGAAAGTAATGATCATTTCGACGTTTCGGGCATCCTAGGCTACACCCCAGGGCGTTGCTCCACCAGATCGGATAGTTAGGGCCAAAGAAGTGAACACCAGAAGCATAAAATTCAATATAAATACAACAGTTTTTCCTTCGTATAAAACGAATATTTGCAACCAGTATGAAAGTTATGGTTATTTCTACTTTCCGGGCAAGCTAGGCTTCACCCTAGGGCGTTGCTCCAACACATTGAATAGTTAGGCCCATAGAAGTCAACGCCCGAAGCATAAAACGCAATAGAAATACAGCAGTTTTTGAATCGTATAACAGGAGTAATTGCAACCAGTTTGAAAGTGGTGGTGATTTCTACGTTTCGGGCAACCTAGGCTTCAGTCTAGGGCGTTACTCCAACACATAGAATAGCTACGGCCTTGGAAGTCAATGCCAGAAGCATAAAATACAATATAAATACTGAAGTTTTTCCATTGTATAACAGGAATAATTGCAAACAGTTTGATAGTGATGGTCATTTCTACATTCCGGGCAACCCATGCTTCACACTAGGGCGTTGCTCCACCAGATCGAATAGTTAGGGCGTTAGAAGTCAACGCCACAAGCATAAAATACAATATAAATACAAAAGCTTTTTCATCGTATAACTGGAATAACTGCAACCAGCGTGAAGGTGCTGGTCATTTCTACGTTCCGGGCAACCTAGGCTTCACTCTAGGGCGTTGCTCCACCAGATCGAATAGTTAGGGCCTTAGAAGTCAACGCCAGAAGCATAAAATACAATAAAGATGCAACAGTTTTTCCATCGTATAAAACGAATAATAGCAACCAGTGTGAAAGGGATGGTCATTTCTGCGTTCCGGGCAACCTAGGCTTCACTCTAGAGCGTTACTCCACCACATCGGATAGCTACGGCCTTAGAAGTCAACGCCAGAAGCAGAAAATACGATACAAATACAACAGTTCTTCCATGGTATAAAATGAATTATTGCAAACAGTGTGAAAGTAATGGTCATTTCTACGTTCCGGTCAACCTAGGCTTCACTCTAGGGCGTTGCTCCTACAGATCGAATACCTAGGGACTTAGAATTCAACGCCAGAACCATAAAATTCAATATAAATATAACAGTTTTTCCATCGTATAAAACGAATAAGTGCAACCATTATGAAAGTTATGGTCATTTTTACTTTGCGGGCAACCTACGCTTCACCCTAGGGCGTTGCTCCAATACATTGAACAGTTAGGGCTTTAGAAGTCAACGCCCGAAGCATAAAATGCATTAAAAATACAAGAGCTTTTCCATCGTATAAAACGAATAATTGCAACCCGCGTGAAAGTTATGGACATTTCTACATTCCGAGCAACCTAGGCCTCACTCTAGGGCGTTGCTCCACCAGATCGAATAGTTAGGGCCTTAGAAGTCAACGCCAGAAGCATAAAATACAATAAAGATGCAACAGTTTTTCCATCGTATAACAGGAATAATTGCAACCAGAGTGAAAGTAATGGTCATTTCTACGTACCGGGCAACCTAGGCTTCACTCTCGGACGTTGCCCCACCAGATCGAATAGCGAGGACCTTAGAATTCAAATCCATAAGCAGAAAGTAAAATAAAAATGCAACAGTTTTTCCATCGTATAGCATGAATAATTGCAACCAGCGTGAAAGTAATGATCATTTCGACGTTTCGGGCATCCTAGGCTACACCCCAGGGCGTTGCTCCACCAGATCGGATAGTTAGGGCCAAAGAAGTGAACACCAGAAGCATAAAATACAATATAAATACAACAGTTTTTCCATCGTATAAAACGAATAATTGCAACCAGTATGAAAGTTATGGTTATTTCTACTTTCCGGGCAAGCTAGGCTTCACCCTAGGGCGTTGCTCCAACACATTGAATAGTTAGGCCCATAGAAGTCAACGCCCGAAGCATAAAATGCAATAGAAATACAGCAGTTTTTGAGTCGTATAACAGGAGTAATTGCAACCAGTTTGAAAGTGGTGGTGATTTCTACGTTTCGGGCAACCTAGGCTTTACTCTAGGGCGTTGCTCCACCAGGTCGAATAGTTAGGGCGTTAGAAGTCAACGCCACAAGCATAAAATACAATATAAATACAACAGCTTTTTCACCGTATAACAGGAATAACCGCAACCAGCGTGAAGGTACTGGTCATTTCTACGTTCCGGGCAACCTAGGCTTCACTCTAGGGCGTTGCTCCACCAGATCGAATAGTTAGGGCCTTAGAAGTCAACGCCTGAAGCATAAAATACAATAAAGATGCAACACATTTTCCATCGTATAACAGGAACAATTGCAACCAGTGAGAAAGTAATGGTAATTTCTACGTTCCGGGCAACCTAGGCCTCACTTTAGGGCGTTGTTCCAGCTGATCGAATAATGACAGATTAAGAAGTCAACGCCAGAAGCATAAAATACAATATAAATACAACAGGTTTTCTATCGTATAAAACGAATAATTGCAACGAGTGTGAAAGTTATGGTCACCTCTACGTTCCGGGCAACCTCGGCTTCACCCTAGGGCGTTGCTCCACCAGATCGAAGAGTTTGTGCCTTTGAAGTCAACGCCAGAAGCATAAAGTACATTAGAAATGCAACAGTTTTTCCATCGTATAGCATGAATAATTGCAACCAGTGTGAAAGTTATGGTTATATCTACGTTCCGGGCAACCTAGGCTTGACTCTAGGGCGTTGCTCCTCCAGATGGAATAGTTAGGTCCATAGAAGTCAATGCCTGAAGCATAAAGTACAATAAAGATACAAGAGTTTTTCCATCGTATAACAGGTATAATTGCAACCAGTGTGAAAGTGGTGGTCATTCCAACGTTCTGGGCAAGGTAGACTGCACTGTAGGGCGTTGGTCCACCAGATCCAATAGTTAGGGCCTAAGAAGTCAACGCCAGAAGCATAAAATACAAAATATATACAACAGTCTTTCCATCGTCTAGCATGAATAATAGCAACCAGAGTGAAAGTAATGGTCATTTCTGCGTTCCGGGCAACCTAGGCTTCACTCTAGGGCGTTGCACCACCAGATCGAATAGTTAGGGCCTTAGAAGTCAACGCCTGAAGCATAAAATACAATAAAGATGCAACACATTTTCCATCGTATAACAGGAACAATTGCAACCAGTGAGAAAGTAATGGTAATTTCTACGTTCCGGGCAACCTAGGCCTCACTTTAGGGCGTTGTTCCAGCTGATCGAATAATGACAGATTAAGAAGTCAACGCCAGAAGCATAAAATACAATATAAATACAACAGGTTTTCTACCGTATAAAACGAATAATTGCAACGAGTGTGAAAGTTATGGTCACCTCTACGTTCCGGGCAACCTCGGCTTCGCCCTAGGGTGTTGCTCCACCAGATCGAAGAGTTTGTGCCTTTGAAGTCAACGCCAGAAGCATAAAGTACATTAGAAATGCAACAGTTTTTCCATCGTATAGCATGAATAATTGCAACCAGTGTGAAAGTTATGGTTATATCTACGTTCCGGGCAACCTAGGCTTGACTCTAGGGCGTTGCTCCTCCAGATGGAATAGTTAGGTCCATAGAAGTCAATGCCTGAAGCATAAAGTACAATAAAGATACAAGAGTTTTTCCATCGTATAACAGGTATAATTGCAACCAGTGCGAAAGTGATGGTCATTCCAACGTTCCGGGCAAGGTAGACTGCACTCTAGGGCGTTGGTCCACCAGATCCAATAGTTAGGGCCTAAGAAGTCAACGCCAGAAGCATAAAATACAAAATAAATACAACAGTCTTTCCATCGTCTAGCATGAATAATAGCAACCAGAGTGAAAGTAATGGTCATTTCTGCGTTCCGGGCAACCTAGGCTTCACTCTAGAGCGTTACTCCACCACATCGGATAGCTACGGCCTTGGAAGTCAATGCCAGAAGCATAAAATACAATATAAATACAGAAGTTTTTCCATTGCATAACAGGAATAATTGCAACCAGTGTGGAAGTGATGGTCATCTCTACGTTCCGCGTAACCTAGGCTTCACTCTAGGGCGTTGCTCCACCACATCGAATAGCTACGGCCTTAGAAGTCAACGCCAGAAGCAGAAAATACGATACAAATACAACAGTTCTTCCATGGTATAAAATGAATTATTGCAAACAGTGTGAAAGTAATGGTCATTTCTACGTTCCGGCCAACCTAGGCTTCACTCTAGGGCGTTCCTCCTACAGATCGAATACCTAGAGACTTAGAATTCAACGCCAGAACCATAAAATACAATATAAATATAACAGTTTTTCCATCGTATAAAACGAATAAGTGCAACCATTATGAAAGTGATGGTCATTTTTACTTTCCGGGCAACCTACGCTTCACCCTAGGGCGTTGCTCCAATACATTGAACAGTTAGGTCTTTAGAAGTCAATGCCCGAAGCATAAAATGCATTAAAAATACAACAGCTTTTCCATCGTATAAAACGAATAATTGCAACCCGTGTGAAAGTTATGGACATTTCTACATTCCGAGCAACCTAGGCCTCACTCTAGGGCGTTGCTCCACCAGATCGAATAGTTAGGGCCTTAGAAGTCAACGCCGGAAGCATAAAATACAATAAAGATGCAACAGTTTTTCCATCGTATAACAGGAATAATTGCAACCAGAGTGAAAGTAATGGTCATTTCTACGTACCGGGCAACCTAGGCTTCACTCTCGGACGTTGCCCCACCAGATCGAATAGCGAGGACCTTAGAATTCAAATCCATAAGCAGAAAGTAAAATAAAAATGCAACAGTTTTTCCATCGTATAGCATGAATAATTGCAACCAGCGTGAAAGTAATGATCATTTCGACGTTTCGGGCATCCTAGGCTACACCCCAGGGCGTTGCTCCACCAGATCGGATAGTTAGGGCCAAAGAAGTGAACACCAGAAGCATAAAATACAATATAAATACAACAGTTTTTCCTTCGTATAAAACGAATAATTGCAACCAGTATGAAAGTTATGGTTATTTCTACTTTCCGGGCAAGCTAGGCTTCACCCTAGGGCGTTGCTCCAACACATTGAATAGTTAGGCCCATAGAAGTCAACGCCCGAAGCATAAAACGCAATAGAAATACAGCAGTTTTTGAATCGTATAACAGGAGTAATTGCAACCAGTTTGAAAGTGGTGGTGATTTCTACGTTTCGGGCAACCTAGGCTTCACTCTAGGGCGTTACTCCAACACATAGAATAGCTACGGCCTTGGAAGTCAATGCCAGAAGCATAAAATACAATATAAATACTGAAGTTTTTCCATTGTATAACAGGAATAATTGCAACCAGTTTGAAAGTGATGGTCATTTCTACATTCCGGGCAACCCATGCTTCACACTAGGGCGTTGCTCCACCAGATCGAATAGTTAGGGCGTTAGAAGTCAACGCCACAAGCATAAAATACAATATAAATACAAAAGCTTTTTCATCGTATAACTGGAATAACTGCAACCAGCGTGAAGGTGCTGGTCATTTCTACGTTCCGGGCAACCTAGACTTCACTCTAGGGCGTTGCTCCACCAGATCGAATAGTTAGGGCCTTAGAAGTCAACGCCAGAAGCATAAAATACAATAAAGATGCAACAGTTTTTCCATCGTATAAAACGAATAATAGCAACCAGTGTGAAAGTGATGGTCATTTCTGCGTTCCGGGCAACCTAGGCTTCACTCTAGAGCGTTACTCCACCACATCGGATAGCTACGGCCTTAGAAGTCAATGCAAGAAGCATAAAATACAATATAAATACAGAAGTTTTTCCATTGCATAACAGGAATAATTGCAACCAGTGTGGAAGTGATGGTCATCTCTACGTTCCGCGTAACCTAGGCTTCACTCTAGGGCGTTGCTCCACCACGTCGAATAGCTACGGCTTTAGAAGTCAACGCCAGAAGCAGAAAATACGATACAAATACAACAGTTCTTCCATGGTATAAAATGAATTATTGCAAACAGTGTGAAAGTAATGGTCATTTCTACGTTCCGGTCAACCTAGGCTTCACTCTAGGGCGTTGATCCTACAGATCGAATACCTAGGGACTTAGAATTCAACGCCAGAACCATAAAATACAATATAAATATAACAGTTTTTCCATCGTATAAAACGAATGAGTGCAACCATTATGAAAGTTATGGTCATTTTTACTTTGCGGGCAACCTACGCTTCACCCTAGGGCGTTGCTAGAATACATTGAACAGTTAGGGCTTTAGAAGTCAACGCCCGAAGCATAAAATGCATTAAAAATACAAGAGCTTTTCCATCGTATAAAACGAATAATTGCAACCCGCGTGAAAGTTATGGACATTTCTACATTCCGAGCAACCTAGGCCTCACTCTAGGGCGTTGCTCCACCAGATCGAATAGTTAGGGCCTTAGAAGTCAACGCCAGAAGCATAAAATACAATAAAGATGCAACAGTTTTTCCATCGTATAACAGGAATAATTGCAACCAGAGTGAAAGTAATGGTCATTTCTACGTACCGGGCAACCTAGGCTTCACTCTCGGACGTTGCCCCACCAGATCGAATAGCGAGGACCTTAGAATTCAAATCCATAAGCAGAAAGTAAAATAAAAATGCAACAGTTTTTCCATCGTATAGCATGAATAATTGCAACCAGCGTGAAAGTAATGATCATTTCGACGTTTCGGGCATCCTAGGCTACACCCCAGGGCGTTGCTCCACCAGATCGGATAGTTAGGGCCAAAGAAGTGAACACCAGAAGCATAAAATACAATATAAATACAACAGTTTTTCCATCGTATAAAACGAATAATTGCAACCAGTATGAAAGTTATGGTTATTTCTACTTTCCGGGCAAGCTAGGCTTCACCCTAGGGCGTTGCTCCAACACATTGAATAGTTAGGCCCATAGAAGTCAACGCCCGAAGCATAAAACGCAATAGAAATACAGCAGTTTTTGAATCGTATAACAGGAGTAATTGCAACCAGTTTGAAAGTGGTGGTGATTTCTACGTTTCGGGCAACCTAGGCTTCACTCTAGGGCGTTACTCCAACACATAGAATAGCTACGGCCTTGGAAGTCAATGCCAGAAGCATAAAATTCAATATAAATACTGAAGTTTTTCCATTGTATAACAGGAATAATTGCAACCAGTTTGAAAGTGATGGTCATTTCTACATTCCGGGCAACCCATGCTTCACACTAGGGCGTTGCTCCACCAGATCGAATAGTTAGGGCGTTAGAAGTCAACGCCACAAGCATAAAATACAATATAAATACAAAAGCTTTTTCATCGTATAACTGGAATAACTGCAACCAGCGTGAAGGTGCTGGTCATTTCTACGTTCCGGACAACCTAGGCTTCACTCTAGGGCGTTGCTCCACCAGATCGAATAGTTAGGGCCTTAGAAGTCAACGCCAGAAGCATAAAATACAATAAAGATGCAACAGTTTTTCCATCGTATAAAACGAATAATAGCAACCAGTGTGAAAGTGATGGTCATTTCTACGATCCGGGCAACCTAGGCTTTAGACTAGGGCGTTGTTCCACCATCTCGAATAGTTAGGGCCTAAGAAGTCAACGCCCGAAACATAAAATACAATAAAAATACAACAGCATTTCTATCGTTTAACTGAAATAACTGCAAACAGTGTGAAAGTACTGGTCATATCTACGAATCGGGCAACCTAGGCTTCACTCTTGGACGTTGCCCCACCAGACCGTATAGCGAGGACCTTAGAATTCAAAACCAGAAGCAGAAAATAAAATAAAAATGCAACAGTTTTTCCATCGTATAGCATGCATAATTTCCATCAGCGTGAAAGTAATGATTATTTCGACGTTTCGGGAATCCTAGACTTAACTCTGAGGCATTGCTCCACCAGATCGACTGGTTAGGGCCTATGATGTCAACGCCAGAAGCATAAAATACAATATAAATACAACAGCTTTTCCATCGTATAAAACGAATAATTGCAACCAGTGTGAAAGTTATGGTCCTTTCTTCGTTCCGGGCAACCTAGGCTTCAGTCTAGCGCGGTGCTCCACCAGATCGAATAGTTAGGGCCTAAGAAGTCAACGCTAGAAGCATAAAATACAATATAAATACAACAGCTTTTCCATCGTATAAAATGAATAATCGCAAACAGTGTGAAAGCAATGGTCATTTCTACGTTCCGGGCAACCTAGACTTCACTCTAGGGCGCTGGTCCACCAGATCGAACAGCCTGGGACTTAGAATTAGACGCCAGAAGCATAGAATACAATAAAAAGGCAACAGTTTTTCCATTGTATATCAGGAATAATTGCAACCAGTGTGAATGTTATGGTCATTTCTACGTTCCGGGCAACCTATGCTTCACAATAGGTCGTTGCTCCACCAGATAGAATAGTTAGGGCCTTAGAAGACAACGCCAGAAGCATAAGATAAAATAAAGATGCAACAGCTTTTCCATCGTATAACAGGAATAATTGCATCCAGTGCGAAGGTAATGGTATGTTCTACGTTCCGGGCGACTTAGGCTTCACTCTAGGGCGGTGCTCCACCAGATCAAATAGTTAGGGCCTAAGAAGTCAACGCCAGAAGCGTAAAATAAAATATAAATACAACAGCTTTTCCATCGTATAAAATGAATAATTGCAATCATTCTGAAAGTAATGGTTATTTCTACGTTCCGGGAAACCTAGGAAACACTCTAGGTCGTTGCTCCACCAGATCGAATGGCTACCGACTTAGAATTAAACGCTAGAAGCATAAAATACAATAAAAATACAACTGTTTTTCCATTGTATAACAGGAATAATTGGAACCAGTGTGAAATTAATGGTCATTACTACTTTCCGGGCAACCTAGGTTTCACTCTAGGGCGTTGCTGCACCAGAGCGAATAGTTAGGGCGTTAGAAGTCAACGCCACAAGCATAAAATACAATATAAATACAACAGCTTTTTCACCGTATAACAGGAATAACCGCAACCAGCGTGAAGGTACTGGTCATTTCTACGTTCCGGGCAACCTAGGCTTCACTCTAGGGCGTTGCTCCACCAGATCGAATAGTTAGGGCCTTAGAAGTCAACGCCTGAAGCATAAAATACAATAAAGATGCAACACATTTTCCATCGTATAACAGGAACAATTGCAACCAGTGAGAAAGTAATGGTAATTTCTACGTTCCGGGCAACCTAGGCCTCACTTTAGGGCGTTGTTCCAGCTGATCGAATAATGACAGATTAAGAAGTCAACGCCAGAAGCATAAAATACAATATAAATACAACAGGTTTTCTATCGTATAAAACGAATAATTGCAACGAGTGTGAAAGTTATGGTCACCTCTACGTTCCGGGCAACCTCGGCTTCACCCTAGGGCGTTGCTCCACCAGATCGAAGAGTTTGTGCCTTTGAAGTCAACGCCAGAAGCATAAAGTACATTAGAAATGCAACAGTTTTTCCATCATATAGCATGAATAATTGCAACCAGTGTGAAAGTTATGGTTATATCTACGTTCCGGGCAACCTAGGCTTGACTCTAGGGCGTTGCTCCTCCAGATGGAATAGTTAGGTCCATAGAAGTCAATGCCTGAAGCATAAAGTACAATAAAGATACAAGAGTTTTTCCATCGTATAACAGGTATAATTGCAACCAGTGTGAAAGTGGTGGTCATTCCAACGTTCTGGGCAAGGTAGACTGCACTCTAGGGCGTTGGTCCACCAGATCCAATAGTTAGGGCCTAAGAAGTCAACGCCAGAAGCATAAAATACAAAATATATACAACAGTCTTTCCATCGTCTAGCATGAATAATAGCAACCAGAGTGAAAGTAATGGTCATTTCTGCGTTCCGGGCAACCTAGGCTTCACTCTAGGGCGTTGCACCACCAGATCGAATAGTTAGGGCCTTAGAAGTCAACGCCTGAAGCATAAAATACAATAAAGATGCAACACATTTTCCATCGTATAACAGGAACAATTGCAACCAGTGAGAAAGTAATGGTAATTTCTACGTTCCGGGCAACCTAGGCCTCACTTTAGGGCGTTGTTCCAGCTGATCGAATAATGACAGATTAAGAAGTCAACGCCAGAAGCATAAAATACAATATAAATACAACAGGTTTTCTACCGTATAAAACGAATAATTGCAACGAGTGTGAAAGTTATGGTCACCTCTACGTTCCGGGCAACCTCGGCTTCGCCCTAGGGTGTTGCTCCACCAGATCGAAGAGTTTGTGCCTTTGAGGTCAACGCCAGAAGCATAAAGTACATTAGAAATGCAACAGTTTTTCCATCGTATAGCATGAATAATTGCAACCAGTGTGAAAGTTATGGTTATATCTACGTTCCGGGCAACCTAGGCTTGACTCTAGGGCGTTGCTCCTCCAGATGGAATAGTTAGGTCCATAGAAGTCAATGCCTGAAGCATAAAGTACAATAAAGATACAAGAGTTTTTCCATCGTATAACAGGTATAATTGCAACCAGTGCGAAAGTGATGGTCATTCCAACGTTCCGGGCAAGGTAGACTGCACTCTAGGGCGTTGGTCCACCAGATCCAATAGTTAGGGCCTAAGAAGTCAACGCCAGAAGCATAAAATACAAAATAAATACAACAGTCTTTCCATCGTCTAGCATGAATAATAGCAACCAGAGTGAAAGTAATGGTCATTTCTGCGTTCCGGGCAACCTAGGCTTCACTCTAGAGCGTTACTCCACCACATCGGATAGCTACGGCCTTGGAAGTCAATGCCAGAAGCATAAAATACAATATAAATACAGAAGTTTTTCCATTGCATAACAGGAATAATTGCAACCAGTGTGGAAGTGATGGTCATCTCTACGTTCCGCGTAACCTAGGCTTCACTCTAGGGCGTTGCTCCACCACATCGAATAGCTACGGCCTTAGAAGTCAACGCCAGAAGCAGAAAATACGATACAAATACAACAGTTCTTCCATGGTATAAAATGAATTATTGCAAACCGTGTGAAAGTAATGGTCATTTCTACGTTCCGGCCAACCTAGGCTTCACTCTAGGGCGTTCCTCCTACAGATCGAATACCTAGAGACTTAGAATTCAACGCCAGAACCATAAAATACAATATAAATATAACAGTTTTTCCATCGTATAAAACGAATAAGTGCAACCATTATGAAAGTGATGGTCATTTTTACTTTCCGGGCAACCTACGCTTCACCCTAGGGCGTTGCTCCAATACATTGAACAGTTAGGGCTTTAGAAGTCAATGCCCGAAGCATAAAATGCATTAAAAATACAACAGCTTTTCCATCGTATAAAACGAATAATTGCAACCCGTGTGAAAGTTATGGACATTTCTACATTCCGAGCAACCTAGGCCTCACTCTAGGGCGTTGCTCCACCAGATCGAATAGTTAGGGCCTTAGAAGTCAACGCCGGAAGCATAAAATACAATAAAGATGCAACAGTTTTTCCATCGTATAACAGGAATAATTGCAACCAGAGTGAAAGTAATGGTCATTTCTACGTACCGGGCAACCTAGGCTTCACTCTCGGACGTTGCCCCACCAGATCGAATAGCGAGGACCTTAGAATTCAAATCCATAAGCAGAAAGTAAAATAAAAATGCAACAGTTTTTCCATCGTATAGCATGAATAATTGCAACCAGCGTGAAAGTAATGATCATTTCGACGTTTCGGGCATCCTAGGCTACACCCCAGGGCGTTGCTCCACCAGATCGGATAGTTAGGGCCAAAGAAGTGAACACCAGAAGCATAAAATACAATATAAATACAACAGTTTTTCCTTCGTATAAAACGAATAATTGCAACCAGTATGAAAGTTATGGTTATTTCTACTTTCCGGGCAAGCTAGGCTTCACCCTAGGGCGTTGCTCCAACACATTGAATAGTTAGGCCCATAGAAGTCAACGCCCGAAGCATAAAACGCAATAGAAATACAGCAGTTTTTGAATCGTATAACAGGAGTAATTGCAACCAGTTTGAAAGTGGTGGTGATTTCTACGTTTCGGGCAACCTAGGCTTCACTCTAGGGCGTTACTCCAACACATAGAATAGCTACGGCCTTGGAAGTCAATGCCAGAAGCATAAAATACAATATAAATACTGAAGTTTTTCCATTGTATAACAGGAATAATTGCAACCAGTTTGAAAGTGATGGTCATTTCTACATTCCGGGCAACCCATGCTTCACACTAGGGCGTTGCTCCACCAGATCGAATAGTTAGGGCGTTAGAAGTCAACGCCACAAGCATAAAATACAATATAAATACAAAAGCTTTTTCATCGTATAACTGGAATAACTGCAACCAGCGTGAAGGTGCTGGTCATTTCTACGTTCCGGGCAACCTAGGCTTCACTCTAGGGCGTAGCTCCACCAGATCGAATAGTTAGGGCCTTAGAAGTCAACGCCAGAAGCATAAAATACAATAAAGATGCAACAGTTTTTCCATCGTATAAAACGAATAATAGCAACCAGTGTGAAAGTGATGGTCATTTCTGCGTTCCGGGCAACCTAGGCTTCACTCTAGAGCGTTACTCCACCACATCGGATAGCTACGGCCTTAGAAGTCAATGCAAGAAGCATAAAATACAATATAAATACAGAAGTTTTTCCATTGCATAACAGGAATAATTGCAACCAGTGTGGAAGTGATGGTCATCTCTACGTTCCGCGTAACCTAGGCTTCACTCTAGGGCGTTGCTCCACCACGTCGAATAGCTACGGCTTTAGAAGTCAACGCCAGAAGCAGAAAATACGATACAAATACAACAGTTCTTCCATGGTATAAAATGAATTATTGCAAACAGTGTGAAAGTAATGGTCATTTCTACGTTCCGGTCAACCTAGGCTTCACTCTAGGGCGTTGATCCTACAGATCGAATACCTAGGGACTTAGAATTCAACGCCAGAACCATAAAATACAATATAAATATAACAGTTTTTCCATCGTATAAAACGAATAAGTGCAACCATTATGAAAGTTATGGTCATTTTTACTTTGCGGGCAACCTACGCTTCACCCTAGGGCGTTGCTCCAATACATTGAACAGTTAGGGCTTTAGAAGTCAACGCCCGAAGCATAAAATGCATTAAAAATACAAGAGCTTTTCCATCGTATAAAACGAATAATTGCAACCCGCGTGAAAGTTATGGACATTTCTACATTCCGAGCAACCTAGGCCTCACTCTAGGGCGTTGCTCCACCAGATCGAATAGTTAGGGCCTTAGAAGTCAACGCCAGAAGCATAAAATACAATAAAGATGCAACAGTTTTTCCATCGTATAACAGGAATAATTGCAACCAGAGTGAAAGTAATGGTCATTTCTACGTACCGGGCAACCTAGGCTTCACTCTCGGACGTTGCCCCACCAGATCGAATAGCGAGGACCTTAGAATTCAAATCCATAAGCAGAAAGTAAAATAAAAATGCAACAGTTTTTCCATCGTATAGCATGAATAATTGCAACCAGCGTGAAAGTAATGATCATTTCGACGTTTCGGGCATCCTAGGCTACACCCCAGGGCGTTGCTCCACCAGATCGGATAGTTAGGGCCAAAGAAGTGAACACCAGAAGCATAAAATACAATATAAATACAACAGTTTTTCCATCGTATAAAACGAATAATTGCAACCAGTATGAAAGTTATGGTTATTTCTACTTTCCGGGCAAGCTAGGCTTCACCCTAGGGCGTTGCTCCAACACATTGAATAGTTAGGCCCATAGAAGTCAACGCCCGAAGCATAAAACGCAATAGAAATACAGCAGTTTTTGAATCGTATAACAGGAGTAATTGCAACCAGTTTGAAAGTGGTGGTGATTTCTACGTTTCGGGCAACCTAGGCTTCACTCTAGGGCGTTACTCCAACACATAGAATAGCTACGGCCTTGGAAGTCAATGCCAGAAGCATAAAATTCAATATAAATACTGAAGTTTTTCCATTGTATAACAGGAATAATTGCAACCAGTTTGAAAGTGATGGTCATTTCTACATTCCGGGCAACCCATGCTTCACACTAGGGCGTTGCTCCACCAGATCGAATAGTTAGGGCGTTAGAAGTCAACGCCACAAGCATAAAATACAATATAAATACAAAAGCTTTTTCATCGTATAACTGGAATAACTGCAACCAGCGTGAAGGTGCTGGTCATTTCTACGTTCCGGACAACATAGGCTTCACTCTAGGGCGTTGCTCCACCAGATCGAATAGTTAGGGCCTTAGAAGTCAACGCCAGAAGCATAAAATACAATAAAGATGCAACAGTTTTTCCATCGTATAAAACGAATAATAGCAACCAGTGTGAAAGTGATGGTCATTTCTGCGTTCCGGGCAACCTAGGCTTCACTCTAGGGCGTTGCTCCACCAGATCGAATAGTTAGTGCCTTAGAAGTCAACGTCAGAAGCATAAAATACAGTATAAATACAACAGTTTTTTCATCGTATAACTGGAATAACTGCAACCAGCGTGAAGGTGCTGGTCATTTCTACGTTCCGGGCAACCTAGGCTTCACTCTAGGGCGTTGCTCCACCAGATCGAATAGTTAGGGCCTTAGAAGTCAACGCCAGAAGCATAAAACACAATAAAGATGCAACAGTTTTTCCATCGTATAAAACGAATAATAGCAACCAGTGTGAAAGTGATGGTCATTTCTACGATCCGGGCAACCTAGGCTTTAGACTAGGGCGTTGTTCCACCATCTCGAATAGTTAGGGCCTAAGAAGTCAACGCCCGAAACATAAAATACAATAAAAATACAACAGCATTTCTATCGTTTAACTGAAATAACTGCAAACAGTGTGAAAGTACTGGTCATATCTACGAATCGGGCAACCTAGGCTTCACTCTTGGACGTTGCCCCACCAGACCGTATAGCGAGGACCTTAGAATTCAAAACCAGAAGCAGAAAATAAAATAAAAATGCAACAGTTTTTCCATCGTATAGCATGCATAATTTCCATCAGCGTGAAAGTAATGATTATTTCGACGTTTCGGGAATCCTAGACTTAACTCTGAGGCATTGCTCCACCAGATCGACTGGTTAGGGCCTATGATGTCAACGCCAGAAGCATAAAATACAATATAAATACAACAGCTTTTCCATCGTATAAAACGAATAATTGCAACCAGTGTGAAAGTTATGGTCCTTTCTTCGTTCCGGGCAACCTAGGCTTCAGTCTAGCGCGGTGCTCCACCAGATCGAATAGTTAGGGCCTAAGAAGTCAACGCTCGAAGCATAAAATACAATATAAATACAACAGCTTTTCCATCGTATAAAATGAATAATCGCAAACAGTGTGAAAGCAATGGTCATTTCTACGTTCCGGGCAACCTAGACTTCACTCTAGGGCGCTGGTCCACCAGATCGAACAGCCTGGGACTTAGAATTAAACGCCAGAAGCATAGAATACAATAAAAAGGCAACAGTTTTTCCATTGTATATCAGGAATAATTGCAACCAGTGTGAATGTTATGGTCATTTCTACGTTCCGGGCAACCTATGCTTCACAATAGGTCGTTGCTCCACCAGCTAGAATAGTTAGGGCCTTAGAAGACAACGCCAGAAGCATAAGATAAAATAAAGATGCAACAGCTTTTCCATCGTATAACAGGAATAATTGCATCCAGTGCGAAGGTAATGGTATGTTCTACGTTCCGGGCGACTTAGGCTTCACTCTAGGGCGGTGCTCCACCAGATCAAATAGTTAGGGCCTAAGAAGTCAACGCCAGAAGCGTAAAATAAAATATAAATACAACAGCTTTTCCATCGTATAAAGTGAATAATTGCAATCATTCTGAAAGTAATGGTTATTTCTACGTTCCGGGAAACCTAGGAAACACTCTAGGTCGTTGCTCCACCAGATCGAATGGCTAGCGACTTAGAATTAAACGCTAGAAGCATAAAATACAATAAAAATACAACAGTTTTTCCATTGTATAACAGGAATAATTGGAACCAGTGTGAAATTAATGGTCATTACTACTTTCCGGGCAACCTAGGTTTCACTCTAGGGCGTTGCTGCACCAGAGCGAATAGCTAGGGCCTAAGAAGTCAACGCCAGAAGCATAAAATACAATATAAATACAACAGCTTTTCCATCGTATAAAACGAATAATTGCAACCAGTGTGAATGTTATGGTCATTTCTACGTTCCGGGCAACCTAGGCTTCACTCTAGGGCGGTGCTCCACCAGATCAAATAGTTAGGGCCTAAGAAGTCAACACCATAAGAATAAAATAGAATATAAGTACACCAGCGTTTCCTGCGTATAAAATGAATAATTGCAAACAGTGTGAAAGTAATGGTCATTTCTACGTTCCGGGCAACCTAGGCTTCACTCTAGGTCGTTGCTTCACCAGATCGAATAGCTAGCGACTTAGAATTAAATGCCAGAAGCATAAAAGACAATAAAAATGCAACAGCTTTTCCATCGTATAAAACGTATAATTGCAACCAGTGTGAGAGTTGTGGTCATTTCTACGTTCCGTGCAACCTAGGCTTCACTCTAGGGCGTTGCTCCACCAGATAGAGTAGTTAGGGCCTTAGAAGACATCGCCAGAAGCATAAGATAAAATAAAGATGCAACAGCTTTTCCATTGTATAACAGGAATAATTGCAACCAGTGCGAAGGTAACGGTATTTTCTATGTTCCGGGCAACTGAGGCTTCACTCTAGGGCGGTGCTCCATCAGATCGAATAGTTAGGGCCTAAGAAGTCAACGCCAGAAGCGTAAAATAGAATATAAATACAACAGCTTTTCCATCGTATAAAATGAATAATTGCAAACATTCTGGAAGTAATGGTTATTTCTACGTTCCGGGCAACCTAGGCAACACTCTAGGTCGTTGCTCCACCAGATCGAATAGCTAGCGACTTAGAATTAAACGCTAGAAGCATAAAATACAATAAAAATATAACAGCTTTTCCAACGTATAACAGGAATAATTGGATCCAGTGTGAAATTAATGGTCATTACCACGTTCCGGGCAACCTAAGTTTCACTCTAGGGCGTTGCTCCACCAGAGCGAATAGTTAGGGCCCAAGAAGTCAACGCCAGAAGCATAAAATACAATATAAATACAACAGCTTTTCCATCTTATAGAACGAATAATTGCAACCAGTGTGAAAGTTATGGTCCTTTCTACGTTCCGGACGACCTAGGCTTCACTCTAGGGCGTTGCTCGACCAGATCGAATAGATAAGGCATTAGAAGTCAACGCCAGAAGCATAAAATACATTATAAATACAACAGCTTTTCCATCGTATAAAATGAATAATCGCAAACAGTGTGAAAGTAATGGTCATTTCTACGTTCCGGGCAACCTTGGCTTCACCAGAGGGCGTTGCTCCAACAGATTGAATTGTTAGGGCCTTAGAAGTCAACGCCAGAAGCATAAAATAAAATAAAGATGCAACAGCTTTTCCATCGTATAACAGGAATAATTGCAACCAGTGCGAAGGTAATGGTATGTTCTACGTTCCGGGCAACTTAGGCTTCACTCTAGGGCGGTGCTCCACCAGGTCAAATAGTTACGGCCTAAGAAGTCAACGCCAGAAGCGTACAATAAAATATAAATACAACAGCTTTTCCATCTTATAGAACGAATAGTTGCAACCAGTGTGAATGTTATGGTCATACCTACCTTCCGGGCAACCTAGGCTTCACCCTCGGGCGTTGCTCCACCAGATCGAATAGTTAGGGCCCAAGAAGTGATCGCCAGAAGCATAAAATACAATATAAATACAACAGTTTTTCCATCGTATAAAACGAATAATTGCAACCAGTATGAAAGTTATGGCCATTTCTACTTTCCGGGCAACCTAGGCTTCACCCTAGGGCGTTGCTCTAACAGATCGAAAAGTTAGGTTCTTAGAAGTCAGCGCCCGAAGCATTAAATGCAATAAGAATAAAACAGCTTTTCCATCGTATAAAATGAATAGTTGCAACCAGTGTCAAAGTTATGGACATTTCTACATTCCGAGCAACCTAGGCGTCACTCTAGGGCGTTGCTCCACCAGATCGAATAGTTAGGGCCTTAGAAGTCAACGCCAGAAGCATGAAATGCAATAAAGATGCAAAAGTTTTTCCATCGTATAACAGGAATAACTGCAACCAGTGTGAGAGTGCTGGTCATTTCTAGGTTCCGGGTAACCTAGGTTTCACTCTAGTGCGTTTCTCCACCAGATCGAATAGCCACGGCCTTAGAAGTCACCGCCAGAAGGATAAAATACAATATAAGTACAACAGTTTGTCCATCAGATAAAATGAATAATTGCAACCAGTGTGAAAGTAATGGTCATTTCTACGTTCCGGGCAACCTAGGCTTCACTCTAGGGCGTTACTGCACCACATCTAATAGCTACGGCCTTAGAAGTCAACGCCAGAAGCATAAAATACAATATAAATACAACAGCTTTTCCATCGTATAAAATGAATAATCGCAAACAGTGTGAAAGCAATGGTCATTTCTACGTTCCGGGCAACCTAGACTTCACTCTAGGGCGCTGGTCCACCAGATCGAACAGCCTGGGACTTAGAATTAAACGCCAGAAGCATAGAATACAATAAAAAGGCAACAGTTTTTCCATTGTATATCAGGAATAATTGCAACCAGTGTGAATGTTATGGTCATTTCTACGTTCCGGGCAACCTATGCTTCACAATAGGTCGTTGCTCCACCAAATCGAATAGTTACGGCCTCAGAAGTCAACGCCAGAAGCATAAAATACAATAAAAATAAAACAGTTTTTCCCTCGTATAACAGGAATAATTGCAACCATTGTGATAGTAATGGTCATTTCTGCGTTCCGGGCAACGTAGGTTTCACTCTAGGCCGTTGCTCCACCAGATCGAATAGCAAGGGACTTAGAATTCAACGCCAGAAGCATAAAATACAATAAAAATAAAACAGTTTTTCCCTCGTATAACAGGAATAATTGCAACCATTGTGATAGTAATGGTCATTTCTGCGTTCCGGGCAACGTAGGTTTCACTCTAGGCCGTTGCTCCACCAGATCGAATAGCAAGGGACTTAGAATTCAACGCCAGAAGAATAAAATGCAATATAAGTACAACAGTTTTTCTATCGTATAAAATGAATAATTGCAAACAGTGTGAAAGTAATGGTCATTTCTACGTTCCGGGCAACCTAGGTTTCACACTAGGGCGTTGTTCCACCAGATCGAATAGTTACGGCCTCAGAAGTCAACGCCAGAAGCATAAGATACAATATAAATACAACAGTTCTTCCATCGTATAACAGGAATAATTGCAACCAGTGTGAAAGTAATGGTCATTTCTACGTTCCGGGCAGCCTAGGTTTCACTCGAGGTCGTTGCTCCACCAGATCGAATAGTTAGGGCCTAAGAAGTCAACGCCAGAAGCATAAAATACAATATAAATACAACAGTTCTTCCATCGTATAACAGGAATAATTGCAACCAGTGTGAAAGTAATGGTATGTTCTACGTTCCGGGCAACCTAGGCTTCACTCTAGGGCGGTGCTCCATCAGATCAAATAGTTAGGTCCTAAGAAGTCAACGCCAGAAGCATAAAATACAATATAAATACCAGAGCTTTTCCTTCGTATATAATGTATATGTGCAAACAGTGTGAAAGTAATGGTCATTTCTACGCTCCGTGCAACCTAGGCTTCACTCTAGGGCGTAGCTCCACCATATCGAATAGCTCCGGTCTTAGAAATCAACGCCTGAAGCATGAAATACAATATAAATACAACAGCTTTTCCATCGTATAAAACGGATAATTGCAACCAGCTGGAAAGTTATGGACACTTCTACATTCCGAGCAACCTAGGCTTCACTCTAGGGCGTTGCTCCACCAGATCGAACAGTTAGGGCATTAGAAGTAAACGCCAGGAGCGTAAAATACCATAAAGATGCAACAGTTTTTCCATCGTATAACAGGAATTATTGCAACCAGTGTGAAGGTAATGGTATGTTGTACGTTCCGGGCAACCTAGGCTTCACTCTAGGGCGGTGCACCATCAGATCAAATAGTTAGGGCCTAAGAAGTCAGCGCCAGAAGCATAAAATACAATATAAATGCAACAGCTTTTCCATCGTATATAAAGTGTATTTGCAAACAGTGTGAAAGTAATGGTCATTTCTACGTACCGTGCAACCTAGGCGTCACTCGAGGGCGTTGCTCCACCACATCTAATAGCTACGGCCTTAGAAGTCAACGCCAGAAGCATAAAATACAATATAAATACAACAGCTTTTCAATCGTATAAAGTGAATAATTGCACAAAGTGTGAAAGTGATGGTCATTCCTAGGTTCCGGGCAACCTAGGCTCCGCTCTAGGGCGTTGCTCCACCTGATCGAATAGCTAGGCACTTAGGATTCAACGCAAGACGCAAAAAATACAATAAAAATACAACAGTTTTTCCATCGTATAAAAGGAATAATTGCTACCAGTTTGAAAGTAATTGTCATTTCTACGTTCCGCGCTACTTAGGCTGCACTCTTGGACGTTGCCCAAACAGACCGAATAGCTAGGACCTCAGAAGTCAAAGCCAGAAGCAGAAAATACAATAAAAATGCAACCGTATTTCTACAGTATTGCATGAATAACTGCAACCAGTGTGAAAGTAATGAACATTTCGACGTTTCAGGCATCCTAGACTTAACTTTGAGGCATTTCTCCACCAGATCGCAGAGTTAGGGCCTTAGGAGTCAACGCCAGAAGCATAAAATACAAAATAAAACAACATTCTTTCCATCGTATAAAACGTATAATTGCAACAACTGTGAAAGTTATGGTCATATCTACGTTCCAGGCAACCTAAGCTTGACTCTAGGGCGTTGCTCCACCAGATCGAATAGTTAGGGTCTTAGAAGTCAACGCCCGAAGCATAAAATACAATAAAGATACAACAGTTTTTCCATCGTATAGCAGGAATAATTGCAACAAGCGTGAAGGTAATGGTCATTTCTACGTTTCGGGCAACATAGGCTTTACCCTAGGGCGCTGCTCCACCAGATCGAATTGCTAGGGTCTTAGAAGTCAACGCCCGAAACATAAAATACAATAAAGATACAACAGTTTTTCCATCGAATAACAGGAATATTTACAACCAGAGTGAAGGGGGTGGTGATTTCCACGTTCCGGGCAACCTCGGCATCACTCTGGGGCGTTGGTCAACCAGAGCGAATAGTTAGGGCCTAAGAAGTCAACGTCAGACTCATAAAATACAAATTAAATACAGCAGTTTTTTCATCGTATAAAAAGGATAATTGCACCAGAGTGAAGATGATGACCATTTCTACGTTCCGTGCAACCTAGGCGTCACTCTAGGGCCTTGCTCAAACACATCTGATAGCTACGGCCTTAGAAGTCAACGCCAGAAGCATAAAATACAATATAAATACAATAGCTTTTCCATCGTATAAAATGAATAATTGCAAACAGTGTGAAAGTAATGGTCATTTCTACGTTCCGGGCAACCTAGGTTTCACACTAGGGCGTTGCTCCACCAGATCGAATAGTTACGGCCTCAGAAGTCAACGCCAGAAGCATAAGATACAATATAAACACAACAGTTCTTCCATCGTATAACAGGAATAATTGCAACCAGTGTGAAAGTAATGGTCATTTCTACGTTCCGGGCAGCCTAGGTTTCACTCGAGGTCGTTGCTCCACCAGATCGAATAGTTAGGGCCTAAGAAGTCAACGCCAGAAGCATAAAATACAATATAAATACAACAGTTCTTCCATCGTATAACAGGAATAATTGCAACCAGTGTGAAAGTAATGGTATGTTCTACGTTCCGGGCAACCTAGGCTTCACTCTAGGGCGGTGCTCCACCAGATCAAATAGTTAGGGCCTAAGAAGTCAACACCATAAGAATAAAATAGAATATAAGTACACCAGCGTTTCCTGCGTATAAAATGAATAATTGCAAACAGTGTGAAAGTAATGGTCATTTCTACGTTCCGGGCAACCTAGGCTTCACTCTAGGTCGTTGCTTCACCAGATCGAATAGCTAGCGACTTAGAATTAAATGCCAGAAGCATAAAAGACAATAAAAATGCAACAGCTTTTCCATCGTATAAAACGTATAATTGCAACCAGTGTGAGAGTTGTGGTCATTTCTACGTTCCGTGCAACCTAGGCTTCACTCTAGGGCGTTGCTCCACCAGATAGAGTAGTTAGGGCCTTAGAAGACATCGCCAGAAGCATAAGATAAAATAAAGATGCAACAGCTTTTCCATTGTATAACAGGAATAATTGCAACCAGTGCGAAGGTAACGGTATTTTCTATGTTCCGGGCAACTGAGGCATCACTCTAGGGCGGTGCTCCATCAGATCGAATAGTTAGGGCCTAAGAAGTCAACGCCAGAAGCGTAAAATAGAATATAAATACAACAGCTTTTCCATCGTATAAAATGAATAATTGCAAACATTCTGGAAGTAATGGTTATTTCTACGTTCCGGGCAACCTAGGCAACACTCTAGGTCGTTGCTCCACCAGATCGAATAGCTAGCGACTTAGAATTAAACGCTAGAAGCATAAAATACAATAAAAATATAACAGCTTTTCCAACGTATAACAGGAATAATTGGATCCAGTGTGAAATTAATGGTCATTACCACGTTCCGGGCAACCTAAGTTTCACTCTAGGGCGTTGCTCCACCAGAGCGAATAGTTAGGGCCCAAGAAGTCAACGCCAGAAGCATAAAATACAATATAAATACAACAGCTTTTCCATCTTATAGAACGAATAATTGCAACCAGTGTGAAAGTTATGGTCCTTTCTACGTTCCGGACGACCTAGGCTTCACTCTAGGGCGTTGCTCGACCAGATCGAATAGATAAGGCATTAGAAGTCAACGCCAGAAGCATAAAATACATTATAAATACAACAGCTTTTCCATCGTATAAAATGAATAATCGCAAACAGTGTGAAAGTAATGGTCATTTCTACGTTCCGGGCAACCTTGGCTTCACCAGAGGGCGTTGCTCCAACAGATTGAATTGTTAGGGCCTTAGAAGTCAACGCCAGAAGCATAAAATAAAATAAAGATGCAACAGCTTTTCCATCGTATAACAGGAATAATTGCAACCAGTGCGAAGGTAATGGTATGTTCTACGTTCCGGGCAACTTAGGCTTCACTCTAGGGCGGTGCTCCACCAGGTCAAATAGTTACGGCCTAAGAAGTCAACGCCAGAAGCGTAAAATAAAATATAAATACAACAGCTTTTCCATCTTATAGAACGAATAGTTGCAACCAGTGTGAATGTTATGGTCATACCTACCTTCCGGGCAACCTAGGCTTCACCCTCGGGCGTTGCTCCACCAGATCGAATAGTTAGGGCCCAAGAAGTGATCGCCAGAAGCATAAAATACAATATAAATACAACAGTTTTTCCATCGTATAAAACGAATAATTGCAACCAGTATGAAAGTTATGGCCATTTCTACTTTCCGGGCAACCTAGGCTTCACCCTAGGGCGTTGCTCTAACAGATCGAAAAGTTAGGTTCTTAGAAGTCAGCGCCCGAAGCATTAAATGCAATAAGAATAAAACAGCTTTTCCATCGTATAAAATGAATAGTTGCAACCAGTGTCAAAGTTATGGACATTTCTACATTCCGAGCAACCTAGGCTTCACTCTAGGGCGTTGCTCCACCAGATCGAATAGTTAGGGCCTTAGAAGTCAACGCCAGAAGCATAAAATGCAATAAAGATGCAAAAGTTTTTCCATCGTATAACAGGAATAACTGCAACCAGTGTGAGAGTGCTGGTCATTTCTAGGTTCCGGGTAACCTAGGTTTCACTCTAGTGCGTTTCTCCACCAGATCGAATAGCCACGGCCTTAGAAGTCACCGCCAGAAGGATAAAATACAATATAAGTACAACAGTTTGTCCATCAGATAAAATGAATAATTGCAACCAGTGTGAAAGTAATGGTCATTTCTACGTTCCGGGCAACCTAGGCTTCACTCTAGGGCGTTACTGCACCACATCTAATAGCTACGGCCTTAGAAGTCAACGCCAGAAGCATAAAATACAATATAAATACAACAGCTTTTCCATCGTATAAAATGAATAATCGCAAACAGTGTGAAAGCAATGGTCATTTCTACGTTCCGGGCAACCTAGACTTCACTCTAGGGCGCTGGTCCACCAGATCGAACAGCCTGGGACTTAGAATTAAACGCCAGAAGCATAGAATACAATAAAAAGGCAACAGTTTTTCCATTGTATATCAGGAATAATTGCAACCAGTGTGAATGTTATGGTCATTTCTACGTTCCGGGCAACCTAGGTTTCACACTAGGGCGTTGTTCCACCAGATCGAATAGTTACGGCCTCAGAAGTCAACGCCAGAAGCATAAGATACAATATAAATACAACAGTTCTTCCATCGTATAACAGGAATAATTGCAACCAGTGTGAAAGTAATGGTCATTTCTACGTTCCGGGCAGCCTAGGTTTCACTCGAGGTCGTTGCTCCACCAGATCGAATAGTTAGGGCCTAAGAAGTCAACGCCAGAAGCATAAAATACAATATAAATACAACAGTTCTTCCATCGTATAACAGGAATAATTGCAACCAGTGTGAAAGTAATGGTATGTTCTACGTTCCGGGCAACCTAGGCTTCACTCTAGGGCGGTGCTCCATCAGATCAAATAGTTAGGTCCTAAGAAGTCAACGCCAGAAGCATAAAATACAATATAAATACCAGAGCTTTTCCTTCGTATATAATGTATATGTGCAAACAGTGTGAAAGTAATGGTCATTTCTACGCTCCGTGCAACCTAGGCTTCACTCTAGGGCGTAGCTCCACCATATCGAATAGCTCCGGTCTTAGAAATCAACGCCTGAAGCATGAAATACAATATAAATACAACAGCTTTTCCATCGTATAAAACGGATAATTGCAACCAGCTGGAAAGTTATGGACACTTCTACATTCCGAGCAACCTAGGCTTCACTCTAGGGCGTTGCTCCACCAGATCGAACAGTTAGGGCATTAGAAGTAAACGCCAGGAGCGTAAAATACCATAAAGATGCAACAGTTTTTCCATCGTATAACAGGAATTATTGCAACCAGTGTGAAGGTAATGGTATGTTGTACGTTCCGGGGAACCTAGGCTTCACTCTAGGGCGGTGCACCATCAGATCAAATAGTTAGGGCCTAAGAAGTCAGCGCCAGAAGCATAAAATACAATATAAATGCAACAGCTTTTCCATCGTATATAAAGTGTATTTGCAAACAGTGTGAAAGTAATGGTCATTTCTACGTACCGTGCAACCTAGGCGTCACTCGAGGGCGTTGCTCCACCACATCTAATAGCTACGGCCTTAGAAGTCAACGCCAGAAGCATAAAATACAATATAAATACAACAGCTTTTCAATCGTATAAAGTGAATAATTGCACAAAGTGTGAAAGTGATGGTCATTCCTAGGTTCCGGGCAACCTAGGCTCCGCTCTAGGGCGTTGCTCCACCTGATCGAATAGCTAGGCACTTAGGATTCAACGCAAGACGCAAAAAATACAATAAAAATACAACAGTTTTTCCATCGTATAAAAGGAATAATTGCTACCAGTTTGAAAGTAATTGTCATTTCTACGTTCCGCGCTACTTAGGCTGCACTCTTGGACGTTGCCCAAACAGACCGAATAGCTAGGACCTCAGAAGTCAAAGCCAGAAGCAGAAAATACAATAAAAATGCAACCGTATTTCTACAGTATTGCATGAATAACTGCAACCAGTGTGAAAGTAATGAACATTTCGACGTTTCAGGCATCCTAGACTTAACTTTGAGGCATTTCTCCACCAGATCGCAGAGTTAGGGCCTTAGGAGTCAACGCCAGAAGCATAAAATACAAAATAAAACAACATTCTTTCCATCGTATAAAACGTATAATTGCAACAACTGTGAAAGTTATGGTCATATCTACGTTCCGGGCAACCTAAGCTTGACTCTAGGGCGTTGCTCCACCAGATCGAATAGTTAGGGTCTTAGAAGTCAACGCCCGAAGCATAAAATACAATAAAGATACAACAGTTTTTCCATCGTATAGCAGGAATAATTGCAACAAGCGTGAAGGTAATGGTCATTTCTACGTTTCGGGCAACATAGGCTTTACCCTAGGGCGCTGCTCCACCAGATCGAATTGCTAGGGTCTTAGAAGTCAACGCCCGAAACATAAAATACAATAAAGATACAACAGTTTTTCCATCGAATAACAGGAATATTTACAACCAGAGTGAAGGGGGTGGTGATTTCCACGTTCCGGGCAACCTCGGCATCACTCTGGGGCGTTGGTCAACCAGAGCGAATAGTTAGGGCCTAAGAAGTCAACGTCAGACTCATAAAATACAAATTAAATACAGCAGTTTTTTCATCGTATAAAAAGGATAATTGCACCAGAGTGAAGATGATGACCATTTCTACGTTCCGTGCAACCTAGGCGTCACTCTAGGGCCTTGCTCCAACACATCTGATAGCTACGGCCTTAGAAGTCAACGCCAGAAGCATAAAATACAATATAAATACAATAGCTTTTCCATCGTATAAAATGAATAATTGCAAACAGTGTGAAAGTAATGGTCATTTCTACGTTCCGGGCAACCTAGGTTTCACACTAGGGCGTTGCTCCACCAGATCGAATAGTTACGGCCTCAGAAGTCAACGCCAGAAGCATAAGATACAATATAAACACAACAGTTCTTCCATCGTATAACAGGAATAATTGCAACCAGTGTGAAAGTAATGGTCATTTCTACGTTCCGGGCAGCCTAGGTTTCACTCGAGGTCGTTGCTCCACCAGATCGAATAGTTAGGGCCTAAGAAGTCAACGCCAGAAGCATAAAATACAATATAAATACAACAGTTCTTCCATCGTATAACAGGAATAATTGCAACCAGTGTGAAAGTAATGGTATGTTCTACGTTCCGGGCAACCTAGGCTTCACTCTAGGGCGGTGCTCCATCAGATCAAATAGTTAGGTCCTAAGAAGTCAACGCCAGAAGCATAAAATACAATATAAATACCAGAGCTTTTCCATCGTATATAATGTATATGTGCAAACAGTGTGAAAGTAATGGTCATTTCTACGCTCCGTGCAACCTAGGCTTCACTCTAGGGCGTAGCTCCACCATATCGAATAGCTCCGGTCTTAGAAATCAACTCCTGAAGCATGAAATACAATATAAATACAACAGCTTTTCCATCGTATAAAACGGATAATTGCAACCAGCTGGAAAGTTATGGACACTTCTACATTCCGAGCAACCTAGGCTTCACTCTAGGGCGTTGCTCCACCAGATCGAACAGTTAGGGCATTAGAAGTAAACGCCAGGAGCGTAAAATACCATAAGGATGCAACAGTTTTTCCATCGTATAACAGGAATTATTGCAACCAGTGTGAAGGTAATGGTATGTTGTACGTTCCGGGCAACCTAGGCTTCACTCTAGGGCGGTGCACCATCAGACAAATAGTTAGGGCCTAAGAAGTCAGCGCCAGAAGCATAAAATACAATATAAATGCAACAGCTTTTCCATCGTATAGAATGTATATTTGCAATCAGTGTTAAAGGAATGGCCATTTATACGTTCCGGGCAACCTAGGCTTCACTCTAGGGCGCAGCTCCACCAGATCGAATAGTCAGGGCCTAAGAAGTCAACGCCAGAAGCATAAAATACAATATAAATACAACAGCTTTTCCATCGTATAAAACGAATAATTGCAACCAGTGTGAAAGTTATGGACATTTCTACATTCCGAGCAAGCTAGGCTTCACTCTAGAGAGTTGCTCCACCAGATCGAATAGTTAGGGCCTTAGAAGTCAACGCCAGAAGCATGAAATACAATATAAATACAACAGCTTTTCCATCGTATAAAACGAATAATTGCAACAAGCTGGAAAGTTATCTACATTGCTACATTCCGAGCAACCTAGGCTTCACCCTATGGCGTTGCTCCACCAGATAGAATAGTTAGGGCCGTAGAAGTCAACGCCAGGAGCATAAAATACAATAAATATGCAAGAGTTTTTCCATCGTATAACTGGAATAATTGCAACTAGTGTGAAGGTAATGGTATGTTCTACGTTCCGGGCAACCTATGCCTCACACTAGGGCGGTGCTCCACCAGATCAAATAGTTAGGGCCCAAGAAGCCAACGCCAGAAGCATAAAATACAGTATAAATACAACAGCTTTTCCATCGTATATAAAGTGTATTTGCAAACAGTGTGAAAGTAATGGTCATTTCTACGTTCCGTGCAACCTAGGCGTCACTCGAGGGCGTTGCTCCACCACATCTAATAGCTACGGCCTTAGAAGTCAACGCCAGAAGCATAAAATACAATATAAATACAACAGCATTTCAATCGTATAAAGTGAATAATTGCACAAAGTGTGAAAGTGATGGTCATTCCTAGGTTCCGGGCAACCTAGGCTCCGCTCTAGGGCGTTGCTCCACCTGATCGAATAGCTAGGCACTTAGGATTCAACGCAAGACGCAAAAAATACAATAAAAATACAACAGTTTTTCCATCGTATAAAAGGAATAATTGCTACCAGTTTGAAAGTAATTGTCATTTCCACGTTCCGCGCTACATAGGCTGCACTCTTGGACGTTGCCCAAACAGACCGAATAGCTAGGACCTCAGAAGTCAAAGCCAGAAGCAGAAAATACAATAAAAATGCAACCGTATTTCTACAGTATTGCATGAATAACTGCAACCAGTGTGAAAGTAATGAACATTTCGACGTTTCAGGCATCCTAGACTTAACTTTGAGGCATTTCTCCACCAGATCGAAGAGTTAGGGCCTTAGGAGTCAACGCCAGAAGCATAAAATACAAAATAAAACAACATTCTTTCCATCGTATAAAACGTATAATTGCAACAACTGTGAAAGTTATGGTCATATCTACGTTCCGGGCAACCTAAGCTTGACTCTAGGGCGTTGCTCCACCAGATCGAATAGTTAGGGTCTTAGAAGTCAACGCCCGAAGCATAAAATACAATAAAGATACAACAGTTTTTCCATCGTATAGCAGGAATAATTGCAACAAGCGTGAAGGTAATGGTCATTTCTACGTTTCGGGCAACATAGGCTTTACCCTAGGGCGCTGCTCCACCAGATCGAATTGCTAGGGTCTTAGAAGTCAACGCCCGAAACATAAAATACAATAAAGATACAACAGTTTTTCCATCGAATAACAGGAATATTTACAACCAGAGTGAAGGGGGTGGTGATTTCCACGTTCCGGGCAACCTCGGCATCACTCTGGGGCGTTGGTCAACCAGAGCGAATAGTTAGGGCCATTGAAGTCAACGTCAGACTCATAAAATACAAATTAAATACAACAGTTTTTTCATCGTATAAAAAGGATAATTGCACCAGAGTGAAGATGATGACCATTTCTACGTTCCGTGCAACCTAGGCGTCACTCTAGGGCCTTGCTCCAACACATCTGATAGCTACGGCCTTAGAAGTCAACGCCAGAAGCATAAAATACAATATAAATACAACAGCTTTTCCATCGTATAAAATGAATAATTGCAAACAGTGTGAAAGTTATGGACATTTCTACATTCCGAGCAACCTAGGCTTGACTCTAGCGCGTTCCGCCACCAGATCAAATAGTTAGGGCCTAAGAAGGCAACGTCAGAAGCATAAAATGCAATATAAATACAACAGCTTTTCCATCGTATAAAACGAACAATTGAAACCAGTGTGAAAGTTATGGACATTTGTACATTCCGAGCAAGCTAGGCTTCAGTCTAGTGCGTTGCTCCACCAGTTCGAATAGTTAGGGCCTTAGAGGTCAGCGCCAGAAGAATGAAATACAATATAAATACAACAGATTTTCCATCGTATAAAACGAATAATTGCAACAAGCTGGAAAGTAATCTACATTGCTACATTCTGAGCAACCTAGGCTTCACTCTACGGCGTTGCTCCACCAGATCGAATAGTTACGGCCGTAGAAGTCAACGCCAGGAGCATAAAATACAATAAATATGCAACAGTTTTTCCATCGTATAACTGGAATAATTGCAACTAGTGTGAAGGTAATGGTCAGTTCTACGTTCCGGGCGACCTAGGCTTCAATCTAGGGCGTTGCTCCACCAGATCGAATAGTTAGGGCCTTAGAAGTCAACGCCAGAAGCATAAAATACAATAAAGATGCAACAGTTTTTCCATTGTTTAACAGGAATAAGTGCAACCAGTGTGAAGGTAATGATATGTTCTACGTTGGGGGCAACCTAGGCTTCACTCTAGGGCGGTGCTCCATCAGATCAAATAGTTAGGTCCTAAGAAGTCAACGCCAGAAGCATAAAATACAATATAAATACCAGAGCTTTTCCATCGTATATAATGTATATTTGCAAACAGTGTGAAAGTAATGGTCATTTCTACGCTCCGGGCAACCTAGGCTTCACTCTATGGCGTAGCTCCACCACATCGAATAGCTCCGGTCTTAGAAATCAACGCCTGAGCATGAAATACAGTATAAATACAACAGCTTTTCCATCGTATAAAACGGATAATTGCAACCAGCTGGAAAGTTATGGACACTTCTACATTCCGAGCAACCTAGACTTCACTCTAGGGCATTGCTCCACCAGATCGAACAGTTAGGGCATTAGAAGTAAGCGCCAGGAGCATAAAATACAATAAAGATGCAACAGTTTTTCCATCGTATAACAGGAATTATTGCAACCAGTGTGAAGGTAATGGTATGTTGTACGTTCCGGGCAAACTAGGCTTCACTCTAGGGCGGTGCTCCATCAGATCAAATAGTTAGGGCCTAAGAAGTCAGCGCCAGAAGCATAAAATACAATATAAATCCAACAGTTTTGCCATAGTATAACAGGAATAATTCCAACCAGTGTGAAGGTAATGGCCTTTTCTACGTTCCCGGCAACCTAGGCTTCACTCTAGGGCGGTGCTCCACCAGACCAAGTAGTTAGGGCCTAAGAAGTCAACGCCAGAAGAATAAAATACAATATAATTACAACAGCTTTTGCATCGTATAGACGAATAACTTCAAACATTATGAAAGTAATGGTCATTTCTACGTTCCGGGCAACCTAGGCTACACTCTAGGGCGTTGCTCCACCAGAACGAATAGATTTGGACTTAGAATTCAACGCCAGAAGCATAAAATACAATAAAAATACAACAGTTTTGCCATCGTATAACAGGAATAATTCCAACCAGTGTGAAGGTAATGGTCTTTTCTACGTTCCGGGCAACTTAGGCTTCACTCTAGGGCGGTGCTCCACCACATCGAATAGCTCCGGCCTTAGAAGTCAACGCCAGAAGCATAAAATACAATATAAATACAACAGCTTTTCCATCGTATAAAATGAATAATTGCAAACAGTGTGAAAGTTATGGACATTTCTACATTCCGAGCAACATAGGCTTCACTCTAGGGCGTTGCTCCACCAGATCGAATAGTTAGGGCCTCAGAAGTCAACGCCAGAAGCATGAAGTACAATGTAAATACAACAGCTTCTCCATCGTATAAAACGAATAATTGCAACCAGTGTGAAAGTTATGGTCATTTCTACATTCCGAGCAACCTAGGCTTCACTCTAGGGCGTTGCTCCACCAGATCGAATAGCTAGGGACTTAGAATTCAACGCCAAAAGCATAAAATACAATAAAAATACAACAGTTTTTCCATCGTATAACAGGAATAAGTGCAACCAGTGTGATAGTAATGGTCTTTTCTACTTTCCGGGCAACCTAGGTTTCACTCTAGGGCGTTGCTGCACCAGAGCGAATAGCTAGGGCCTAAGAAGTCAACGCCAGAAGCATAAAATACAATATAAATACAACAGCTTTTCCATCGTATAAAACGAATAATTGCAACCAGTGTGAATGTTATGGTCATTTCTACGTTCCGGGCAACCTAGGCTTCACTCTAGGGCGGTGCTCCACCAGATCAAATAGTTAGGGCCTAAGAAGTCAACACCATAAGAATAAAATAGAATATAAGTACACCAGCGTTTCCTGCGTATAAAATGAATAATTGCAAACAGTGTGAAAGTAATGGTCATTTCTACGTTCCGGACAACCTAGGCTTCACTCTAGGGCGTTGCAGCACCAGATCGAATAGATAGGGCCTTAGATGTGAACGCGCGAGGCATAAAATACAGAATAAATACAACGGTTTTTCCATTTTATATAACGAATAATTGCTACCAGTTGTGAAAGTGATGGTCACTTCTACGTTCCGGGCAACCTAGGCTTCACCCTAGGGCGTTGCTCCACCAGATCGAATAGTTAGGGCCCAAGAAGTGATCGCCAGAAGCATAAAATACAATATAAATACAACAGTTTTTCCATCGTATAAAACGAATAATTGCAACCAGTATGAAAGTTATGGCCATTTCTACTTTCCGGGCAACCTAGGCTTCACCCTAGGGCGTTGCTCTAACAGATCGAAAAGTTAGGTTCTTAGAAGTCAGCGCCCGAAGCATTAAATGCAATAAGAATAAAACAGCTTTTCCATCGTATAAAATGAATAGTTGCAACCAGTGTCAAAGTTATGGACATTTCTACATTCCGAGCAACCTAGGCTTCACTCTAGGGCGTTGCTCCACCAGATCGAATAGTTAGGGCCTTAGAAGTCAACGCCAGAAGCATAAAATGCAATAAAGATGCAAAAGTTTTTCCATCGTATAACAGGAATAACTGCAACCAGTGTGAGAGTGCTGGTCATTTCTAGGTTCCGGGTAACCTAGGTTTCACTCTAGTGCGTTTCTCCACCAGATCGAATAGCCACGGCCTTAGAAGTCACCGCCAGAAGGATAAAATACAATATAAGTACAACAGTTTGTCCATCAGATAAAATGAATAATTGCAACCAGTGTGAAAGTAATGGTCATTTCTACGTTCCGCGCAACCTAGGCTTCACTCTAGGGCGTTACTGCACCACATCTAATAGCTACGGCCTTAGAAGTCAACGCCAGAAGCATAAAATACAATATAAATACAACAGCTTTTCCATCGCATAAAATGAATAATCGCAAACAGTGTGAAAGCAATGGTCATTTCTACGTTCCGGGCAACCTAGACTTCACTCTAGGGCGCTGGTCCACCAGATCGAACAGCCTGAGACTTAGAATTAAACGCCAGAAGCATAGAATACAATAAAAAGGCAACAGTTTTTCCATTGTATATCAGGAATAATTGCAACCAGTGTGAATGTTATGGTCATTTCTACGTTCCGGGCAACCTATGCTTCACAATAGGTCGTTGCTCCACCAAATCGAATAGTTACGGCCTCAGAAGTCAACGCCAGAAGCATAAAATACAATAAAAATAAAACAGTTTTTCCCTCGTATAACAGGAATAATTGCAACCATTGTGATAGTAATGGTCATTTCTGCGTTCCGGGCAACGTAGGTTTCACTCTAGGCCGTTGCTCCACCAGATCGAATAGCAAGGGACTTAGAATTCAACGCCAGAAGAATAAAATGCAATATAAGTACAACAGTTTTTCTATCGTATAAAATGAATAATTGCAAACAGTGTGAAAGTAATGGTCATTTCTACGTTCCGGGCAACCTAGGTTTCACACTAGGGCGTTGCTCCACCAGATCGAATAGTTACGGCCTCAGAAGTCAACGCCAGAAGCATAAGATACAATATAAATACAACAGTTCTTCCATCGTATAACAGGAATAATTGCAACCAGTGTGAAAGTAATGGTCATTTCTACGTTCCGGGCAGCCTAGGTTTCACTCGAGGTCGTTGCTCCACCAGATCGAATAGTTAGGGCCTAAGAAGTCAACGCCAGAAGCATAAAATACAATATAAATACAACAGTTCTTCCATCGTATAACAGGAATAATTGCAACCAGTGTGAAAGTAATGGTATGTTCTACGTTCCGGGCAACCTAGGCTTCACTCTAGGGCGGTGCTCCATCAGATCAAATAGTTAGGTCCTAAGAAGTCAACGCCAGAAGCATAAAATACAATATAAATACCAGAGCTTTTCCATCGTATATAATGTACATTTGCAAACAGTGTGAATGTAATGGTCATTTCTACGTTCCGGGCAACCTAGGCTTCACTGTAGGGCGTTGCCCCACCAGATCGAATAGTTAGGGCCTAAGAAGTCAATGCCAGAAGACTAAGATACATTACAGGTGCAACAGTTTTTCCTTCGTATAAAACAAATAATTGCAAACATTGTGAAAGGAATGGTCATTTCTACGTTGCGGGCAACCTTGGCGTCACTCTAGGGCGTTGGTCCACCACATCTAATAGCTACGGCCTTAGAATTCAACGCCAGAAGCATAAAATACAATAAAAATACAACAGTTTTTCCATCGTATAACAGGAATAATAGCAACCAGTGTGAAAGTAATGGTCATTTCTACGTTCCGGGCAACATACGTTTCACCCTATGGCGTTGCTCCACCAGATCGAGTAGTTAGGGCCTAAGAAGTCAACGCCAGAAGCATAAAATACGATATCAATACAACAGCTTTTCCATCGTAGAAAACGAACAATTACAACCAGTGTGTAAGTAATGGTCATTTCTACGTTCCGGGCAACTTAGGCTTCACCCTTTTACGTTGCTCCTCCAGATCGAATATATAGGGCCTTAGAAGTTAACGCCAGAAGCACAAAACACAATATAAATACAACAGTTTTTTAATCGTATAAAACGAAGAATTGCATCCAGTGTGAATGTAATGGTCATTTCTACGTTCCGGGCAGCCTAGATTGCACTCTACGGCGTTGCTCCTCCAGATCGAATAGTTAGGGCCTAAGAAGTCAACGCCAGAAGCATAAAATGCAATATAAATAAAACAGCTTTTCCATTGTATAAAACGAATAATTGCAACCAGTGTGAATCTTATGGTCATATCTACGTTCCGGGCAACCCAGGCTTCACTCTAGGGCGTTGCTCCACCAGATCGAATAGCTACGACCTTAGAAGTCAAAGCCAGAAGCAGAAAATACAATAAAAATGGATCAGTTTTTCCATCGTATAGCATGACTAATTGCAACCAGTGCGTAAAGTAATGACCATTTCGACGTTTCGGGCATCCTAGACTTAACTCTGAGGCGTTGCTCCACCAGATCGAATGTTTAGAGCCTTAGAAGTCAACGCCAGAAGCATAAAATAAAATAAAGATGCAAAAGTTTTTCCATCGAATAACAGGAATAATTGCAACCAGTCTGAAGGTAATGGTATGTTCTACGTTCCGAGCAACCTAGGCTTCACTCTAGGGCGGTGCTCCACCAGATGAAATAGTTAGGGCCTAAGAAGTCAACGCCAGAAGTATAAAATACAATATAAATACAACAGCTTTTCCATCGTATATAATGTACATTTGCAAACAGTGTGAATGTAATGGTCATTTCTACGTTCCGGGCAACCTAGGCTTCACTGTAGGGCGTTGTCCCACCAGATCGAATAGTTAGGGCCTAAGAAGTCAATGCCAGAAGACTAAAATACATTACAAGTGCAACAGTTTTTCCTTCGTATAAAATGAATAATTGCAAACATTGTGAAAGTAATGGTCATTTCTACGTTGCGGGCAACCTTGGCGTCACTCTGGGGCGTTGCTCCACCACATCTAATAGCTACGGCCTTAGAATTCAACGCCAGAAGCATGAAATACAATAAAAATACAACAGTTTTTCCGTCGTATAACAAGAATAATTGCAACCAGTGTGAAAGTAATGGTCATTTCTACGTTCCGGGCAATCTGTGTTTCATCCTATGGCGTTGCTCCACCAGATCGAATAGTTAGGGCCTAAGAAGTCAACGCCAGAAGCATAAAATACGGTATAAATACAACAGCTTTTCGATCGTATAAAACGAATAAATGCAACCAGTGTGAAAGTAATGGTCATTTCTACGTTCCGTGCAACATAGGCTTCACCCTTGGACGTTGCTCCACCAGATCGAATACATAGGGCCTTAGAAGTCAACGCCAGAAGCATAAAGCACAATATAAATAAAGCAGTTTTTCCATCGTGTAACAGTAATAATTGCAACCAGTGTGAAAGGTATGGTCATTTCTACGTTCCGGGCTACCTAGGTTTCACTCTATGGCGTTGCTCCACCAGATCGAATAGTTAGGTCCTAATAAGACAACGCCAGATGCATAAAATACGATATAAATACAGCAGCTTTTCCATCGTATAAAACGAATAATTGCAACCACTGTGAAATTTATGGTATTCATAAAATACAATATAAATACAACAGTTTTTCCCTCGTATCACAGGAATAATTGCAACCTGTGTGAAAGATATGGCCATTTCTACGATCCGGGAAACCTAGGCTTGACTCTATGGCGTTGCTCCACCACATCGGATAGCTACGGCCTTAGAAGTCAGCGCCTGAATCATAAAATACGATAAAAATACAACAGTTTTTTCATCGTATAACAGGAATAATAGCAACAGGCACGAGAGTAATGGTCATTTCTACGTTCCGGGCAACCTAGGCTTCACTCTAGAGCGTTTCTCCAACAGATCGAATAATTAGGGCCTTAGAAGTCAACGCCAGAAGAGTAAAATATAATACAAGTACAACAGTTTTTCCATCGTATAAAATGAATAATTGCAAACATTGTGAAAGTAATGGTCATTTCTACGTTCCGGGCAAGCTAGGCTTCACACTAGGGCGTTGTTCCACCAGATCGAGTAGTTAGGGCCTAAGAATTCAATGCCAGAAGACTAAAATACATTACAAGTACAACATTTTTTCCTTCGTATAAAATGAATAATTGCAAACATTGTGAAAGTAATGGTCATTTCTACGTGGCGGGCAACCTAGGCATCACTCTAGGGCGTTGCTCCACCACATCTAATAGCTACGGCCGTAGAATTCAACGACAGAAACATAAAATACAATAAAAATACAACAGTTTTTCCATCGTATAACAGGAATAATTGCAGCGAGTGTGAAAGAAATGGTCATTTCTACGTTCCGGGCAATCTATGTTTCACCCTATGGCGTTGCTCCGCCAGATCGAATAGTTAAGGCCTAAGAAGTCAACGCCAGAAGCACCAAATACAAAATACATACAACAGTTTTTCCATCGTATTAAACGAATAATTGCAACCAGTGAGAAAGTAATTGTCATTTCTACGCTACGGGCAACCTGGGCTTCACTCTATGTAGTTGCTCCACCACATCGAATAGCTACGGCCTTAGAAGAAAACGCCAGAAGCATAAAATACAATATAAATGCAACAGTTTTTCCATTGTATAGCATACATAATTTCCACCAGTGTGAAAGTAATGTTCATTTCGGCATTTCAGGCATCCTAGTCTTAACTCTGAGGCATTGCTCCACCAGATCGCATAGTTAGGGCCTAAGAAGTCAGCGCCAGAAGCATAAAATACTATATAAATACAACAGCTTCTCCATCGTATAAAACGAATAATTGCAACCAGTGTGAATGTTATGGTTATTTCTACGTTCCGGGCAACCTAGGCTTCACTCTAGGGCGTTGCTCCACCAGATCGAATAGCTAGGGACTTAGAAGTCAACGCCACAAGCATAAAATACAACATAAATACAGCAGTTTTTGCATCGTGTAACAGTAGTAATTGCAACCAGTGTGAAGGTAATGGTCATTTCTACGTTCCGGGCAACCTAGGCTTCACTCTAGGGCGTTACTCCACCAGATCGAATAGTTAGGGCCTTAGAAGCCAACGCTAGAAGCATAAAATACAAAATAAATACAACAGTGTTCCCATCGTATAAAACGGATAATTGAAACTGGTTTGAAAGTTAGGGTCATTTCTACGTTTCGGGTAACCTAGGCTTCACTCAAGGGCGTTGCTCCTCCAGATCGAATAGCCAGGGCCTTAGAAGTCTATGCCCGGAGCATAAAATACAATAAAAATACAACAGCTTTTCCATTGTATAAAACGAATAATTGCAACCAGTGTGAAAGTTATGGTCATTTCTACGTTCCCGGCAACATAGGCTTCACTCTAGGGCGTTGCTCCACCAGATCGAATGGCTACGGACTTAGAAGTCAACGCCAGGAGCATAAAATACAAAATAAATACAACAGTTTTTCCATCGTATAAAAGGAATAATTGAAACCAGTATGAAAGCTATGGTCATTTCTACGTTCCGGGCAAACCTAGGCTTCACTCTAGGGGTTGCTCCACCAGATCGAATAGTTAGGGCCTAAGAAGTCAACGCCAGGGGCATAAAATACAATAAAAATACAACAGATTTTCCATCGTGTAACAGGAATAATGGCAACCAGTGTGAAGGATAAGGTCATTTCTACGTTCTGGGCAACCTAGACTTCACTCTAGGGCGTTACTCCACCAGATCGAATAGTTAGGGCCTTAGAAGCCAACGCTAGAAGCATAAAATACAAAATAAATACAACAGTGTTCCCATCGTATAAAACGGATAATTGAAACTGGTTTGAAAGTTAGGGTCATTTCTACGTTCCGGGTAACCTAGGCTTCACTCAAGGGCGTTGCTCCTCCAGATCGAATAGCCAGGGCCTTAGAAGTCTATGCCCGGAGCATAAAATACAATAAAAATACAACAGCTTTTCCATTGTATAAAACGAATAATTGCAACCAGTGTGAAAGTTATGGTCATTTCTACGTTCCGGGCGACATAGGCTTGACTCTTGGACGTTGCCCCACCAGATAGAATAGTTTGGGCCTTAGAAGTCAACGCTTGAATCATAAAATACAAAATAAATAGAACAGTTTTTCCATTGTATAAAACGAATAACTGCACCAGTGTGAAAGTTATGGTCATTTCTACGTTCCCGGCAACATAGGCTTCACTCTAGGGCGTTGCTCCACCAGATCGAATGGCTACGGACTTAGAAGTCAACGCCAGGAGCATAAAATACAAAATAAATACAACAGTTTTTCCATCGTATAAAACGAATAATTGCAACCTGTATGAAAGTTATGGTCATTTCTACGTTCCGGGCAACCTAGGCTACACTCTATGGCGTTGCTCCAACAGATCGAATAGTTAGGGCCTAAGAAGTCAACTCCAGAGGCATAAAATACAATATAAATACAACAGCCTTTCCATCGTATATAATGTATATTTGCAAAGAGTGTGAATGTAATGGTCATTTCTACGTTCCGGGCAACCTAGGCTTCACTCTAGGGCGTCCTTCCACCAGATCGAATAGTTAGGGCCTAAGAAGTCAACGCCAGAAGAGCAAAATACAATACAAGTACAACAGTTTTTCCATCGTATAAAATGAATAATTGCAAACATTGTGAAAGTAATGGTCATTTGTACGTTCCGGGAAACCTAGGCGTTACTCTAGAGCGTTGCTACAGCACATCTAATAGCTACGGCCTTAGAATTCAACGCCAGAAGCATAAAACACAATAAAAATACAACAGTTTTTCCATCGTATAACAGGAGTAATTACAACCAGTGTGAAAGTAATGGTCATTTCTACGTTCCGGGCAACATACGTTTCACCCTATGGCGTTGCTCCACCAGATCGAGTAGTTAGGGCCTAAGAAGTCAACGCCAGAAGCATAAAATACGATATCAATACAACAGCTTTTCCATCGTATAAAACGAACAATTACAACCAGTGTGTAAGTAATGGTCATTTCTACGTTCCGGGCAACATAGGCTTCACCCTTGGACGTTGCTCCTCCAGATCGAATATATTGGGCCTTAGAAGTTAACGCCAGAAGCACAAAACACAATATAAATACAACAGTTTTTTCATCGTATAAAACGAAGAATTGCAACCAGTGTGAATGTAATGGTCATTTCTACGTTCCGGGCAGCCTAGATTGCACTCTACGGCGTTGCTCCACCAGATCGAATAGTTAGGGCCTAAGAAGTCAACGCCAGAAGCAGAAAATACAACAAAAATGTATCAGTTTTTCCATCGTATAGCATGACTAATTGCAACCAGTGCGTAAAGTAATGACCATTTCGACGTTTCGGGCATCCTAGACTTAACTCTGAGGCGTTGCTCCACCAGATCGAATATTTAGGGCCTTAGAAGTCAACGCCAGAAGCATAAAATACAATAAAGATGCAAAGGTTTTTCCATCGTATAACAGGAATAATTGAAGCCAGTGTGAAGGTAATGGTATGTTCTACGTTCCGAGCAACCTAGGCTTCACTCTAGGGCGGTGCTCCACCAGATGAAATAGTTAGGGCCTAAGAAGTCAACGCCAGAAGCATATAATACAATATAAATACAACAGCTTTTCCATCGTATATAATGTACATTTGCAAACAGTGTGAATGTAATGGTCATTTCTACGTTCCGGGCAACCTAGGCTTCACTGTAGGGCGTTGCCCCACCAGATCGAATAGTTAGGGCCTAAGAAGTCAATGCCAGAAGACTAAGATACATTACAGGTGCAACAGTTTTTCCTTCGTATAAAACAAATAATTGCAAACATTGTGAAAGGAATGGTCATTTCTACGTTGCGGGCAACCTTGGCGTCACTCTAGGGCGTTGGTCCACCACATCTAATAGCTACGGCCTTAGAATTCAACGCCAGAAGCATAAAATACAATAAAAATACAACAGTTTTTCCATCGTATAACAGGAATAATAGCAACCAGTGTGAAAGTAATGGTCATTTCTACGTTCCGGGCAACTTAGGCTTCACCCTTTTACGTTGCTCCTCCAGATCGAATATATAGGGCCTTAGAAGTTAACGCCAGAAGCACAAAACACAATATAAATGCAACAGTTTTTTAATCGTATAAAACGAAGAATTGCATCCAGTGTGAATGTAATGGTCATTTCTACGTTCCGGGCAGCCTAGATTGCACTCTACGGCGTTGCTCCTCCAGATCGAATAGTTAGGGCCTAAGAAGTCAACGCCAGAAGCATAAAATGCAATATAAATAAAACAGCTTTTCCATTGTATAAAACGAATAATTGCAACCAGTGTGAATGTTATGGTCATATCTACGTTCCGGGCAACCCAGGCTTCACTCTAGGGCGTTGCTCCACCAGATCGAATAGCTACGACCTTAGAAGTCAAAGCCAGAAGCAGAAAATACAATAAAAATGGATCAGTTTTTCCATCGTATAGCATGACTAATTGCAACCAGTGCGTAAAGTAATGACCATTTCGACGTTTCGGGCATCCTAGACTTAACTCTGAGGCGTTGCTCCACCAGATCGAATGTTTAGAGCCTTAGAAGTCAACGCCAGAAGCATAAAATAAAATAAAGATGCAAAAGTTTTTCCATCGAATAACAGGAATAATTGCAACCAGTCTGAAGGTAATGGTATGTTCTACGTTCCGAGCAACCTAGGCTTCACTCTAGGGCGGTGCTCCACCAGATGAAATAGTTAGGGCCTAAGAAGTCAACGCCAGAAGTATAAAATACAATATAAATACAACAGCTTTTCCATCGTATATAATGTACATTTGCAAACAGTGTGAATGTAATGGTCATTTCTACGTTCCGGGCAACCTAGGCTTCACTGTAGGGCGTTGTCCCACCAGATCGAATAGTTAGGGCCTAAGAAGTCAATGCCAGAAGACTAAAATACATTACAAGTGCAACAGTTTTTCCTTCGTATAAAATGAATAATTGCAAACATTGTGAAAGTAATGGTCATTTCTACGTTGCGGGCAACCTTGGCGTCACTCTGGGGCGTTGCTCCACCACATCGAATAGTTAGGGACTTAGAAGTCAATGCCCGAAGCATAAAATACAACATAAATACAGCAGTTTTTGCATCGTGTAACAGTAGTAGTTGCAACCAGTGTGAAGGTAATGGTCATTTCTACGTTCCGGGCAACCTAGGCTTCACTCTAGGGCGTTACTCCACCAGACCGAATAGTTAGGGCCTTAGAAGCCAACGCTAGAAGCATAAAATATAAAATAAATACAACAGTTTTTCCATCGTATAAAAGGAATAATTGAAACCAGTATGAAAGCTATGGTCATTTCTACGTTCCGCGCAACCTGGGCTCCACTCTAGGGCGCTGCTCCACCACATCGAATAGCTACGGCCTTAGAAGTCAACGCCAGAAGCATAAAATACAATAAAATACAACAGTTCTACCCTCGTATAGAATGAATAACTGCAAACAGTGTGAAAGTTATGGTCATTTCTACATTCCGGGCAACATCGGCTCCACTCTAGGGCGGTGGTCAGCCAGATCGAATAGTTAGGGCCTTAGAAGTCAACGCCAGCAGCTTAAAGTTCAATATAAATACAACAGCTTTTCCATCGTAAAAAACGAATAATAGAAACCGGTGTGAATCATATGGTCATTTCTACGTCCCGGCAACCTAGGCTTCACTCAAGGGCGCTGCTCCACCAGATCGAATAGTTAGGGCCTTAGAAGTCTACGCACGAGGCATACAATAAAATAAAAATGCAACAGTTTTTCCATCGTATAAAACGAATAATTGCAACCAGTGTGAAAGTGGTAGTCATTTCTAAGTTCTGGGCAACCTAGGCTTCACTCAAGGGCGTTGCTTCACCACATCGAATAGCTACGGCCTTAGAAGTCAACGCCAGAAGCATAAAATACAATAAAATACAACAGTTCTTCCCTCGTATAGAATGAATAATTACAAACAGTGTGAAAGTAATGGTCATTTCCATGTTGCGGGCAACCTAGACTCGACTCTAGGGCGTTGCTCCACCAGATGGAATAGGTAGGGCCATAGAAGTCAACGCCCGAAGCCTAAAATACAGTAAAGATACAACAGTTTTTCCATCGTGTAACAGGAATAATTGCAGCCAGTGTGAAAGTCATGGTCATTTCTACCTTCCGGGCAACCTAGCCTACACTATAGGGCGTTGCTCCACCAGATCGAATAGTTAGGGCCTTAGAAGTCTACGCCCGGAGCATAAAATACAACATAAATACAGCAGTTTTTGCATCGTGTAACAGTAGTAATTGCAACCAGTGTGTAGGTAATGGTCATTTCTACGTTCCGGGCAACCTAGGCTTCACTCTAGGGCGTTACTCCACCAGACCGAATAGTTAGGGCCTTAGAAGCCAACGCTAGAAGCATAAAATACAAAATAAATACAACAGTGTTCCCATCGTATAAAACGGATAATTGAAACTGGTTTGAAAGTTAGGGTCATTTCTACGTTCCGGGTAACCTAGGCTTCACTCAAGGGCGTTGCTCCTCCAGATCGAATAGCCTGGGCCTTAGAAGTCTATGCCCGAAGCATAAAATACAAAATAAATACAACAGTTTTTCCATCGTATAAAACGAATTTTTGCAACCAGTGTGAAAGTGGTAGTCATTTCTAAGTTCCGGGCAACCTAGGCTTCACTCAAGGGCGTTGCTCCTCCAGATCGAATAGTTAGGGCCAAAGAAGTCAACGCTTGAATCATAAAATACAAAATAAATAGAACAGTTTTTCCATTGTATAAAACGAATAACTGCACCAGTGTGAAAGTTATGGTCATTTCTACGTTCCCGGCAACATAGGCTTAACTCTAGGGCGTTGCTCCACCAGATCGAATGGCTACGGACTTAGAAGTCAACGCCAGGAGCATAAAATACAAAATAAATACAACAGTTTTTCCATCGTATAAAACGAATAATTGCAACCGGTATGAAAGTTATGGTCATTTCTACGTTCCGGGAAACCTAGGCTTCACTCTAGGGCGCTGCTCCACCAGATCGAATAGCTAGGGACTTAGAAGTCAACGCCACAAGCATAAAATACAGTATAAATACAACAGCCTTTTCATCGCGTAACAGGAATAATTGCAACCAGTGTGCAGGTAATGGTCATTTCTACGTTCGTGGCATCCTAGATTTCGCTCTAGGGCGTTGCTCCACCACATCGAATAGTTAGGGCCTTAGAAGTCAATGCCCGAAGCATAAAATACAACAGAAATACAGCAGTTTTTGCATCGTGTAACAGTAGTAATTGCAACCAGTGTGAAGGTAATGGTCATTTCTACGTTCCGGGCAACCTAGGCTTCACTCTAGGGCGTTACTCCACCAGACCGAATAGTTAGGGCCTTAGAAGCCAACGCTAGAAGCATAAAATACAAAATAAATACAACAGTGTTCCCATCGTATAAAACGGATAATTGAAACTGGTTTGAAAGTTAGGGTCATTTCTACGTTCCGGGTAACCTAGGCTTCACTCAAGGGCGTTGCTCCTCCAGATCGAATAGCCAGGGCCTTAGAAGTTTATGCCCGGAGCATAAAATACAATAAAAATACAACAGCTTTTCCATTGTATAAAACGAATAATTGAAACCAATGTGAAAGTTATGGTCATTTCTACGTTCCGGGCGACATAGGCTTGACTCTTGGACGCTGCCCCACCAGATAGAATAGTTTGGGCCTTGGAAGTCAACGCTTGAATCATAAAATACAAAATAAATAGAACAGTTTTTCCATTGTATAAAACGACTAACTGCACCAGTGTGAAAGTCATGGTCATTTCTACGTTCCCGGCAACATAGGCTTCACTCTAGGGCGTTGCTCCACCAGATCGAATAGGTATGGCCTTAGAAGTCAAGCGACCGAAGCATAAAATACAAAATAAAAAGAACAGTTTTTCCATTGTATAAAACGAATAATTGCAACCAGTATGAAAGTTATGGTCATTTCTACGTTCTGGGCAACCTAGGCATCACTCTAGGGCGTTGTTCCACCAGATCGAATAGTTAGGGCCTAAGAAGTCAACGCCAGAATCATAAAGTACAATAAAAATCCAACAGTTTGTCCACCGTATAACAGGAGTAATTGCAACCAGTGTGAAAGTAATGGTCATTTCTACGTTCCTGGCAACCTAGATTTCGCTCTAGTGCGTTGCTCCACCACATCGAATAGTTAGGGCCTTAGAAGTCAATGCCCGAAGCATAAAATACAATATAAATACAGCAGTTTTTCCATTGCATAACCTGAGTAATTGCAACCAGTGCGAAAGTAATGATCATTTCTACGTTCCGGGCAACCTAGGCTCCACCCTAGGGCGTTGCTCCATCACATCGAATAGCTACGGCCTTAGAAGTCAACGCCAGAAGCCTAAAATATAGTAAAGATACAACAGTTTGTCCATCGTGTAACAGGAATAATTGCAGCCAGTGTGAAAGTCATGGTCATTTCTACGTTCCGGGCAACCTACGCTTCACTCTAGGGCGTTGTTACACGAGATCGAAAAGTTAGGGCCTAAGAAGTCAACTCCAGAGGCATAAAACACAATATAAATACAACAGTTTTTCCATCGTAAAAAACGAATAATAGTAACCGGTGTGAAATATATGGTCATTTCTACCTTCCGGGCAAGTTAGCCTACACTCTAGGGCGTTGCTCCACCAGATCGAATAGTTAGGGCCTTAGAAGTCTACGCCCGGAGCATAAAGTACAATAAAAATACAACAGTTTTTCCATCGTATAAAATGCATAATTGCAACCAGTATGATGGTAATGGTCATTTCTACATTTTGGCCAACCTGGGCTTCACTCTAGGGCGTTGCTCAACCAGATCGAATAGCTGGGCCTAAGAAGTCAACCCCAGAACCATAAAACACAATATAAATACAACAGCTTTTCCATCGTATAGAACGAATAATTGGAACCAGTGTGAAAGTTATGGTCATTTCTACATTCCGGGCAACATCGGCTCCACTCTAGGGCGTTAGTCAGCCAGATCGAATAGTTAGGGCCTTAGAAGTCAACGCACGAAGCATACAATAAAATAAAAATGCAACAGTTTTTCCATCGTATAAAACGAATAATTGCAACCAGTGTGAAAGTGGTAGTCATTTCTAAGTTCCGGGCAACCTAGGCTTCACTCAAGGGCGTTGCTCCACCACATCGAATAGCTACGGCCTTAGAAGTCAACGCCAGAAGCATAAAATACAATATAATACAACAGTTCTTCCCTCGTATAGAATGAATAATTGCAAACAGTGTGAAAGTAATGGTCATTTCCATGTTGCGGGCAACCTAGACTCGACTCTAGGGCGTTGCTCCACCAGATGGAATAGGTAGGGCCATAGAAGTCAACGCCCGAAGCCTAAAATACAGTAAAGATACAACAGCTTTTCCATCGAGTAACAGGAATAATTGCAGCCAGTGTGAAAGTCATGGTCATTTCTACCTTCCGGGCAACCTAGCCTACACTATAGGGCGTTGCACCACCAGATCGAATAGTTAGGGGCTTAGAAGTCTACGCCCGGAGCATAAAGTAAAATAAAAATACAACTGTTTTTCCATCGTATAAAACGAATAATTGTAACCAGTGTGATGGTAATGGTCATTTCTACATTTTGGGCAACCTGGGCTTCACTCTAGGGCGTTGCTCAACCAGATCGAATAGTTAGGGCCTTAGAAGTCAACGCCCGAAGCATAAAATACAAAATAAATACAACAGTTTTTCCATCGTATAAAACGAATAATTGCAATCAGTGTGAAAGTGGTAGTCATTTCTAAGTTCCGGGCAACCTAGGCTTCACTCAAGGGCGTTGCTCCTCCAGATCGAATAGTTAGGGCCTAAGAAGTCAACGCCAGAGGCATAAAATACAATAAAAATAAAACAGTTTTTCCATCGTGTAACAGGAATAATTGCAACCAATGTGAAGGATATGGTCATTTCTACGTTCCGGGCAACCTAGGCTTCACTCTAGGGCGTTGCTCCACCAGATCGAATAGGTATGGCCTTAGAAGTCAAGCGACCGAAGCATAAAATACAAAATAAAAGAACAGTTTTTCCATTGTATAAAACGTATAATTGCAACCAGTATGAAAGTTATGGTCATTTCTACGTTCTGGGCAACCTAGGCATCACTCTAGGGCGTTGTTCCACCAGATCGAATAGTTAGGGCCTAAGAAGTCAACGCCAGAAGCATAAAGTACAATAAAAATCCAACAGTTTGTCCACCGTATAACAGGAATAATTGCAACCAGTGTGAAAGTAATGGTCATTTCTACGTTCCTGGCAACCTAGATTTCGCTCTAGTGCGTTGCTCCACCACATCGAATAGTTAGGGCCTTAGAAGTCAATGCCCGAAGCATAAAATACAATATAAATACAGCAGTTTTTCCATTGCATAACCTGAGTAATTGCAACCAGTGCGAAAGTAATGATCATTTCTACGTTCCGGGCAACCTAGGCTCCACCCTAGGGCCTTGCTCCACCACATCGAATAGCTACGGAATTAGAAGTCAACGCCAGAAGCCTAAAATATAGTAAAGATACAACAGTTTGTCCATCGTGTAACAGGAATAATTGCAGCCAGTGTGAAAGTCATGGTCATTTCTACGTTCCGGGCAACCTACGCTTCACTCTAGGGCGTTGTTACACGAGATCGAAAAGTTAGGGCCTAAGAAGTCAACTCCAGAGGCATAAAACACAATATAAATACAACAGTTTTTCCATCGTAAAAAACGAATAATAGTAACCGGTGTGAAAGATATGGTCATTTCTACCTTCCGGGCAACTTAGCCTACACTCTAGGGCGTTGCTCCACCAGATCGAATAGTTAGGGCCTTAGAAGTCTACGCCCGGAGCATAAAGTACAATAAAAATACAACAGTTTTTCCATCGTATAAAATGCACAATTGCAATCAGTATGATGGTAATGGTCATTTCTACATTTTGGCCAACATGGGCTTCACTCTAGGGCGTTGCTCAACCAGATCGAATAGCTGGGCCTAAGAAGTCAACCCCAGAAGCATAAAGCACAATATAAATACAACAGCTTTTCCATCGTATCGATCGAATAATTGGAACCAGTGTGAAAGTTATAGTCATTACTACATGCCGGGCAACCTATGCTTCACTCTAGGGCGTTGTTCCACCAGATCGAATAGTTAGGGCCTTAGAAGTCTACGCACGAAGCATACAATAAAATAAAAATGCAACAGTTTTTCCATCGTATAAAACGAATAATTGCAACCAGTGTGCAAGTGGTAGTCATTTCTAAGTTCCGGGCAACCTAGGCTTCACTCAAGGGCGTTGCTCCGCCAGATCGAATAGCTAGGGCCTTAGAAGTCTACGCCCGGAGCATAAAATACAAGAAAAATACAACAGTTTTTCCATCGTATAAAATGTATAATTGCAACCAGTGTGATGGTAATGGTCATTTCTACGTTCCGGGAAACCTAGGCTTCACTCAAGGGCGCTGCTCCACCAGATCGAATAGCTAGGGACTTAGAAGTCAACGCCAGAAGCATAAAATACAGTATAAATACAACAGTCTTTTCATCGCGTAACAGGAATAATTGCAACCAGTGTGCAGGTAATGGTCATTTCTACGTTCGGGGCAACCTAGGCTTCACTTTAGGGCGTTGCTCCACAACATCGAATAGCTACGACCTTAGAAGGCAACGCCTGAAGCATAAAATACAATAAAAATCCAACAGTTTTTCCATCGTATAACAGGAACAATTGCAACCAGTGTGAAAGTGATTATCATTTTTACGTTCCTGGCAACCTAGCCTTCACTCCAGGGCGTTGGTCCACCAGATCGAATAGTTAGGACCCAAGATGTCAACGCCAGAAGCATAAAATACAAAATAAATACAACAGTTTTTCCCTTGTATAAAAAGAATAATTGCAACCAGTGCGAAAGTAATGGTCATTTCTACGTTCCGGGCAACCTAGGCTTCACTCTAGGGCGTTTCTCCACCAGATCGAATCGTTAGGGACTTAGCAGTCAACGCCCGAAGCATAAAACACAAAATAAATAGAACAGTTTTTCCATTGTATAAAACGAATAATTGCAACCAGTGTGAAAGTTATGGTCATTTCTACATTCCGGGCTACCTAGGCTTCACTCTAGGGCGTTGGTCAACCTGATCGAATAGTTAGGGCTTTAGAAGTCTACGGCCGGAGCATAAAGTACAATAAAAATACAACAGTTTTTCCATCGTATAAAATGAATAATTGCAACCAGTGAGGTGGTAATTGTCATTTCTACGTTCCTGGCAACATACGCTTCACTCTAGGGCGTTGCTCCACCAGATCGAATTGCTAGTGCCTTAGAAGTCAACGTCAGAAGCATAAAATGAAATAAAAATACAACAGTTTTTCCATCGTGTAGCAGGAACAATTGCAACCAGTGTGAAAGTGATGGTCATTTCTACGTTCCGGGCAACCTAGGCATCACCCTAGGGCGTTCCTCCACCACGTCGAATAGGTTGGGACTTAGAAAACAACGCCAGATACATAAAACAAGATAAAAATCCAACAGTTTGTCCATCGTATAACAGGAGTAGTTGCAACCAGTGTGAAAGTGATGGTCATTTCTACGTTCCGGGCAACAAACGCTTCACTCTAGGGCGTTGCTCCACCAGATCGAATAGTTAGGGCCTTAGAAGTCTACGCCCGGAGCATAAAATACAACATAAATACAGCAGTTTTTGCATCGTGTAACAGTAGTAATTGCAACCAGTGTGAAAGTAATGGTCATTTCTTGGTTCCGGGCAACCTAGCTTTGACTCTAGGGCGTTGCACCACCAGATCGAACAGGTAGGGCCATAGAAGTCAACGGCCGAAGCTTAAAATACAATAAAAATACAACAGTTTTTCCATCGTATAAAAGGAATAATAGCAACCAGTGTGAAAGTAATGGTCATTTCTACGTTCCAGGCAACATTGGCTTGACTCTTGGACGTTGCCCCTCGAGATCGACTATCTAGGACCTTAGAAGTCAAAGCCAGAAGCATAAAATACAAAATAATTGGAACAGTTCTTCCATTGTATAAAACGAATAATTGCAACCAGTGTGAAAGTTATGGTCATTTCTACGTTCCGGGCAACATAGGCTTCACCTTAGGGCGTTGCTCCACCAGATCGAATTGCTAGGGCCCTAGAAGTCAGCGACAAGATCCTAAAATGAAATAAAAATACAACAGTTTTTCCTTCGTATAACAGAAAGAATTGCAACCAGTGTGAAATTAATGGTCATTTCAACGTTTCGGGCAAAGTAGGCTTAACTCTAGGGCGTATCTCCACCAGATCGAAGAGTTAGGGCCTTAGAAGTCAACGCCGGAAGCATAAAGTACAATATAAATGCAGAAGATTTTCCACTGCATAACAGGAATTATTGCAACCATTGTGAAATTAATGGCCATTTCTACGTTCCGGGTAACCTACGCTTCACTCTAGGGGGTTGCTCCAACAGGCCGAATAGTTAGGGTCTTAGAAAGCAACACCGAACGCATAAAATACAATAAAACTACTTCAGTTTTTCCACCGTATAACAGGAATAATTGCAACCAGTGTGAAAGTAATGGCCATTTCAACGTTTGGGGCAAAATAGGCTTCACTGTAGGGCGTTCCTCCACCAGATCGAAGAGTTAGGGCCTTAGAAGTCAACGCCAGAAACATAAAATACACTAAAAATACAGCAGTTTTTCCATCGTATAGCATGAATAATTGCAACTAGAGTGAAAGTAATGGTCATATCTATGTTTCGGGCAACCTAGGCTTCACTCTAGGCCGTTGCCCCACCAGATCGAACAGCTACGGTCTTAGCAGTCAACGCCAGAAGCATAAAGTACAATGAAAATACAACAGTTTTTCCATCGTATAAAATGAATAATTGCAACCAGTGTGGTGGTAATTGTCATTTCTACATTTTGGGCAGCCTGGGCTTCACTCTAGGGCGTTGCTCCACCAGTTCGAATAGTTAGGGCCTAAGAAGTCAACGCCAGAAGCATAAAACACAATATAAATACAACAGCTTTTCCATCGTATAGAACGAATAATTGCAACCAGTGTGAAAGTTATGGTCATTTCTACATGCCGGGCAACCTAGGCTTCACTCTAGGCCGTTGTTCCACCAGATCGAATAGCTATGGCCTAGAAAGTCAACGCCAGAAGCATAAAATACAATATAAATACAACAGTTTTTCCATCGTATAAAACGAATAATTGAAACCAGTATGAAAGCTATGGTAATTTCTACGTTCCGCGCAACCTAGTCTTCACCCTAGGGCGTTGCTCCACCAGATCGACTAGTTAGGGCCTTAGAATTCAACATGCGAAGCTTAAAATGCAATATAAATACAGCAGCATTTAAGTCGTATAACAGGAATAATTGCAACCAGTGTGAAAGTGATGGTTATTTCGACGTTCCGGGAAACCTAGACTTAACTCTGAAGCATTGCTCCACCAGATTCAATAGCTAGGGCCTAAGAAGTCAACGCCAGAAGCATAAAATATAATATAAATACAACAGCTTGTCCATCGTATAACAGGAATGGTTGCAACCAGTGTGAAAGTAACCGCCATTTCTACGTTCCTTGCATCCTAGAATTAACCCGGAAACATTGCTCCACCAGATCGAAGAGTTAGGGCCTTAGAAGTCAACGCCGGAAGCATAAAATACAATATAAATACAGAAGTTTTTCCATTGTATAACAGGAATAATGGCATCCAGTGTGAAAGTGATGGTCATTTCTACGTTCCGGGCAACCTAGGCATCACCCTAAGGCGTTCCTCCAACAGGTCGAATAGGTAGGGACTTAGAAAACAACGCCAGATACATAAAACAAAATAAAAATCCAACATTTTGTCCATCGTATAACAGGAGTAATTGCAACCATTGTGAAAGTAATGGTCATTTCTACGTTCCGGGCAAAATAGGCTTCACTCTGGGGCGTTGCTCCACCAGATCGAAGAGTTAGGGCCCAAGAAGTCAACGCCAGAAGCATAAAATACGATATAAATACAATAGCTTTTCCATCGTATAAAACGAATAATTGCAACCAGTGTGAAAGTAATGGTCATTACTACGTTCCGGGCAACACAGGCTTCACCATTGGACGTTGCCCCACCAGATCGAATAGTTAGGGCCTAAGAAGTCAACGCCAGAAGCATAAAATACAATAAGAATACAACAGTTTTTCCATCGTATAACAGGAGTAATTGCAACAAGTGTGAAAGTAATGGTCATTTCTACGTTCCGGGCAATCTACTTTTCACCCTATGGCGTTGCTCCACCAGATCAAATAGTTAGGGGCTAAGAAGTCAACGTCAGAAGCATAAAACTCGATATAAATACAACAGCTTTTCCATCGCATAAAACGAATAATTGCAACCAGTGTGAAAGTAATAGTCATTTCTTCGTTCCGGGCAACCTAGGCTACACGCAATGGCATTGCTCCACCACATCGAATAGCTACAGCCTTAGAACTCAACGCCTGAAGCATAAAATACAATAAAAATACAACTGTTTTTTAATCGTATAAGACGAATAATTGCAACCAGTATGATAGCAATGGTCATTTCTACGTTCCTGGTAACCTAGGTTTCACTCTAGGACGTTGCTCCACCAGATCGAATTGTTAGGGCCTAAGAAGTCAACGCCAGAAGAATAAAATACAATATAAATACAACAGCTTTTCCATCGTATGAAATGAATAATTGCAAACAGTGTGAAAGTAATGGTCATTTCTACGTTCCGGGCTACCCAGGCTTCACTCTAGGGCGTTGCTCCACCAGATTGAATAGCTAGGGACTTAGAATTCAACGCTAAAAGCATAAAATACAATATAAATGCAACAGCTTTTCCATCGTATAAAACAAATAATAGCAACCAGTGTGATAGTTATGGACATTTCTACATTCCGAGCAACCTAGGCTTCACTTTAGGGCGTTGCTCCACCTGATCGAATAGTTAGGGCCTTAGAAGTCTAAGCCAGAAGCATAAAATACAATAAAGGTACAACAGTTTTTCCATCGTATAACAGGAATAATTGCAACCAGTGTGAAAGTAATGGTCATTTCTACGTTCCGGGCAACCTAGGTTTCACTCTAGGGCGTTGATCCACCAGTGGGAATAGTTAGGGCCTAAGAAGTCAACGCTAGAAGCATAAAATACAATATAAATAAAACAGATTTTCCATCGTATAACAGGAATAATTGCAACCAGTGTGAAGGTAATGGAATGTTCCACGTTCCGGGCAACCTAGGCTTCACTGTAGGGCAGTGCTCCACCAGATCAAACAGTTAGGGCCTAAGAAGTCAACGCCAGAAGCATAAAATACAATATGAATACAACAGCTTTTCCATCGTATATAATGTATATTTGCAAACAGTGTGAAAGTAATGGTCATTTCTACGTTCCGGACAACCTAGGCTTCACTCCTAGGCGTTGTTCCACCAGATCGAATAGTTAGGGCCTAAGAAGTCAACGCCAGCAGAATAAAATACAGTATAAGTACATCAGTTTTTCCATCGTATAAAACGAATAATTGCAACCAGTGTGAATGTTATGGTCATTTCTACGTTCCGTGCAACCTAGGCTTCACTCTAGGGCGTTGTTCCACCAGATCGAATAGTTACAGCCTTAGAAGTCAACGCCAGAAGCATAAAATACAATACAGATGCAAAAGTTTTTCCATAGTATAACAGGAATAACTGCAAACAGTATGAAAGTACTGGTCATTTCTACGTTCCGGGCAACCTAGGTTTCACTCTAGGGCGTTGCTCCATCATATCGAATAGCTAGGGACTTAGAATTCAACGCCATAAGGATAAAAAACAATATAAGTACAACAGATTTTCCATGGAATAAAATGAATAATTGCAACCAGTGTGAAAGTTATGGTCATTTCTACATTTCGAGCAACCTAGGTTTCACTCTAGGGCGTTGCTCCACCTGATCGAATAGTTAGGGCGTTAGAAGTCAACGCGTGAAGCATAAAATACAATAAAAATACAGCAGTCTTTCCATCCTATAACAGCTATAATTGCAACCCGTGTAAAAGTGATGGTCATTTCTACGTTCCAGGCAACCTAGGCTTCACTCTAGGGTGTTGTTCCACCAGATCGAATAGTTAGGGCCTAAGAAGTCAACGCCCGAAGCATAAAATACAAAATAAATAGAACAGTTTTTCCATCATATAAAACGAATAATTGCTACCAGTGTGAAAGTTATGGTCATTTCTACCTTCCGGGCAACCTAGGTTTCTCTACAGGGCGTTGCTTCACCAGATCGAATAGTTACGGCCTAAGAAGTCAACGCCAGAAGCATAAAATACGATAAAGATGCAACAGTTTTTCCATCGTATAAAACGAATAATTGCAACCAGTGTGAAAGTTATGGTCATTTCTACATTCCGAGCAACCTAGGCTTCACACTAGGGCGTTCTTCCACCAGATCGAATAGTTAGGGCCTAAGAAGTCAACGCCCGAAGCATTAAATACAAAATAAATAGAACAGTTTTTCCATTGTATAAAACGAATAATTGCTACCAGTGTAAAAGTTGTGGTCATTTCTACGTTCCGGGCAACCTACGCTTCACCCTAGGCCGTTGTTCCACCAGATCGAATAGTTAGGGCCTAAGAAGTGAACGCCAGAAGCATAAAATACAATATAGATACACAGTTTTTCCATCATATAGAACGAATGATAGCAACCAGTGTGGAAGTTATGGTCACTTCTACGTTCCGGGCAACCTAGGCTTCACTTTAGGGCGTTGCTCCACCAGATAAAATAGTTAGGGCCTAAGAAGTCAGCGCCAGAAGCATAAAATGCAACATAAATACAACAGATTTTCCATCGTATATAATGTATATTTGCAAACAGTGTGAAAGTGATGGTTATTTCGACGTTCCGGGAAACCTAGACTTAACTCTGAAGCATTGCTCCACCAGATTCAATAGCTAGGGCCTAAGAAGTCAACGCCAGAAGCATAAAATATAATATAAATACAACAGCTTGTCCATCGTATAACAGGAATGGTTGCAACCAGTGTGAAAGTAACCGCCATTTCTACGTTCCTGGCATCCTAGAATTAACCCGGAAACATTGCTCCACCAGATCGAAGAGTTAGGGCCTTAGAAGTCAACGCCGGAAGCATAAAATACAATATAAATACAGAAGTTTTTCCATTGTATAACAGGAATAATGGCATCCAGTGTGAAAGTGATGGTCATTTCTACGTTCCGGGCAACCTAGGCATCACCCTAAGGCGTTCCTCCAACAGGTCGAATAGGTAGGGACTTAGAAAACAACGCCAGATACATAAAACAAAATAAAAATCCAACATTTTGTCCATCGTATAACAGGAGTAATTGCAACCATTGTGAAAGTAATGGTCATTTCTACGTTCCGGGCAAAATAGGCTTCACTCTGGGGCGTTGCTCCACCAGATCGAAGAGTTAGGGCCCAAGAAGTCAACGCCAGAAGCATAAAATACGATATAAATACAATAGCTTTTCCATCGTATAAAACGAATAATTGCAACCAGTGTGAAAGTAATGGTCATTACTACGTTCCGGGCAACACAGGCTTCACCATTGGACGTTGCCCCACCAGATCGAATAGTTAGGGCCTAAGAAGTCAACGCCAGAAGCATAAAATACAATAAGAATACAACAGTTTTTCCATCGTATAACAGGAGTAATTGCAACAAGTGTGAAAGTAATGGTCATTTCTACGTTCCGGGCAATCTACTTTTCACCCTATGGCGTTGCTCCACCAGATCAAATAGTTAGGGGCTAAGAAGTCAACGTCAGAAGCATAAAACTCGATATAAATACAACAGCTTTTCCATCGCATAAAACGAATAATTGCAACCAGTGTGAAAGTAATAGTCATTTCTTCGTTCCGGGCAACCTAGGCTACACGCAATGGCATTGCTCCACCACATCGAATAGCTACAGCCTTAGAAGTCAACGCCTGAAGCATAAAATACAATAAAAATACAACTGTTTTTTAATCGTATAAGACGAATAATTGCAACCAGTATGATAGCAATGGTCATTTCTACGTTCCTGGTAACCTAGGTTTCACTCTAGGACGTTGCTCCACCAGATCGAATTGTTAGGGCCTAAGAAGTCAACGCCAGAAGAATAAAATACAATATAAATACAACAGCTTTTCCATCGTATGAAATGAATAATTGCAAACAGTGTGAAAGTAATGGTCATTTCTACGTTCCGGGCTACCCAGGCTTCACTCAAGGGCGTTGCTCCACCAGATTGAATAGCTAGGGACTTAGAATTCAACGCTAAAAGCATAAAATACAATATAAATGCAACAGCTTTTCCATCGTATAAAACAAATAATAGCAACCAGTGTGATAGTTATGGACATTTCTACATTCCGAGCAACCTAGGCTTCACTTTAGGGCGTTGCTCCACCTGATCGAATAGTTAGGGCCTTAGAAGTCTAAGCCAGAAGCATAAAATACAATAAAGGTACAACAGTTTTTCCATCGTATAAAACGAATAATTGCAATCAGTGTGAAAGTTATGGTCATTTCTACATTCCAAGGAACCTAGGCTTCACTCTAGGGCGTTGCTCCACCAGATCGAATAGTTTGGTCCCTAGAAGTCAACGCCAGAAGCATAAAATACGATATAAATACAAAAGTTTTTCCACCTTATAAAAGGAATAATTGCAAACAGTGTGAAAGTAATGGTCATTTCTACGTTCCGGGCAACCGAGGCTCACTCTACGGCGTTGTTCCACCAGATCGAATAGTTAGGGCTTAAGAAGTCAACACCAGAAGAATAAAATACAAAATAAACACAACAGCCTTTACACCGTATAAAACGAATAATTGCAACCTGTGTGAAGGTGATGGTCATTTCTACGTTCCAGGCAACCTAGGCTTCACTCTAGGGCGTTGCTCCACCAGATCGAATAGCTATGGACTTAGAATTCAACGCCAGAAACATAAAGCACAATATAAATACAACAGTTTTTCCATCGTATAAAACGAATAATTGAAACCAGTATGAAACTTATGGTCATTTCTACTTTCCGAGCAACCTAGGCTTCACCCTAGAGCGTTGCTTTTACAGATTGAATAGTTAGGGCCTTAGAAGTCAACGCCCGAAGCATAAAATGCAATAAAAATACAACAGTGTTTCCATCATATAACAGGAATAATTGCAACCAGTTTGAAAGTGATGCACAATTCTACGTTCCGGGCAACCTCGGCTGCATTCTATGGAGTTGCTCCACCAGATCGAATAGTTAGTGCCTTAGAAGTCAACGCCAGAAGCATAAAATACAATACAGATGCAAAAGTTTTTCCATCGTATAACAGGAGTAATTGCAACAAGTGTGAAAGTAATGGTCATTTCTACGTTCCGGGCAATCTACTTTTCACCCTATGGCGTTGCTCCACCAGATCAAATAGTTAGGGGCTAAGAAGTCAACGTCAGAAGCATAAAACTCGATATAAATACAACAGCTTTTCCATCGCATAAAACGAATAATTGCAACCAGTGTGAAAGTAATAGTCATTTCTTCGTTCCGGGCAACCTAGGCTACACGCAATGGCATTGCTCCACCACATCGAATAGCTACAGCCTTAGAAGTCAACGCCTGAAGCATAAAATACAATAAAAATACAACTGTTTTTTAATCGTATAAGACGAATAATTGCAACCAGTATGATAGCAATGGTCATTTCTACGTTCCTGGTAACCTAGGTTTCACTCTAGGACGTTGCTCCACCAGATCGAATTGTTAGGGCCTAAGAAGTCAACGCCAGAAGAATAAAATACAATATAAATACAACAGCTTTTCCATCGTATGAAATGAATAATTGCAAACAGTGTGAAAGTAATGGTCATTTCTACGTTCCGGGCTACCCAGGCTTCACTCAAGGGCGTTGCTCCACCAGATTGAATAGCTAGGGACTTAGAATTCAACGCTAAAAGCATAAAATACAATATAAATGCAACAGCTTTTCCATCGTATAAAACAAATAATAGCAACCAGTGTGATAGTTATGGACATTTCTACATTCCGAGCAACCTAGGCTTCACTTTAGGGCGTTGCTCCACCTGATCGAATAGTTAGGGCCTTAGAAGTCTAAGCCAGAAGCATAAAATACAATAAAGGTACAACAGTTTTTCCATCGTATAAAACGAATAATTGCAATCAGTGTGAAAGTTATGGTCATTTCTACATTCCAAGGAACCTAGGCTTCACTCTAGGGCGTTGCTCCACCAGATCGAATAGTTTGGTCCCTAGAAGTCAACGCCAGAAGCATAAAATACGATATAAATACAAAAGTTTTTCCACCTTATAAAAGGAATAATTGCAAACAGTGTGAAAGTAATGGTCATTTCTACGTTCCGGGCAACCGAGGCTCACTCTACGGCGTTGTTCCACCAGATCGAATAGTTAGGGCTTAAGAAGTCAACACCAGAAGAATAAAATACAAAATAAACACAACAGCCTTTACACCGTATAAAACGAATAATTGCAACCTGTGTGAAGGTGATGGTCATTTCTACGTTCCAGGCAACCTAGGCTTCACTCTAGGGCGTTGCTCCACCAGATCGAATAGCTATGGACTTAGAATTCAACGCCAGAAACATAAAGCACAATATAAATACAACAGTTTTTCCATCGTATAAAACGAATAATTGAAACCAGTATGAAACTTATGGTCATTTCTACTTTCCGAGCAACCTAGGCTTCACCCTAGAGCGTTGCTTTTACAGATTGAATAGTTAGGGCCTTAGAAGTCAACGCCCGAAGCATAAAATGCAATAAAAATACAACAGTGTTTCCATCATATAACAGGAATAATTGCAACCAGTTTGAAAGTGATGCACAATTCTACGTTCCGGGCAACCTCGGCTGCATTCTATGGAGTTGCTCCACCAGATCGAATAGTTAGTGCCTTAGAAGTCAACGCCAGAAGCATAAAATACAATACAGATGCAAAAGTTTTTCCATAGTATAACAGGAATAACTGCAAACAGTATGAAAGTACTGGTCATTTCTACGTTCCGGGTAACCTAGGTTTCACTCTAGGGCGTTGCTCCATCATATCGAATAGCTAGGGACTTAGAATTCAACGCCATAAGGATAAAATACAATATAAGTACAACAGTTTTTCCATGGTATAAAATGAATAATTGCAACCAGTGTGAAAGTTATGGTCATTTCTACATTTCGAGCAACCTAGGTTTCACTCGAGGGCGTTGCTCCACCTGATCGAATAGTTAGGGCGTTAGAAGTCAACGCGTGAAGCATAAAATACAATAAAAATACAGCAGTCTTTCCATCCTATAACAGCTATAATTGCAACCCGTGTAAAAGTGATGGTCATTTCTACGTTCCAGGCAACCTAGGCTTCACTCTAGGGTGTTGTTCCACCAGATCGAATAGTTAGGGCCTAAGAAGTCAACGCCCGAAGCATAAAATACAAAATAAATAGAACAGTTTTTCCATCGTATAAAACGAATAATTGCTACCAGTGTGAAAGTTATAGTCATTTCTACGTTCCGGGCAACCTAGGCTTCACCCTAGGCCGTTGTTCCACCAGATCGAATAGTTAGGGCCTAAGAAGTGAACGCCAGAAGCATAAAATACAATATAGATACACAGTTTTTCCATCATATAAAACGAATGATAGCAACCAGTGTGGAAGTTATGGTCACTTCTACGTTCCGGGCAACCTAGGCTTCACTTTAGGGCGTTGCTCCACCAGATAAAATAGTTAGGGCCTAAGAAGTCAGCGCCAGAAGCATAAAATGCAACATAAATACAACAGATTTTCCATCGTATATAATGTATATTTGCAAACAGTGTGAAAGTAATGGACATTTCTACGTACCGGGCAACCTAGGCCCCACTCTAGGGCGTTGCTCCACCAAATCGAATAGCTAGGGCCTTAGAAGTCAACGCCAGAAGCATAAAATACAATATAGATGCAAAAGTTTTTCCATCGTATAACAGGAATAACTGCAAACAGTATGAAAGTACTGGTCATTTCTACTTTCCGTGTAACCTAGGTTTTACTCTAGGGCGTTGCTCCACCATATGGAATAGCTAGGGACTTAGAATTCAACGCCTTAAGAATAAAATACAATATAAGTTAAACAGTTTTTCCATCGTATAGAATGAATAATTGCAACCAGTGTGAACGTTATGGTCATTTCTACATTTCGAGCAACCTAGGTTTCACTCTAGGGCGTTGCTCCACCTGATCGAATAGTTAGGGCGTTAGAAGTCAACGCGAGAAGCATAAAATACAATAAAAATACAGCAGTCTTTCCATCCTATAACAGGAATAATTGCTACCAGTGTAAAAGCTGTGGTCATTTGTACGTTCCGGGCAACATAGGCTTCACCCTAGGCCGTTGTTCCACCAGATCGAATAGTTAGGGCCTAAGAAGTGAACGCCAGAAGCATAAAATACAATATAGATACACAGTTTTTCCATCATATAAAACGAATGATAGCAACCAGTGTGGAAGTTATGGTCACTTCTACGTTCCGGGCAACCTAGGCTTCACTTTAGGGCGTTGCTCCACCAGATCAAATAGTTAGGGCCTAAGAAGTCAGCGCCAGAAGCATAAAATGCAACATAAATACAACAGATTTTCCATCGTATATAATGTATATTTGCAAACAGTGTGAAAGTAATGGACATTTCTACGTACCGGGCAACCTAGGCCCCACTCTAGGGCGTTGCTCCACCAAATCGAATAGCTAGGGCCTTAGGAGTCAGCGCCAGAAGCATAAAATACAATATAGATGCAAAAGTTTTTCCATCGTATAACAGGAATAACTGCAAACAGTATGAAAGTACTGGTCATTTCTACGTTCCGGGCAACCTAGGCTTCACTCTATGGCGTTCTTCCAACACATCGAATAGCTACGGCCTCAGAAGTCAACGCCTGAAGCATAAAATACAATAAAAATACAACAGTCTTTTCATCCTATAACAGGAATAATTGCAACCCGTGTGAAAGAGATGGTCATTTGTACGTACCAGGCAACCTAGGCTTCACTCTAGGGCGTTGTTCCACCAGATCGAATTGTTAGGGCCTAAGAAGTCAACCCCAGAAGCATAAAATACAATATAAATACAACCGCTTTTACATCGTATAAACTGAATAATTGCAAACAGTGTGAAAGTAATGGTCATTTCTACGTTCCGGGCAACCTAGGCTTCACTCTAGGGCGTTGCTCCACCAGATCGAATAGCTATGGACTTAGAATTCAACGCCAGAAACATAAAGCACAATATAAATACAACAGTTTTTCCATCGTATAAAACGAATAATTGAAACCAGTATGAAACTTATGGTCATTTCTACTTTCCGAGCAACCTAGGCTTCACCCTAGGGCGTTGCTTTTACAGATTGAATAGTTAGGGCCTTAGAAGTCAACGCCCGAAGCATAAAATGCAATAAAAATACAACAGTGTTTCCATCATATAACAGGAATAATTGCAACCAGTTTGAAAGTGATGCACAATTCTACGTTCCGGGCAACCTCGATTGCATTCTATGGAGTTGCTCCATCAGATCGAATAGTTAGTGCCTTAGAAGTCAACGCCAGAAGCATTAAATACAAAATAAATAGAACAGTTTTTCCATTGTATAAAACGAATAATTGCTACCAGTGTAAAAGTTGTGGTCATTTCTACGTTCCGGGCAACCTAGGCTTCACCCTAGGCCGTTGTTCCACCAGATCGAATAGTTAGGGCCTAAGAAGTGAACGCCAGAAGCATAAAATACAATATAAATATAACAGTTTTCCCATCGTATATAACGAATAATAGCAACCAGTGTGAAAGTTATGGTCATTTCTACGTTCCGGGCAACCTAGGCTTCACTCTAGGGCGTTGCTCCACCACATCAAACAGTGAGGGCCTTAGAAGTCAACGCCCGAAGCATAAAAGGCAATAAAAATACAAGAGTTTTTCCATCGTATAACAGGATTAATTGCAACCAGTTTGAAAGTGATGGCCAATTCTACGTTCCGGGCAACCTAGGCTTCACTCTAGGGCGTTGCTCCACCAGATCGAATGGTTAGTGCCTTAGAAGTCAACGCCAGAAGCATAAAATACAATATAAATACAACAGTTTTTCCATCGTATAAGACGAATAATTGCAACCAGTATGAAACTTATGGTCATTTCTACTTCCCGAGCAACCTAGGGTTCACCCTAGGGCGTTGCTCCAACAGATTGAATAGTTAGGGCCTTAGAAGTCAATGCCCGAAGCATAAAATACGATATAAATACAACAGCTTTTCCATCGTATAAAACGAATAATTGCAACCAGTGTGAAAGTTATGGTCATTTCTACGTTCCGGGCAACCTATGATTCAACCTAGGGCGTTGGTCCACCACATCGAATAGCTGCGGTCTCAGAAGACAACGCCTGAAGCATAAAATACAATAAAAATACAACAGTCTTTCCATGCTATAACAGGAATAATTGCAACCCGTGTGAAAGTGATGGTCATTCCTACGTTCCAGGCAACCTAGGCTTCACTCCAGGGCGTTGATCCACCAGATCCAATAGCTAGGGCCTAAGAAGTCCAGGACAGAAGCATAAAATACAATATAAATATAACAGTTTTTCCATCGTATATAACGAATAATAACAACCAGTGTGAAAGTTATCGTCATTTCTACGTTCCGGGCAACCTAGTCTTCACTCTAGGGCGTTGCTCCACCACATCAAACAGTTAGGGCCTTAGAAGTCAACGCCCGAAGCATAAAATACAAACTAAATATAACAGTTTTTCCATCGTATAAAACGAATAATAGCAACCAGTGTGAAAGTTATGGTCACTTCTACGTTCCGGGCAACCTAGGCTTCACTCTAGGGCGTTGCTCCACCAGATCAAACAGTTAGGGCCTTAGAAGCCAACGCCCGAAGCATTAAATACAAAATAAATAGAACAGTTTTTCCATTGTATAAAACGAATAATTGCTACCAGTGTAAAAGTTATGGTCATTTATACGTTCCGGGCAACCTAGGCTTCACCCTCGGCCGTTGTTCCGCCAGATCGAATAGTTCGGGCCTAAGAAGTGAACGCCAGAAGCATAAAATACAATATAAATACAACAGTTTTTCCATCGTTGAAAACGAGTGATTGCAACCAGTATGAAACTTATGGGCATTTATATTTTCCGGGCAACCTAGGCTTCACCCTAGGGCATTACTCCAACAGATTGAATAGTTAGGGCCTTAGAAGTCAATGCCCGGAGCATAAAATGCAATAAAAATACAACAGTTTTTCCATCATATAACAGGAATAAGTGCAACCAGTTTGAGAGTGATGGTCATTTCTACGTACCGGGCAACCTAGGCTTCACTCTAGGGCGTTGCTCCACTAGATCGAATAGTTAGTGCCTTAGAAGTCAACGCCAGATGCATAAAATACAATATAAGTACAACAGTCTTTCCATCGTATAAAACGAATAATTGCAACCACTATGAAAGTTAACGTCATTTCTACTTTCCGGGCAACCTAGGCTTCACCCTAGGGCGTTGCTCCAACAGAATGAATAGTTAGGGCCTTAGAAGTCAACGCCCGAAGCATAAAAGGCAATAAAAATACAACAGCTTTTCCATCGTATAACAGGATTAATTGCAACCAGTTTGAAAGTGATGGCCAATTCTACGTTCCGGGCAACCTAGGCTTCACTCTAGGGCGTTGCTCCACCAGATCGAATGGTTAGTGCCTTAGAAGTCAACGCCAGAAGCATAAAATACAATATAAATACAACAGTTTTTCCATCGTATAAAACGAATAATTACAACCAGTATGAAACTTATGGTCATTTCTACTTTCCGAGCAACCTAGGCTTCACCCTAGGGCGTTGCTCCAACAGATTGAATAGTTAGGGCCTTAGAAGTCAATGCCCGAAGCATAAAATACGATATAAATACAACAGCTTTTCCATCGTATAAAACGAATAATTGCAACCAGTGTGAAAGTTATGGTCATTTCTACGTTCCGGGCAACCTAGGAGTCAACCTAGGGCGTTGGTCCACCACATCGAATAGCTACGGCCTCAGACGACAACGCCTGAAGCGTAAAATACAATAAAAATACAACAGTCTTTCCATCCTATAACAGGAATAATTGCAACCCGTGTGAAAGTGATGATCATTTCTACGTTCCAGGCAACCTAGGCTTCACTCTAGGGCGTTGTTCCACCAGATCCACTAGCTAGGGCCTAAGAAGTCAACGACAGAAGCATAAAATACAATATAAATACAACAGCTTTTTCATCGTATATAATGTATATTTGCAAACAGTGTGAAAGTAATGGTCATTTCTACGTTCCGGGCAACCTAGGCTTTACTCTAGGGCGTTGCTCCACCACATCGAAACCTACGACCTACGAAGTCAACGCCAGAAGCATAAAATACAATATAAATACAACTGTTTTTCCATTGTATAAAACGAATAATTGGAACCAGTGTGAAAGTTACGGTCATTTCTACGTTCCAGCAACATAGATTTCAATCTTGGACGTTGCCGCACCAGATCGAGTGGATAGGACCTTAAAAGACGAAGCCAGAAGCAGAAAATACAATAAAAATGCAACAGCTTTTCCATCGTATAAAACGAATATTTGCAACCAGTTTGAAAGTTATGGTCATTTCTACGTTCCGGGCCACCTAGGCTTCACCCTAGGGCGTTGCTCCACCAGAGCGAACAGTTTGGGCCTTAGAAGTCAACGCCCGAAGCATAAAATACAATAAAAATACAACATTTTTTACACCGTATAAAAGGAATAATTGCAACCAGTGTGAAATAGATGGCCATTTCTTCGTTCCGGGCAACCTAGGCTTCACTCCAGGGCGTTGCTCCACCAGATCGAATAGGTAGGGCGAAGAAGTCAATGCCCGAAGCATAGAATACAACAAAGATACAACTGTTTTGCCATCGTATAACAGGAGTAATTGCAACCTGTGTGAATGTGATGGTCATTTCTACCTTTCGGTCAACCTAGGCTTAACTCTAGGGCGTTGTGGCACCAGAACAAATAGTTAGGGCCTTAGAAGCCAACGCCCGAAGCATTAAATACAAAATAAATAGAACAGTTTTTCCATTGTATAAAACGAATAATTGCTACCAGTGTAAAAGTTATGGTCATTTATACGTTCCGGGCAACCTAGGCTTCACCCTCGGCCGTTGTTCCACCAGATCGAATAGTTCGGGCCTAAGAAGTGAACGCCAGAAGCATAAAATACAATATAAATACAACAGTTTTTCCATCGTTTAAAACGAGTAATTGCAACCAGTATGAAACTTATGGGCATTTATATTTTCCGGGCAACCTAGGCTTCACCCTAGGGCATTACTCCAACAGATTGAATAGTTAGGGCCTTAGAAGTCAATGCCCGGAGCATAAAATGCAATAAAAATACAACAGTTTTTCCATCATATAACAGGAATAATTGCAACCAGTTTGAGAGTGATGGTCATTTCTACGTACCGGGCAACCTAGGCTTCACTCTAGGGCGTTGCTCCACTAGATCGAATAGTTAGTGCCTTAGAAGTCAACGCCAGATGCATAAAATACAATATAAGTACAACAGTCTTTCCATCGTATAAAACGAATAATTGCAACCACTATGAAAGTTAACGTCATTTCTACTTTCCGGGCAACCTAGGCTTGACCCTAGGGCGTTGCTCCAACAGAATGAATAGTTAGGGCCTTAGATGTCAACGCCCGAAGCATAAAAGGCAATAAAAATACAACAGCTTTTCCATCGTATAACAGGATTAATTGCAACCAGTTTGAAAGTGATGGCCAATTCTACGTTCCGGGCAACCTAGGCTTCACTCTAGGGCGTTGCTCCACCAGATCGAATGGTTAGTGCCTTAGAAGTCAACGCCAGAAGCAGAAAATACAATAAAAATGCAACAGCTTTTCCATCGTATAAAACGAATATTTGCAACCAGTTTGAAAGTTATGGTCATTTCTACGTTCCGGGCCACCTAGGCTTCACCCTAGGGCGTTGCTCCACCAGAGCGAACAGTTTGGGCCTTAGAAGTCAACGCCCGAAGCATAAAATACAATAAAAATACAACATTTTTTACACCGTATAAAAGGAATAATTGCAACCAGTGTGAAATAGATGGTCATTTCTTCGTTCCGGGCAACCTAGGCTTCACTCCAGGGCGTTGCTCCACCAGATCGAATAGGTAGGGCGAAGAAGTCAATGCCCGAAGCATAGAATACAACAAAGATACAACTGTTTTGCCATCGTATAACAGGAGTAATTGCAACCTGTGTGAATGTGATGGTCATTTCTACCTTTCGGTCAACCTAGGCTTAACTCTAGGGCGTTGTGGCACCAGAACAAATAGTTAGGGCCTAAGAAGTCAACGCCAGAAGCATAAAATACAATATAAATACAACAGTTTTTCCATCGTATAAAACGAATAATAGCAACCAGTGTGAAAGATATGGTCATTTCTACGTTCCGGGCAGCCTAGGCTTCACTCTAGGGCGTTGCTGCACCAGATTGGACAGTTAGGGCCTAAGAAGTCAACGCCAGAAACATAAAATACAATAAAAATAGAACAGTTTTTCCATCGTATAACTGGAATGATTGCAGCCAGTGTGAAAGTGATGGTCATTCCTAAGTTCCGGGCAACCTAGGCTGCACACTAGGACGTTGGTCCACCAGATCCAGTAGTTATGGCCTAACAAGTCAACGCCAGAAGCACCAAATACAAAATAAATACAACAGTTTTTCCATCGTATAAAACGAATAATAGCAACCAGTGTGAAAGTTATGGTCACTTCTACGTTCCGGGCAACCTAGGCTTCACTCTAGGGCGTTGCTCCACCAGATCAAACAGTTAGGGCCTTAGAAGCCAACGCCCGAAGCATTAAATACAAAATAAATAGAACAGTTTTTCCATTGTATAAAACGAATAATTGCTACCAGTGTAAAAGTTATGGTCATTTATACGTTCCGGGCAACCTAGGCTTCACCCTCGGCCGTTGTTCCGCCAGATCGAATAGTTCGGGCCTAAGAAGTGAACGCCAGAAGCATAAAATACAATATAAATACAACAGTTTTTCCATCGTTTAAAACGAGTAATTGCAACCAGTATGAAACTTATGGGCATTTATATTTTCCGGGCAACCTAGGCTTCACCCTAGGGCATTACTCCAACAGATTGAATAGTTAGGGCCTTAGAAGTCAATGCCCGGAGCATAAAATGCAATAAAAATACAACAGTTTTTCCATCATATAACAGGAATAATTGCAACCAGTTTGAGAGTGATGGTCATTTCTACGTACCGGGCAACCTAGGCTTCACTCTAGGGCGTTGCTCCACTAGATCGAATGGTTAGTGCCTTAGAAGTCAACGCCAGATGCATAAAATACAATATAAGTACAACAGTCTTTCCATCGTATAAAACGAATAATTGCAACCACTATGAAAGTTAACGTCATTTCTACTTTCCGGGCAACCTAGGCTTGACCCTAGGGCGTTGCTCCAACAGAATGAATAGTTAGGGCCTTAGAAGTCAACGCCCGAAGCATAAAAGGCAATAAAAATACAACAGCTTTTCCATCGTATAACAGGATTAATTGCAACCAGTTTGAAAGTGATGGCCAATTCTACGTTCCGGGCAACCTAGGCTTCACTCTAGGGCGTTGCTCCACCAGATCGAATGGTTAGTGCCTTAGAAGTCAACGCCAGAAGCATAAAATACAATATAAATACAACAGTTTTTCCATCGTATAAAACGAATAATTACAACCAGTATGAAACTTATGGTCATTTCTACTTTCCGAGCAACCTAGGCTTCACCCTAGGGCGTTGCTCCAACAGATTGAATAGTTAGGGCCTTAGAAGTCAATGCCCGAAGCATAAAATACGATATAAATACAACAGCTTTTCCATCGTATAAAACGAATAATTGCAACCAGTGTGAAAGTTATGGTCATTTCTACGTTCCGGGCAACCTAGGAGTCAACCTAGGGCGTTGGTCCACCACATCGAATAGCTACGGCCTCAGACGACAACGCCTGAAGCGTAAAATACAATAAAAATACAACAGTCTTTCCATCCTATAACAGGAATAATTGCAACCCGTGTGAAAGTGATGATCATTTCTACGTTCCAGGCAACCTAGGCTTCACTCTAGGGCGTTGTTCCACCAGATCCAATAGCTAGGGCCTAAGAAGTCAACGACAGAAGCATAAAATACAATATAAATACAACAGCTTTTTCATCGTATATAATGAATATTTGCAAACAGTGTGAAAGTAATGGTCATTTCTACGTTCCGGGCAACCTAGGCTTTACTCTAGGGCGTTGCTCCACCACATCGAAACCTACGACCTACGAAGTCAACGCCAGAAGCATAAAATACAATATAAATACAACTGTTTTTCCATTGTATAAAACGAATAATTGGAACCAGTGTGAAAGTTACGGTCATTTCTACGTTCCAGCAACATAGATTTCAATCTTGGACGTTGCCGCACCAGATCGAGTGGATAGGACCTTAAAAGACGAAGCCAGAAGCAGAAAATACAATAAAAATGCAACAGTTTTTCCATCGTATAAAACGAATATTTGCAACCAGTTTGAAAGTTATGGTCATTTCTACGTTCCGGGCCACCTAGGCTTCACCCTAGGGCGTTGCTCCACCAGAGCGAACAGTTTGGGCCTTAGAAGTCAACGCCCGAAGCATAAAATACAATAAAAATACAACATTTTTTACACCGTATAAAAGGAATAATTGCAACCAGTGTGAAATAGATGGTCATTTCTTCGTTCCGGGCAACCTAGGCTTCACTCCAGGGCGTTGCTCCACCAGATCGAATAGGTAGGGCGAAGAAGTCAATGCCCGAAGCATAGAATACAACAAAGATACAACTGTTTTGCCATCGTATAACAGGAGTAATTGCAACCTGTGTGAATGTGATGGTCATTTCTACCTTTCGGTCAACCTAGGCTTAACTCTAGGGCGTTGTGGCACCAGAACAAATAGTTAGGGCCTAAGAAGTCAACGCCAGAAGCATAAAATACAATATAAATACAACAGTTTTTCCATCGTATAAAACGAATAATAGCAACCAGTGTGAAAGATATGGTCATTTCTACGTTCCGGGCAGCCTAGGCTTCACTCTAGGGCGTTGCTGCACCAGATTGGACAGTTAGGGCCTAAGAAGTCAACGCCAGAAACATAAAATACAATAAAAATAGAACAGTTTTTCCATCGTATAACTGGAATGATTGCAGCCAGTTTGAAAGTGATGGTCATTCCTACGTTCCGGGCAACCTAGGCTGCACACTAGGACGTTGGTCCACCAGATCCAGTAGTTATGGCCTAACAAGTCAACGCCAGAAGCACCAAATACAAAATAAATACAACAGTTTTTCCATCGTATAAAACGAATAATTGCAACCAGTGTGAAAGTAATGGTCACTTCTACGATGCGGGCAACCTAGGCTTGACTCTAGGGCGTTTCTCCACCGGATCGAATAGTTAGGGCCTAAGAAGTCAACTCCAGTAGCATAAAATACAATATAAACACAACAGTTTTTCCATCGTATAAAACGAATAATAGCAACCAGTGTGAAAGTTATGGTCATTTCTACGATCCGGGCAACCTAGGCTTGACTCTAGGGTGTTCCTCCACCAGATCGAACAGGTAGGGCCTTAGAAGTCAAAGCCCAAAGCATAAAATACAAAATAAACAGAACAGTCTTTCCATTGTATAGAACGAATAATTATAATAAATAATTATAAAAATAACGCTTCTGGCGTTGAATTCTAAGTGCCTAAGTATTCGATCTCGTGGAGCAACGCCCTAGAGTGAAGCCTAGGTTGCTCGGAAAGTAGGAATGACCATCTCTTTCACACTGGCTGCAATCATTCCAGTTATACGATGGAAAAACTGTTCTATTTTTATTGTATTTTATGTTTCTGGCGTTGAGTTCTAAGGACCTATCTATTCGATCTGGTGGAGCAACGCCCTAGAGTGAAGCCTAGGTTGCTCGGAATGTAGAAATGACCATAACCTTCACACTGGTTGCAATTATTCGTTTTATACGATGGAAAAGCTGATGCACCTTTATCGTGTTTTATGCTTCTGGCGTTGACATCTAAGGCCCCAACTCTTCGATCTGGTGGAGCAGCGCTCTAGAGTGAAGTCTAGGTTGCTCGGAACGTAGAAATGAACATTACTTTCACACTGTTTGCAATTATTCATTTTATACGATGGCAAAGCTGTTGTATTTATATTCTATTTTATGCTCCTGGCGTTGACTTCTAAGGCCGTAGTTATAAGATGTGGTGGAGCAACGCCCTAGACTTACGCCTAGGTTGCCCGGAATGTAGAAATGACCAGTACTTTCACACTGGATGCAGTTATTCCTGTTATACAATGGAAAAAATGTTGCATCTCTATTGTATTTTATGCTTTTGGCGTTGACTTCTTAGACCATAACTATTCCCTCTGGTGTATCAACGCCGTAGAGTGAAACCTAGGCTGCCGGAACGTAGAAATGACCATTACTTGCGCACTGGTTGCAATTAATCCTGTTATACGGTGGAAAAACTGTTGTATTTTTAATGTATTTTATGCTTTTAGCGTTGAATTCTAAGTCCCTAGCTATTCGATTTGGTGGAGCAACGCCCTAGAGTGAAGCCTAGGTTGCTCGGAATGTAGAAATGACCATAACCTTCACACTGGTTGCAATTATTCGTTTTATACGATGGAAAAGCTGATGCACCTTTATCGTGTTTTATGCTTCTGGCGTTGACATCTAAGGCCCCAACTCTTCGATCTGGTGGAGCAACGCTCTAGAGTGAAGTCTAGGTTGCTCGGAACGTAGAAATGAACATTACTTTCACAATGTTTGCAATTATTTCTTTTATACGATGGTAAAACTGTTGTACTTATTTTGTACTTTATTCTTCTGGTGTTGACTTCTTAGGCCCTAACTATTCAATCTGGTGGAACAACGACCTAGAATGAAGCCTAGGTTGCCCGGAACGTAGAAATGACCATTACCTTCACACTGTTTGCAAGGGTACATTATATACGATGGAAAAGCTGTTGTATTTATATTGTATTTTATGCTTCTGGCGTTGACTTCTTAAGCCCTATCTACTTGAGCTGGTGGAGCACCGCCCTAGACTGAAGCCTCGGTTGCCCGGAACGTAGAACATAACATTACCTACATACTGGTTGCAATTATTCCTGTTATGCGATGGAAAAACTGTTGCATCTTTATTGTATTTTATGCTTCTGGCGTTGACTTCTAAGGCCCTAACTATTCGATCTGGCGGAGCAACGCCATAGGGTTAAGCCTAGGTTGCCTGGAACGTCGAAAAGTCCATAACTTTCACACTGGTCGCAATTATTCGTTCTGTATGATAGAAAAGCTGTTGTATTTATATTGTATTTTATGCTTCTGGCGTTAACTTCTTAGGCCCAAACTATTCGATCTGGTGGAGCAACGCCCTAGAGTGAAGCCTAGGTTGCTCGGAATGTAGAAATGACCATAACTTTCACAATGTTTGCAATTATTCATTTTATACGATGAAAAAACTGTTGTACTTATGTTGTATTTTATGCTTCTGGCGCTGACTTCTAAGGCCCTAACTATTCGATCTGTTGGTGCAACGCCCTAGAGTGAAGCCTGGGTTGCCCGGAACGTAGAAATGACCATTACTTTCACAGTGGTTGCAATTATTCGTTTTATACGGTGGAAAAACTGGTGTATTTATATCGTATTTTTTGCTTCTGGCCTTGACTTCTTAGGCCCTAACTATTCCATCTGGTGGAACAACGCCCTAGCGTGAAGCCTAGGTTGCCCGGAACGTAGAAATGACCACAACTTTCACACTGGTAGCAATTAATCGTTTTATACAATGGAAGAACGGTTATATTTATACTGTATTTTATACTTCTGATGTTGACTTCTAAGGCCCTAACTATTCGATCTCGTGGAGCAACGCCCTATAGTGAAGCCTAGGTTGCCCAGAACGTAGAAATGACCAACACTTTCACACTGGTTGCAGTTATTCCTGTTATACGATGGAAAAACTCTTGTATATTTATTGTATTTTATGCTTCGGGCGTTGACTTCTAAGGCCCTCACTATTCGATCTGGTGGAACAACGCCCTAGAGTGAAGCCTAGGTTGCCCGGAACGTAGAAATGACCAGAACTTTCACACTCGTTGCTATTATTCGTTTTATACGATGGAAAAACTGTTATATTTATATTGTATTTTATGCTTCTGGCGTTGACTTCTTAGGCCCTCAGTGTTCTATCTGGTCGAGCAACGCCCTAGAGTGAAGCCTAGGTTGCCCGGAACGTAGAAATGATCATCACTTTCAAACTGGTTGCAATTAATCCTTTTATACGATGGAAAAACTGTTGTATTTATATTGCATTTTATGCTTCGGGCGTAGACTTCTATGGCCCTGCCTATACGATCTGGTGGAGCAACACCCTACAGTGAAGCCTAGGTTGCCCGGAACGTAGATATGACCATAACCTTCACACAGGTTGCAATTATTCGTTTAATACGATGGAAAAGCTGTTGCATCTTTATTGAATTATATGCTTCTGGCGTTGACTTCTAAGGCCCTAACTATTCTATCTGGTGGATCAACGGCCTAGTGTGAAGCCTAGGTTGCCCGGAACGTAGAAATGACGTTAAATTTCATACTGGTTGCAATTATTCGTTTTATACGAAGGAAAAACAGTTCTATTTATTTTGTATTTTATGCTTCGGCCGTGGACTTCTAAGGCACTAACTATTCGATCTGTTGGAGCAACGCCCTAGGGTGTAGCCTGGGTTGCCCGGAACGTAGAAATGACCATCACTTTCAAACTGGTTGCTATTATTCCTGTTATATGATGGAAAGACTGTTGTATTTATATTGTATTTTATGCTTCGGGCGTTGACTGCTAAGGCCCTATCTATTCAATCTGTTGCATCAACGCCCAAGAGTGAAGCCTAGGTTGCTCGGAATGTAGAAATGACTATAACATTCACACTGGTTGAAATAATTCGTTTAATACGATGGAAAAGCTGTTGCATCTTTATTGTATTTTATGATTCTGGCGTTGACTTCTAAGGCCCTGACTATTCAATCTGGTGGAACAACGCCCTAGAGTGAGGCCTAGGTTGCCCGGAACGTAGAAATGACCATCACTTCCATACTGGTAGCAATTATTCGTTTTATACGATGGAAAAACTGTTGTGTTTATATTGTATTTTATGCTTCTGGCGTTGACTTCTAAGGCACTAACTATTCGATCTGGTGGAGTAACGCCCTAGAGTGAAGCCTAGGTTCCCCGGAACGTAGAAATGACCATCACCTTCAAACTGGTTGCAATTATTCCTGTTATAGGATGGAAAGACTGTTGTATTTGTATTGTATTTTATGCTTCAGGGGTTGACTTCTGAGGCCGTAGCTATTCGATGTGGAGGAAGAACGCCATAGAGTGAAGCCTGGGATGCCCGGAACGTAGAAATGACCATAACTTTCACACTGGATGCTATTATTCGTTCTATACGATGGCAAAACTGTTATATTTATATTGTATCTTATGCTTCTGGCGTTGACTTCTTAGGACCTAACAATTCGATCTGGTGGAACAACGCCCTAGAGTGAAGCCTAGATTGCCTGGAACGTACAAATGACCATCACTTTCACACGGGTTGGAATTATTCCAGTTATAGGATGGAAAGACTGTTGTGTTTTTATTGTATTCTATGCTTCAGGCGTTGACTTCTGAGGCCGTTGCTATTCGATGTAGTGGAAGAACGCCATAGAGTGAAGCCTAGGTTGCCCGGAACGTAGAAGTGACCATAACTTTCATAGTGGTTGCAATTATTCGTTTTATACGATGGAAAAACTGTTGTATTTATATTGTATTTTATGCTTCTGTCGTTGACTTCTAAGGCACTAACTATTCGATCTGGTGCAGCAACGCTCTAGAGTGAAGCCTAGGTTGCCCGGAACGTAGAAATGACCATCACTTTCAAACTGGTTGCAATTATTCCTGTTATATGATGGAAAAACTGTTGTATTTATAGTGTATTTTATGCTTCGGGCGTTGACTGCTAAGGCCCTAACTATTCAATCTGTTGGATCAACGCCCTAGGGTGAAGCCTAGGTTGCTCGGAATGTTGAAATGACCATAACATTCACACTGGTTGAAATTAATCGTTTAATACGATGGAAAAGCTGTTGCATCTTTATTGTATGTTATGATTCTGGCGTTGACTTCTAAGGCCCTAGCTATTCGATCTGGTGGAGCAACGCACTAGAGTGAAGCCTAGGTTGCCCGGAACGTAGAAATGACGTTAACTTTCATACTGGTTGCAATTATTCGTTTTATGCGATGGAAAAACAGTTCTATTTATTTTGTATTTTATGCTTCGGCCGTTGACTTCTAAGGCACTAACTATTCGATCTGTTGGAGCAACGCCCTAGGGTGTAGCCTAGGTTGCCCGGAAAGTAGAAATGACCACAACTTTCATACTGGTTGCAATTACTCGTTTTATATGATGGAAAACTGTTGCATTTATATTGTATTTTATGATTCTGGCGTTGACTTCTAAGGCCCTAACTATTCAATCTGTTGGAGCAACGCCCTAGGGTGTAGCCCAGGTTGTCCGGAAAGTAGAAATGACCACAACTTTCATACTGGTTGCATTTACTCGTTTTATATGATAGAAAAACTGTTGTATTTATATTGTATTTTATGCTTCTGGCGTTCACTTCTTAGGCGCTAACTATTCGATCTGGTGGAACAACGCCCTGGGGTGAAGCCTAGGTTGCCTGCAACGTACAAATGATCATCACTTTCACAAGGGTTGCAATTATTCGTTTTATACGATGGAAAAGCTGTTGCATCTTCATTGTATTTTATGATTCTGGCGTTGACTTCTAAGGCCCTAACTATTCGATCTGGTGGAGCAACGCCCTAGAGTGAAGCCTAGGTTGCCCGGAACGTAGAAATGACCATCACTTTCAAACTGGTTGCAATTATTCGTTTTATACGATGGAAAAGCTGTTGTATTTATATCGTATTTTGTGCTGCTGGCGTTCACTTCTTAGGCCCAAACTATTCGATCTGGTGGAACAACGCCCTGGGGTGAAGCCTAGATTGCCGGAACGTAGAAATGATCATAACTTTCACAGTGGTTGCTATTATTCGTTTTATACGATGGAAAAACTGTTCTATTCATTTTGTATTTTATGCTTCTGGCGTTGCCTTCTTAGGCCCTAACTGTTCGAACTGGTGGAACAACGCCCTGGGGTGAAGCCTAGGTTGCTGGAACGTAGAAATGACCATAACTTTCACACTGGTTGCTATTATTCGTTTTATACGATGGAAAAGCTGTTCTATTTATTTTGTATTTTATGCTTCGGGCGTTGACTTCTAAGGCCCTAACAATTCGATCTGGTGGAACAACGCCCTAGAGTGATGCCTAGGTTGCCTGCAACGTACAAATGATCATCACTTTCACAAGGGTTGCAATTATTCGTTTTATACGATGGAAAAGCTGTTGCATCTTCATTGTATTTTATGATTCTGGCGTTGACTTCTAAGGCCCTAACTATTCGATCTGGTGGAGCAACGCCCTAGAGTGAAGCCTAGGTTGCCCGGAACGTAGAAATGACCATCACTTTCAAAGTGGTTGCAATTATTCGTTTTATACGATGGAAAAGCTGTTGTATTTATATCGTATTTTATGCTTATGGCGTTCACTTCTTAGGCCCTAACTATTCGATCTGGTGGAACAACGCCCTGGGGTGAAGCCTAGGTTGCTGGAACGTAGAAATGACCATAACTTTCACACTGGTTGCTATTATTCGTTTTATACGATGGAAAAGCTGTTCTATTTATTTTGTATTTTATGCTTCGGGCGTTGACTTCTAAGGAACTAACTGTTTGATCTGGTGGAGCAACGCCCTAGAGTGAAGCCTAGGTTGCCCGGAACGTAGAAATGACCATAACTTTCAAACTGGATGCTATTATTCGTTCTATATGATGGAAAAACTGTTATATTTATATTGTATCTTATGCTTCTGGCGTTGACTTCTTAGGCCCTAACAATTCGATCTGGTGGAACAACGCCCTAGAGTGAAGCCTATGTTGCCTGGAACGTACAAATGACCATCACTTTCAGCGGGTTGTAATTATTCCTGTTATAGGATGGAAAGACTGTTGTATTTTTATTGTGTTTTATGCTTCAGGCGTTGACTTCTGAGGCCGTTTCTATTCGATGTGGTGGAAGAACGCCATAGAGTGAAGCCTAGGTTGCCCGGAACGTAGAAATGACCATAACTTTCACACTGGTTGCTATTATTCGTTTTATACGATGGAAAATCTGTTATATTTATATTGTATTTTATGCTTCTGGCGTTGCCTTCTTAGGCCCTAACTGTTCGCTCTGGTGGAACAACGCCCTAAAGTGAAGCCTAGGTTACCCGGAACGTAGAAATGGCCAGTACTTTCACACTGTTTGCAGTTATTCCTGCTATACGATGGAAAAACTGTTGCATCTTTATTGAATTTTATGCTTCTGGCGTTGACTTCTAAGGCCCTAGCTATTCTATCTGGTGGATCAACGCCATAGAGTGAAGCCTAGGTAGCTCGGAATGTAGAAATGACCATAACATTCACACTGGTTGAAGTTATTCGTTTTATACGATGGAAAATCTGTTATATTTATATTGTATTTTATGCTTCTGGCGTTGATTTCTTAGGCCCTAACTATTCAATCTGGTGGAACAACGCCCTAGAGTGAGGCCTAGGTTGCCCGGAACGTAGAAATGACCATCACTTCCATACTGGTAGCAATTATTCGTTTTATACGATGGAAAAACTGTTGTGTTTATATTGTATTTTATGCTTCTGGCGTTGACTTCTAAGGTCCTACCTATTCAATCTGTTGGAGCAACGCCCTAGGGTGAAGCCTAGGTTGCGCGGAAAGTAGAAATGACAATAACTTTCACACTGGGTGCAATTATTCGTTTTATACGATGGAAAAGCTGTTGCATCTTTATTGTATTTTATGCTTCTGTCGTTGACTACTAAGGCCGTAGCTATTAGATGTGGTGGAGCAACGCACTAGAGTGACGCCTAGGTTGCCCGGGACGTGGAATGACCATTACTTTCGCAATGTTTGCAATTATTCATTTTATACGATGGAAAAACTGTTGTACTTATATTGTATTTTATGCTTGCGGTGTTGACTTCTTAGACCCTAACTCTTCGATCTGGTGGAGCAACGCCTCACAGTTAAGAATAGGATGCCGGAAACGTCGAAATGATCGTTACTTTCGCACTGGTTGCAATTGGTCATGCTATACAATGGAAAATTTGTTGTATTTATACTGTATTTTATGCTTCTGGCGTTGACTTCTAAAGCCGTAGCTATTCGACGTGGTGGAGCAACGCCCTAGAGTGAAGCCTAGGTTGCCCGGAACGTAGAAATGCCCATTTCTTTCACACTGGTTGCAATTATTAGTTTTACACGATGGAAAAACTGTTCTATTTATTTTGTATTTTATGAATCGGACGTTGACTTCTAAGGCCCTAACTATTCAATCTGTTGGAGCAACGCCCTAGAGTGAAGCCTAGGTTGCCCGGAACGTAGAAATGACCATAACTTTCACACTGGTTGCTATTATTCGTTTTATACAATGGAAAAACTGTTCTATTTATTTCGTATTTTATGCTTCGGGCGTTGACTTCTAAGGCCCTATCTGTTTGATCTGGTGGAGCAACGCCCTAGAGTGAAGCCTAGGTTGACCGGAACGTAGAAATGAACATAACTTGCACACCGGTAGCAATTATTCGTTTTAAACGATGGAAAAACTGTTCTATTTATTTTGTATTTTATGCATCGGGCGTTGACTTCTTAGGCCCTAACAATTCGATCTGGTGGAACAACGCCCTAGAGTGAAGCCTATGTTACCTGGAACGTACAAATGACCATCACTTTCACACGGGTTGTAATTATTCCTGTTATAGGATGGAAAGACTGTTGTATTTTTATTGTATTTTATGCTTCAGGCGTTGACTTCTGAGGCCGCAGCTATTCGATGTGGTGGAAGAACGCCATAGAGTGAAGCCTAGGTTGCCCGGAACGTAGAAATGGCCATAACTTTCATACTGGTTGCAATTATTCGTTTTATATGATGGAAGAACTGTTGTATTTATATTGTATTTTATTCTGCTGGCGTTCACTTCTTAGGCCCTAACTATTCGATCTGGTGGTACAACGCCCTGGGGAGAAGCCTAGGTTGCCGGAACGTAGAAATGATCATAACTTTCACACTGGTTGCTATTATTCGTTTTATACGATGGAAAAACTGTTCTATTTATTTTGTATTTTATGCTTCTGGCGTTGATATCTTAGGCCCTAACTATTCAATCTGGTGGAACAACGCCCTAGAGTGAGGCCTAGGTTGCCCGGAACGTAGAAATGACCATCACTTCCATGCTGGTAGCAATTATTCGTTTTGTACGATGGAAAAACTGTTGTGTTTATATTGTATTTTATGCTTCTGGCGATGACTTCTAAGGCACTAGCTATTCGATCTGGTGGAGCAACGCCCTAGAGTGAAGCCTAGGTTCCCCGGAACGTAGAAATGACCATCACTTTCAAACTGGTTGCAATTATTCCTGTTATAGGATGGAAAGACTGTTGTATTTTTATTGTATTTTATGCTTCAGGCGTTGACTTCTAAGGCACTAACTATTCGATCTGGTGGAGCAACGCCCTAGAGTGAAGCCTAGGTTCCCCGGAACGTAGAAATGACCATTACTTCCATACTGGTAGCAATTATTCGTTTTATACGATGGAAAAACTGTTGTGTTTATATTGTATTTTATGCTTCGGCCGTGGACTTCTAAGGCACTAACTATTCGATCTGTTGGAGCAACGCCCTAGGGTGTAGCCTGGGTTGCCCGGAAAGTAGAAATGACCACAACTTTCATACTGGTTGCAATTACTCGTTTTATATGATGGAAAAACTGTTGTATTTATATTGTGTTTTATGCTTCTGGCGTTCACTTCCTAGACCCTAACTATTCGATCTGGTGGAGTAACGCCCTAGGGTGAAGCCTAGGTTGCCCGGAACGTAGAAATGACAATAACTTTTACACTGGTTGCAACTGTTCGTTTTATACCATGGAAAAACTGTTCTATTTATTTTGTATTTTATGCTTCGGGCGTTGACTTCTAAGGCCCTAACTGTTTGATCTGGTGGAGCAGCGCCCTAGGCGTGAAGCCTAGGTTGCCCGGAAAGTAGGAATGACCATAACTTTCACACTGGTTGCTATTATTCGTTCTATGCGATGGAAAAACTGTTATATTTATATTGTATCTTATGCTTCTGGCGTTGACCTCTTAGGCCCTAACAATTCGATCTGGTGGAGCAACGCTCTAGAGTGAAGCCAAGGTTGCCCGGAGCGTAGAAATGATCATCACTTTCACACGGGTTGCAATTATTAGTTTTATGCGAAGAAAAAACTGTTCTATTTATTTTGTATTTTATGCTTCGGGCGTTGACTTCAAAGGCTCTAACTATTCAATTTGTTGGAGCAACGCCCTAGGGTGAAGCCTAGGTTGCCCGGAACGTAGAAATGACCATCACTTTCAAACTGGTAGCAATTATTCGTTTTACACGATGGAAAAACTGTTCCATTTATTTTGTATTTTATGCATCGGGCGTTGACTTCTAAGGCCCTAACTCAATATGTTGGAGCAACGCCCTAGGGTGAAGCCTAGGTTACGCGGAAAGTAGAAATGACAATGACTTTCACACTGGGTGCAATTATTAGTTTTATACGATGGAAAAGCTGTTGCATCTTTATTGTATTTTATGCTTCTGTCGTTGACGTCTAAGGCCGTAGCTATTAGATGTGGTGGAGCAACGCACTAGAGTGACGCCTAGGTTGCCCGGAACGTGGAATGAACATTACATTCGCAATGCTTGCAATTATTCATTTTATACGATGGAAAAACTGTTGTACTTATATTGTATTTTATGCTTCCGGTGTTGACTTCTTAGACCGTAACTCTTCGATCTGGTGGAGCAACGCCTCAGAGTTAAGTCTAGGATGCCGGAAACGTCGAAATGATCGTTACTTTCGCACTGGTTGCAATTGGTCATGCTTTACAATGCAAAATTTGTTGTATTTATACTGTATTTTATGCTTCTGGCGTTGACTTCTAAAGCCGTAGCTATTCGACGTGGTGGAGCAACGACCTAGAGTAAAGCCTAGGTTACCCGGAACGTAGAAATGCCCATTACATTCACACTGGTTGCAATTATTAGTTTTATGCGAAGAAAAAACTGTTCTATTTATTTTGTATTTTATGCTTCGGGCGTTGACTTCAAAGGCTCTAACTATTCAATTTGTTGGAGCAACGCCCTAGGGTGAAGCCTAGGTTACCCGGAACTTAGAAATGACCATAACTTTCACACTGATTGCTAATATTCGTTTTACACGATGGAAAAACTGTTCTATTTATTTTGTATTTTATGCATCGGGCGTTGACTTCTAAGGCCCTAACTATTCAATCTGTTGGAGCAACGCCCTAGAGTGAAGCCTAGGTTGCCTGGAACGTACAAATGACCATCACTCTCACACGTGTTGCAATTACTCCTGTTATAGGATGGAAAGGCTGTTGTATTTTTATTGTATTTTATGCTTCAGGCGTTGACATCTGAGGCCGTAGCTATTCGATGTGGTTGAAGAACGCCATAGAGTGAAGCCTGGGTTGCCCGGAACGTAGAAATGATCATAACTTTCATACTGGTTGCAATTATTCGTTTTATATGATGGAAGAACTGTTGTACTTATATTGTATTTTATGCTGCTGGCGTTCACTTCTTAGGCCCTTACTATTCGATCTGGTGGAACAACGACCTGGGGTGAAGCCTAGGTTGCCCGGAACGTAGAAATGGCCATAACTTTCACACTGGTTGCAATTATTCGTTTTATACGACGGAAAAACAGTTCTATTTATTTTGTATTTTATGCTTCGGCCATGGACTTCTAAGGCACTAACTATTCGATCTGTTGGAGCAACGCCCTAGGGTGTAGCCTGGGTTGCCCGGAAAGTAGAAATGACCACAACTTTCATACTGGTTGCAATTACTCGTTTTATATGATGGAAAAACTGTTGTATTTATATTGTATTTTATGCTTCTGGCGTTCACTTCTTAGGCCCTAAGAATTCGATCTGGTGGAACAACGACCTGTGGTGAAGCCTAGGTTGCCCGGAACGTAGAAATGACCATAACTTTCACACTGGTTGCAATTATTCGTTTTATACGACGGAAAAACAGTTCTATTTATTTTGTATTTTATGCTTCGGCCGTGGACTTCTAAGGCACTAACTATTCGATCTGTTGGAGCAACGCCCTAGGGTGTAGCCTGGTTTGCCCGGAACGTAGAAATGACAATAACTTTTACACTGGTTGCAATTGTTCGTTTTATACCATGGAAGAACTGTTCTATTTATTTTGTATTTTATGCTTCGGGCGTTGACTTCTAAGGCCCTAACAGTTTGATCTGGTGGAGCAACGCCCTAGGCGTGAAGGCTAGGTTGCCCGGAAAGTAGGAATGACCATAACTTTCACACTGGTTGCTATTATTCGTTCTATACGATGGAAAAACTGTTATATTTATATTGTATCTTATGCTTCTGGCGTTGACTTCTTAGGCCTTAACAATTCGATCTGGTGGAGCAACGCTCTAGAGTGAAGCCAAGGTTGGCAGGAACGTAGAAATGACCATCACTTTCACACGGGTTGCAATTATTCCTGTTATAGGACGGAAAGACTGTTGTATTTTTATTGTATTTTATGCTTCAGGCGCTGACTTCTGAGGCCGCAGCTATTGGATGTGGTGGAAGAACGCCATAGAGTGAAGCCTAGGTTGCCCGGAACGTAGAAATGACCATAACTTTCATACTGGTTGCAATTATTCGTTTTATATGATGGAAGAAGTGTTGTATTTATATTGTACTTTATGCTGCTGGCGTTCACTTCTTAGGCCCTTACTATTCGATCTGGTGGAACAACGCCCTGGGGTGAAGCCTCAGTTGCCGGAAAGTAGAAATGATCATAACTTTCACACTAGTTGCTATTATTCGTTTTATACTATGGAAAAACTGTTCTATTTATTTTGTATTTTATGCTTCGGGCGTTGACTTCTAAGGAACTAACTGTTTGATCTGGTGGAGCAACGCCCTAGAGTGAAGCCTAGGTTGCCTGGAACGTAGAAATGACCATAACTTTCACACTGGATGCTATTATTCGTTCTATACGATGGCAAAACTGTTATATTTATATTGTATCTTATGCTTCTGGCGTTGACTTCTTAGGCCCTAACAATTCGATCTGGTGGAACAACGCCCTAAAGTGAAGCCTAGGTTGCCTGGAACGTAGAAATGACCATAACTTTCATACTGGTTGCAATTATTCGTTTTATACGATGGAAAAACTGTTGTATTTATATTGTACTTTATGCTTCTGGCGTTGACTTCTAAGGCACTAACTATTCGATCTGGTGGCGCAACGCCCTAGAGTGAAGCCTAGGTTGCCCGAACGTAGAAATGACGTTAGCTTTCATACTGGTTGCAATTATTCGTTTTATACGATTGAAAAACAGTACTATTTATTTTGTATTTTATGCTTCGGCCGTTGACTTCTAAGGCACTAACTATTCGATCTGTTGGAGCAACGCCCTAGGGTGTGGCCTAGGTTGCCCGGAAAGTAGAAATGACCACAACTTTCATACTGGTTGCAATTACTCGTTTTATATGATGGAAAAACTGTTGCATTTATATTGTATTTTATGCTTCTGGCGTTCACTTCTTAGGCCCTAACTATTCGATCTGGTGTAACAACGCCATAGGGTGAAGCCTAGGTTGCCCGGAAAGTAGAAATGACCATAACTTTTACACTGGTAGCATTTATTCGTTTTATACAATGGAAAAACTGTTCTATTTATTTTGTATTTTATGCTTCGGGCGTTGACTTCTAAGGCTCTAACTGTTTGATCTGGTGGAGCAACGCCCTAGGCGAGAAGCCTAGGTTGCCCGGAACGTAGAAATGACCATAAATTTCACACTGGTTGCTATTATCCTTTCTATACGATGGAATAACTGTTATATTGATATTGTATCTTATGCTTGTGGCGTTGACTTCTTAGGCCCTAACAATTCGATCTGGTGGAACAACGCCCTAGAGTGATGCCTAGGTTGCCTGCAACGTACAAATGATCATCACTTTCACAAGGGTTGCAATTATTCCTGTTATAGGATGGAAAGACTGTTGTATTTTTATTGTATTTTATGCTTCTGGCGTTCACTTCTTAGGCCCTAACTATTCGATCTGGTGTAACAACGCCCTAGGGTGAAGCCTAGGTTGCCCGGAAAGTAGAAATGACCATAACTTTTACACTGGTAGCATTTATTCGTTTTATACAATGGAAAAACAGTTCTATTTATTTTGTATTTTATGCTTCGGCCGTGGACTTCTAAGGCACTAACTATTCGATCTGTTGGAGCAACGCCCTAGGGTGTAGCCTGGGTTGCCCGGAAAGTAGAAATGACCACAGCTTTCATACTGGTTGCAATTACTCGTTTTATATGATGGAAAAACTGTTGTATTTATATTGTATTTTATGCTTCTGGCGTTCACTTCTTAGGCCCTAACAATTCGATCTGGTGGAACAACGACCTGGGGTGAAGCCTAGGTTGCCCGGAACGTAGAAATGACCATAACTTTCACACTGGTTGCAATTATTCGTTTTATATGATGGAAAAACTGTTGTATTTATATTGTATTTTATGCTTCGGGCGTTGTCTGCTAAGGCCCTAACTATTCAATCTGTTGGATCAACGTCCTAGAGTGAAGCCTAGGTTGCTCGGAATGTAGAAATGACCATAACATTCACACTGGTTGAAATTATTCGTTTAATACGATGGAGAAGCTGTTGCATCTTTATTGTATTTTCTGATTCTGGCGTTGACTTCTAAAGCCCTAACTATTCGATCTGGTGGAGCAACGCCCTAGAGTGAAGCCTAGGTTGCCCGGAACGTAGAAATGACGTTAACTTTCATACTGGTTGCAATTATTCGTTTTATACGATTGAAAAACAGTACTATTTATTTTGTATTTTATGCTTCGGCCGTTGACTTCTAAGGCACTAACTATTCGATCTGTTGGAGCAACGCCCTAGGGTGTGGCCTAGGTTGCCCGGAAAGTAGAAATGACCACAACTTTCATACTGGTTGCAATTACTCGTTTTATATGATGGAAAAACTGTTGCATTTATATTGTATTTTATGCTTCTGGCGTTCACTTCTTAGGCCCTAACTATTCGATCTGGTGTAACAACGCCATAGGGTGAAGCCTAGGTTCCCCGGAACGTAGAAATGACCATCACTTTCAAACTGGTTGCAATTATTCCTGTTATAGGATGGAAAGACTGTTGTATTTTTATTGTATTTTATGCTTCAGGCGTTGACTTCTGAGGCCGTACCTATTCGATGTGGTGGAATAAAGCCATAGAGTGAAGCCTGGGTTGCCCGGAACGTAGAAATGACCATAACTTTCATACTGGTTGCTATTATTCGTTTGATACGATCGAGTTGCTGTTGCATCTTCATTGTATTTTATGATTCTGGCGTTGACTTCTAAGGCCCTAACTATTCGATCTGGTGGAGCAACGCCCTAGAGTGAAGCCTAGGTTGCCCGGAACGTAGAAATGACCATCACTTTCAAACTGGTTGCAATTATTCGTTTTATATGATGGAAGAACTGTTGTATTTATATTGTATTTTATGCTGCTGGCGTTCACTTCTTAGGCCCTAACTATTCGATCTGGTGGAACAACGCTCTAGAGTGATGCCTAGCTTGCCCGGAACGTAGAAATGACCATCACTTTCAACCTGGTTGCAATTATTCCTGTTATATGATGGAAAAACTGTTGTATTTATATTGTATTTTATGCTTCGGGCGTTGACTGCTAAGGCCCTAACTATTCAATCTGTTGGATCAACGTCCTAGAGTGAAGCCTAGGTTGCTCGGAATGTAGAAATGACCATAACATTCACACTGGTTGAAATTATTCGTTTAATACGATGGAGAAGCTGTTGCATCTTTATTGTATTTTATGATTCTGGCGTTGTCTTCTTAGGCCGTAACTATTCGATCTGGTGGAGCAACGCCCTCGGGTGTAGCGCAGGTTGCCCGGAAAGTAGAAATGACCACAACTTTCATACTGGTTGCATTTACTCGTTTTATATGATAGAAAAACTGTTGTATTTATATTGTATTTTATGCTTCTGGCGTTCACTTCTTAGGCCCTAACTATTCGATCTGGTGGAACAACGCCCTGGGGTGAAGCCTAGGTTGCCGGAATGTAGAAATGACCATAACTTTCACACTGGTTTCTATTATTCGTTTTATACGATGGAAAAGCTGTTCTATTTATTTTGTATTTTATGCTTCGGGCGTTGACTTCTAAGGAACTAACTGTTTGATCTGGTGGAGCAACGCTCTAGAGTGAAGCCTAGGTTGCCCGGAACGTAGAAATGACCATAACTTTCAAACTGGATGCTATTATTCGTTCTATACGATGGAAAGACTGTTATATTTATATAGTATCTTATGCTTCTGGCGTTGACTTCTTAGGCCCTAACAATTCGATCTGGAGGAACAACGCCCTAGAGTGAAGCCTATGTTGCCTGGAGCGTACAAATGACCATCACTTTCACACGGGTTGCAATTATTCCTGTTATAGGATGGAAAGGCTGTTGTATTTTTATTGTATTTTATGCTTCAGGTGTTGACTTCTGAGGCCGTCACTATTCGATGTGGTTGAAGAACGCCATAGAGTGAGGCCTAGGTTGCCCGGAACGTAGAAATGACCATAACTTTCATACTGGTTGCAATTATTCGTTTTATATGATGGAAGAACTGTTGTATTTATATTGTATTTTAAGCTGCTGGCGTTCACTTCTTAGGCCCTAACTATTCGATCTGGTGGAACAACGACCTGGGGTGAAGCCTAGGTTGCCCGGAACGTAGAAATGACCATAACTTTCACACTGGTTGCTGTTATTCGTTTTATACGATGGAAAATCTGTTATATTTATATTGTATTTTATGCTTCTGGCGTTGCCTTCTTAGGCCCTAACTGTTCGATCTGGTGGAACAACGCCCTAGAGTGAAGCCTAGGTTACCCGGAACGTAGAAATGGCCAGTACTTTCACACTGTTTGCAGTTATTCTTGCTATACGATGGAAAAACTGTTGTATTTATATTGTATTTTATGCTTCGGGCGTTGACTGCTAAGGCCCTAACTATTCAATCTGTTGGATCAACGCCCTAGCGTGAAGCCTAGGTTGCTCGGAATGTAGAAATGACCATAACTTTCACACTGGCTGAAATTATTCGTTTAATACGATGGAAAAGCTGTTGCATCTTCATTGTATTTTATGATTCTGGCGTTGACTTCTAAGGCCCTAACTATTCGATCTGGTGGAGCAACGCCCTAGAGTGAAGCCTAGGTTGCCCAGAACGTAGAAAATGACCATCACTTTCAAACTGGTTGCAATTAATCCTTTTATACAATGGAAAAACTGTTGTATTTTTATTGCGTTTTATGTTTCGGGCATTGACTTCTAAGGCCCTAACTATTCAATCTGTTGGAGCAACGCCCTCGGGTGTAGCCCAGGTTGCCCGGAAAGTAGAAATGACCACAACTTTCATACTGGTTGCATTTAATCGTTTTATATGATAGAAAAACTGTTGTATTTATATTGTATTTTATGCTTCTGGCGTTCACTTCTTAGGCCCTAACTATTCGATCTGGTGGAACAACGCCCTGGGGTGAAGCCTAGGTTGCCGGAATGTAGAAATGACTATAACTTTCACACTGGTTTCTATTATTCGTTTTATACGATGGAAAAGCTGTTCTATTTATTTTGTATTTTATGCTTCGGGCGTTGACTTCTAAGGAACTAACTGTTTGATCTGGTGGAGCAACGCCCTATAGTGATGCCTAGGTTGCCCGGAACGTAGAAATGACCATAACTTTCAAACTGGATGCTATTATTCGTTCTATACGATGGAAAAACTGTTATATTTATATTGTATCTTATGCTTCTGGCGTTGACTTCTTAGGCCCTAACAATTCGATCTGGTGGAACAACGCCCTAGAGTGAAGCCTATGTTGCCTGGAACGTACAAATGACCATCACTTTCACACGGGTTGCAATTATTCCTGTTATAGGATGGAAAGACTGTTGTATTAATATTGTATCTTATGCTTGTGGCGTTGACTTCTTAGGCCCTAACAATTCGATCTGGTGGAACAACGCCCTAGAGTGATCCCTATGTTGCCTGCAACGTACAAATGATCATCACTTTCACAAGGGTTGCAATTATTCCTGTTATAGGATGGAAAGACTGTTGGATTTTTATTGTATTTTATGCTCCAGGCGTTGACTTCTGAGGCCGCAGCTATTCGATGTGGTTGAAGAACGCCATAGAGTGAGGCCTAGGTTGCCCGGAACGTAGAAATGACCATAACTTTCATACTGGTTGCAATTAATCGTTTTATATGATGGAAGAACTGTTGTATTTATATTGTATTTTATGCTGCTGGCGTTCACTTCTTAGGCCCAAACAATTCGATCTGGTGGAACAACGCCCTGGGGTGAAGCCTAGGTTGCCGGAACGTAGAAATGATCATAACTTTCACACTGGTTGCTATTATTCGTTTTATACGACGGAAAAACTGTTCTATTTATATTGTATTTTATGCTTCTGGCGTTGCCTTCTTAGGCCCTAACTGTTCGAACTGGTGGAACAACGCCCTAGAGTGAAGCCTAGGTTACCCGGAACGTGGAAATGACCAGTACTTGCACACAGTTTGCAGTTATTCCTGCTATACGATGGAAAAACTGTTGCATCTTTATTGAATTTTATGCTTCTGGCGTTGACTTCTAAGTTCCTGACTATTCTATCTGGTGGATCAACGCCCTAGAGTGAAGCGTAGGTTGCTCCGAATGTAGAAATGACCATAACATTCACACTGGTTGAAATTATTCGTTTTATACGATGGAAAAACTGTTATATTTATATTGTATTTTATGCTTCTGGCGTTGATTTCTTAGGCCCTAACTATAAAACCTGGTGGAACAACGCCCTAGAGTGAGGCCTAGGTAGCCCGGAACGTAGAAATGACCATCACTTCCATACTGGTAGCAATTATTCGTTTTATACGATGGAAAAACTGTTGTGTTTATATTGTATTTTATGCTTCTGGCGTTGACTTCTAAGGCACTAACTATTCGATCTGGAGGAGCAACGCCCTAGAGAGAAGCCTATGTTCCCCGGAACGTAGAAATGACCATCACTTTCAAACTGGTTGCAATTATTCCTGTTATAGGATGGAAAGACTGTTGTATTTTTATTGTATTTTATGCTTCAGGCGTTGACTTCTGAGGCCGTACCTATTCGATGTGGTGGAAGAACGCCATAGAGTGAAGCCTGGGTTGCCCGGAACGTAGAAATGACCATAACTTTCATACTGGTTGCAATTATTCGTTTTATACGATCGAAAAGCTGTTGCATCTTCATTGTATTTTATGATTCTGGCGTTGACTTCTAAGGCCCTAACTATTCAATCTGTTGGATCAACGCCCTAGCGTGAAGCCTAGGTTGCTCGGAATGTAGAAATGACCATAACTTTCACACTGGTTGAAATTATTCGTTTAATACGATGGAGAAGCTGTTGCATCTTTATTGTATTTTATGATTCTGGCGTTGTCTTCTTAGGCCGTAACTATTCGATCTGGTGGAGCAACGCCCTCGGGTGTAGCGCAGGTTGCCCGGAAAGTAGAAATGACCACAACTTTCATACTGGTTGCATTTACTCGTTTTATATGATAGAAAAACTGTTGTATTTATATTGTATTTTATGCTTCTGGCGTTCACTTCTTAGGCCCTAACTATTCGATCTGGTGGAACAACGCCCTGGGGTGAAGCCTAGGTTGCCGGAATGTAGAAATGACCATAACTTTCACACTGGTTGCTATTATTCGTTTTATACGATGGAAAAGCTGTTCTATTTATTTTGTATTTTATGCTTCGGGCGTTGACTTCTAAGGAACTAACTGTTTGATCTGGTGGAGCAACGCCCTAGAGTGAAGCCTAGGTTGCCCGGAACGTAGAAATGATAGTTAATTTCACACTGGTTGCAATTATTCATGCTATACGGTGGAAAAACTGTTGCATTTTTATTGTATTTCCTACTTCTGGCTTTGACTTCTATGGTCCTAGCTATTCGGTCTGGCGGAGCAACATCCAATGGTGAAGCCTATGTTGCCCGGAGCGTAGAAATGACCAAAACTTTCACACTGGTTGCAATTATTCGTTTTATACGATGGAAAAACTGTTGAATTTATATTGTATTGTATGCTTCTGGCGTTGACTTCTACGGCCGTAGCTATTCGATGTGGTGGAACAACGCCCTAGAGTGAAGCCTATGTTGCCTGGAACGTACAAATGACCATCACTTTCACACGGGTTGCAATTATTCCTGTTATAGGATGGAAAGACTGTTGTATTTATATTGTATCTAATGCTTGTGGCGTTGACTTCTTAGGCCCTAACAATTCGATCTGGTGGAACAACGCCCTAGAGTGATCCCTATGTTGCCTGCAACGTACAAATGATCATCACTTTCACAAGGGTTGCAATTATTCCTGTTATAGGATGGAAAGACTGTTTTATTTTTATTGTATTTTATGCTCCAGGCGTTGACTTCTGAGGCCGCAGCTATTCGATGTGGTTGAAGAACGCCATAGAGTGAGGCCTAGGTTGCCCGGAACGTAGAAATGACCATAACTTTCATACTGGTTGCAATTATTCGTTTTATATGATGGAAGAACTGTTGTATTTATATTGTATTTTATGCTGCTGGCGTTCACTTCTTAGGCCCAAACAATTCGATCTGGTGGAACAACGCCCTGGGGTGAAGCCTAGGTTGCCGGAACGTAGAAATGATCATAACTTTCACACTGGTTGCTATTATTCGTTTTATACGACGGAAAAACTGTTCTATTTATTTTGTATTTTATGCTTCTGGCGTTGCCTTCTTAGGCCCTAACTGTTCGAACTGGTGGAACAACGCCCTAGAGTGAAGCCTAGGTTACCCGGAACGTGGAAATGACCAGTACTTTCACACTGTTTGCAGTTATTCCTGCTATACGATGGAAAAACTGTTGCATCTTTATTGAATTTTATGCTTCTGGCGTTGACTTCTAAGTTCCTGACTATTCTATCTGGTGGATCAACGCCCTAGAGTGAAGCGTAGGTTGCTCCGAATGTAGAAATGACCATAACATTCACACTGGTTGAAATTATTCGTTTTATACGATGGAAAAACTGTTATATTTATATTGTATTTTATGCTTCTGGCGTTGATTTCTTAGGCCCTAACTATTCAACCTGGTGGAACAACGCCCTAGAGTGAGGCCTAGGTAGCCCGGAACGTAGAAATGACCATCACTTCCATACTGGTAGCAATTATTCGTTTTATACGATGGAAAAACTGTTGTGTTTATATTGTATTTTATGCTTCTGGCGTTGACTTCTAAGGCACTAACTATTCGATCTGGAGGAGCAACGCCCTAGAGTGAAGCCTATGTTCCCCGGAACGTAGAAATGACCATCACTTTCAAACTGGTTGCAATTATTCCTGTTATAGGATGGAAAGACTGTTGTATTTTTATTGTATTTTATGCTTCAGGCGTTGACTTCTGAGGCCGTACCTATTCGATGTGGTGGAAGAACGCCATAGAGTGAAGCCTGGGTTGCCCGGAACGTAGAAATGACCATAACTTTCATACTGGTTGCAATTATTCGTTTTATACGATCGAAAAGCTGTTGCATCTTCATTGTATTTTATGATTCTGGCGTTGACTTCTAAGGCCCTAACTATTCGATCTGGTGGAGCAATGCCCTAGAGTGAAGCCTAGGTTGCCCGGAACGTAGAAATGACCATCACTTTCAAACTGGTTGCAATTATTCGTTTTATATGATGGAAGAACTGTTGTATTTATATTGTATTTTATGCTGCTGGCGTTCACTCCTTAGGCCCTAACTATTCGATCTGGTGGAACAACGCTCTAGAGTGATGCCTAGGTTGCCCGGAACGTAGAAATGACCATCACTTTCAAACTGGTTGCAATTATTCCTGTTATATGATGGAAAAACTGTTGTATTTATATTGTATTTTATGCTTCGGGCGTTGACTGCTAAGGCCCTAACTATTCAATCTGTTGGATCAACGTCCTAGAGTGAAGCCTAGGTTGCTCGGAATGTAGAAATGACCATAACATTCACACTGGTTGAAATTATTCGTTTAATACGATGGAGAAGCTGTTGCATCTTTATTGTATTTTATGATTCTGGCGTCGTCTTCTTAGGCCGTAACTATTCGATCTGGTGGAGCAACGCCCTGGAGTGAAGCCTAGGTTGCGCGGAACGTAGAATTGGCCATCACTTTCAAACTGGATGCAATTATTCCTGTTAGATGATGGAAAAACTGTTGTATTTATATTGTATTTTATGCTTCGGGCGTTGACTGCTAAGGCCCTAACTACTCAATCTGTTGGATCAACGCCCTAGCGTGAAGCCTAGGTTGCTCGGAATGTAAAAATGACCATAACTTGCACACTGGCTGAAATTATTCGTTTAATACGATGGAAAAGCTGTTGCATCTTCATTGTATTTTATGATTCTGGCGTTGACTCCTAAGGCCCTAACTATTCGATCTGGTGGAGCAACGCCCTAGAGTGAAGCCTAGGTTGCCCGGAACGTAGAAATGACCATCACTTTCAAACTGGTTGCAATTAATGCTTTTATACGATGGAAAAACTGTTGTATTTTTATTGCGTTTTATGTTTCGGGCATTGACTTCTAAGGCCCTAACTATTCAATCTGTTGGAGCAACGCCCTGGGGTGTAGCCCAGGTTGCCCGGAAAGTAGAAATGACCACAACTTTCATACTGGTTGCATTTACTCGTTTTATATGCTAGAAAAACTGTTGTATTTATATTGTATTTTATGCCTCTGGCGTTCACTTCTTAGGCCCTAACTATTCGATCTGGTGGAACAACGCCCTGGGGTGAGGCCTAGGTTGCCGGAACGTAGAAATGACCATAACTTTCACACTGGTTGCTATTATTCGTTTTATACGATAGAAAAGCTGTTCTATTTATTTTGTATTTTATGCTTCGGGCGTTGACTTCTAAGGAACTAACTGTTTGATCTGGTGGAGCAACGCCCTAGAGTGAAGCCTAGGTTGCCCGGAACGTAGAAATGACCATAACTTTCAAACTGCATGCTATTATTCGTTCTATACGATGGAAAAACTGTTATATTTATAGTGTATCTTATGCTTCTGGCGTTGACTTCTTAGGCCCTAACAATTCGATCTGGTGGAACAACGCCCTAGAGTGAAGCCTATGTTGCCTGGAACGTACAAATGACCATCACTTTCACACGGGTTGCAATTATTCCTGTTATAGGATGGAAAGACTGTTGTATTTTTATTGTATTTTATGCCTCAGGCGTTGACTTCTGAGGCCGTCACTATTCGATGTGGTTGAAGAACGCCATAGAGTGAGGCCTAGGTTGCCCGGAACGTAGAAATGACCATAACTTTCATACTGGTTGCAATTATTCGTTTTATACGATGGAAAATCTGTTATATTTATATTGTATTTTATGCTTCTGGCGTTGATTTATTAGGCCCTAACTACTCAATCTGGTGGAACAACGCCCTAGAGTGAGGCCTAGGTTGCCCGGAACGTAGAAATGACCATCACTTCCATACTAGTAGCAATTATTCGTTTTATACGATGGAAAAACTGTTGTGTTTGTATTGAATTTTATGCTTCTGGCGTTGACTTCTAAGGTCCTGCCTATTCAATCTGTTGGAGCAACGCCCTAGGGTGAAGCCTAGGTTGCGCGGAAAGTAGAAATGGCCAGTACTTTCACACTGTTTGCAGTTATTCCTGCTATACGATGGAAAAACTGTTGCATCTTTATTGAATTTTATGCTTCTGGCGTTGACTTCTAAGGCCCTAACTATTCTATCTGGTGGATCAACGCCATAGAGTGAAGCCTAGGTTGCTCGGAATGTAAAAATGACCATAACATTCACACTGGTTGAAGTTATTCGTTTTATACGATGGAAAAACTGTTACATTTATATTGTATTTTATGCTTCTGGCGTTGATTTCTTAGGCCCTAACTACTCAATCTGGTGGAACAACGCCCTAGAGTGAGGCCTAGGTTGCCCGGAACGTAGAAATGACCATCACTTCCATACTAGTAGCAATTATTCGTTTTATACGATGGAAAAACTGTTGTGTTGATATTGAATTTTATGCTTCTGGCGTTGACTTCTAAGGTCCTACCTATTCAATCTGTTGGAGCAACGCCCTAGGGTGAAGCCTAGGTTGCGCGGAAAGTAGAAATGACAATAACTTTCACACTGGGTGCAATTATTCGTTTTATACGATGGAAAAGCTGTTGCATCTTTATTGTATTTTATGCTTCTGTCGTTGACGTCTAAGGCCGTAGCTATTAGATGTGGTGGAGCAACGCACTAGAGTGACGCCTAGGTTGCCCGGGACGTGGCATGACCATTACTTTCGCAATGTTTGCAATTATTCATTTTATACGATGGAAAAACTGTTGTACTTATATTGTATTTTATGCTTCCGGTGTTGACTTCTTAGACCCTAACTCTTCGATCTGGTGGAGCAACGCCTCAGAGTTAAGTATAGGGTGTCGGATACGTCGAAATGATCGTTACTTTCGCACTGGTTGCAATTGGTCATGCTATACAATGGAAAATTTGTTGTATTTCTACTGTATTTTGTGCTTCTGGCGTTGACTTCTAAAGCCGTAGCTATTCGACGTGGTGGAGCAACGCCCTAGAGTGAAGCCTAGGTTGCCCGGAACGTAGAAATGCCCATTACTTTCACACTGGTTGCAATTATTAGTTTTATACAATGGAAAAACTGTACTATTTATTTTGTATTTTATGCTTCGGGCGTTGACTGCTAAGGCCCTAACTATTCAATTTGTTGGATCAACGTCCTAGAGTGAAGCCTAGGTTTCTCGGAATGTAGAAATGACCATAACATTCACACTGGTTGAAATTATTCGTTTAATACGATGGAGAAGCTGTTGCATCTTTATTGTATCTTATGCTTCTGGCGTTGACTTCTTAGGCCCTAACAATTCGATCTGGTGGAACAACGCCCTAGAGTGAAGCCTATGTTGCCTGGAGCGTACAAATGACCATCACTTTCACACGGGTTGCAATTATTCCTGTTATAGGATGGAAAGACTGTTGTATTTTTATTGTATTTTATGCTTCAGGCGTTGACTTCTGAGGCCGTCACTATTCGATGTGGTTGAAGAACGCCATAGAGTGAGGCCTAGGTTGCCCGGAACGTAGAAATGACCATAACTTTCATACTGGTTGCAATTATTCGTTTTATATGATGGAAGAACTGTTGTATTTATATTGTATTTTATGCTGCTGGCGTTCACTTCTTAGGCCCTAACTATTCGATCTGGTGGAACAACGACCTGGGGTGAAGCCTAGGTTGCCCGGAACGTAGAAATGACCATAACTTTCACACTGGTTGCTATTATTCGTTTTATACGATGGAAAATCTGTTATATTTATATTGTATTTTATGCTTCTGGCGTTGCCTTCTTAGGCCCTAACTGTTCGATCTGGTGGAACAACGCCCTAGAGTGAAGCCTAGGTTACCCGGAACGTAGAAATGGCCAGTACTTTCACACTGTTTGCAGTTATTCTTGCTATACGATGGAAAAACTGTTGTATTTATATTGTATTTTATGCTTCGGGCGTTGACTGCTAAGGCCCTAACTATTCAATCTGTTGGATCAACGCCCTAGCGTGAAGCCTAGGTTGCTCGGAATGTAGAAATGACCATAACTTTCACACTGGCTGAAATTATTCGTTTAATACGATGGAAAAGCTGTTGCATCTTCATTGTATTTTATGATTCTGGCGTTGACTTCTAAGGCCCTAACTATTCGATCTGGTGGAGCAACGCCCTAGAGTGAAGCCTAGGTTGCCCAGAACGTAGAAAATGACCATCACTTTCAAACTGGTTGCAATTAATCCTTTTATACAATGGAAAAACTGTTGTATTTTTATTGCGTTTTATGTTTCGGGCATTGACTTCTAAGGCCCTAACTATTCAATCTGTTGGAGCAACGCCCTCGGGTGTAGCCCAGGTTTCCCGGAAAGTAGAAATGACCACAACTTTCATACTGGTTGCATTTAATCGTTTTATATGATAGAAAAACTGTTGTATTTATATTGTATTTTATGATTCTGGCGTTCACTTCTTAGGCCCTAACTATTCGATCTGGTGGAACAACGCCCTGGGGTGAAGCCTAGGTTGCCGGAATGTAGAAATGACTATAACTTTCACACTGGTTTCTATTATTCGTTTTATACGATGGAAAAGCTGTTCTATTTATTTTGTATTTTATGCTTCGGGCGTTGACTTCTAAGGAACTAACTGTTTGATCTGGTGGAGCAACGCCCTAGAGTGAAGCCTAGGTTGCCCGGAACGTAGAAATGACCATAACTTTCAAACTGGATGCTATTATTCGTTCTATACGATGGAAAAACTGTTATATTTATAGTGTATCTTATGCTTCTGGCGTTGACTTCTTAGGCCCTAACAATTCGATCTGGTGGAACAACGCCCTAGAGTGAAGCCTATGTTGCCTGGAACGTACAAATGACCATCACTTTCACACGGGTTGCAATTATTCCTGTTATAGGATGGAAAGACTGTTGTATTTTTATTGTATTTTATGCTTCAGGCGTTGACTTCTGAGGCCGTCACTATTCGATGTGGTTGAAGAACGCCATAGAGTGAGGCCTAGGTTGCCCGGAACGTAGAAATGACCATAACTTTCATACTGGTTGCAATTATTCGTTTTATACGATGGAAAATCTGTTATATTTATATTGTATTTTATGCTTCTGGCGTTGATTTATTAGGCCCTAACTACTCAATCTGGTGGAACAACGCCCTAGAGTGAGGCCTAGGTTGCCCGGAACGTAGAAATGACCATCACTTCCATACTAGTAGCAATTATTCGTTTTATACGATGGAAAAACTGTTGTGTTTATATTGAATTTTATGCTTCTAGCGTTGACTTCTAAGGTCCTGCCTATTCAATCTGTTGGAGCAACGCCCTAGGGTGAAGCCTAGGTTGCGCGGAAAGTAGAAATGGCCAGTACTTTCACACTGTTTGCAGTTATTCCTGCTATACGATGGAAAAACTGTTGCATCTTTATTGAATTTTATGCTTCTGGCGTTGTCTTCTAAGGCCCTAACTATTCTATCTGGTGGATCAACGCCATAGAGTGAAGCCTAGGTTGCTCGGAATGTAAAAATGACCATAACATTCACACTGGTTGAAGTTATTCGTTTTATACGATGGAAAAACTGTTACATTTATATTGTATTTTATGCTTCTGGCGTTGATTTCTTAGGCCCTAACTACTCAATCTGGTGGAACAACGCCCTAGAGTGAGGCCTAGGTTGCCCGGAACGTAGAAATGACCATCACTTCCATACTAGTAGCAATTATTCGTTTTATACGATGGAAAAACTGTTGTGTTGATATTGAATTTTATGCTTCGGGCGTTGACTGCTGAGGCCCTAACTATTCAATCTGTTGGATCAACGTCCTAGAGTGAAGCCTAGGTTGCTCGGAATGTAGAAATGACCATAACATTCACACTGGTTGAAATTATTCGTTTAATACGATGGAGAAGCTGTTGCATCTTTATTGTATTTTATGATTCTGGCGTTGTCTTCTTAGGCCGTAACTATTCGATCTGGTGGAGCAACGCCCTGGAGTGAAGCCTAGGTTGCGCGGAACGTAGAATTGGCCATCACTTTCAAACTGGATGCAATTATTCCTGTTAGATGATGGAAAAACTGTTGTATTTTTATTGTATTTTATGCTTCAGGCGTTGACTTCTGAGGCCGTCACTATTCGATGTGGTTGAAGAACGCCATAGAGTGAGGCCTAGGTTGCCCGGAACGTAGAAATGACCATAACTTTCATACTGGTTGCAATTATTCGTTTTATACGATGGAAAAACTGTTATATTTATATTGTATTTTATGCTTCTGGCGTTGATTTCTTAGGCCCTAACTACTCAATGTGGTGGAACAACGCCCTAGAGTGAGGCCTAGGTTGCCCGGAACGTAGAAATGACCATCACTTCCATACTAGTAGCAATTATTCGTTATATACGATGGAAAAACTGTTGTGTTTATATTGAATTTTATGCTTCTGGCGTTGACTTCTAAGGTCCTGCCTATTCAATCTGTTGGACCAACGCCCTAGGGTGAAGCCTAGGTTGCGCGGAAAGTAGAAATGACAATAACTTTCACACTGGGTGCAATTATTCGTTTTATACGATGGAAAAGCTGTTGCATCTTTATTGTATTTTATGCTTCTGTCGTTGACGTCTAAGGCCGGAGCTATTAGATGTGGTGGAGCAACGCACTAGAGTGACGCCTAGGTTGCCCGCGACGTGGAATTGGCCATCACTTTCAAACTGGATGCAATTATTCCTGTTAGATCATGGAAAAACTGTTGTATTTATATTGTATTTTATGCTTCGGGCGTTGACTGCTAAGGCCCTAACTATTCAATCTGTTGGATCAACGCCCTAGCGTGAAGCCTAGGTGGCTCGGAATTTAGAAATGACCATAACTTTCACACTGGCTGAAATTATTCGTTTAATACGATGGAAAAGCTGTTGCACCTTCATTGTATTTTATGATTCTGGCGTTGACTTCTAAGGCCCTAACTATTCGATCTGGTGGAGCAACGCCCTAGAGTGAAGCCTAGGTTGCCCGGAACGTAGAAAATGACCATCACTTTCAAACTGGTTGCAATTAATCCTTTTATACGATGGAAAAACTGTTGTATTTTTATTGCGTTTTATGTTTCGGGCATTGACTTCTAAGGCCCTAACTATTCAATCTGTTGGAACAACGCCCTCGGGTGTAGCCCAGGTTGCCCGGAAAGTAGAAATGACCACAACTTTCATACTGGTTGCATTTACTCGTTTTATATGATAGAAAAACTGTTGTATTTATATTGTATTTTATGCTTCTGGCGTTCACTTCTTAGGCCCTAGCTATTCGATCTGGTGGAATAACGCCCTATGGTGAAGCCTAGGTTGACCAGAACGTAGAAATGACCATAACTTTCACACCGGTAGCAATTATTCGTTTTACACGATGGAAAAACTGTTCTATTTCTTTTGTATTTTATGCATCGGGCGTTGACTTCTAAGGCCCTAACTGTTTGATCTGGTGGAGCAACGGCCTAGTGTGAAGCCTAGGTTGCCCGGAACGTAGAAATGACCATAACTTTCACACCGGCAGCAATTATTCGTTTTACACGATGGAAAAACTGTTCTATTTATTTTGTATTTTATGCATCGGGCGTTGACTTCTTAGGCCCTAACAATTCGATCTGGTGGAACAACGCCCTAGAGTGAAGCCTAGGTTGCCTGGAACGTACAAATGACCATCACTTTCAAACGGGTTGCAATTATCTCTGTTATAGGACGGAAAGACTGTTGTATTTTTATTGTATTTTATGCTTCAGTCATTGACTTCTGAGGCCGTTGCTATTCGATGTAGTGGAAGAACGCCATAGAGTGAAGCCTAGGTTGCCCAGAACGAAGAAATGACCATAACTTTCATACTGGTTGCAATTATTCGTTTTATACGTTGGAAAAACTGTTGTGTTTATATTGTATTTTATGCTTCTGGCGTCGACTTCTAAGGCACTAACTATTCGATCTGGTGGAGCAACGCCCTAGAGTGAAGCCTAGGTTGCCCGGAAAGTAGAAATGACCATCACTTTCAAACTGGTTGCAATTATACCTGTTATATGATGGAAAAACTGTTGTAATTATATTGTATTTTATGCTTCGGGCGTTGACTGCTAAGGCCCGAACTATTCAATCTGTTGGAGCAACGCCCTAGAGTGAAGCCTAGGTTGCCCGGAACGTAGAAATGACCATCACTTTCACACTGGTTGCTATTATTCGTTTTATACGATGGAAAAACTGTTATATCTATATTGTATTTTATGCTTCTGGCGTTGCCTTCTTAGGCCCTAACTGTTCGATCTGGTGGAACAACGCCCTAGAGTGAAGCCTAGGTTACCCGGAACGTAGAAATGACCAGTACCTTCACACTGTTTGCAGTTATTCCTGCAATACGATGGAAATACTGTTTCATCTTTATTGAATTTTATGCTTCTGGCGTTGACTTATAAGACCCTAACTATTCTATCTGGTGGATCAACGCCCTAGAGTGAAGCCTAGGTTGCTCGGAATGTAGAAATGACCATAACATTCACACTGGTTGAAATTATTCGTTTAATACGATGGAAAAGCTGTTGCATCTTTATTGTATTTTATGATTCTGGCGTTGACTTCTAAGGCCCTAACTATTCGATCTGGTTGAGCAACGCCCTAGCGTGAAGCCTAGGTGGCCCGGAACGTAGAAATGACGTTAACTTTCATACTGGTTGCAATTATTCGTTTTATACGACGGAAAAGCAGTTCTATTTATTTTGTATTTTATGCTTCGGCCGTGGACTTCTAAGGCACTAACTATTCGATCTGTTGGAGCAACGCCCTAGGGTGTAGCCTAG